>NC_000073.6:24070000-24670000 GCF_000001635.26 Mus musculus | reverse complement strand
GGGGATCCCTTAGGCTTGAGAGAGAGAATAGCTGTGTCCTCTGCTTTCTCCCTGCTGAGCACTGGGCCCACTATTCATGTTCTCTACTTCCTATGTCACAGATGGAACCAGGACCGTCGTTTTGGCCAGTAAGAGCTGTGTTTCTCAAGGAGGAGAGGCGGTGACTTTCATCCAGTATACTGCACCTCCTGGCCTGGTTGCCATCTCTTACAGTAACTACTGCAATGACTCCCTCTGCAACAACAAAGACAGCCTAGCGTCAGTCTGGCGAGTGCCAGAGACCACAGGTACCTGGGACGGGGGATGAGCACTGAGATGTCAGGCTGTCTTCTGTGTTTCTGCTCCGCTTACCCTCAGTGCGCCAAACAGAACAGAGTTCCCCAAGTCTGCAGGGTTCTTTTCTATGTTGTTGCCTTTGCAGTCCAAGCCCCTCTTCAACTCACGTTCACACTTTGTAACACTGTAGATGGGAGCTGGAGAGATGGGTCAGTAGGGAAGGTACCCCTGCCTGTGCCTACCATCCCAACAGCAACCCTGCTCCCATTTCTGTCTCAAACCCACGTTCACATACAGCCTTCTTCTCCACTCGGATTTCAGCTCCTTGAAGATGTTTGCTGAGCCGTCTTAAGTAGTTAGGTGACCCTCCATTTTCTTAACTTGAATGGAGTACCTGAGGTGTAATACGGCTGATTACCCACAAACCTTTGTGCTAGAAATGTCCCTTCATTGCCGGGCGGTGATGGCACACACCTTTAATCCCAGCACTCAGGAGGCAGAGGCAGGCAGATTTCTGAGTTTGAGGCCAGCCTGGTCTACAGAGTGAGTTCCAGGACAGCCAGGGCTACACAGAGAAACCCTGTCTCAAAAAACCAAAAAAAAAAAAGAAATGTCCCTTCACTTCAGTCACCACAGTTAAGCAGAGTGTGGAAGTCATGTGGTCACTGGGGTTTCTTTTTTAGTGTGTGTGTGCGTGTGTGTGTGTGTGTGTGTGTGTGTGTGTGTGTGTGTGTGTGTGTGGTATGTATGTGTATGGTGTGTATGTGTGCATGCACACGTGTGGAAGTCAGAAGACAGCTTTAGAGAATTAATTCTCTCCTTCCACTTTCATATGGGTGCTGAGAATTGAACTCTGGTCTCCAGGTTTGTACGATAACTGCCTTTACCTGCTACATTATCCCTGTACCCCATTGGCTGAGGTTCTGATGAAAAGAAAATCAATTGAAAGAGTGGAAGGGACTTAGTAATGGTCTTGGTTAGTGTGGCCTCTACACAGCACAGGTAGGGGAGATACAACAGCCAGGACCGACTTCTCGGGGTGCTAGTTACAGCCTTAACCGTCCCTCTTTTTATCCCCATCCAGCAACCTCCAACATGTCAGGAACCCGCCACTGCCCGACATGTGTGGCCCTGGGCTCCTGTTCCAGTGCCCCCTCTATGCCCTGTGCCAATGGCACAACTCAGTGCTATCAAGGAAGACTTGAATTCTCTGGAGGTAAAGATCCCTCAGGTTTCTGGTGCTCGGGGCTCTAGAGGTGAGGGAAGACGGGGCTCCCCGTTCCCTAAGCCCCCCCTGTTGCCCCATCTTTTCTGGCTCCTAGGAGGCATGGACGCCACCGTGCAAGTTAAAGGCTGCACCACTACGATCGGCTGCAGACTGATGGCCATGATAGACTCAGTGGGACCCATGACAGTGAAGGAGACCTGTAGTTACCAGTCATTCCTTCAGCCCCGGAAGGCAGAAATCGGGGCCTCTCAGATGCCCACTTCACTGTGGGTGCTGGAGCTACTGTTTCCGTTACTGCTGCTCCCCCTCACCCACTTCCCTTGAAGAGGACACTGGGGGTCAGGGGAGGCCTTGGTCCTAGACACTGGACTTTGCCTAGGAGGGAGCCTTCTGCCTGCTGATACTGGAAGAAGTGGGGGTGGGGTGTGAAGAGCAGAGAAAGAGGATGCATGTGTATTTGACACAATAAAATTAGTGATTTGCTATTAAATGTGTGCGCGTGCATGCATGCTTTTGGGGGGCAGGGGAAGGGTGGAAGGAGTCCAAGGACAACTTTCAGAAATGAGCTCCCTCCTTCCACCATGAGGGTCCCAGGGACTGGACTTGGATCTCTGGGCTTTAGTGACAAGCACTTTTTTTATCCATTAATTTATTTATTCATTTTACATCCAGATCACTGCACCCCACCCTACCCCCTCCCATACTTCTCCCCTTCTCCTCTGAGAGGGTGGAGACCCCCCCCCCGGGTATCCCACACACACCCTGACACATCAAGTCCCTCAGGGCTAGGTGCATCCTCTCCCACTGAGGCTAGTCAAGCCAGCACAGTTAGGGGAACGGGATCCACAGACAGGCAACAGATTCAGGGACAGCCCTGGATCAAGTTGTTGGGGGGCCTGCATGAAAACCAAGCTGCACATCTGCTATATATGTGGGGGGGGCAGCTACGGCACTCAGAGGCAGAGGCAGTGTGTGAGGACAGCACGAGTGTGCTCTTTGGCTGGTGGTTCAGCCTCCAAGGGTCCAGGTTAGGTGACTCTGCTGGTCTTCCTGTGGAGTCCCCTCCTGGTCCCTCAGTCCTTCGCCCAAATCTTCCATAATCCGCTGAGCCAGTTCGCCTACCCAAATTTGTGATTTGTGTTTGCTTCAAGCCATGAAGTGGGGTTTCAGTGCTAAACAAGAGGAGCCCCTAATGTCTGTAACACACATTTTCCAGATAAGGGAACAGGATAAATTTTAATTTCTCACATTCACAAACTGTAGCCAGAGACAGGCAAGGTGGGACATGGCTGTAATGCCAATACTCAGGGCATATCAGGCCAACCTGCTCGACATAGCAAGACCCTGTCTCAGAAAACGGCTGGGTGTGTTTAACACCTTGAATCACAGCACTCCAGAGGCAAAGGCAAGTGGATCTCTGGGAGTTCCAGGCCAGCCTGGTCTACAGAGTGAGTTCTGGGCCAATTATTATTAATTATGTTTAATTATTACTATTAAATATATAATACATTGTTTATATTTATGCTATCATATAATTATGTATTATTTATTTAATTATTATTATTTATTTATTTAAAATGGAGTGGGGATAGATTATCAAGAAATGACTTCAGGCAGAGCCAGGACATAAACATAGGTATTTAACCAAGAGTGTGACTTTTCTCTCACCCTACTATGTCAACTTCTCTGTGGGATCCCCAGCCCAAACTTAAGGCCAAAGCCAGCTGCTCTGAGAGTCTTCTATCCGCTATGGCCATGGGGCACGAAGAGAAAAATTAGACTCCTCAGTTCTCCAGGTCTAAGGAGCCCGGCCCCCCATGTCCTGAGGGCTCCCCTCTCCGCAGCCTTCAGAAGGCTGGACGTGGATGGACGTGGTCCTGAGACGTGGATGAACGTGGATGGATGTGGTCCTGAGACGTGGATGGTGCATAGAGGGAAGAAAGGGCAAATAAGTGGAGGGAGGCATCATTTTGATTTTTAATCTTATTTTACTTAATTATTCTAGATTTTGTTCTGTGTGGGAAAACTGCTAATTAAGGTCCACATCTACCATTAACCTGGTAGCTGCCTGAGCTCGGAACATAATGGAGGGCTCCCCTCACTGCCAGAGCGTCCCCTTCGCTGACCTTGCCTGTGGAGTTCAGCCCCCACACCTCGACCTGCAGAATGTCGGTCACCTTAGTTAGATGACACGTTCAACTTCCTTTCCCCCATGAGGACCCTCCAGCCAGCGCCTGAGATGCCTGAAATGCTTCCCCATGCTAATGAGACATTCCAGTACCCTAAGCCTTCAGCCCGTCCTGGATGTTTCTACCGCTCCCATCTGTTCCCCGAAACTATAGAAACCTTGAATAGACTAGAGAAACTATATAACTATATAAAACTATAGAAACTGTAGAAACCACACGAAGTCAGTCTGCCTCCCTGCAGCTGGTCCCAGGGTCTTCTTCACCACACATACAGGCCTTCCGAGCCCACCTCCCCGCATCCGTCGGCCCATCCTCTCTGCTCCCCTTGCCCCCGTGACCCGTGTATCCCTGGCTGGCCTGGAACTCACCGTGTAAACCAAGCTGGCCTCAGATTCACAGAGTTCTGCCTGCCTCTGCCTCCTGAGTTAGACATTTTTAACGTAATTTTTTTATTAATCCCTTCAGAATTCCGTACAAGCATACATCCACAAGCCAAACTTCTCTCCCTAACTCCTTCCAGCCCCACCCCACCTTCCTGCTTTGTCCCAACTACATGTCCTTTGGGGGGAGGCAGGGATTGTTGTTGTGTTTAAGATAATAAAAGGCTTCCAAATTTTACTGCTCCTGTACCCATGTGCATGGGGTCAACCCCTGGCATCTACCAAGGGCCACGCCCATAAAGAAAACTGAATCCCTCCCTGAGACACCATCAGCTGTCGCACCCTCACCTTTAGCTGAGGAGGTGGCCTGTCCGTCCCTCCATGCTGTAGGGCTGACCAGCTTGATGGTGTGCAGGCAGCCACCAGCTGCTGACCGACTGCCTGCAGTGCTCCTATTGTATCCAAAGACACTCACTGCCTCTGTCTGGTCCTCCTTGACCTCCGGGTCTTACAATCTTTGCATCCCTTCCTCAACGACAGTCCTGAGCCCTTTGGGGAATGTGACAAAGACGTCCCATTAGGGACTGAACACTCTGCAGATGCTCATTGTCCACACTTTGACTGGTTCTGAACGTCCTGTGTCGACGGGCTGGCTACTCTTACGCCAGCTTAACACAAGCTAAAATTATCTGAGAGGAGGGAACCTCGACTAAGAAAATGCCTCCGTGTGACCAGGCTGCAGACGAGTCTGTGGGGCATTTACTTAGTGATCATTGGAGGAGGGCCCAACCCATCGTGGGGGGTGCCATTCCCCAGGCTGGTGGTCCTGGGTGCTCTAAGAAAGCAGACTGGTTGGTTGGTGCCTTAGTCTCTAGGAGCTCCCAGGGGTCTGGGTTAGTTGTCACTCTTGGTCTTCCCATGGGCTTGCCATCCCCTTCAGCTCCTTCCCCTAACTCCACCATAGGGGTTTCCGATCCTAGTCCAATGTTTGCCTGTAAGTATCTTCATCTGTCTCAGTTCAGCTGCTGGTAGAGCCTCTCAGAGGACAGCCATGCTAGGGCTCCTGTCTACAAGCACAACATGGCATCAGTAATGGTGTCAGGCTTTGGTGCCCACCCATGGGATGGATCCCAGGTTGGGCCGGTTACTGGATGGCCTTTCCTTTACTCTCTGGCTTCATTTTTTTTGTCCCTGAATTTCTTTTAGTCAGGAACAATTCTGGATCAAAAAACTTGAAGATGCGTTGGTGGCCCATCCCTGTCCTGGAGGTGGTCTCTTCAGGTTCCATCTCCCCACTGTTGGGCATTTCGGCTAAGGTTGCCTGCACTGAGTCCTGGGAGTCTCTCACATTCCAGGTCTCCGGAGGGACTTTCTAGAGGTTACACCCACCGCCACGCCCACCCCAGAGGCTGCTGTTTCCATTCATTCTCCTGCCCCCACTGGGCTTCTCTCGGTCTCCCCCCTTACCTGATGCCTCCTCTTCCCCTCCCCCTCCCCTCTTTCACCCAGATTCCTTCCTCCCTCTTCCTGCCTTTGTTCCCCCTTCCAAGTGGGATTGCGGCATCTCACATGGGCCTTCCTTCTTGTTAAACTTCTTAAGTCCAAGGCCCCCAGCACATCGTAGCAGAGGACTGCCTTGTCTGGCCTCTGTGGGAGAGGATGCACCTAATCCTATCTCTATGGAAGGGGGGTTGGGGGGAGAGGGAAGCACCCTCTCAGAGGTGAAGGAAAGGGGGCATGGTCCCCCTCTGGGAAGGGGGACCGAGAGGGTAGGCAAAATTTGTGATGTAAATAAGTAAAATAATTCTAAAAAAAAAAAAATCAAATATATGCTGAATTTAACCTATAATTAAAGAAAGAAGAAAAAAAGGAAGGAAGGGAGGAAGGGAGGGAGAAGGAGAGGGAGAGGGAGAGAGAGAGAGAGAGAGAGAGAGAGAGAGAGAGAGAGAGAGAGAGAGAGAGAGAGAGAGAGAAAGCAGGCTGAGAGAGCCATGGGAAGCAGTCCAGTAAGCAACACCCTCCATGGCCTCTGCATCAGCTCCGTCTCCAGGTTCCTTGCCCTGCTTATGTTCCTGCCCTCACTCCCTTCAGTGATGAAAAGTGTGTGGAAGTGCAAGCCAAAAAAACCTTTGCCTCCCCTACTTGCTTTTGGCCATAGAGTTTCATCACAACAAGAGTAACCATAGCTAAGACATTTCAGCACAGACCACTGCATGAAGGAGCTTTCCAGGGGCAGCAGTCAGACCTCCCTGCCTTCCAGAGAACCTGAGGTCAGTTTCTAACACGAACACAGTGTCCTGTGGCTCACATCCCCTCTTGGGGATCCAGTGCCTTCTGGTCTGCCAAACGTTATTTTTAAAAAAGAAAAAAAAAAATTTTTTTGTTTTTTTGAGACAGGGTTTCTCTGTGTAGCCCTGGCTGTCCTGGAACTCACTTTGTAGACCAGGCTGGCCTCGAACTCAGAAATCCACCTGCCTCTGCCTCCCAAGTGCTGGGATTAAAGGCGTGCGCCACCACTGCCCAGCTAAGAACAACTTTTTAGATGAAGCCTGAGAGCTGTACCACTTTACCGGTGTAGAGATGTGAATTTAGACGGCCTTTCAAATGCTGGGACAACCGCAATTGTTTATGCCGGAACTCTAAAACAATGCCGGGGGCTGGAGAGTGGCTCAGGGGTTAAAAGTTCCTGTTCTTGCAGGGGACCTGAGTTGGTCCCCAGCACCCATGTCCAGGAGTCTACCACTACTTGTGCCTCCAGCTCCAGAAAATTCATAATGCACACAGACACAGACACATAAATCATAAAGACAAATATTTTCAAGTTAAATTTTGAACATTGGGAATAAAATGTATAATTTACCCTTACCCCTCCCTGCCTGTTTGTTTGTGCCAAAATACCACGTAGCCTAGACTAACCTAGAACTCTGTGAAGCTGAGAGTGACTTTGAACTCCTGATTTGGCCTCCAATTTCCAAGTGCTTAGGATAACCAGCAAGCACCATAGACCCCCAGTAATTGGGGCACTGGTCGTCAAAACCAGGTTTCCGTGTATGCTGAACTAGTACCTGCCAACTGAGCTAGACCTCAAGCCACTGCTTCCGGGATAGTGTGATAACCAGGCTGAGGGGGGCTCAGGGAAACTGAGCCCTGTGATTCCATCTTCCACCACAAGGTGGAGCTCTCGTCCTCAGGTTTATAGGGCTAAAACCAGCACTGTTAAACCAGCTGGTGTGACTGTTCAGAAATGGGGAGCAGGGTTGCATGCTTTAGCGAAATGCTGCACAACGATGCACGCCTCTCTTCCGAATGGTGTGGCCAGAATCCCAGCTCTGCAGTTTCCCAGCCCTGTGACATATCTTGCTTATATGGTTCTTGTTGGTTTTGTTGGTGTTGTTGGAATTAGTGTTCAGTTAGTCTTCATAAAGCTCTTAGACCTATAGGTTAGCTTTCCATTGCTGTGGTAAAATACCTGGAATAATCCATTTGTAAAGAAGAAAGGTTTATGTGATTCGGGGCTTCAGAGATTCACTGTTGCCTTTTCCTGTGGCCTCTGGCCTGGGGCAGCACAAGTGCCCCCAGGGTGTGAGCCCATGGGAGGTCTGACTGCATGGCCTGCAGAAAGCAAAGCAGAGAGGAAGAAATCAGAGGGTCCCAGTCACCTCTTCAAAAGTTTGTCTTGGATGTCCCCTCACCTCTCTACAGCACCACAGCCCGGAGACTGCACTGTTCGTTAACACCCTGAGAGCCTGCCAAGCCGTAGAAATGACACAATACAAGCTCGAGGTCTTTTCTGAGTATATATGTTATATAAGAGAGGAAATTTTATCTCATCTGCGTACATGTGAGGCCCAAGAAAGGAAGATCACATGTTCAAGACCAGCCTCAGAAACTCAGGGAGACTCGATCACAAACTAAACCTTAAAAAAATAAAAATAAAAAGGGGTTGTAGCTCAGAAGTGGAGTACTTGGAAGGAATGGGCAAAAGCGGCTCATGTGGGGAGTTTGTTTAGATCTGCAATGCCTCCTAGGGACTCCTGTTTTAACCACTTGGTCCTGAGCTGGTTGTCTTATTTCCAGAGGTTCCTAAACCCGGTTGGAGAAAACAGGAAGTAGGTCGCTGAGAGACGGTCCCTGGTCGGGGAAGATCCTTTCTATCCTTCTCATTCGTTTGGCTTCCTGTCGTGAAGTTTTGCCCTACTGCAGGCTGAGCCCTCTGAAAACCGGAAGCCAGAGCATGTATCCTCACCCCCACACCCCATAAAGTTGCATGTCAGGTATTTGCATCTGGGTCACACACACACACACACACACACACACACACAAGCAACTGACATAAAGATTGCCTCACCTGAGATCCTGTCGGCTTGCTGAACTGGCAAGATCACTCCCAGCATTCCCTTCTCCGGAACAGGCATGGTCCAGAATGAGATTGGGACTGGAGAGGCGAAAGAGAGGCCCTTTTCTTGATCTGCTCGGGAGATTGTAGCAGGCTGTGGGTGCTTTCCACATTCACAGTCACTATCATTTATCTCCCATCTGGTTTGCTGGTATAGGGTTCTTTTTAGATTTTTTTTTTCACCAGTATTTATTTATTGTGTCGCCACCGCACATATGAGGAAGTCAGAGGACAGCTTGCCGGAGTGGCTTCTCCTTCCACTATGTGGACTCTAAGAGTCAAAATCAGCGTGTCAGGCTTGGTGGCAAACGCCTTTACCTGCTGAGCCCTCTCTCCGGCCTTGGTAGACAGTTTCAAGCAAGACCATCATTTGCTGTACATAGTATCCTTCATTCTAAGCAATAATGATATTGCTGAATGGTGAGGTGTGTTATCTCAACACTCAGGAGACTAAACAGGGGATAGTTAATAGTTATTTCCAAGGCCATCATGGTCCACAGAGGATTCTGTCCCAATAGCAGCAGCAAGAAACAACATCACTGAGGAGTCAGGAAATAACACTGTCCCTTCTGCTCAGAGACCAAGGGTTCAAAACTAAGCAAGGAAATGAGCAATCCAGATGCACTTATTTTGGTACTGGGAATTGAATTCAGTACCTTGAACATGATAGGCAAGCACGCTACCACTGAGCCATACCCTGACCCCTCACAGGGGGGTTCTAGGCAGGGGCTCTACCACTGAACTATGGCACCAGTCATCTTTTTACTTTTTTTTTTAATAAAAAGTAAGTGAAAACTGGAAAGATGGATGGCTCAGTGGTTAAGAGCACTGGCTACTCTTCCAGAGGACCTAGGTTTGATCCCCAGCACCCACATAGCAGCTTATAACTGTAATTCCAGTCCTAGGGTATCTACCACCCTCCTCTGACCTCTTTAGGCACGCAGACATACAGGCAGGAAAACTACCCGTTCACATAAGAATAACTAAGTTAACTTTTAAATAGAACTAAACTAAGCTGTCCAGAGCAGGCTTATGCTCATTCTGTCTGCCCATCGGGCCTTCTCCTTGCTCTCTAATCCAGACAGACCTTGGACACGAGTCTCCCAAATGCTCAGATTACACACAAATACATCTGGAGGGATGGTAACAGCCTCCCTCAGGCAGAAATGTAAACATTCTCAGTGACAACTCAGAGAGAGGCCTGAAAGTCCTATGTCTGACATTTTGGATTTACCAGAGTCTCAGTAACACCTCATAGTTATCACAGACGAGACCAGGAGGCCGGAGGATGGAGATGACCCTGCAACAGAGACCAAGAACCAGGAAATGCCACACCCAAAGTCACTGTGCGAGTGACAGCTATGGACCAGCCCAGTCCCTCTATCCTACCCACTGTGGGGCAGGGAAGTGGTGTCATCCTCACGCATATGCGGGTGACAAGTGGCCCAGCAGCTCCTTGCTCTCCCACAAGTCCTAGTGCCTCGTGACCTGATTGTTTTCACAAGCAGCTGCTTTTCCTGGGAAACCTGCTCCGGCAAATGGTTTCTTGCCCTTCGCTTGTAAAGTTCAGATAATCGTGGCTCTAGCGTCACAGGGCTGTTGTCATGGGAACATGATTTCTGCACACCAGTGGTGCAGGCTGGAGATGGAATCCAGACTTGTAAGGCGTGGAGAGGACTCAGAAGAGAAAAGAGCAGAAAAGATCTGAGGGTGGCCTCTAGGCTGCTCTGCACCTTGGTGGATAAACTTACGATTAATGAATTTATGGCAAAAATGAAGAGAAACAGAGGCTGGAGCGATGGCTCAGCACTTAAGGACACTGGATGCTCTTCCAGAGGACCCAGCTTCAATTCCTAGCACCCATATGGAGGATCCAGTTGCAGGGTATCTGACACCCTCTTCTGGCTTCCACAAGCACTAGTCATACATACACACACACATATGCAAAAGACACATATGCATAAATTAAAAATAAATCTTTTTTAAAATGAAGAAAAAATAAATAGATATATAATTGAAAATATAAAACCATGCATGCTAGCTCTCACCTGTCCTCTCAGCACCTGGGAGGCTGAGGCAGGAGGATGACTAGCCTGTATCAAACAAACCAATAATTATAGTTTTAAGGTGAAAGTTCCCCCAGAGATTCATGTATTTAACACAGCTGTGGGTGCTGTTGGTGGGGGTGGGTGGGAGGCCTTTAGGACACCCTTGGGGGTGGGCTTCTGTTTTGTGTGTGTATGAGGGTCTGTGCACATGAGTGCAGGTGTCATCAGAGACCTGTAGAGGGCACCAGATCCTCTGGTGCTGGATGAGAGATGGTTGTGAGCCATGTAATGTGGATACTGGAAACTGAGGTCACAGCTAAGAGGTCTCTACAGACCCAAGCGGAGCAAGTTCTTAAAAGTTACAGACTAGCCCAGTTCCTGTCTGTGCCCTCTGCTTCCTGGATGGCACTACGTTAGACACAACACTCCACAGACTCCTGATGGTGCCCTGTCTAACACATCTTCCTCACCAGGATGAACCAAATATTCCCTCCAAACCGTGAGCCAAAATGAATCCTTCTTTCCTTGGTTTGCTTTTGTGTATTTCATCACAGTAATGAGAAAACTAATTTTAAAAACAGAGAAACAACATCAACAAATATATATATATATATATATATATGTGTGTGTGTGTGTGTGTATGTATATATACATCTTACACAATATATTTATATAATATATTTATATAATATTTAAACAATATGCTTATACTATAAATATATTTATATACTACTATATATAGTATACATATATGGCAGATAGATACTAGAGAGGAGATGGCTCAGTTAGCATTTGCCATACAAACAGAAGAATCCATGTTCAATCCCAATACCCTGATTAAAAACAAACATGGACTGGGGAGATGGCTCAGCAGAGGAGAGCACTCACTGGCTGCTCTTCCAGAGGTCCTGAGTTCAATTCCCAGCAACCACATGGTGGCTCACAACCATCTTCAATGGGATCAATTGCCCTCTTCTGGTGTGTCTGACAGCTGCAGTGTGCTCATATACATAAAATAAATAAAACTTTAAAACAAACAAACTGCTCAGCAGAGCCGGGAGGATCCTGGGGCTCCCTGGCCAGCTGGCCTAGCCTGCTTAGCCAAACTAAAAGGCCCAGTTTGCTTTGTGTTACCAAAAGCAGTGTAGAGGGAGGAGAGGTTTATTGCACCTCACACTTCCACATCACAGCCTGTTACTCAAGAAAGCCAGAGCCAGAAATCAAGGCAGGGGCAGGACTTGCAGAGGCGCATAGCCTGCCGGTTCACCCTGAGGTGCGCACCGGGCCCTCCTGCCTTGGTTAATAATCAAAGCAAGGACTGGAGAGACTCAGCAGTTAAGAGCACTTTCTGCTTTTCCATAGGACCTGAGTTCAGTTCCCAGTGTCCATGTAGGGCAGCTCCTAACTGCCTGTAACTCCAGCTCCAGGGGATCTAACACACACACACACACACACACACACACACACACACACACACACACCCTTTGCCTCTTCAGGTACTGACACACAAATGCACCTATTCACACAGCAACACACATACAAATACATATAATTAAGAAGAAAATAAATAGGACTAGAGACATGGCTCAGAGGTTAAGAGCACTGGCTGCTCTTCCAGAGGTCCTGGGTTCCATTCCCAGCAACTACATGGCAGCTCACAGCCATCTGTAACTCCAGTTCCAGAGGATCTGACACCCTCACACAGGCACACATGCAAGCAAAACATCAATGCACATAAAAATAAATAAATCTTTTTTTTTTAAAAAAAAGAATAAAATAAAGGTTAAAAACATAAAATAAAACACTATCACAAAACAAAAACAAAACACCACCAAAACAATAAAGTAATGAGGACAACCCCGCACAGGCCAGTGGGACCCAGACAGTTCCCCAGCTGTGATCTCTCCTCTCAGGTGACTCTAGCCTGTGTCAAGTTGACAGGTAATACCAAGGTAAAATGTGGAGGACACATGAGGACAACAAGGGTTGACCCCTGCTCTCCACATGTGTGTGCACAGCAGTGCATGTGTGCCTGCATATAGAGCCGCACATGAAAGACAGATGGTATAGATAGGTGATAGACAAACAGGTAATAGATGAATGATTGAGAGATATAACAGATGATAGATAGATAGATAGATAGATAGATAGATAGATAGATAGATAACAAATAGATGATAGATGATATATAGATGAATAAATAGATGATAAAATGAAAGATCAATAGATATATAGGTAGATTGATGATGACAGACAGATATCTAGATAGGTAGGTAGATAGATAGATAGATAGATGGTAGATAACTGATAGATATATACATAAATTGATAATAGATGATAGATACATAGATATACAAATAGATGATAAATGCCTGGACAGACACACAGACAGACTGTATGTGAATGATAGATAGATAGATAGATAGGTAGATAGATAGATAGATAGATGATAGATAGATAGATAGATAGATAGATAGATAGATAGATAAAGTGATAATAGGTATAGATCTGATGTAGATAGATATACAACTATACGATAAATGCCTACACAGACAGACAGACAGACAGATGATAGATGACTGATACTGCCATAAACAACTCATAGGATCTGGTCTCATCCACCAGCAAATGTGCACCCCTCAGAGCTTGCTCCTTGGACAGGCACACCCCAGAGGGAAAGAAACAAACCCAGGTTCTCTGTGAGGCCACCCTCACCTACTTGGTTCTCCTCCCATACACACCGAGACTGAGGGTGTCCTCGGAAGAAGTGCTACGGGAGCCCTCTCCTAGTAAAGGCCTCTGATCCTTATATAGTATATGATAATATATAGCCTATAAATATATTTAATGTACAATTCAAAAATATACTTAATATATAATATATGCTATAATATAATCTCTGTGATCTATTACTGTATATTATAAATAAAAATAGGTGATTTATTTGTGATGAGCCTGGCCTTGAACTCACTGCTCAGCCCAGGCTAACACTGGGCTTTTGAGTCTCCTACTTCTTCTGTCTTCTAAATGCTAGGATTACGGGGATCCCTCCCCCAGTACAAATCCAGGATGTTGTGGTAAGGGAACTAGTAAGCACTCTCTCCCTGAGCTACATCCGCAGCACTTTTTACAACTTTTTTAAAAAATTTTAGACAGAATCTTACTGTGTTACCCAGCTGCCCACCAGAGAGTGTGCACCAGCTCCTGCCACCAGCCCAGATCACCAGTGGTCTTAGGCAGCTTCAGAAAGGCACGGTGGGCATCATGCTTTATTATCTTTCTATATTTTGTGGTGCCAGAGATTGCACCCAGAGCCTTGCGTGCACTGGCAACACTCCTAGCTGCCACTGGTAGACTCTAGGCAGAAGCCACGACCTCCTGCATCTCTTTCGTTAGGGTCTGAGCCACACTTTCTGCCCTTTTCTTTTTTCAAAGTTCTTCTTTGAAAAAGTTCAAAGTTCAGATCCTTAGAACATGACTCTGGTCCACCATTACTGTCTTCATTAGGGTTTTACTGCTGTGAAGAGACACCATGACCAAGGGAACTCTTATAAAGGGCAACATTTAGTTGGGGCTGGCTTACAGGTTCAGCGGGTCAGTCCATTGTCACCATGGGAGGAAGCATGGTGGAGTGCAGGCAGGCACAGTGCTGAAGGAGCCAGAGCAGCAGGAGACTGTCTTCTGCCAGGAGGAGGGCCTCCACCACACTGGGCAGAGCTTGAGCATAAAAGACCTCAAAGCCCACCCCCCAAGTGACACACTTCCTCCAACAAGACACACCTATTCCAAGGCCACACCTCCTAATAGTACCACTCCCCGGGCCAAGCATATTGAAATCACCATAATGGCAACCCCAGCTACTCCTGACTACAGCTCCTACTTGTTTATTTTATTTTAGACGGAGTCTCACTATGTAGTCCTGGGCTTGCAGAGATCCTCCTGTCTGGGATTAAAGGTGTGCATTTCTACATCCAACTGGTTGGTTGGTTAGTTAGTTAGTTAGTTAGTTAGTTAGTTAGTTGATTGTGGGGAGTAGAGCTTGAGACAGGGTTTCCCTGGCTGTCCTGGAACTCACTCTGTAGAGCAGACTAGCCTTAAACCCACAGAGATCCACCTGCCTCTGCCCTCCCCAGTGCTAGGATTAAACTAGCATTAACTCCCAGACATTGATTTTGTTTCTTAAAGGTAAACTAGTCTAAATCTCACTCTGTAACTGAGAACAACTTTGAATTCCTGATCCACCCGCCTGTTTCCCAGGTGCGAAGACGCTGCCCCCAGGCTTAGCTGAATACATTTTTCTAGGAGACAAACCCATCTCTCCTCCCTTCTTTCCCATCCCTCCACCCACCTCTTACTGTTTAAGGCTAGCAAGATTGTTCTGTCACTACGATCCTTGGAGCTCCTCACACTTTATATAAAGAAATAAGAAATAAAATGCTAAAATCCCGCGTTCACAGAAAACAAAGCCCTCCTGAGCATGTTGCTGCATAGGAGTGACGGTCGGGGGAGGCACAAGTGGAGCAAGGGCAGGAGATGCTGGTTTGAGGAGGTGTCATGGCGCCCACTCAGAGAAGTCTTTCGCAGGGAAGGAAGCTGTATGGGGTGGAGAAAGGGGGCTGTCCACACAAAGACTGACTCTGACGCCTCTACACAAAACAAAACAAAACAAAACAAAACAAAACAAAACAAAACAAAGCAAAACAAAGTCTCTCAGCACTCAGGAGGCAGAGCCAGGCAGATTTCTGTGAGTTCAAGGCCAGCCTGGTCTACAGAGTGAATTCTAGGATAGCCAGGACTACACAGAGAAACCTCATTTAGTGTATGTGTGAAAGGGGGGTAGGGAAGACAAATTTTAAAATGAAAAATATTTTAGCCATGTGATGGTGGAGACAGAGACAAACAAATCTCTGAGTTCAGGGCCAGCCTGGTCCACAGAGTGAGTTCCAAGCCAGCTTGGGCTGCGCATAGAGATTTTATCCCAGCATAAACAAAGGTGTGGGGGGGGGGTCTATTTCTATGGTGCCAGTGATCAAATTCAGCCTTCAACATGTCAGGCTAGCTCTTTGCAGCTGAACCACAGACTACCCTTGGAAGGTTTTGTGTTTTGTTTTGTTTTGTTTTGTTTTGTTTTGTTTTGTTTTGTTTTGTTTTGTTTTGTTTTGTTTTGTTGAGACAGAACGTCTGGAAATGCAGCCTAGGATGGCCCTGACCTCACATTATCTTCTAGCTCAGCCTCCGGAGCTCTGAAATTACAGTCATGCCTCGCCTCACACCTTGTTGGTTGTTTTTAAACTTCATTCTGACCCTCTGTTTTTTATCTTTGAGGTTTATTAGTTCCAACCAAGTTTACAGGACAAAGTTCTAACCGTTCAGGCTCTTGACCAAGTGGTGGTCACCCTTCCCCCACATCACCTCAGGATTCAGCACGCACTACTTTTCTCTTACGGCCCTGTTCCAACTCCACCTTCTCCAAAAAGAAAAAGGAAAAACGGCTTGGAAAGTAGGGCAGTCATTATTTATTGGTGACTATGCTGCAGATTCAGGGCAAGGCAGAACAAGGCTGGATATGAACTCTTGCCCTGCAACACTCCTCATGGCCACCAGAGGGCGCTATCAGACGCACTCTGAACTGCCCTGCCCAAGGACCCTAACAGTAACCCCTAGTTGCTCAACAATTATTATTAACAGTTTAAACGCCCACAGGATTCAAATCCTGGGTGGGCCATTTTTTCATTCTGAAAATTAAAGCTGGTTTCATAACTTCCGCAGGCCTCTGCCTGTACACAAGCTGTCATGCTAATGAATTAGGCTACATCATACAAAACATTTGGGACAGACTCAAGTAAGGGCTAGTGTCAGGAGCAGCTACCTGCTTAGGACGCTCAGCAGGAAACAAACACCAATTTCACACTGAGTCATTGGGTTGAGTTTAAGAAAGAGACAGCAGACAAGAGCAGAAACAGTGGGTCAGGAAGCCACAATGCCTGGAGAAGCACTAGAACTGGAAAGATTAGCAGCCTTTATCATCCAGGCCTGAAAGGTAGCCATTGAAAGAACCCAAGAGTTTTCAGAGAGGGTTTCAACAAAGGAGCTCTGGTTTGGGCTGGAGGAAGGGACTTTAGGAAATAGCTGGGAAAGTAGAGACCCGCCTAGAATCCTCCAGTGAGGGGATGGGGGCGTGGCTCAGTGTTAGAGTACTTGCTTAGCATCCTACGTCCCATCCCTAGTACCACATAAACCCAGAACTATGTCACCTTAGTACTTGAGAGGCAGAGGCAAAGAAAATTTCAAGATAGCCTTCAATATGTAGGCAGCAAGACCAGCCTGGGTTACAGGACACCCTGTCTTAATTTGTTGTTCTTTTCACTGTAAAGCCAGGCATGCTGACACACACCTTATAAGCCCAGCATTTGGGAGGCTGAGGTGGGGAGATGCTATGAATTCCAGGGTAGCCTAGGCTACATTGCATGTTCTAAGCCAGGTTGAGTTATGTAGTTATATACCAGGACCTTGTCTGGAAAGATGGATGGAGCATGGGGGTAGGAGGAGGAAAAAGGGGAGGGAAGAGAAAGAGAAAGCCCATGTTGTCAAGGGAAGAAGAGGGAAGATAAAGAGTGGAGCTGATTAAAAAATTAAAGGGGGGGGGCTGGAGAGATGACTTAGCAGTTAAGAGCACTGGCTACACTTTCGGAAGTCCAGAGTTCAATTCCCAGCAACCACATGGTGGCTCACAACCATCTGTAATGCGATCTGATGCCCTCTTCTGGTGTGTCTGAAGACAGCTACAGTGTACTCACATACATAAAATAAATAGATTTAAAAACAAAACGAAAACAAACAAAACCTAACTGGGCTAGAGAGATAGATGTGCAAATCAATTTTAATTAAAAAAAAAACTTTAAATTAAAAAAAAGGGAAAGAAAATCAAGAGAGCTAGAGAGACAGCTCAGGGGATAAAAGCCCACAAATAAAAGCTCTTGAAGAGGGCATGAGCTCAGTTCCCAGCACGATCACCACGTGCCTCACGATCACTCTTAACTCCGTTTTCGGTGGAATTCAATGTCTCCACCTTCAGAGGTATTCATCACATGCATGCAAACACCTAATTCTAAAATAAAATAAAATAAAATAAAATTTAAAACTGTATGGAAAAATAGAAATAAATGCTGCAGGGCCAGAGAGATAGCTCTTCACTTAAGAGCCGTAGCTGCTCCTGCAGAGGACCTGGGTTTGGTTCCCAGCACCCACATCCTGGCTCCTAGTTATCATCTGTAACTCCAGCCAGCTCTAGCTGATCTGATATCCTAGTCTGGGCTCTTTGGGTTCTTGTGATCATACAGTGCACATAAACGCACATAGCCATTCACATATTTTTTTTTAAATAAATGTTTTGAGAGTTGAGTTGGCCAAGGAATTTGGGCTGAATTAGCCAGATGACCAAGGGGAGCGGAAATTTCTCTGGGGCTTTCCATAGGTCCCAACCTTTGCCATGGAAGTAGCTTCTAGAACAAGGTAGGCTGGCTGTCAAGTTTCTGTTCTGAAGAAATTCACGCAGAAGAAAAGAACCAGAAGAGAGGGAAAGAGCACACACCCGCTTCTCAGAAACGGCTTGAGCAGTAGGCTGTGAGCAACTGGATCGGTTAGCCTTCGATCATTAGCCACTTCCAGAAACTTCACTCAGCAGACGCTCTGTGCCCAGCCCTGAGCTGTATAATGTGGACTACATTGTCCAATCCTGCCCTTGTCAGGGGACACAAAGTCCAGTGGCAGAGATGAGGTCACTCCCCGAGACAGGAAAGTTCCCCCAGCGACGCCTACCCAGTAAGGCTGTCTGATGAAAAAGATGTCTGAACTTAGTCTTGAGAGGAAACAAAACAACGTCGCTGAGTGGTGGTGGCTCACACCTTTAATCTCAGCACTCAGGAGGCAGAGGCAGGCAGATCTCAGAGTTTGAGACCAGCTCCCGTATAGCCAGGGTTACACAAAGAAACCTTCTCTCAAAACACACACACACACACACGCACGCACGCACGCACGCACGCACGCACGCACGCATCTTTAAACCACAAAGGTTTGCTCTTAGCTTTTAGAGTATTTTCCATGAATTCACAGGACCTTGTTTTCTGCTGCTGAGACTGGAACCCAGGGCCTCAAACGTCACATACACTAGGCAAGTGTACTAACCACTCGAATACCCTGCCACCAAAGCTCAAGGACTCTTTCTATAGAGCTTTCAATCTCGATCCCCAGCTGGCAAATCTCCACGATTGGAAGGTCGATGTTCTCTAGTCAGCAAGCCTCCAGAAAGGGAAGCATTCCACACAATCCCTCCGGAGTGCGACCTGTGTGGCCAAGCTTACCACTTCTGCTCTTAGTGATTGGCCACTGTAAGTCACGTGGAGGGAAGGAGCAAAGTAGGAGACAGAGAGGTGGGTTGTGGGATATGGAGACCAGGGAGAGGTTAAGGGGGAAGATGAGCTAGGGACCACCTCCTGCCATACCATCACGTCCCTAAACCCATCATTGGATTGATCCCCTCTGAAGACTGTTGCGCTATGCATGGGTCTGGAGGACACACTTCATGTCCACCCTCCAACCGGCTATCAGTGAGGTTGGCGATGCAGGGCCTGTCAGGATCCACTTTCCCCTCCAGAGAGCACACTGGACAGACACGTGTTCTCCGGAACACAGAGAGGGAAGCTGGGGGGTGTGGGTAGGAAAGAGGAGCCTCGGGTACAGATGGCATCTTCCTCACCCCAGAGCACCTAGGACTGGGACTAGGACTGCGGACTGCGGACTGCGGACTTGCAGTCTGTTCCAGACTCTGATTGGATGAAGTTAAAATCCCAGGCCAGCCTCTGCAAGACCTCCGGGCTCTCTTTAAATGGAGAAATTAAGATCCTAAGAAGATACTAGATTTGACCAAGATTCCACAGACAGGACGATGAAGAAACCTCCTCCCCCACCTTCTGCTACCCGGTCCTCATTCACAGACAGTGGTGCCCAACGCCCTGAGAATATCTCTTAATAAACTCTAGACACATACAGGCATCTATACAGAGATCATCTACATAATGATAGCAAACTTTCCTGTTTATTACCTTGGCTAAAAGACAGGATTGGAGTGGGGCTGGCGGTTAAGAGCACATACTGCTCTTGCAGAGGACCCAAGTTCAGATCTCAGCACTCACATCAGGCTCACAGCTGCCTGTAACTCCAGCTGCAGGGAACCTGACACATCTGTCCTCTGAGAACATACCCACACACAGGCACAGACACCTGCATATGATTTAAGACAATAAAAATAAGTCTTTCAAAACAAGTCATGAGGGCTGGAGAGATGGCTCAGCAGTTAAGAGCACTGACTGCTCTTCCAGAGGTCCCAGGTTCAAATCCCAGCAAGCACATGGTGGCTCACAACTGTCTGTAACTCTTGTTTCAGGGGACTCAACACCCTCACACAAACATGCATGCAAGCAAATCAATAATATATGTAAAATAAAAATAAACAAATTATTGTTTTAAAGCAAGTCATTTTTAAATCTTCAAGACTGTTCCAGATTTATATATACACATATGTGTGTGTGTGTATGTATGTATGTATATGTATATGTGTATATATATTGGCCTTGTTGCTGATATTTTTACTTATTTTACTTTTAGTTGTTTGTGTGGGCACTATTGAGACATTAGCCTGGGGCCTCAGACCTGCTTTGGAGGTGTTCTGCTACTTAGCCATACCCCAGGCCTTTTAAAATTTTTCATTTTGAGACCACTTCACTACATAGTTAAGACCAGACTCAAAACTGTGACCCTCTCACCTCAGACTCCCAAGAGGATGGGCCTGCAGATGTGTGTCACTACAACCTGAGTCTTTGTTGTTGTTGCTTTATGCTTATGAATTTTCAAACTGTCTGGATACGCCCCAATGAATTGGCCAGTCTCCTGATATTTACCTTATTCCTAGTATGTATTTGAGGAGTGGGTGTTACTCCTGGGGATTGAAATGTTCGTGTGTGTGTGTGTGTGTGTGTAGGTAAAGGTGCACACAGATATATGTGAATGTGGTAACCAGAGGTCAGCCTTGAGTGTCCTTCTTCAAATATCATCTGCCTTTAAAAACAAACAAACAAAAAAAAAATAGTATGTAGCTCTGGCTAACCTGAAACCCACTATGTAAGCCAGGATGGCCTGAAACTCCCTATATAGACCAGGCTGGCCAAGAACTCATTCACTACGTAGATCAGGCTGGCCTGGAACTCACAAAGATCCACCTGCCTCTTCCTTCTGAGAGCAGGCACGAATCCTCACAGCCAGCCCCACCTTACTCTGGAAATACTATCTCACACTGGGCCCTGGGGCTTGCTGACCAAGCTTGGCGGCCTGGGAGAGGGTCCACCTGCATCACCACCCCCATCCCCTGTACTGGAATTACAAGCACAGCCCACTACAGCCACATTAGGCTTTCTATGTGGCTTCTAAGGACCTGAACTCATGAACGTGAGTTATCATACACACACACACACATACCGATCCTGGATTTTGTTTCTTTGTGGGTTATTCTTGACATTACAGATTCAGTTTCTACTCTCAGGCCAGCCTCGTGCCAGCCACAGAGGTCAGTCAAGGCCTGCAAGACAAATCCCTTGCCAAAGGTAAGAAGCTACGTGCAGGGCTGGCTAGATGGCTCAGCAGAGGTAAGGCGCTTGCCTGAAAGCCTGGCGACCTGAGTTCAATCCCTGAAACTTACACAAAGGTGGAAAGAGAGAAATGACCCCAGAAAAGTGTCCTACGACGATCTCCACATGCTTGCCATGGCACATGAACACATGCATTCTGCATGCATGTGCATGCACACACACTAATATTTTTTATTAAGTGACAGGCAACTATTATTTTGAAAGATATATGTGGGCCAGAGAGATGACCCAGTGGTTAAGAACTCTATTCTTGCAGAGGACCTGAGTTTCCAACCATCTATAACTCCAGTTCTAGGGAATTTGATGCCTTTTTTCATTTTTTAAAGAATTATTTATTTTATGTATATGGGTACACTGCCTCTGTCTTCAGGCACACCAGAAGAGGGCATTGGATCCCATTACAGATGGTTGTGAGCTACCATGTGGTTGCTGGGAATTGAACTCAGGACCTCTGGAAAAGCAGGCGTGCTCTTAACCACTGAGCCATCTCTCCAACCTCTTTTGCTGACATTCAAGGGCACCAAGCATCCACGTGAAACACAGGCATACATGCAGGCAAAACACCCATCACATAAAATAAAATAAATAAATCTAAAATAAAGTATTATGTTTTAAAAGATTTATTTATTCTATGTAGGTGACTACATTGTGGTTCACCTCGGACACACCAGAGAAGGGCATGGAATCCCATTACAGGTGGTTGTGAGCCACCACATGGTTGCTGGGAATTGAACTCAGGACCTCTGGAAGAAGAGCCAGTGTTCTTAACCGCTGAACCATCTCTCCAGTATTAAATCTTTAAACAAAAACAAAAAACAAAAAACAAAAAAGGCATTTGCAGTTCCTTTCCAGCTTCCCCGCCCCATCCAGTTGACAGCCCAGTTCTCAAAGGACTCAGCTTGTGTGTGTGTTTGTGCATGCGTGTGCATTCTTGTGCATGTGTATATGCCTGCGTGTGTGTGTGTGTGTATGTGTGTGTATGCGCATGACTGTGTGTATCTGTGAGTCTGTCTGTGCATGTCTGTGTGTGCGTGTGAATGTGTGTGTATGTCTGTGTGTGAGTGTGTGTTTATGTCTGTGTGTGCATGTGAGTGTGTGTTTATGTCTGCGTGTGCATGTATGAGGGGGTGCGCATATGTATGCATGAATGTGTGTATGTTTATGAGTATGTATGTGCATGTATGAGCATGTGTAAGTGTGTGTGCACATACGGGTGTGAGTGTATGTGTGTGTGAATGTGTTTAATGTTTTATAGCAAGAAGATATTCATAAATTGCTTACATAATTAGAATTACATAAACGCTTCATTAAAATCACACGCTGGGAAGAAGAGAACCAGCAAGGCCAGTTTAAGCAGAGCCACCCTGTCCCCTGTCACACCCGCCTTGTCTACAATAAGCCCTGCCTGCTCTTGAAATCTGTTCCTCATGCATGGATCTCAACACTCAAAGCTTGGGAAAAACGCAAGGAATCGATACTGTCATTCTTTCTCCGTGACTTTAGACAATTTCGCCCTCCCTCTGTTTCTGTCACTCTTCAATTTATTTATTTATTTCCTGTAAGACAAGGTCTCACCACCTTACCTAGCTACCGACTTAGGGCCTTGAACTCCTGGCAGTCTTCCAGCCTCAGTCTCCAAAATTCTGGGATGGTTACTATGCACAAACACAAATGCATTGTTTATTTAGTTAACTGATTTTCTTTTGTGGAGCTGGGAATGAAACAAAGTCCTATACAGGGCAGGGGCTCTACTACTGAGCCATGCCCCCAGTCCCTCACTGGGGGCTTCTAGGCAGGGGGCTCTACCACTGAGCTACATCTTCAGCCTATATTCTAGGCAAACACTCTGGCAACTACCCTGAAAACTTCTGACTCACTAGCTTGGCACCCAAATCCCACTCTGTGTTTCAGGGGCAGGCAATGTGTGTGCTGTCTGGGAGATACAAGCAGAGAAAACAGACCCAACACAGCAGACTGGACCCAACAGCAGCTGTCTGTGCTCCTCGGCCACAGAACTGGCACACTCAGGGCTCACACCGGCGCCTGGAAGCCCATGTGATTACACAGAGGAGACAGTGGGCACATCGAAGTGAAGTCACCTGCCCGGTTCACCTAGGCAGTAAAAACAGGATGTAAACTGCTTGCCCGGCTTCCTCCTGATGTCATGCAAGCCTAGGACAGACACAGATTTCAGCATAAATGCAGCACCAGCCCTGCCCATCGGGAAGTTTACCCTGCCATTCATCACTGCAATTAGGATTACAGTTCTCTGACAACTGAACCTATCTTAATGATAGGGCCTATGAGGGTAGGGCCTAGGGAAAAAAAATAACCTGCCTGTGAGGGCCAGAGAAATGTCCAAAACAACTAAAAAAAAAAAAAAATCCAAAGAGAATGGTTGGATAGAGAGAGGAGAGCCGGGAGGGGTTAGGAGCACGTATTGCTTTTGCAGAGGATCTGAGTTCAGGTCTCAGCTTCCCACACTGCCTCTCACGTGTAACTCCACTTCCAGGGGACTATAACACACAGAGGCACAAAATAAAAACAAGCATTTAAAAAGAATTAGCAGAAATGCTAGCCATTGGTGACTCAGGTCTTTATTCCCAGCACTCAAGAGGCAGAGGCAGGCATATCTCTGTGAGTTCAAGGCCAGCCTGATCTACATAACAAGTTCCAGGACAGGCACTAAAACATCCAGGATTGATGTATGGAGCTTGTGTAGATGTTAGAAGGCTAACGTTTATTGAGCATTGGGTGCACATTACATTGGTTTAAGTGATTTATGGGGTCTTAGCTTCATACCCACATCCCATATTATGAGATGCATACTATTCTGAAGATGAGGCCACACTGGAAACTAAAACTGCCATTCGACACGCTTCAACTCACTCAGCAAGGAGGGGATGGGGGAGATCCCGAAGACAGTATTATAAACAAGGCACAATTCTTGAGGGTTTTTCAAGATGTCTTTATTTCCCCCGTATGAATGTTTTGCATGCCTAGCACATGCAGAGGTCAAGAGAGGATATCGGATCCCTGAAGCTGGAGAAATGGCTGGCTGTGAGCAACAGTGTGGGTGCCGGGGCTGAACCTGGGTCCTCTCTGCAAGAGCAACCAGTGCTCCTAACCACTGAGTCACTGAGCCATCTTTCCAGCCCCTCTACTGAGATTTTTTTTTAATCTGAATTTTATTTATGGTAGTAGTGTATGTTTGAAACATATGAGTTCAGGCACCAGCCCGTCCCCACAGCATTTCTTTTGCAAATGTTTCAATCAGCTTTGCTATGGAGCATCCACCCTTCCTGAATGGCTGGGGCTTGTCTGCTGTGTCCATGTGATTACTACAGTCAGGTCTTTTCTGCCCATTGCAACCCACGTGGTGTCTGTCTGTCCCGTGGCTCTGCTCACTCTTGATTACTTGGTTCAGGTGGCTTTGGCCATGTTTTTCCTCTCAAATCACGATTTCCAACTGTCTTATATACAAGCATCTACTGTGGATCTAAATGGAGCCTGTGGGCACATCCTGTGCCTACGGTGTGGGCGTCTGTTAGTGGTTTTCGACTGAACCAGTGATTGTTCTGATGAGGGTTATTTCCGTCGTGGTTTTTTCTTGTTTGGTTTGGTTTGGTTTGGTTTTTGAGACAGGGTTTCTCTGTGTAACAGCCCTGGCTGTCCTGGAACTCTCTATGTAGACCTTGCTGGCCTCAAACTCACAGAGATCCACCTGTCTCTGCCTCCTGGGTGTTGGGATTAAAGGTGTGGGCCACCTCTGCCTGGCCAGATATTTTTAAATGATGCGCGAGCGCGTGCGTATGTCATGCGTGCATGCGTGCGTGCGTGTGTCGTGTGCGCGCTCGTATGTGTGTGTGTGTGTGTGTGTGTGTGTGTGTGTGTGTGTGTGTATTCTAGTTTGCATTCCATCACTATGGTGAACACTAACCAAAAGCTACTTGAGAAGGAAAAGGTTTGTTTCAGCTTCCCTCCATCATGGAAGGATGCCGAATCAGAAACTCAAGTCAGGACCTGAAGCAGAGGAACGCCACTTACTGGCTTGCTTCTGTGGCTGTCTCAGCTTCCTTATTACACAACTAGGACTACCTGCCCAAGGGTGGCACTGCACACGGTGGCTTATGTCCTCCCACGCATCCCACAGGTCCACAGGCCAATCTGACGGAGGTAAATCCCCTTCATTGACGTTCCCTTTTCCCTAGTGACTCTAGCTTGTGTTGGGATGACAAAAACTCACCAGCACAGTGTGTGTGTGTGTGTGTGTGTGTGTGTGTGTGTGTGTGTGTGTGTGGTCTGTTTAAATGCATGCCCATGTTTGTGTTCATGAGGGTGCATGTGTGTGGGCACGTGAGCGTGTACATGAGTTATGGTAGCCAGGATTCAACTTGAACTGCCATCTTCAGTCTCTCCCATTTTGTTTTGGTTTTGTGGGGTTTTTTTTGTTTTGATGTTGTTGTTGTTTTGAGACAGGGTTCTTCTGTGTAGCTCTGTCTGTCCTAGAACTTACTCTGTAGAACAGGCAGGCTGACCTCGAACTCAGGGATCCTCCTGCCTCTGCCTCCCACTTTGCTTTTGAGATAGGGTCTCTCACTGAACATGGCTAGACTAGCCAGCAAGGTCAGGAAATCTCCCTGTCTCTACCTCCCCTCTTATAGAGTACACCACAGCGAGCTTTCCCCTGGGTCCTGCCGATCCAAACTTAAGAAAGACCTCATGCACCAACTAAACCATTACCCAGTCCCTGCTTTTCTGATTTTTGAAATATGTCCCTTTGTCACCCAGACTGGCCTTGGATTTTCAATCTTACTGACTAGGCCCCCCCAAGAGCTGAGACTATTAGGTACTGAGTCCATGCCTGCTTGGCCATTTCTTCTGTTTTTGCTAATTGACTTTTGATCACAAGAAATAACTTTCTATAATGGTGGTGGTACACACCTTTAATCCCAGCACTCAGGAGGCAGAGGCAGGTGAATCTCTGAGTTCGAGGCCAGCCTGGTCTACAGAGCAAGTTCCAGGACAGCCAGGGCCGCACACACAAAAACCCAAAATAAATAAGGAAGGAATTTTCTTTTTTATTTGTTTTAGGGTCTCATTGTAGCCCAGGCTGTCCTCCAGATCATTATGTAGCCAAGGATGACCTGAAACACCCTGATGTTTCTGCCTTCACCTCCCAAAAGCATTACAGGTATGAAACAACTCACCCAGTTTAATGATGTACTAGGGTTCCAAGCCAAATCTTCCTGCATCCTAAGGTAAGTGTTCTATCAAGTCACCTCCCTGGGCAATCTCTTGTCATTTTGTTTGTTTGTTTAGAGACAGGGTCTTACTTAGCCCAAGTTGGCCTTGAATGGTGTGCAGCACTCCCAGTGCCCTAATCCTGATAGGATATCAACAGAGAGAAACTTGAGGGAGGAGAGAATTTGACTGGGTTATCCTTCTACATTATAGACTACCATCAAGGGAAGCCAAGGCAGGAGCTTGGAGGCAGGAGCGGAAGCAAAGACCACAGAGGAGTGTTGCTTACTGCCTCTTGCTCTCTGTGGTTTGCTCAGCTATCTTTCTTATAAATCCCAGGCCCATCTGCCTAGGGACGCTGCTGCCCAAAGTGGACTGGACCCTCCCATCTGAACCAGCAATCAAGAAAATATCCCCGCAGACATGCTCACGGGCCAATCCAATGGAGGCTGTGCCTCAGCTGAGAGTCCCTCTCTATCTGTCTAGATTGACACCAACTGTGACACCCAGCTTATTTACTTATTTGTATCAGTGTTGACTCGTATTTCCCAATACGGAGTCTTGTTTCTTTCAGTACAAGCCCATGTCTTTCCATATGGATTCTTGTTTGTTTGGTGGGTTATGGCTCTTTGCTAAGGTTATTTAATTTAATCTTCCATTTGTCCTAGATTTGGTCACTGGGATCCTCTCCAAGACACCTCCCTTTGGCCTTTGGCACCCTGCCCTCCCCATCCCTGAGTATTCCCTAATCTTCTCTCTGTGTGTAGGTCTGTGTGTGGGCGCACGTGTGCGCGTGGGCGTGTGTATGGTGGCACTGTCCACCTTTATTTTTTAAGGTTTATTTATTTTTATGTGTATTTAGTGTTTTATCTGCCTGTATCTGTGCATCGGGTACATGCAGTGCCTGTGAATACCAGAAGAGGGCGCTACCAGAGCTGCTGTTACGGAAGGTTCTCAGCAGTTCAGCTGGGTCCTCAAGAGCCACAAGTGCTCTTAACCCTTGAGTCATCCTTCCAGACCCACGCCTTGCTTTTTTGAGATAGGGTCTGTCATTAGCCGGGAACTCTTGGCTGCCTGCCTGTCAGTCTGTCTCCTAGAAATTCTATCTCTACCCCTTATAGCTGGGATTATAACAACGTATCACCACATACAGGTTTTCCTCTGGGCCATCACATCAAACCTCTATTTGTATACTCTCCAGATCACCTCTTTTTAAAATGAAGAAGCTAAAGTGGGGTGCAGACCTGTAATCCCAGCACTTCAGAAACTGAGTTCAAGGATAGTGGAAGATACACGGTAAAATTCTGTCTCAAGTTCAAGGCTACCCTGGTCTATGAAGCAATTTCAGGCCAGCTAGGGCTACCCAATGACACCCTCTTTCAATAAAAAATAAATTAATTAATTAAAAATAAAAGCCAAATATAAGTAAATAAATAAATAAGTGACGTTTAGGCAAAGAGGGACGGAATGACTTTTCTACATTTTCCTGGCAGGACAGGATTTGAATGCAGGCTACAGGATTTGAATTCAGGCAGTATGATTTAGAATCAAAGATTTCTATTCTCAGCCTGTGCTCTGTAACCCCTTCAGGGTCAAGTGACTGTCTCACAGGGGTCACATACCAGATTTGCTGCATGTCAGACATTTACATTACAATTCATAACAGTAGCAAAATTTCAGCTATAGAGTAGCAATGAAATAATCTACAGTTAGGAGTCGCCGCAACGCAGGAATTGTACTAAAGTGTCGCAGCGTTCGGAAGATTGAGACCCACTGGTTTAGACAGTATTTCATTATGTATCCTATGCTAGCCTGGAACTCACTCTGTAGCTCAGGCCACAAACTCACAGCCATCCCGCCTCAGCGTCCTGAATGCTGGGATCACAGACTGATAGACCATGTCAGCTCAGATCTACGCTCTTAACAACGACCCTCTGGCCTTCCTAACAATATGAGGACAGGCTGTGTGGGTGGTCAGTGGTCCTACCTTCCCTCCAGCCCACACATAATTTCTTTGTAACATGTATTTACTTCTTTTGTCTGTATGTCACACAAGTGGGGGGGTCAGAGGACAAGCGATTATTTTCCCCACCATATAGGCTTCACGGACTAACTGAAGTTCTCAGGCTTGGTAGCAAGAACGTTTTACCCAACAATCCATCACGGCAGCTTTTTTTTTTTCCTTTCCTTTCCTTTCCTTTCCTTTCCTTTCCTTTCCTTTCCTTTCCTTTCCTTTCCTTTCCTTTCCTTTCTCCTCTTCTCTTCTTTTCTTTTCTTTGAGACAAGGTCTTGCTATCTAACCTTGGCTGTCCTAGAACTTGCTGTGTAAGAATAGGTTGTCCTTAGCTCCGTTTTGAAAACAAACAAACAAACAAACAAACAAACAAACTTGATATGAAAGATGAAAATGGAGAACAAGAGTTAGTTAACTCACTATACAAAGTAACTAAATCTTTATTGACACCTTCCTGTGCCAGACAGAACACATAGAGAGGCCAGAGACAAGACCCTGTTGTAGAGTTGTTCACAGTCTCCTAAGGAAGACAGGCGACCAGATTTCCGCACAATGTGCCAGGCAAGCACAGTGCTCGGAGGATGGATCCATTGTCTACCTGCCTGGTCATCTTCCAGCCTGGTCAGGAAAACGGGAAGAGGAGGCTTGCCGTGGACTCTCTGGGCCTCTCTCAGCCAGTAGACGTCTCTTCCCTCTGTCCTGGTCACCATCAGGGGGAATGCTGTGGCCGCATCAAAAAAGTAGGGCCACCCGAGCGGAATATTTACAACAGAGGACTGTTTTCCGAAGCTGCAAACCAGTGCAGTCGGAACTGAGAATGCTGAAGGATGGGGGCGGAGCCAGTCCAGTCAAGTGAGAAATGGAAAGAGTTGGTACCACGGGGCCAGGGAAACAAAGTGAGATGGACTTTTCGAGATGAGACATTCACAGCATCGCGCCAGCAACCACAGTCAACAGAACTGCAGACAACCAGGACCCTAGAGTGCCAGAGCCTCCTTTAGCTGGGATCTGGGCCCCACCCTTTCCTGGATACTTCTCCATATTGCTGCGGTCTTGGTGGCCCGCAGCACCTCCATGGCCCGCAGTACCTCCATGGCCCGCAGCACCTCCACTCAACGACGCCCCCTCTTCCTGTATGACTTCGAGATCCATTTCATGGGGAGAAGTGTGGCTGGCTTGGGCTGTGGTGGGCTTGATGATGGAGGTGGTCGTGGTTGGGGCTGCTGTAGAGGTCGTGCTGGAGGAGTTCTGGGCCCGAGTGGATGGGGCTGCGGTGGTTGGAGGGGGCAGCAGGACTAGGGGTGGGATTCGAGGGGAGAAATAGGTCTTGTTGCGAAGGTCGGCGTTACAGCGGGGGCCCTGACAGCAAGAGCCGCTGAGTGTGAATCCTGGACCCGTCACCCCATCCCGGGTGCAGGTCTCGTCCTGGACGCAGCCTCGGACAGGTAAGGACACGGTCACGTTGGCTGCAAGAGGGAGACACAGAAAGGTCTATCATTGGACAGATAGGGGTTGGCATAGCCCAAATAAAGTTTAGGGACTTCTGGAAAAAAAGACAGGAGCAGTGAAGCCTGAGATGAAACAGAAGGCTGTGCACTCGTGTGTCTGAACATCTCAACTCTGGTCCCACTTTCTGCAAAGCATTGTGCTGCTGGCATCCGCCCGTGACGGACTGTATTTCCATAATATGCTTTGAGAAGGGTGGTTTTTTGTTTGTTTGTTTGTTTTTTGGGTGAAACCTAAGCTCCAGATTTGTCTTGGAACAAAGGCTTTAACAGAGATACATCTGTGAGCAAAACTCAAACACACGTTGCCTTTGCCTCTCTCAGCTCCCTGCTAAGTTTAGTCTTAAAAGTTCCTGAGAAACACCTGGCACTAAAAGGAATTGAAAAATTCCACTTGCCATGGAGTGAGTGCCAACCCCTCACTGGGGGATTCTAAGCAGAGGCTCTACCACTGAAGGTATGTCTCCAGCTCTGAACTACATTCCGTAATATTGTGGAACAAGTGGGGCACCTAAGTTTTCAGGACTCAAACTGGATTTCCCAAGACATACAGGCAAAAAGCTTATAAGTTGAAACCCAAGTCTTAGTTCATGGACTTCCATTCTGTATCCTGCAGTAGTCTTCTATAGGTATGTTCTCGTTCTCTCTCTCTCTCTCTCTCTCTCTCTCTCTCTCTCTCTCTCTCTCTCTCTCCCTCTCTCCCTCTCTCCCTCTCTCTCTCTCTTTCTCTCTCTCTCTCTCCCCCCCCCACGAAAGTCTATAAGTAGACTACAGTCTATAGCATACATTTCCCGTGATGCTGTAGGACAAGGCAAGTTAAAAGCAGTCCCCAGTATTTGGGGTTGAGGGAGGGCAGAAGGGTGGCCCTTTAGGTGAAGCGCTCCCCCTAGGACAGCTATCACAACTCCTACAGGCCTCAAGCTCCTTCAGGGGGGGCTGGCTCACCTGCCGTCAGGGTGACGTTACCATCGAAGCAGCCCTTGTAGACACGGCCACTGGCGTTGTAGCAGTTCACGACCGGCGGCATGGAGCCCTGGCACTTCTCGCGGCTCAGACCCACACAGCTGTAGCACTCTGCACCGTTAGGCTCATATGCACTCTCATTGCCTGCAGGGGATGTGGGGGAGCAGAAACAGAAAAGGAAGGGTCAAAAAGGTGAGGACGGTCTACTCAGGAAGCTAGGGCAGGAAGATCGCAAGTTCTAGGCCAGCCTGTCTTGCTGAGAGATCTAGACAACCACTGCTCAACGGGCCAGCTATACCTGTGACTCCACCCCTTATCTCCTAGCTCCACCCCCAGTATGGACCTGAGGTACATACATCATTGATGTCTGCAGTCTTCAACCCCGCCACCCCCGCAGTCCTGCCTCAGTGGGCAGTAGCCTTAGCTCCCAGCCCTAGTGTGGCTCCGACCGCGACCGACCTGCAGGGTTGAGGCCTCGCAAAGTGAGGTTGAGTTTGGCGTTGCATCGGTCCTCGGAGCACTGCTGTAGCTGAAAGAAGGCCAGGAGCCCGTGAAGGTCCAGTCCGCGGTCGTTCTTGCCCGGGATTCCGGAACCGCAGCCCCGCACCGCCACAGAGAATTGCCCGTGGACTACGGAGGAAAAGGGGTGGGGTCAGAGCAGCCAGGGCCGGTGGGCGGAGCTTTGAATGAACGATACACCTGGATGGTCTGGCCTGGGTCAACAGGTGGGAATCTCAAAAAGGGCAGATCTGTGGGTAGAGAGCTACCGGAGAAGGGAGGGTGGTGTGGTCAAAGAGAAGAGCTTCAAAGAATACAGTCCAACGAGAACAGGCTGATTAACAAACGCAACAGCCTGGAGAGCCGGGCTCAAACTGAAGCCTCAACGACTACGTCAAAAGGGGGAGGAGCCTCAGAAAGTAGCTTCCGAAGGATCCAGTTAAGAGACTGAAGAAAAAAAGTTTAAGAGAAAGGCTAGGAGACAAACACGGTGGTACAAGCCTGCAATCCCGGCTACTGAGGAGGCTGAGGCAGTGGGGTCTGGAGTTGCAGTCTAGCTTGTACTGCATAAGGAGACCCTGCCGCCAGCAAAAGCGGACTTGGTGGTACAAGCCACCAGGTGACTCAGGAAGCTGAAAGAGGAGACTCACAACCAAAAGGGCCTGTCTGAACGTCATAGTAAGTACAAGGGCCGAACTGAGCTATTCAGTAAGACCCTGTCTCAAAATACAAACTTAAAGGGGGCTGAGGAGCCAGCTTGGCGGGGAGTGTTATCCGGCATGTTGTGTGCTGGCCCTGAGTTCAGACCACAACTTCACACAGATGCATAGAGAGGAGAGGCCCTGTGTCTGACTTGGGGGAAGGCGGGATTCCTGAGTAAGGGGTCTGGAAACTTAGAGGCTCTAAGGGTGGAGTCTGACTAGGAACCTCGGTGATCCCTTTCAAAGGAATCGTCTCCACTAAATAATAATCTGTGTTGGTGGGTAAGCATTCCTACGGGGAGTGGGGGAAAGTGGTAAAGATGTCTGTCCTGTACAGGTTGCGACTATCAGAGCACGCCAGTCACACACACACACACACACACACACACACACACACACACACACCCCACCCCCTACTCCCCGCCTTTTGTCTGTCTACCTGCCTAAGCCCGTTGAAAGAAGGGAGACTCTGTGCAGCAGGGTCTCAGTGAGGGCTGAAAGGGAAAGGCGTGGCCAGAATCTGAAAGGTCCCTAAGGAGGCGGAGTTACACTGTAGGAGTTGGGAAGGGGTAGTCAGGGACCACCGGGTGGGTAGCACTTACTGGTCTCTACCGCTCCCACGGCCTCGGTACAGACGTCCACCCCGGGACCACATTTGACTGTCTTCATCCTGTGCGGAGAGCATCCATCGTCCGCCTTCTGCACGCAGCTGTAGCACTCCAGGGCTTGCGCTCCTGCGGGTGAGGACCGGGTAGAACCCAGGGTTCTTTGTTAAAGCCTTCTCCCCACAAAGACAACGTCTTTCCCAGTGGCCTCTGTCCCGGGGTGAGATGATTCTAGTGTGCATCCAGAACAGCATTAGAAGCCCTCCCACAAGTTTCAGGGTGCAGGACATACTGACCCTTTTCCTTCTACCCCTTGCGCCTGCATTGGAGCTTTCCCCTCTCCTGGCTGCCTTTGCCCGAGGGAGGGGATCCCAGCCCCTATCTTAGAGTGGGGGAGGGGGTGCCCCTCTCAGTTGCCTACTCAGTGTGGGATAACTTCCTTACAGTCCCTCTGCCCGGGGCAGAGACAGCTGAACTGCTTTTGGCTGTGTTCAACTTTTCTTAAAAGATTTTCTGGGAAGATCTGGGGAATTATCTTCCTTAGGGGCCCCGACTCTACCTTCCTGGCAACACACCCACCTTCACACAGCAGAAGCGGCAGCAGCAACAGCCATCCGGTGGTCCACATCACTGGCTGTGTATCTCCTCTCCTGGCGGCATCCATAGCTGTGTCCTGCTCTCTCCGCGTCCCCCCTGGGTGTGCCACCTTCCAACCCGGGCCCTCTTACCTGAGCCTCAGATGAGTAACCTACCCCGGGGCAACCCTGGCCTTGCCCAACCAGGCCAACTCAGCGTCCGCTGTGGGGCGGGCCCGCCTCTAGGTGCGTCACCCACAGGGAGAGCGGCCCCTGCCCTGTGCCCTTGCCAAGGAGGGAAAGGGCGGGAGTAGAGGTTCCCTCCAGTCCCCTGGATAAAAGTTTGTGTGTGGGTTTCAGAGGCAGAGGGAGTACCGGGGCTCAAAGAGAGACAGGGGCATTCAGGGTCTGCTAGGGTTCTGAGCTTATGTGGTGTGCCTGCCTGCCTGCCTTCGCCTGGGGATTGGAGACCCTGAGGCAGAACCACTGTCTGTCTTCGAAGAGCTCCCAGACTGATGGAAGATACAGATATTAATTAAATAATTGGGAAAACTGTTATTTACAAGTCAGGCTTAGTGACTCATGCCTGTAATCACAGCACTCACTGAGCTGAGGCAGGAGGATTGCCATGAGTTTGAGGCACGGCGATTCCAGGCCTCACTGAACTACAGAAAGAGATCTTATCTCAAAAAGCCAAACAAACAACTCGGTTATAACTTACAAGAGATTAAGGCTCTGGAGGAACATGCATAAAGAGCTACAAGCAGAGTTGGAATTGAGAAGTGAGTGGATTTTTCAATATTGGTTAAGCTGGGAAATAATATCAGGTGTCTATTGAGAGGTGGTGAAAAAGATATTTAGAATCAAAATACATTGCATACATAGCTGGAAGTCTCAAAGAATGAATAAAAATTGAAAACAAGTCTTGAACACCTATTACGTGCTGAGCACTGCAATAAGTCCTTTAAATTAAAAAAAAAAGTGGCTGGAGAGCTAGGATAGTGCCCTAGGTAGGGGTCAACAGTGGAGTCCCTGCCTAGAATCCCCCAGTGAGGGGCTGGGAGCATGGCTCAGTGGTAGAGTCCCTGTCTAGAATCCCCCAGTGAGGGGCTGGGGGCGTGGCTCAGTGGTAGAGTCCCTGCCTAGAATCCCCCAGTGAGGGGCTGGGGGCGTGGCTCAGTGGTAGAGCCCCTGCCTAGAATCCCCCAGTGAGGGGCTGGGGGCGTGGCTCAGTGGTAGAGCCCCTGCCTAGAATCCCCCAGTGAGGGGCTGGGGGCGTGGCTCAGTGGTAGAGTCCCTGCCTAGAATCCCCTAGTGAGAGATCAGATAATCTTAGGGTTTAGTAGTAGAGCACTCGCCTAGCATGAATGAAGCCCTGGGTTCCATTTCCAATATCGTCATAAATAAATAAATAAATAAATAAATAAATAAATAAATAAATACAAATGGAAAAACCTAGAGTGGTCCCTTCACCCCATGCACTATTGCTCAGCAATGGAAAGGTTCAGTGGGTGGTATATACAGCTACATAGATGGATCTTTAAAATGGTGACTCAAAGAGACCAGAACTAAGGCAATGCACAGTGTGACTTTGTTCATATGGAGTTCTGAAACAGACCAAACTAGCCCACAGAAGTGGGTTGGTTTAGAAAGTGAACAAAGGTTCCCTCTGAGAGTCTTGTCCCAGAGGGTTCCTCTTCTATCTCTACCTAGGGAGGGTGGCCTTGTGTGTGCCTTGTGTGTGACGCACAGAGCTGCTGAGCTGTACACTTAGGAACTCCACTGGATGTATGTTACTCTCCAAGAAAAACACGAGGAAGCTGAGCCTGGGCCTGGTGGCACAGTCCTTCAGTCTTAGCACACAGGAGGCCGAGGCAGGACGCAGTGAGATGGTTCCGCACATAAAAACACTTGTCTCTAAAAAGGACCTGAGGGCCTGAGTTGGATCCCTGGGACCCACATCATAGAGAGAGAAAAGCAAAAATTGATTCCTAAAAAGTATCTTCTGCCTTCCACATATCTGCAGCACAACATATCCTCTAAATAGTGAATAAATACATGCAATGAGGCACAGTCACACACCCTACACAATGAACCTGTTGAAAAAACAAGAGTTATAAGAACAAGGCTGGGGGAGGGGTGTAGAGTGGGGGGAGAGGAGAGCTGGGTATGATGGCTCATGTTTAAAATCCCAGACTCAGGAAGCTCAGACAGTAGGGTCGGTGGCATTGAGTCTGAAGCCAGCCTGGGCTACACAGTGAGACCCTACTTCAAACTCCTCTCCAAGCTTCACAAAGGACACAGGAAGACTGGAGTCACTAGGCTGTTTTCCAAATGAGAAAGGAAAGTTTGATGGCTTGCCTGGCGTGGATGAAGCCTGGCTTCTATCCCCAGAACTGGGGATGGGGGTGGGGGGTGATGAATACATTGGAGGTGGAGGCAGGAGGGTGTAAAGTTTATCCCATAGGAAATTTGAGGCCAGCCTGGGCTATATGAGATCCTGTCTGGGTCATGGGGCCGCAGAGAGGAGGAGAAGGGAACCAACCAGTAACTGTCAGGAGTTGTCCTTGTTAACGTAGGAGCCATGCGGTTTGTAGTGGACATAAATAATCTCATAGCACCCTGACCGAGGCCAGGGTCACCTGTGACCATGAATGATCTATGCAAAAGCGAGACCACCCATATGACTCTGCCTGTCCACAGGAACAAACAAGGTCATTACACCGATCACGCTGTGATTCCACAAGCCCACATGCTGGTAAGCCGCTCAAGTTATTATACTGTAAGTTATGGTTTAAGCGTAGCTTTGCTCTTCCTCCTCATAAGTCAGATTCATGAAGACTCCAACTCTGTCCTTGTTCTGTGACAGGATCCAGTGCAGAGCAAATCCTCCCCACTTCCTGGAACTGCCCCGAAAACCACCACACTGGAGTCCTTATCTTTACAAATGTGTCTCTCTAGCCAGGAGTGGTGATCCAGCCTGGAATCCCAGTGTGTGGTAAATGCAGAGTTCCAGGCCTTCATAAGATAAAAAGCAAGTTCTAGGTCAGCCTGGGCTACATGAGACACTGGAGAGAGAGAAAAAAAGAGTCCAAAACATTTTTAAGAGGAAGAACTAGCAGGGATTACTGATGAATCAAATGGGAGGGAATCCTAAAGGTGTGGCCCAGCTTCATGGAGATCAGCAGTACAGAGCCTGCCTAGAATCCATAGAGAGGCTGGGGCGTGGCTCAGTGGTAGAGCCCCTGTCTAGAATCCCCCAGTGAGGAGCTGGGGGCGTGGCCCAGTGGTAGAGCCTCTGCCTAGAATTCCCCAGTGAGGGGCTGGGGGTGTGGCTCAGTGGTAGAGCCCCTGCCTAGAATTCCCCAGACAGGGGCTGGGGGCGTGGCTCAGTGGTAGAGCCCCTGCCTAGAATCCCCCAGTGAGGGGCTGGGGGCGTGGCTCAGTGGTAGATTTCTTGCTTAGCATTCATGAGTTCCTGGGTTCAATCTGATAACCATGATAACCATGACATGAATGGTAATGATACCCAAGAATTGAGCATTTGCTTTATGTCAGAAACTATTTGGAGCAGGAGCCTGCGTGTTTCTCATCGGTGCTTTCCCCTAAGGTGAGGAATGCTCCTGTTGTTGTGGAAGACTAGCTCTGTGCTCAGCACTTCTTAGGCCACAACAGCTCTGCAAAGGGAAGATGGAGCCCATTTCACAGAAGAGGAAATCGAGGCTAGGAGAAGCTTGGGAGTAGCAGAAGTGGGATGTGAGCTCAGCTGTTTCCAAAGGCCTTTAATGACATTCTCAGAGTCTCTTCTGGGCTTTGTTGTTTTGTTTATTTGGTTGCTCAGTTTTATTTTCTTTTATTTTTTCATTTGTTTTGTGCTGAAAGGTTGTTTTGTTCTGTTTGTTGACAATACCTGGTATGAAACCTCAGGTCTCACACATACTTGCTAAATGCTCTACCCTGAAGTTACAGCACCAGATTTGTTTTTACCTGTTTGTGTGTGTACATGGGCCTGTATGTGTGTGTGTGTGTGTGCATGTATGTGTGCATATGTATTGTATGTATGTATGTATGTATGTATGTATGTATGTTTGTGTATGTGTGTATGTATGCATGTGTGTTTATGTGTATATATATATATGTTTGTGTTGTGTATGTGTGTATGCATATGTGTATATATGTGTATATGTATATATATGTATGTGTGAATGTATGTGTACATATGTATATGTGTGTATGTATGTGTATGTATACATATGTATGTATGTGTGTCTACATGTGTGTATATGTGTATGTATGTGTGTATACATATGTATGTGTGTGTCTACATATGTGTATATGTATGTATGTGCACGCACATGAAGCATACATGCACACACCTGTCCACAGGTGTACACACACCATGCTCATACTGTGGAGGTCAGAGGGGATGTCCCATGTCCTGTTCCATATCACTCTCCACCTCACCTTATTCCTTTTAGACAAAGTCTCTCACTGAATCTAGAATGGAGCTGGTGGCCAGGAAGCCCCAACATCTTCCTCCTTCTACCTCTCCAAACTGAGGTTCCAGATGTGTGTGGGAATCAGCTGGCTCTGTGCCTCCATGCCCTCCATGTGTCTAATGGAGACCTTAGTGGTAGACTTACCTCACAGGCTGCTCTGGGACCAGTGTCAGGTGAATGTGAAAGGCTTCAAGCATCGCTTTCATAACTATAACTTTTCATAACTATAGCATAGCTTCAGCAGTTCTCGGTGCTGCAAAAGCCTTAGCTTTCATAACGTAGACTGTGGTAGTATTGGCTAATGTTTGTATTGATTATTGATAGTTCCTAGGTCTTTGGCTCTGGCTGTCTCCTAGACAGGATGTTGTGGCATGATGTAAGCCCATAATCCCAGCACTCAGAAGGCTGAAGCAAGAGGATCACATGTTCGAGACCAGTCTGGGCTACAAAATGGTGGACCTTCGAGATTGATTATAGGATAAAAGTGCTTGCCACCAAGCCTGACAACCTGAGTTTGGTCCCCAGGACCCACATCGTGGGAGAGAACACATTGTCCTCTGACGTCCACGTGTGCCCAGATGTACACACAATAACAAACAGTGCACTTTTTAAAAAGAGAGAGAATATACCAGTCCGTTTATAAGCAGCCTCTTCAGAGAGGAGCACGGTGGCCATTCCTCAGAGGAGGAAACTGAGTCCCAGAGAGAAAGCTACTCTTCTCCACAGGCCAGTGGAGGGTCCGTCAGCCCCAGCCAGCCAGATTGGTGACTATGAAAGGGATGAGCAGCTATGTTCAGAGAGATCTCTGCTGCCCGGCCCCTGCCCAGCACCCCTGTTCCCAACAATGACAAGCACCTCAGTCACCTAGGTGGGGTCACCTGTCATCCAGGGAAGACTCAGAGGGAGAAAGTGAGCGATTCTCGTGATGTCATTCAAACTTGGCTCGAGCTGCACTGCCTCCACCTCAGGATCCCAGCCCTACATCTTTGCTGTGTGACCCTCAATAAATGTTCTTCCCTCTCTGAGGCTCCAAGGTATCTTTTAAAAGGATTTTTATTCTTACACAGGGTCCTACTATACATACAGCCCTGCTGGCCCTGGAACTCACTATGTAGACCAAGCTGGCCTTGAACACACAGAGATCTGCCTGGCTCTGCCTTCCGAGTGCTGGGATTAAAGATGTACACCACCAAGCCTGGCTCAAAGTGTCCTTTTCATTGTAAAGGGAAAGGGTGGTACAGTGAGCAAGGGATGGAGTCTGGAACTAGAAAGATTGAAATTTTAATCTTACTCTGCGACTCCAGATAACTTTCTCTCCCTCTCTGGAGGACTCCTTTTGTCAAATAGGTCTGCAAACCTATTTGAGAGAGATAGAAGTCTTAGAGAGTAGCCGATGATGATACTGCCTGTTTTAGGCTCAGGAGGCCCCACAGGTCCCAGGAGCGTGGGAGAGTTTCAGGGGAGGAACCCCGACTGGTCAGACCAGAAGAGCAAGCATCTTGGGCGGGAGTGGGACCCAGGGTGGGGAGTCTGCTCCTGCTCAGGCCTGCCTGGATTTGGGTTCCTGACCTGGGCCCAGCTGGGACCCAGGGAGCTGGAGGCTGTTAGGTTGATTTACATATTTGTTTGTTTGCTTATTTCCATGCTATGTATGTGTTTGTTTTCTAGCAATCTTCACTTTTGCTGTATTGGAGCTGGAACTCAGAGCCCAGTGCCTGCTAGGCCAGGTCCCTGTAGTGAACTTGCCCCCAGCTCCTCACTGTGGGTTTGTGGGATTCTCCTCACTTGCATAGGATCCAGAGGCCTCGTCGGAGGCAGCCATGACGTAAGCCTGACGTGACTGGGGCCTTGTCTGGGATGGGTTTCTAGTCCTCAGAGGCCAGGCTGGCTCACTCCATTGTTTCCCCACATTTGACTTACAAAACACAATTTAAATCTAAATTAAGAACGGAGCCTAAAGGTTGGCAGGCTCTCTTCTGAACAAGACTCATGGCCTACTTTGACCACCAGACTTCTTCAAACTGCCTGCTTCACCCGTGTCTGATTCTGCCTGGGGACCAGCTGAGGGGACACCCCAGATGATACCTAAAAGATGAAGAGAGACAACAGCCCAAGAGTTTTCTGATGGCCTTGCTTGCAGCTGTCCATCATCCTCAGAATCACTTTCTCACAAACTGATTGAAGCATTAAACGCAGTTCAATACCACCACACTAGTATTCAAGGGCACACTAGTGATGAGACAGCCCAGGAGATCTGCTGCCAGGAATAAGCCAGGGCAGTCAAGGCCAGGAGAGAACAGTCAGACTGCAATAAGGATGGGCAAACTGAATTTATGACTCAACCAAGGCAATCAGGGAAGGCTTCCTGGAAGAGGGGACATCCTCGTGTAAGTTAGGAACCAGAGATGGGCTAAGTACCTAAACTAATTGAATGAGCAACGACCCAGAGGTGGCAAAGGTCCCTCTCCCTTCTATCACGGAATGACAGGTTTCACTGGGAACCACAGGGCACGATGGAAGGGCTCAAAAGAAGTGCCTGGATCATCTAAGAATCGGGATGGGGGGCTTTCAGGTGGGGCCACTGAACTTAAACCTTACAAAGGGAAGAGGGCAGAGGGGGAACCCTAAAGAAAATTCAGGAAGGAGGACGTACTTAAGTTTCTAGAGCCTGCTAGAAGCCGGGCTGGTCAAAAAAAAAAAAAAAAAAAAAAAATGCATAGAGGCAGATAGACCTACATATTAAAACCCCCAAATCACAGAAGATTAAGGCTACGTGTCTGTCCATCTCTCCTCCCATCCATGCATGACCTTAGGGGTTGAAAGTCTCTATCGTTCCTGCCCAGGGCCCCAGGACTTCAGCGCTGGAATCCACACCAGCAACTCTGTTTTTTCACCATGTTTAATTCGATATCAGAGGAGCACCAATAAATAGTTCCTTCCACCCCTGTGCTCTTCCTCCTGCCCCCAAGCGGGGCCTCCAGGGCCTGGCGATGCAGCCGCTGGAAGACAGAGGCAGCCCAGACCTCCACGGCTCAGGCCAGCTGAGCCGGAGCGGCTGCAGAGATCTCAGGAGAAGGCCAAAGGGGCGGGGCCGAGAGCTTCCTGAAGTGGGCGGGGCCCCAAAGGCCGGTAAGTGCGTCTAGGGGCGCAGCTCGCGGGACCTCCTTTCTCAGAGGGCGGGGCCACTCGGGGGGGGGGGGTCAGGGGGCGTGGTTCTCGTCCGCAGCTGTCACGATGACATCCATCCAAATCCGCATGGCTTCCGGGCTGGGGGCCACCATATAGAAAAGACGTTCGTAGGTCTTGACGCAGAAGGTCAGGCGGGGACTGGGGCTCTGGAATAAGCAAGGAGGAAGGGTGGCTGGATCAATGTCTTCCTAAACTGGGCTAGAATGCCTGTTCCCTTTTCTTTCTTTTTTTGAGGCAAGGTTTCAATGACTGGCCTGGCTGGCCTCGAACCCAGATATCTGTCTCTGGCACCTCAGTGTGGGTACAATGGTGTGTGCCACCATACCTGGATTTTTAATTTTTATTTTAGTTTTTACCCCGCCTCTTTTTTTGAAAGTGAGTTTGACTTCGTAGCTCAGGCTAGCCTCAGACTTGCTGCTCAGCTTCCTGAGGGCTGAGATTACACCATTCCTAGCTGGAGCCCATTTACCGACCACCAAGTGGGTAAACCCCTTCTTATATCGATTATGGTTTTAGTCCCAAGGGAAGGGGCTGAAATGTGACCGTTTGTTGTTGTTGTAGTTGTTGTTATAGTTGTTACTGTTTGTTTTGTTTTGTAAGAAAAAAACTAAGACTTGAGAGTTAAAAAAAATGAGATTCCGATATGGCCTTTAAAACCCCACAGCTGGGCGTTGGAGATGGATCAGCAGCTGAGAGCGCTGGCTGCTCTTGGCGAAGACTAAGGTTCAGTTCCCAGTACCCATGTGGTGCTCACGATCATCTGTATTGCCACTTCCTGAGGACCCGATGACCTGCTCTGACCTCTGTGGGCAGACATACATCTATGCAGGCATAACATCCATGCACATGAGATGAAGTAAATCTGTAAGATGTACTTAAAACAGCTGGATGGTGATGGCACACACCTTTAGTCCTAGCACTCGGGAGGCAGAGGCAGGTAGAGCTCTGTGAGTTCGAGGCCAGCCAGGGCTACAGAGCTAGTTCCAGTACAGCCAGGGCCACACAGGGAAACCCTGACTCAAAAATAAATAAATAAATAAATAAATAAGATAAAATAGAAATGGGAAAAGGAAAAGAAAACTAACCAACCATGGTTGGTTTCTTTCCAAAGAGGGTCCTAAGTATCAGCCGCCAACATTTCTTTCGGCCCTTATGTTTTGTCTCCCTTATAACCCGGGCCTCCAGCTTGAGACGCTCCTGCCCTTGTCTCCTGAGTGCTAGACTTACAAGCATATGCTAAACCAGAATCTGACGCCACCCCACCCCCCTCCAGGGTCTCCATGGAACCCTGACCATTCTGGAACTCACTATGTTTTCCAGGTTGGCTTCACACTCGGAGATCCACCCACCCCTGCCTTCCTGGTGCTGAGGTTACAGCTGTGTGTCACTGTGCCCAGTGCACACGATGCTGCCGCTCGAACTCAGGGCTTAGTGCACGCTTGGCAAGCTCTCTACCGACTGAGTGTACAGTGCACCCCCAGGCTCTGAGCTTTAGTTATGGTCCGGTGCTGGACGGTGAGTATAGTCAGAGTGGCTTTCCCCTGGGTGACCTAGAGATAGACTAAGGCTGACTGAGGTTTGGCCATAGGCACTCAGGAGGAGGGCATCGTGGCCCTGTGTAGGGAGTCACCTTGAAGGCACAACGTAAGTGGTCATAGTACACTTCCTCGATGGCCTGGAAATAGATGACGCCTTTGAGCTTTGTCTCTTCCTTGTCTGGTGGGAAGAAAGAGAGGAAACAGATCTAGTTAGAGACTCTGTGTGTGTGTGTGTGTGTGTGTGTGTGTGTGTGTGTGTGTGTGTACTGCAGTCATTTGGCACTAGCATAGATTATGACAATGTGATAACCCCAAGGCTGGAGGGAAGTGGATGTCTATGCTAGATGTGAGACAGGTCTAGAGACTACATAAGCCTGGAGATGGGTCCAGGGAAGGAAGTCCTGGAGCACCTGGGGCCCTCTGGAAAGAAAGGATATTCTGGGCTCTGGGTGTTCAAGTGGGTGGGTCACTGTCGCACGGGTCTAGGCTCCCATCCGAAGCCAGAACTGAGCGAAACTCAACTGTGTTAGTGAGTAGAAGCTGGGGGGATTCTGGGTGGCTTAGGGAGTTGTGTTATGGGACAGAATGGCTTTAACCTAGACTCTAAAGTGTATGGAAGGGGTTGGGAGCCTAACCCCTGGTCCTAGTGGCAGCTGGGAAGTAGGGGGCAGGGGGGGGTGCGGGGGTGTGTGAATGTGTCTTGATTTTCCAACTCCTGGCCTCCCAGCTTACCGGCGTAGTAAGCCAAACGGCGCGCCTGCCGGTCAAAGCAAAACCAGCGTTTCCTCCAAGTTTTAATGCGGCCGCCCATCTTCACCAGGGGCCCACGACAGCAGCCCCCGGTCACCCGCAAGTGGGGGCAGCTTTCAGGATTGTGGCCCCAGCGTTCCAGGTGCTGTGGGAGGTCCAGGACCTGGGGACCTGGAGGGCTTGGTGGGGGTGGCGGTGGGGGCGGGGGCGGGGGCGGGGCCTGCAGAGCACAGAGAAGGGGTCATTGAGCAGAGAGGGATTGCAACCTAGACAATGAGCTCCATGCAGCCTTTGCAAAGATACTCATGAAGCCAGGTGTGTGTGGCTCACCGAGGAGGCTGAGGCAGGACTGTCATGATTTTGAGGGCTATAGACGCTGATTAAAAGCAGGGAAACAGAGAAGTGTGCGCCTGTCATCTCAGCAGGAGGAAAGTCGAGGCAGGAGGAGCTGAAGTTCAAGGTCATCCTCAGCTCCATAGTGAGTTCAAAGCCAGCCTGGGCTACAGCGAGCATGTCAAAAGCCGAACCAAAGCCAAAGACAGAGTCTCCATTTGACACAAGAGTCCCATCAGTCACAGAGTTTGTGAGGCAGGCCTGGGACAGGGAACCTTGCCCTCCTAAGTGAGCCACTTTCATGGACTGTGTCCACGGAGAGAGCCCCAGTTCCCTACAGTGAACGTGGGGTAGCTCCGCACCCTCCCCACTAGTCAGCCCTTGATCGTGGGGGCTCGAATCTCGAAGACATGCTTGTCTGTGCACAGGAGCTCGTCAGGGACACACAATGTACTCCGCAGGGGCTGCTTAATAAGTGATGTTCATGGTGCTGCATTTTTAATGAGGACAAGTTTGTGCAGAACAACCCTGAAGGGTACAACGCCCTTCCTGCTCCCTGGCTCTCTGAGGCAGGAGGGGCAGGGGTCTCTCGAAGCCCATGCTGGCTCTGTAGTGGAAGACAATCTTTGAATTTCTGATCTTCCTGCCTCTACCTCCCAAGTGCTGGGATTACAGGCATAAATCACCACAACTAGTTTATATAGTTCCGGGGATAGAACTTGGGCCTTAGTGCCACATTTCTTTTTTTTTTTTTTTTCGAGACAGGGTTTCTCTGTATAGCCCTGGCTGTCCTGGAGCTCACTTTGTAGACCAGGCTGGCCTCGAACTCAGAAATCCGCCTGCCTCTGCCTCCCGAGTGCTGGGATTAACGGCACCACGGCCGGCTCCGTGCCACATTTCTTGAGTCTTTCTATAATTAATTTTTTTTAAACTGCCACAAATGTTTACCCTTCTATAATAACAGCTGAAATAGTTACTGGCATACGGACAGGAAGAAAAAGACAGGAGGAGAAAGACTTGGGATCGTAGCTCAGGGTGCAGCTTGTGGTTAACACACAGGCTGCAAAGCAATCCAAACATACGGAATACAAGAACACAGGCATGGGGAGATGACGCAGCTGGGAAAAGGCGCTTGCCCCCAAACCTGACGGTGTGAGTTCTATCCCTGGGACCCACATAGTGGAAGTTGAGAAGTGACTTCCACAAGTCCTCTGACCTCCACATGTGCACTGAGGCGCCTGCTCACCTGCCTCACTACACACAACTTCAGTAAATAAATAATTAAAAGAAAAAAAAAAAGGATGGAACTGGAGAGATAGCGCAGCAGTTAAGAGCACTGACTGCTCTTCCAGAGGTCCTGAGTTCAATTCCCAGCAACCACATGGTGGCTCACAACCATCTGTAATGGGATCAGATGCCCTCTTCAGGTGTGTCTGAAGATACCTACAGTGTACTCATAAATAAAATAAAGACATCTTTTTTTAAAAAAAAAAGATGGAGTCAGTTACCTAAGCAAAGACCATGTACTCGGGAGTGAAACCCGAGTAAGAACAGAACCCCTGGACTTCTCTTTAAGGGTGGAGCAGGACCCTCTTGGTTGGAGGACAGGAGATGGTGGCATATAATAAAAGGCAAAAGCCAAGAGGCAAAAGCACCCAGAAGGGACAGAGGGGACTAACCGTGATGGCAGGAACGGCAGGGCCTGTGGAACTTTCTCGGCTTCTTCTCATCCCTTCCTGTGGATTCATGAGGGAGAATCAAGCAGGATCCCAACCCGTAAGACAGAGAAATGTCTGAATAAGGGGGGCTTATTCTGAATGTCTGAATAAGATAATACAGGGGTCTGAGGGAGGAGGGCTGAGTCTGGAGCCCTGGGTCTGAGGGAGGAGGCTGGGGTCTGGAGCCCTTGGTCTGAGGGAGGAAGGCTGAGTCTGTGCATGTAAAGGAGTGGGGTCAAATGCCCCTTTCTAAGGAGAAGGGCCTGCAGTCTCACCCTGTCCTTGAGCAGACGTTCCCTCTCGGCCACAGCCAGCTGCAGGAGTCGCTCCATGTGTGCGATGTCTGAACGAAGCACCGAGTGTCTAAGCGGACAAAGCAGAGAGGACGGTTACCTCGGCTGGCCTCCTCCTCCCTCTCCCCCATCCCTCTCCCTCCCCCCTGCCCCCACTCCCTCTCATGCCTCACCTATTCCCAGGGCCACAGTTGAGCAGCTGATAGAGAGGGTGTCTCCCAGGGGTCCCCACAGCTTGTGAAAGAGCCGAGGCCTCCAGAGGTCCTGAGGAAGAGGGCACGGGATGTGGGGCCAGGTGTTTCCTCCCTTGCCCCTCTGTTTCTCCAGCCAACACCCAAGCAATTTTTCCATCCTCTGCCTAGGATGGCTGAGGGCGGGGCAGGAGGGGAACAGAAGTGTCCTTACCTGTACAGTGGAGGGACAAAGGCCGGGAGGATCCCCTCTGGCTGGCCCTTTCTCCCCTCCTCCGGGGCAGGCTTCCTGTCCTCTGGAGACCAATAGACCCCTGAAAACACACACACAAACAAAGGTTGTGTTTGTAAGGTAGGCTGCCCCAGAGGTGCTTAGGATAATGGCTTCACTGACAGCTGTACGCTCTGGGGTGAGTGGGTGGAAAGGCTCCGGCTCTATCAGTCAGTTAACCCGTTAGTGCATTCGTGATCTGATGACATCACTTGGAGGCTATAAGACGAATGAACGCTGGCGACATGGCTCAGAAAGAGTTGGCATGTAAACATGAGAACCAGACATCCACCCATGCAGGAAGAGTCATCGTCCAGCAAGATGGCTCAAGCCCAGGCTGCCAAGTCTAATGCCTGAGTTCAGGCCCTGTGCAGCGGAATAAGAAGACTGGTGATTCCCACTGGCTGTTCGGTGATGTTCAGGGTATGCCTAATCATGCATTTCCACACCCTACTCGGCACCCCAGTCAATAAATAAATGTGACAAAGAAAATCGGGTGTGGTGGCCTCTGGGGAGGCACAAACAGATGGATACCTGGATATTACTGGCCTAGCCTGATCTGTAAACCTCAGAACCCAGTGAGAGACCCCACGGGGGAGGCGGCTGGAGAGATGGGTCAGAAGCTAAAAGCACTTACTGTTCATGCGAACAACCCAAGTTTAGTTCCGAGCATTCATGTCTGGCAGCTCACAACCACCAGTAACTCCACTTTCAGGGGATCAAACGCCCTCTTCTGGTCTCTGTATGTACTGCACTCATGTGCACATACCCACCCAGGCACAGACACACACACACACTTAGGGGTCAGGGGCACTGAGTGATGGCTAGGAACGCATACAGCAGTTCTAGAGGCCCAAAACTCTCCAAGTAGATCAGGATAGCCTCAAACTCACAGACATCCACCTGCTTGTCTCTGGAGTGCTGGGATAAAAGGTGTGGTGGTAACACCACACCTGGCTAGAAATAAATCTTTAAAATCAATCAAGCTCCCCAGGAGCCAGAGCAGAGTTAACTCTGGCATCCACATGGGTGAGGGCATACATAAACAGGAACACACATACCAACAAGAGGTGGGGGTTTCTCTGTAGAAGTAGGTTTCTTGGGGCATCTCCTGAGCAGGTTTTTCTCTCTCTGTCTGTCTCTGTCTCTGTCTCTGTCTCTCTCTCTCTCTCTCTCACACACACACACACACACACACTTGTGCTCTCTGCTCCTGGTTGGCACTAGTGAGCAGCCCCTGCTCTGTCAGGCCCTTCTACCATAATGCTGTGCTTCGGCTCACTGCAGACTCAGCGTACATAGAGACCCATGCACATGTGGATGCCAGAGGTCACAGAGCACTGCCTAGGAAAGCCACCAGCTAACTGTTCCATCTCAGGGCACTGAGGCCCTAACTTTAACTCCCAGAATCAGAGAAAGTAAAAAAGTTTAAAGGACTGGGGATGTTTCTCAGTAGAGTGCTGGCCCAACAAAGGCCTGGGTTTGACCCCCCAGCATCACATATAATTGAGCATGGTGGTACACGACGCTGATCCTAGCACTCAGGAGCATTTCAGTATGGTTGCGGCTAACCTGGGCTATATGAGAGCCTGCATAAAAAAAAATCTTTAAGTGACCAATATTTTTAAAAAGTTTATTATCTACTCAATTTCATACAGCTGGCCATGGCTCTGTATCCCCAGACCCAATACACAGTGGACAGAAACTGCCAAAACAAGACAGCATGCTGGCTACTGGCAGAACATGACCTCCCACTGGAGACTAGGAGTCATCTAGAGGGCTGGAGAGATGGAGCAGCGGTTAAAAGCACTCGCTGCTCTTCCAAAGGTCCTGAGTTCAATTCCCAGCAACCACATGATGGCTCACAACCATCCATAATGGGATCTGATGCCTTCTTCTGGCCTGCAGGTGTACATGCAGATAGAGCTTTCATATGCATAAAATAAATAAATACAATATGCTGAGTTCCTTTTTTAAAAAAGAGCTATCTAGAGATTATTTGCTTTTTTAATTTTAGTTTTTATTTATTTATTTACGTATCCATTCAGAGATAGGATCTTGTTGTGTAGCCTAGGCTGGCCCTAAATTTTGCTGTAGCTTAGGCTAGCCTCAAATTCACAATCCTTCCTCCACTTCTTATGTGCTGGAGTTACAAGAGCCTGTTACCTCCCCTGGCTTTAGTTTTATTATTATGAGACAGCATCTCTCTATGTAGCCAAGGCTGGCCTGGGTCTCCCTCCTTCCTTTGCCTCCTGAGTGCTGGGATCACAAGCATGCACCACTAAACACACATGAAAGATGTTTTCCAATATATGGGAGGATGTGCAAACAGGACAGAAGCCTGGGATACAGAGTGAGACCCTCACAAATAAAGAGCTGGAGAGATGGCTCAGCAGTTAAGAGCACTGGCTGCTCTTCCAGAGGACCCAGGTTCAATTCTCAGCACCCACACAGTGGCTCACAGCCATCTACGATTCCAGTTCTAGGGGATATGCCTCCCTCTTCTGGCTATCACAGGTACTGCATGTATGTACAGCACACAAACACAGGCAGAACACTCATACACATAAAATGAGATAAACCAGTCTAAAATAAAACCTAAGCCACTTTGACTGTTATGGGAAAATACTCGAGATACAGGCATAGACAAGAACTTTCTGAAAAGAGTTCAAACAGTACTGGGAATAATTCTGAGGACCGAGAAACAGGGTTTTGTAGAACTAAAAAGCCTTTGTACAGCAGGCAAGAACGGCAAAGTGAAGAGGCAGCCACAGAACAGGGGCTATGGCTCCAGCAGCACTTCAGATGGACTCTGTCTAGACGCTACAGGCCAAGTGCACGCGCGCGCACGTGTGCACACACACACACACACACACACACACACGGGGTTGACAGGAATGAGCAGAGCCAACCGGAGAGAGCAGAGGTCCTAAATTGAATTCCCAACAACCACATGAAGGCTCACAACCATCTGTACAGCTACCGTGTTCTCATATACATAAAATAAATAAAATTTTAAAATAAGAACACACACCAAGGAAACCCAATTCTGCCAAATAAGAAGAGTTGAATGAACAAGTCACCGTTCTCAAAAGGGAGGACAAATCGCCAACAAACATTGTTTAAAGTGATTGGCAGGGCTGGAGAGATGTTTTAGTGGTTAAGAGCACTGGCTGCTCTTCCATAGGTCCTGGGTTTGAGGTTTGATCCTCAGCACCCACATGGGGGCTCACAACCCTCTGTAACTCCAGTTCTAGGAGATTTGATGCCCTCTTTCAGACTCTGAGGCCACCAGACACGCATGTGTATGTATGTGTTATATATATATATATATGTATATATATATATATGTGTGTGTGTGTGTGTGTATGTATATATATATATATATAAGAAACTGAGGTGGAATGCTGGATCGGGAGGGGTAGAGAGAGAAGACCTCATTAAAGTAGCTTGTTGGTTACTCTTAAATTTCACTCTTCAGTTACAGGATCCCATCTTGCATGGGAGATGTAGTGTTATGAAAAAAATATTAATAATAAGAATAAATTCGAGTCATCTAATCTAATATCTTGTAAGCAAGTTTCCCCATCCATCCTTCCATCCCCTCATCCCTAGGCAGAGAGTAGCAGTGAAGGCTCCTGATGGACCGCTGCTGCCAGCCCCGCCCTCCCCAGTGTGCACATGCGCAAACAGAGAGGGGCAGTACCTGCAGGGAGCTGTGCACCGAGAAGAGGCAAGAAGAGGTGGAGCTGGCCGCAGCATGCGCAGTGGGGTCCTGCAGCACCAGCAGCTGACGGTCCGTCTTCTGTGTGAACAGCAACTAGAAAGAGAGCAACGGTTATGGGAAAGTCGGGGCTAGGGTTGGGGCAGGGGGTGGGGTGGGGTTATGGGGGGACTAGAGAGGTGGCTGAGTGGTTAAAAGCACCAGCAGCTCTTCCAGAGGACCCAGGTTTGATTCTCAGCAACCCATATGGAGGCTCACAACCATCTGTAACTCCAGGCCCAGGGGATCCAGTGCCCTGCCCTCTTCTGGCCTCTTTGAGTACTGGGCATGCATGTGGTACATAGACATACATGCAGACAGATCACACATGTGCGTACATTAGGGGCTTGGTTTCAGGACACACACAGCACTGACAGTTACAAATGCTCTAGCACCAGACTGCCAGCGCCAGTCCACTTCTTAGATGGAAAAGGAAAGGTCTAATCACAAGAGAGCCAGAAAACAGTCCTCACGGCTCAGTCTCCCAGCCCGAGCCATCCTTGTTCTGAGGTCTAAGGGAGGGTCTGAGAAAAAAGAGCTGGCCTAGACTTAAGTCTGAGGGGGGAGGGGCCAGAAGCTCACACTCCTGATTCCTGAAGGTGTGAGGGGCTGGGACCCAGGTGCCCGGTCTGAAGGAGGAGGACCAGAAGGGACAGGAAATCCCCTACCTTGGTGAGTGCTTGGTCGGGCTCAGAGAAGTCCCCACCACATGTTCCCTGCAGGCAATTGAGCTCGAACAGCCGGCTCCGTTCCTAGGAAAAGGAGAAGGAGGGGTCTTGGCGAACACAGGCAGAAGGGCCACACCCATAGAACATCTGACTTTGGGGACTATCTGGGCACAGGGAGCTGGGAGGCGAGGAGGTGGGGCAGGGAGAAACGCACCTGTGTAAGAGCCTGAACAGCTTCCTCCTTCTTCCTGCTCAGCCCCCAGCTCTCAGCAGCCATCTGCTCCCCCAGAGACCTGAGCTGCTCCTCCAAGACCTGGATGCGGCGCTGCAGAGGACCCCCATTCTGGTCATTCATTTGTCTGCCCAGGACTCCAGGCTACTCTCCATGGTGCCCTGTCTCCCCACCCCCACCCGGATACCTCAGGCACTGGGGAGGGAGAGCTGTCACTAAGCCCCCTGGGAGTTCTTTTTTTTTTTTGGAGACCAGGGCCCAGAAGGCATCTAGGGTTGAAGACAAATGCCAAAGGAGACCCAGAAACTCATTAAGATCAGAGAGAGGGGCGCAGAAGCTAAGAGTGTCTTGCAGAGGACCCAAGTTCAGTTCCCAGCACCCACAAGAGGCGACTACTCAGCTCCAAGGAATCTGACGCTCTCTTATGGCCTCCATGGGCTCCTGCATACACACACACACACACACACACACACACACACACACACACACACTTACTTGCATACAGCCTCATACACATATAATTAAAGTAAATTAATAAAAATAAACCTTAAGTCGGGAGTGGTGGCATATGCCTTTGATTCCAGCATGTGGGAGGCAGAGGCAGGCAGATCTGCCCTGGTCTACAGAGTGAGTACAGAATAGCCAGGGCTACAAAGAGAAATGCTGTCTCAAAACAAAACCAAAACCAAAAACAAAACAAAAAACCCCGTAATCACCGGGCATGGTGGCGCACGCCTTTAATCCCAGCACTCAGGAGGCAGAGGCAGGCGGATTTCTGAGTTCGAGGCCAGCCTGGTCTACAGAGTGAGTTCCAGGACAGCCAGGGAACCCTGTCTCGAACCACCCCTCCCCCAAAAAAACCAACCGTAATCATCATCATCATAACTTAAAGAACAGAGAAAGGGGAGCCATAACTGTAATTATAACACCCAAGAGCCTGAGGCAGAATTGTCTCAGATATGAGGCCAGCCTGGGCTTCATAGTGAGTCCTAGGCCAGCCTTGGCTACAGAGTCCCTATCTCAAAATCCAAAGGGCCTGGGGATGTGGCATAGTTGGCAGAGTGCTTGCCTGAAAGGCTCGAAGTCTTGGGTTCCACCCTCAGCAAAAACTGGGTGTAGTGGAGCACATCTGCAGTCCCAGCACTCAGAAGGCTGAGGCAGGAGGATTACAAGTTTAGAGTCATCCTCAGCTACACAGCTGGTTCTAGGCAGCCTGGGCCCCACGCAGACAGAAACCAACGGAAGGAAAAGAGAAAGGACGACTATCTGCCGGAAGAGGTGTGGGAGGGAGACCCCAGTCAGAACTGTTTAACCACAAATGGGAAGCTGAGCCGTATAGCTAAGCTTGTCCCCACAGGACAAGGCCAAACTCTGAACATAAAACTGATAGAATGAATGAATGGGTGGCTGGGGCTAGCGAGAGGGCTCAGAAGGTAAAGGGGCTTGCTGCCACACCTCACGACATGAATTCAATCCCAGGGAATAAAGTGGAAGAATAGACTCCCGCTCTCTGACTTCTATGAATACAGTGGCACGCACGCACGCACGCTCTAACACATGAATGAATAAATAAATAAATAAATAAATAAATAAATAAATAAATAGAAAAGTAAAAAAAAAAAGTGGGAAAGATGATGTGAGCACCTCGGCCCTCGCCATCCTCAGTTACAGCATAAGAGAAAGCAGTAGGATGCACCTCAGATCCTACCGGAAGGAGTTGGTGGCTCACAGATGGCTATCACCACGTCTGACACAGTGATTGTCTCAGAACCATCACGGCAATGGGGGAGAGGCAGACTGGTCTGGAGAACTCACCCTGTGCTGGGCCACACTGGACTGAAGTTCCCGGACCTTGGAGTCTGGAGCTGGGACGGCAGGGCTTTCCCGTTCCTCCTCCACACGGCTCTCCCGCTCCAGCTGCTGGAACTCCAGATCCTCATAGGTGCGTTGGGCTGCATCCAGCTGCTCTCTGATCTGAGGGTGGGGACACAAGGGACTGGAGACTGGATCCCTAACCCTGAGGAAGGAGTGAGCTGGTGGGCTTTAGCCAGGCCCCTCGATCTAAGGGGGAAGACAGGTCAGGGCCTCTGGGTCAGAAGAAGGGCTGAGGCCTGGACTCATGGACCCAAGGGAGGAGGGCTGGGGCCTAGACTCTTTTGGGGTGGGGGGGCTAGACTCTTAGGTTTGAGGGAAGAGATCTGGGCCAAAACTTTTGGGTCCTACTGGAAGGCAGACATGGAATCCATTTCTAAGCAGGTCCAAAGAGCCCTCACCTCTTGTACCCCTTGTGAGAGCCGCTCTCTCTGGTCCTCTGGCTGTGAATCAAGCTGTCCTTGTGCCTCCCTAAGTCTCTGGCGGAGACTCTCCACATGATCCCGCTCCTGGCTCAGCTGCCTCTGCTCCTGAGAAGACAAGCAGGCTGTGGACTCAGGCAAGGAAGCACCCCAACCATGTTGGGGTGTCTGCTCCTCACGCAGGACCCCCAGATATGCTTTATGGCCCTGCCCCAGAGGAGTTACCAAGGACACAGTGTAAGAAAGCAGAGACAGCCAGAGAAGGTGGCATATGCCTATAAACCCAGCACTTGACAGGTGGAGACAGGAGAATGGCAAGTTCAAAGCTAGCCTGGGTCATAGAGCCAGACCTTACAAAGGAAGTAAGGGTGGGAGGTAAGAAGGGAGGGAGGAAGCGAATAGAAGAAGGAAGGAGAGGCCAGGGGGTTGAGAGGAGAGAGGGACAACAGGAGGGACAAATGAAGGCAGAAGTGTAAAAACACAGTCATGCTGTGTGAAAATGGAGAGCTAAGGTAGGCCAGCCTCAGGCTCTGCCCTCCAGCAGAGCACAAAGCTGTTTCATCTGGGCACTGTGAGGCACTGAGACAGACCACACGGGAACCTGCAGCATGGACTCCATTTTGTCCCTGCTCTTTATTATTATTGTTGATTCATTTAGGCTTTTTGCAGCCTAGTGGACTGAATCGTATGTATGATATACCCATGCTGCGCTGCAAGCCACACCCCAGCCCCTCACTGGGGAATTCTAGGCAGGGGCTCTACCACTGATCCACACCCCCAGCCCCTCACTGGGGGATTCTAAGCAGGGGCTCTACCACTGAGCCACGCCCCAGCCCCTCACTGGGGGATTCTAGGCAGGGGCTCTACCACTGAGCCACGCCCCCAGCCCCTCACTGGGGGATTCTAGGCAGGGGCTCTACCACTGAGCCACGCCCCAGCCCCTCACTGGGGGATTCTAGGCAGGGGCTCTACCACTGAGCCACGCCCCCAGCCCCTCATTGGGGGATTCTAGGCAAGGGACTCTACCACTGAGCCACGCCCCCAGCCCCTCACTGGGAGATTCTAGGTAGGGGCTCTACCACTGAACCACGCCCCAGCCTGTCACTGGGGGATTCTAGGCAGGGGCTCTCCCACTGAGCCACACCCCCAGACCAGGTGTATCTCATGCAACAGTCAGGGGTGACATGTCGTATGTATAGTTCATATTTGGTTTGGTCAAATGCTAACACTGGGGTTAAATGTGAAGTTATGGAAATACGAACAGATCTCCATGTTCAGGACTTTCAGCAATAAAGGTGCAAGACTAAGCCAAGCCTGGGAAGTGTGACTGGAAAAGAAATAAGGAGAGAAGACAGGAAGGAGGGAGCATGGCGAGTGTTGGTCTCAAAGGGGGGGGGGGGAGGGGCATGCAGGGCCAGGGGCAGGATTATAGTCTGGTGCTAGGAGGGACACCAAGATCACACTGTGGAGAAGAGGGGTTTCCAGGATGGTAGGTAAGGGGCAACGTAGACTGAGGGAAAACAGCTGGACCTGAGGTCTCAGGGAGGAAAGGCTGGTCCTGGGCCCATGGGTCTGAGGGAGAAGGGCTGGGGCCAGAATCCCGGAGTACAGGGAGGAAAGCTGGGGACTGGAGCCCTAGGTATGAGGCAGGTACGGCTCAGGGCTCAGATTTCTGGGTCTGGGGGAAAAAAAATGACTAGAGCCCAGAATCATAAACAAACAGAACTAGACCTCAAGAGAAATCAGGGCTCGGGGTGATGAGACGCAGCTCCTAGACAGACAGACAGACAGACAGAAACACAGCTGACAATGACTTTTTCAGACCGATCCAAGCCGTGACCTGGAGGGATGTCAACATGGTTAGATAAGAGAGTCTTAAGATCAGAGTGACTCATTGAGGTCTGAACTCTCAGAGCTGACTGACGTCCCTCAGACACAGTGGGAAAGCATTAGAGCACGCTGTAACCTCTACAGCCAAGCGACCACGTGCTCCCAGAAAACAGAGGGGCACTGACTGGCCCCACAGGCACAAGGTCAGCCACATCCTGGCTACAAACTGAAGAGTCAGACCCTTGCCGAGCGTCGTCACGCAAGCTTGCAATTCCAGGGCTTGGGCGGTGAAGGCCAAGGGGCCAGGAGTTCAAAATCATCCTCAGACACAAGTCCAGCCTCAGTATGGGCTACAGACCCTGAACAGGGTGGAGGAGGACGAGGAGGGCTGAGATGGGAGGCAGCACCAGCTGCTTTTGCTATAGGATAACACATACATAATTCAGCTGGGCCTAGCGCTGCCTGAAATCCCAGGACTTGGGAAAGGAATGCAGGAAAAAAAAAAAAAAAAAAAACCAGGTGTTCAGGGTCATCCTCAGCTGCATACAGAGTTCAAGGCCAGCCAAGGCTATCTGAGATACTACCTCAAAAAACAAAACACTGGGCAGGTTAAGAGTGTGCACTGCTGCGCTTGCAAAGGAGCTGAGCTTGCTTCTAGCAGCCATGACAGGCAACAGACAACCTCCAGCCTCGGGGGTTCTGAATTCTCCTTCTTCGGGGATCAAAGACCACTCACATGAATGTTACAAATACACACACACACCAAATAAACAAATAAATAATAAATCTTTTTTTAAAGGCCTTAAGATGCCAGGCAGTGGTGGCACACGCCTTTAATCCCAGCACTTGGGAGGCAGAGGTAGGCGGATTTCTCTGTGTTCAAGGCCAATCTGGTCTACAAAGTGGAAAGCCAGAGCTACACAGAGAAACCCTGCCTCAAAAAACAAAACAAAACAAAACAAAAACAAAAACAAAAACAAAAAAAAAAACAAACCAAGAAAACAGAACAACAACAACAAAGTTCTTAAGAGGCAGAAGGGCTGGTGAGATGGCTCAGTGGGTAAGAGCACCCGACTGCTCTTCCAAAGGTCCAGAGTTCAAATCCCAGCAACCACATGGTGGCTCACAACCATCCACAACAAGATCCTCTTCTGGAGTGTCTGAGGACAGCTACAGTGTACTTACATATATTAATAAATAAATCTTTAAAAAAAAAAAAAGAGGCAGAAGCAGGTGAATCCAATGGTTTGAGTCTAGCCTGGTCTATATAGTAAGTTCCAGGCCAGCCAGGGCTACATAGTAAGACACCAGCTCGGAAACACAAAACAACCATAAAATATCACCCAGAAGACCTAGTTTCTTCAACAAGCAATAAGCAAACAGACAAGTAGGGGAGGCCCACTAGGTCCATTAGAGACAAAACAATTGAGATGACCAATTACAACAAGCCAGCCCTGTGCACACCTGTAACCCCAGCCCTCAAGAGGCTGAGACAAGAGAATCATGGGTTCTAGGCCAGTCAGGGCTACTTAGGGAAACCAAGTCTCAAATAAAACACACACACACAAGAAAGTTCTCATTTTTCTGTGGTACCTGCTAAAACATATACAGGTAATATGGCTTCTACAAGGAGCATTTAAAACTTGGAACAAGGTGAGGACGTGGCTCAGTGGCAGATCCTCTTGCCTTTGTCTAGAATCCCCCAGTGAGGGCCTGGGGGCGTGGCTCAGCCTTGCAGGGTTGATTTAGATTCTTAGTATCCAGGGATATGGAGACAGGGAAGAACTGGGTGAGATGAAAGGATAGTAAAGGAATCGCTACTAAAGCTGGGGAGCATAGGACACCAGCCCAACTGAGTATTCAGTTTTTACGGGTTTGAAATGTTTCCTACTACACCATTAAACTGTGAAATTATAGGGACAGCCAAGAAAGAGACCTCAGTAGCCAGGCATCCAAATCAGGCCTGGGAAAGAGGAGGAAAATGAGGAACAGGAACCCAATCTCTTTGAAGAACAAGGACAACTATTAGGTCCGACCAGAGGGTGTTCCAGCCCGGAAGAAAGGAACATGAGGATGGAGTCGCTGGTCACACCAACCTGCTCCCGCTGTTCTTGGCTGCTCGGCTGGGTCTCCACCCGCTGGCCCAGCAGCTCCCGCAGCTGCTCCTCCTCCCGGCGAGCGGCCACTCGTTCCCCGGCCAGCTCACCCCGGAGCAGGGCCACCTCCACCTCCATCTGCGAAAAAACAAGGCGAGAATTTGGGTGCAGCAGCCAGTGGAGGAAGGGGCTGGGAGATGGGAAGTCTGGAAAAGGCCTCGGGCCTTGAACACCTGCTGCTTATCAAAAAGGATCCTAAAGTTTAGAATGGACTCGGTGTCTTGGCTCGCAGGTTCCCTCACGGGTTGATTTCCCAAGATCTCCCCATCCTCACCTCGATCCTCAGTTCCTTCTTCTGGCGCTGTAACTCCTTCACCCGCTGCTCCATCAGAGCCACGCGAGTCAGTGCCTCCAGCTGCTGTCCTCGCAGCCGCCGCGCTGCCCCCCGCAGCTCTTCCCCAGAAGGGAGGCATGGGGAAGGTGTGGCTGGAATCTGCGCGGCAGGCGTAGCCTCGGGCTGAAATTAGAGAGGGTGTGATGAGAACAAGTCTCGCCCCCCTCAAGTCACCAAACAGGTCTGGTCCCACCCCAGTAGTGCCTCTGGGGGTCATGAGCTGCCAAGTTCAACTACTTCCTTTCGGGTCCGAATGGAAGACCGTGAAGCGGGGAAGCCGGCAGGTTCTGAACCCATCATACAAAGCCACTATGCTCTGAAGCTGAACTAGCAGAGCTTGCTTCCTTTTCTTTCCTTCCTTCCTTCCTTCCTTTCTTTTTTCTTTCTTCCTCATTTCTTCCCTCCTTTCCTTTTCTTCTTTTCCTTTTTCCTTTCTCCCTTCTCTCTCCTTTTCTTTTTTCTTCCTCCATTTCTTCCTCTATTCTTTCTTTTTTTTTCTTCCTTCCTTCCTTCCTTTCCTTCTTTCTTTTTTGTACCTGAATGCTAGTGGAAATCAGAAGATTCTTGCCTTACATCAATGAGGGTTCTGGGGATCGAACCCAGGTCGTCAGATTTGACAGCAAGTGTCTTTGTACACGATGAGCTCATCTGTCCCTGAGTCTCAACCTCTTGGGATCTCTTTCTCAGAGTCCCTGGATCGCTCTTCTTCCCCCCACCCCCACCCCCGTCCCTCTCTCTGACTTAGACTCTTCTATGTTGGCATTTCTTTTTGTTTCTCTTCTGGGTCTGTGTGTCTTCCCTGTGTCTCTCTTTTAGGTCTATGTCTCACTCCCTGTGTCTCTGTCGTATCTAGTTTCTATGTTTCTACCCGAGTCTCTCTGGCTTCAAATCCAACTTTGTCTAACAGGGTGTTTCTGCCTGTCTATGGGTACTCTCCTTGACTCTGGGTCTCTGTCTAGTCTCTCTCTTTATGTTCTTCTGTGTCGTCTTGGGTGTCTGTCTGTCCGTCTGGACAGCCCCCCCGGGGGGATGATCCCTCACCTCTTCGCGGCAGCTCTCGGTGCTGCTACCTTCTTCCACTTCTTCCTCTTCCTCGGCCTGCCGCCCAGCTCCGGGGCAACTTGGAAGCTCCGCTGGGACTTCGGGCTCCTTGTGCTCTTTGGGATCCTCGGGGTGCCCCTGAGGCTGCACAGCCCCTTGAGGCTGGACCTCGACGGCGCATTCCGAAACCTTTGGAGACGAGGAGCCCTCCTCTAGGGTGCTGGGTGTCCCCATGGCCGCTTCGGATTCCTGTGGTGTGGGCGTGGTCAGTTTCAGAGGCGTGGTCTGATGTTTGTGGGCGTGGTCTAGAGCGCGTTGAGCTTGCCCAGAGGGCGGAACCTAAAGGTTCAGAGACCAGCTCTGAACATTCCGCGGGCGTAGATTTCCTGGGGACCCGCTCGCGACTGGGGAGAGGCTGTCGGCTCCGAAGGTGACACACACACCTAGAGGTGGGAAGAGAATTTGAGTCCGGGGTCCTAACGCTCCCCGTGCTGGGGCGTCGCACGCTGAGCCTTCCCTTTGCTCCATGTGTCATCCCTGAGCCCCTTCTGCAGCCCTCTCCAGTTTCCCGGATTGCCTCCAAGAGATTCCATCTCCTCTACCCTCTCGGGACTAGCCCGGCTCTCCTCCTTGGAGCTCCACAGTTGGGTCCCGAACCACCTGTAAGGAATCAGCGTCCGAGGCTCCTCACCCCAAGATCCAGAACTCGGGGCTGGCAATGTCTACCTCTCCGGATATGCCTGGGGCCCCAACGCCTCCGTTCCTTCCCGGGAGGAGGTCCTCGTAGGTCGTCAACCTTCTTTCTGGCTCTGCACTGGGCACTGCCGCTCCTGCGGCTAAACAGGTGGCTGGAAGGAGGGAGGAGAGAGAGGCCGCCCCGTCCCCCTCCCCAGCAGCCCGGAAGTGGAGGGGGGGACAACAGGTCCGACAGCTCTCCTGGGAGGAGGGAGCCAGCAGCCTGCCCCGCCCGCAGCCCAGGCACCCAGCCATCCCGGCCCCTCCAGCCCCACCCAGAGAGAGCCCAGCGCCCAGACCTCCCACTCAGCCTCCGGTGCCCCTGGAGGGCCGGGCTTCTTAGCCACCTGCATACAGCAGCCTCCCTAAGGCCGAAGCCTAGGAAATCCTCAAAGGAAGATAGGAATGAAGATGGGGGCCTCTCCCCTCTAATAAGCCCTTTGGAAGGGCCCTGACCGGTTTAGGGAGCCGGACAAGGGGAGGGGGTATCCCGGGCTGAGTCAGCGATCTGCCCAGAGACAGAGTGTGCCCCACGCGCACACAGTTTACTATGGGGTGGGGCACAGAGGTTAAAGGTCACAGCCAGACCCTTTCCTCTCTGGGCAGAAACAGGAAAATATCTGGTATGCAAAACCCGACTGTTAGACATCAAGAGCTGTGCAAAACATTTGACACACCTCAGTGTCATACCACACCACAGCCCATAGAAAAAAAGAGATCGACCGTCTCCATTGTACAGTTGTGGGGACCGAGGCTGAAGGAAACAAATACACCTAGGATCTACAAGCATTCTAAATGACTTTTTTAAAATTATTATTACTTGTGTATGTGAAAGATAGTGCAGGTATGTAAGTGGCACCCAACATGTAAAGAGCTCATAGGACATCTTTGGGAAGTGGTGCCTTCCAACGTGGGATTCAGGCATGGAACTCAAATCATCTTGTTAGCAAGAGCTTTACACTCTCGGCCTTCTCAGCCCACATCTGTTACTACCTGCTTTGTCTCTCGAGATCTGTACTCATAACTATTTGGCAATACAGGAGGGACAATAGCAGCGACAGGGGCAGGGGAGCTGGTCATGCAAGCAGGGTGCAAGAAGTCAGACATCGGGATTTATCAGTTCAGTGAAATATCCCGTTATTGTTTCCATTACACAGATCAGAAAGCTAAGGGATGGAGAGGGGCTCATTTGGCCTGGGACTCCCAGGGGAGGGGCTCACACAGAATTATGTGCTGCGGTGCAAGTCTGTGAGAATACCTCCCCTACATCGATGTGAGCAACCTGCTATCTGCTTCCAGTCCCCCCACCCCCAGCTCCCTTAGACCTTCCTTCCTTCCCCCATGGTCCTGACCACTGCTAGCTCTGTCTCCTCCTTCCCTTTTACGTGAATGTCTGTCTAGACTAAATGTATGTCTGTGCATGCCCGGTACCTACAGAGGCCAGATCCCCTGGAACTGGAGTTACAGATGGTTGTGAGCTGCCATGTGGGTGCTGGGAACTGAACCCAGGTCCTCTGCAGGAGCAGCCAGTGCTCTTAACCACTGAGACATCTCTCCAGCCCCCTTCCTTTCTATCTATCTATCTATCTATCTATCTATCTATCTATCTATCTATCTATCTATCTATCATCTATCATTCAGGGTCTTACATAGCCCAGGGCAGCCTCCAACTCACTGTGCAGTTGAGAATAACCTTGACCTTCTGAACCTCCAGCCGGCAAGGGCAGGGATGACAGGTCTGCACCTCCCTGCCTGCTTTATGCAGTACAGAGAAAGGAACACAACACGGGCTTTATACATGCTAGGTGAGCGAACGTTCTACCAACGTCTACCCCTGGCTTTTTGAGAAACCAGGGCTGAGTCTCGGCATCCATCTGGAAACATAATTCCTTCCCCAAGAAAGCAAGCAGAACTCAGATTCGTGGCAAAAACGAAGTAAACTTTATTTAAGAAGCTCAAGTAGCTGGTGAGAGTAGAGGTAGGAGAAGAGAGAGGCCCTGGGGTGACACCCCTCCCCTCACCCCTCCTAGTGCATTCATAACGGATGTGAGCAGCTGGCTGGGACGAATCAGGAGGGTGGAGTCTGGACCCCACAGCGCATATTTGCAGGAACAGCAATGTCTGAAAAGAGGAAACCTCAAATGATTTTAAGTACGCAGGGATGCCTCATGTCCCACCAACACCCAGAAATGCTTGGGGGCTCTTAGAAGGGACGATAGTTCTAGCCCTAAGTCCTCGTCCCTCAGACCCAGGGCTCCAGCACCCAGGCCTCCTTTCAAATCAAGGGGCTCAGGCCCTTCCTCTCTCAGGTTCACAGATTCTTACCCCATTGACTTTTTCCTCAGACCCCAGGGTCCCGTCCCTGGGTAACTCACCTATCTGCTGTGGCTTGGGCAAGTTCAGGTTGTCCATGACCTTGATAAATTCCTCACAGCTGAGGGTAAGCCGTGGGTTCAGAGTCCGTTCCTCCTCCACAGTAGAAACTGTGAGCCCTGTCCACAAAGGGGAGGGGAAGGAAAGTAACTAGGGGCCCGCAAGAACTACATTTCCCAGGAGGCTTTGGGGGTTGTCTCCCTAGACTAGAACTGGCCCTTCCCTGAATGGTCCAGAGAAGGTGTCCCTCCTCTCTCTTTGGGCACTATGGGAAATGTAGTTCTCACAGTTGCTTGCACATCTCTGGGGCTGTCCCAGAAAAACCTATGCCCTGCAGATGTGTCTTATTGTTTCTACATCCACTCAGCACGCCCAAGCACATAATCTTTTCAGCCACAGGAATTTCTGGGTTCTGTTGCCTCCATGCCTCGTGAGAACGACAGGCAGAGGGAATTTTCCCTACGTTAAGTGTTAAGCGACAGCAGCCTGTCATGGCCTCGGGCAAGCCCTCACCGTGGTAATCGTGAGCCGGGTAGATTAGACAGTTGCCTGGAAGTGTGAAGATCTTCTCGTGCACAGAGTGGTACAAAGTCTTAGCACAGCCTGAGGAAAGAAAACGTACAGGTCAGCGGATCAAAGAGACAAGAGGCGTTCCCTGATCCCCTTTCCCAGAGAAGGACAGGAGGATGGAGGTACTATGACTAAACCCAATCTCTCATCTCCTGCCAAGCATTCCCACGTGTCTTGGAGACACAGATGGAGAAGGGCGTTGTAGGAGGTGGGACAACATATATGAAGACCTGGGAAATGGTAATAAATCCATTTGGGTAATTTGTGATTCCATTAGGTCTGGCTGAGAGCCTGAAGAACCAGGGGTTGTGGCATCCTCACTGGGAGGTGAAAGAAGGGGGCTCTACATCAGGAAGGTGGACTAAAGGGAAGACTCAAGACATGAGCACCAGGAGAAGGAGCCGCAGGGATTTGAATAAGAAGTTCTGCGTCCTGGGGCTGGAGGAATGCTTAGGGAGTAAAAGTGCTTGCAATCAAGCCTCTCGAGACTGAGTTCAGATCCCTAGCACCCGTGGGAGGGTGTGGCCTATGCTCCCATAGCTCCTGCACCTGCACCATAAACAGCAGAGGCAGGAGGACCACTGAGGCTTGCTGGCTGGCAGCACAGGGCCAGGCTCATTGAGACCATGTCCCAAGGAAACAAGGTGAAGCGAACAGACAAACGACCTGACACGCGCTGCTGGCCTCCTATCACAGCCCCAGCCACACGCGCGTGCACCTACACAGCACGAGCACACGGAAAGAATTTCTGGGTCCTCGGTTCAGGCGGATAGGTGAAAGGGGGAGATTAGGAGGGACCCTTCAACCTATGTGCTTCCTAAAGCCAAACCCCAAAAGTTACACTGCCCCCTAACAATTAAGCAACGTACAGGAACAACCTTCATGTACTCTTGCGTGTGTGCGTGTGTGTGTGTGTGTGTGTGTGTGTGTGTGTGTGTGTGTGTGTGCGCACATGTTTTGTTACTCAAAATGACCTCATACTCTTGATCTTCCTGCCTCCACCTCCTGAGCTGGGTGTTAACTGAGACATGTTAAACACATGTTAACACCCAGCTGATGAAGTATAAGGATTGAGGCTTGGGCTTCTTGTATGCTAGATGCCCACTCTACCCACCGAGCTACAGGGCCTCACGTGACTTGCTTCTTTCTTCCTTCCTTCCTTCCTTCTTTCCTTCCTTCCTTTCTTCTTTCTGTTTGTTTGTTTGTTTGTTTGTTTGTTTGTTTGTTTGTTTGTTTGTTTTTTTGAGACAGGGTCTTCTGTGTAGCCCTGGCTGCCCTGGAACTCACTCTGTAGACCAGGCTGGCCTCGAACTCAGAAATCTGCCTGCCTCTGCCTCCCCAGTGCTGGGATTAAAGGCCTGCTGCCCACCACCCCCAACTTATTTTCCTTCTTTCTTTTCCTTTTGAAGCAAAGTCTCTCTACACAGCCCTGACTATCCTGGAACTTACTATGTAGACCAGCCTAGCCTTGAACACACAGACATTATCCTATCTTCTGGCTGCTTATTAAAACTCACACACACACCATTACACGGAGACCTTGGGCTGGATAAAGAAGCGGGTCACCTTGTTGGAAGTCTGTCCGTCCACACCCTCGGATCAGCAGGGCATCTCCAGTGAAGGCCATGCTCTGGTCGTTCAGGACAAAGGTGACACAGCCTGGAGTGTGGCCAGGGCTGGCTCGAGTCTCCAAAGCCTGGCAGGGATGCAGTGCATAGAGACAGTCACCAGAAAGCCTCACTGAGCCCCAAAAGCCCCATCCACCCAAGGGACACCACTGGATAAAGGAATACAGGGACCGTTTTGCTTAAAGTTAATCTGAGGGATGGACAGGAGGCACACACACCAACTCCAGGCTGAGGTGGGAGAACTCAGCTTCAAGGGCTAGCCTGAGCCATAAGACAAGACCTATCTTGTGGGTGTGGGGGTACCACATTGAAATCTTCCTTCTTTCCTTCTTTCTTTCCTTCCATCCTCCTCTTTGAGACAGAATCTCCTGTATCCAGAGCGAACTCATGCTTGCTATTAAATCAATGACTTTAAACTTCCCATCTTCCTACCTCCACCCCCAAGATCTGCGGTTATGGGCCTGCTCCAGGTTTGGTTTATACAGTACTAGGGATGAAATCCAGGCTTTGTGTACGCTAGCCAAGTGTTTTGGCAGCTAACTGAGCCATGTCCCCAGCCCAGCCTGCCGTTCTGAAGAGCAAAATTACCACAAATGGGTTCTGAAGAGAAGGGAGCCAGATAGCCAGCAACATGCATTTGTAACAGCAATCGTGCACTCAATCGTGCACTCGATACAAAGAGAGTTTGCATCTCAACAAGAAGATAGAAACATAAACACCAAGCTGGGGGTACTAGCTCAGCAGGCTGTGTACACACAGACTCTGGATTGGCACTTCAGCACCACGAGAAAACAAAGACTAAACTAGCTGGGCTGGTGAGGGCTCAGAAGGTAAAGGTGCTTGCTGCCAAGCCTAAGGGCCTGCGTTCTACCCCTAGGAAGGCTCCCTCAAGTGACCCTCTGACCTTCACACGTGTGTCATGCTATGTGCACACATGCACACACAGACAGAAAAATAAATAAACGTAATAAAAAAATAAGTTATGCTTTCGGAAAGAAGCTTCGTGGTATTTCAAAAATACTTCCTGCAGCAAAACCAAAAGCTTGATATCCAGATACTACAGGTTGTAAAGACACTTCTACAGTGTGATCCTTGTGCTAGACATGGCAGCGCACTCCTGCAATCCCAGGACTAGAAGAGTTGAGGCAGAAGGATTGCAATCTTGAAACTAGTCTAGCCAATGGTGGTGCAGGCCTTTAATCCCAGCACTCGGGAGGCAGAGGCAGGTGGATTTCTGAGTTCGAGGCCAGCCTAGTCTACAGAGTGAGTTCCAGGACAGCCAGGGCTACAGAGAAACCCTGTCTCGAAAAAACAAAAAAAAAACAAAAAAAAAAAAAAAGGAAGAAGAAAAAGAAGAAGAGGAGAAGGAGGAGGAGGAGGAAGAGGAGGAGGAGAAGAAAACTAGTTTAAGCTGCAAAGTTCTAGGCTCCCTGAGCTACAGAGTGAGACTCAGACTCAAAAAAATGACGATCTTGGTAAAATAAAAAGTTACTAACAAATGCATAGTAAATAATAATCTATAGTAATGTATAGTAAGTAATAATAGTATTATGTAATATAATATGTAATGGTAAATAATGATAAATGTATAGTTTGTTTGTTTTTTGAGACAGGGTTTCTCTGTGTAGCCCTGGCTGTCCTGGAACTCACTCTGTAGACCAGGCTGGCCTTGAACTCAGAAATCCGCCTGCCTCTGCCTCCCAAGTGCTGGGATTAAAGGCGTGTGCCACCACTGCCCGGCTCGTTTTTGTTTTTAAGACAAGATCTTCCCATTGTAGTCCAGGCTGTCCTTGAATACACAGATCTTCCTGCCTCAGCCTCTCCGAGTGCTGGAATTACAGGCATCTGCCAGTCTCTTCTCTGTAATGGAAGGAGACAGTTATTGTGGCTAGTGATTCCCAAGGGTCTCAGCCCATCACAGTGGTAAAGCCTAGCAGAGTCACTGAGGCTGGAGCACGTAGCAGGGACTCCTGGTACACAGGGAGCATGAGCTCTTCCTCTTCCTCACTGCCTGGCACGGACTTCCTGTCATGCTGTGCTGCCCCAGCACAGGCCCATGGCCAGCTCTCCATAGGCTGGAACTTGGAAATGTGGAGGCAGAATAACCTGCTGCAGTTGGTTCTCTGCAGGTTACCCATGTGAAGTCATCAGACTGAGCAGCAAGCACCACTGAGCCATCTCAGCGGCCCACCTCTACCTTTCGTTTATGGCTGGAGCTGGAAAAATAGATGAAGAGAGAGACGCTCACCCCTCTTGCACAGGACCAGAGTTCGGTTCCAGCACCCATGTCAATCAGCTTACAACCTAAGGAGACCTCACCCCCTCTTCTGCCTCTTCTGGCCTCCAAGGGTACTAAACTCTTGTACATCCCAGCACACACACACACACACAAATATATGTTTGCACACTCAAATACAAATACACACACACACACACACACGCTCACATACAGACTCATACACACAAACATACACTTCTCACATATACACAAATACACACTCAAACACACACAAAGAAACACACTCTCAGACACATTAAACACAGACTCACACATTCACACATACACACAAACACAAAACAACACACTCATGTACACACTCAAACATTGCTTACACACTCAAACACACATACACACACAAAGAAATACACTCACACATAAATATACACACACATACATAATAAACACACTAAATGTACACACAAACACTCACTCTCACATACACACAAATACACATTTACACACTCAAACTCACATGCACACACACACAAAGAAACACTCTCACACACTAAAGACACACACACTCACATGTATATACACACAATTAAAAATAAAATATCTTAAAATGGTATTTATCATAGTCATTTTCTCTCAGTGACAGAAAACTAACAGCCAAAGAAATCAACATGAAGAAACACTGTAATAAAACTTGGGAAAACAAGCCCAGCTTTGTGGCACAGGCCTAAGAACCGAGGACCAGCAGAAATTCAAGATCACCCATTACTGTAGGGTGGCTTTTGAGCCAGCCTGTGCTATACAAGCTTTGTCTCTGAATAAAACAAGATAAAATAACTTTGACAATTAAAAACAAACATAAAAATCTACAAAGGAGGGCCAGCAAGATAGCTGAGTAAGGAAAGGGGCTTGCTGCCAATCTGAGTTGTACCTCAGGACCTCACGTGGTGATTGCCCTGTGATCTACACACAGGAGTTGTAGCATATGCGTCCCTCATCCCTCTCCACAAAACCCTTCTTGATATCTACAAACCCTGTGGGCTGCAGGGCTGTAGGGCTGCTGGACTCCAGGTAATAATACTACATGAGCAGCTCTGTCAAAAGTATGCCAGTCTCAGAAAAAGCATTCGGAGGCTTTTCTTCTTTCACCACGAACTGAAACACTTTGAGTAGTTCTGGCATGGTTATTTTCAATAAGAATTGAGTGACTCTCTCTCTCTCTCATGCACCTCATGGGGTTCATTTGCTATTTATTCATTCTTTACAGCTATTGTGTGCAGAGAGATGGATGCTGAGAATTAAAAGCAGAGCATTGAGTATTCTAAGCAGGGGCTCTACCACTGAGCCACGCCCCCCCCAGCCCCTCGCTGGGGGATTCTAGGTTTGTCTATTACTTAGACACACCTCAGCCCCTCACTGGAGAACTTGAGGCACAGGCTCTAGCACTGAGCTGAGCCCTCTTTTTTTTTTTAAATCTGGGTTTTTTTTTTAAGATTTATTTATTTCATGTATGTGAGTACATTGTTGCTGCCTTCAGACACACCAGAAAAGGGCATCAGATCTCATTACAGATGGTCGCGAGCCACCATGTGGTTGCTGGGAATTGAACTCAGGACCTCTGGAAGAACAACCAGTGCTCTTAACTGCTGAGCCATCTCTCCAGCCCGAGCCCTTTTTTAACTTGTATGGTTTCTTTTTACAGGGTCTCATGCAGCCAGGTAGCCCCAAAATTGCTCAGTAACTGCCCAGGCAGGTCTTGAGTTTGTAATCCTTCTGCCTCAGCACCCAGAGCTTCCGGGATTGCAGGCCCTTTGTATCTTTTAAAATGCTCCCACAACCATCAAAACCATCACATGACAAACGTTCCTATCACTTCCCAAGGTTTCTTTGCACCCCTTTCAAATATCATTCCTCCACCCTGTCTCTAGACAAGTCCTGACTTGCTTCCTTTTACTATACGTGGCTTTGTAACTCATCTGTTCTAGAATTTTATATAAACAGGTCAAAATAGTTATAAACAAAATAAAATTGCTGGAAGCAGATAGTCTAAGTTCTAATCTCAGATCTATTTGCTCTTTGGGCCTATCTGCTTATTTGCAAAATATAGATAAGTACTGTCCCCAGCCCCATGATATGCTATGAGGATTGAACTGCTTCATGTATATAAAGAACTTAGAAAAAAGCCTCAGTACACCATTGGTGCTTCACAGTAAAAAGAAGAAGGGACTGGAGAGATGCTCAGCTGTTAAGAGCAAGTATTGTTCTCCTAGAGGCCCCACTCAGTTCCCAATAACCAAAGGATGGCTCACAACCATCTGTAACACCAGGCACATGCCACACACATGATGCCAATGCATGAGGTAAAACACTCACACATCATATATATATAAGTGTGTGTGTGTGTGTGTGTGTGTGTGTGTTGTTTTAGATGTTGTTTTTTTCAAGACAAGGTTTCCTTGAGTATCCCTGGCTGTCTTAGAACTCACTCTGTGAACCAGACTAGCCCCACCTGCAATGTGAGATCATGATTCTTTTTTTTTTTTTAAGCAATACAGTGCATTTACAGTAATAAGGCTGAGGACCTAGCTCCATGATAGTGCACTTGCCTACAGTGAATGAGACCCTAGTTCATTCCCCGTGAAAAAAATAAAGACAGCCTTTCCTGTTTGTGAAGCTTGCTGACTGATGAATCGCCTCAGCTGCAGAATATTCCGGAAGACTCCTGCGGGCCTAGCAACAGCTGGCCAGGGACGCCCCGACCCATCCTTCCATCAACAATATCTCTTTCTTTCCAGAATGCATAAAACACAGGACATTATCTCCACCCACACCTCCTCCTTTCCCAGACTCCCAGAGGGCCTCGCAGCTCGCGTAGCCTGCACTGCCGCCTAGTGGTCAGCCAGCTCCTGGCTCCAGGTCCTCTGGCGCCTTCCTCCAATCTCAAGCCCTAAGTGGTGTTGGCGCCCTCTGCTGTTCTTAGGTCTTGGGAGCTTAAACCCCCAAATCTCATTTTCCCACTGTCTCTAAATGGCTCTCCATCAGCTAAAACCTTTCCTTCCCACTGTCACTAAACGGCTCTTCCCCAGGTAAAACTTTTCCTTTATTTTGTGAAAGAAAAGGTATTTGCGATAGAACAGTGGTTAAGTGTCCTTGCGCGAGACCCAAGTTCGCTTCCCAGCATCCACATGAAGGCTTACATCTGTCCTTAATTCCTGTTCCTGATGATGCTATTCACTCTTCAGGCTTCTGCAAGCACCAGGCTCATGTACTTACATACACTCAGGCAAAGCATGCAGATACATAAAACAAAAATAAAAACTCGGCAGAGGAGGCTGGCAAGTTGGCTCAGCAGGTAAAGGTGTTTGCTGCCAAGATATAATCTGAGTTCAGTCCCTGGTATCAACACTGCAGAAAAAAACAAAACAGTCCCAAAAGCTGTTTGTCCTCCATACATGCACCCTTCACACAGAAATAAAAAAAAAATAAGTCTTGTAATTTTTAATTAAGAGGGCTAATGAAAGGTGCATGCCTTTAATGTCAGCATTTGGGAGTCAGATGCAAGCAGATCTCTGAGTCCAAAGCCAGCCTGGTCTATATAGACAAATCCAGAGCAGCCAGAGCTACACAGAAAAACTCTGTCTTAAAAAAGCAAAAAACAAACAAACGGGCCTAATGAACATGACAACAACAGAAAAAAGAGGAACAGGGATGCAGATCAGAAGTACAGTGCTAGCCGGGCGGTGGTGGCGCACGCCTTTAATCCCAGCACTTGGGAGGCAGAGGCAGGCGGATTTCTGAGTTCGAGGCCAGCCTGGTCTACAAAGTGAGGCTACACAGAGTAACCCTGTCTCAAAAAAACAAACAAACAAAAAAACCCCAACTCCCCCCCCCCCAAAAAAGAAGTACAATGCTTACCCTAGGATCCCCCAGTGAGGAGCTGGGGGCTTGGCTCAGTGGTAGAGCCCCTGCCTACAATCCACCAGTGAGGGGCTGGGTGTGGCTCAGTGGTAGAGCCCCTGCCTAGAGTCCCCCAGGAAGGAGGCGTGCTTTGTGGTAGGGAGCGGGCTTGGCATGGTCAAGGGCCTAGTTTCCGTCCCCAGCACTGCAAGAGAAAAATAGCATCTGGCGAATTTGCTAAGGTTAAAGGAATGCCCTTGCTGTGACTCAGCAATGCAATTCCTCGGAACTGAGGTCAACTTCTGCCAGGGGACTTGTACAAACAAGAATATCAACATCCTTCACAGTTGTGAAAACCGAGGATAGCTATCCAAAGGAGCATGAGTACATAACCTGTGGGGCTCACATCAGGGGTTGGCAAAACTGTGGTGAGGGGATTAAAACCTGACCTACCACCTCTTTTTAAGCGGGCGCTCGTCAGTGTTTACGTTTTCTCTTGGCTGGAACAGACCATGGGCAGGCACACCAGTGATCCCCGCCCTGCGGAGGTGAAGGCAGGGGAATTAGATCCAGAGTTCAAGGTCCTCCTTAGCAATATGGCAAGCCCAAAGCCAGCCTGCTCTAAGTGAGACCCTGTTAGGAGAAGAGCAATAGAGAGGGATTTTAGGCAGTTCTTAGCACAGGCCTAGGAGTCTGTATGACTTGCAGGTGCACTGGGGCCACACTAGGGGGCGGAACACTGTGAGAATCACATCTTAGGAGCTCTTGGGGGTCACAGCCAGGCTTACTGCTCCAGTTGTGCCAAATGTTTTCACACCGCAAGAGGAGAGCCGAGTCACCAGAACACATGACCTGTGGCCAAAACTTACAGCCAGTAGTGGTGGCACATGCCTTTAACCCTAGCATTTGGGAGGCAGAGTCAGGTGGATCTCTGTGAGTTCGAGGCCAGGGTGAGTTCCAGGACAGCCAGGGCTACAAAGAGAAACCCCATCTCGAAGAAACAAAACAAAACAAAAAAACCAAACAAACGAACAAGAAGATTGGATTTACTATTTAATGTTTCATGGAAAAAGTTGGCCAGCCCTGACTCTATAACCATGAGAAAGAATTATAACTCAGAAGGCAATGGCAGGGGAATCTCTGTGAATTTGAGGCCAACCTATCTAAATGGTGAGCTCCAGGCTAACCAGGGCTACATATGACACCTTGTCGCAAACCAACAACAAAAATGACAACTACAGACATCAAACAGAAGAAATGAACATCGACTCGGCCCATACTCTGTAGTATGTTTCTGGGCTTTGTTTTCCTTGGAGACAGGGATTCACTCTGTAGCCCAAGCTAGCCTGGTACTTGCTCAAGTAACCCAGGCTAGTCACAAGATCAAAAGTTTTCTGCAGAAAGCATCAGAGCTAGGATTAGGGCCAAGTGAAGCTATTTGTGATTGTGTGTGTGTCTAAATGGTCCCTCGGGAGGAGGTGTCAGTGGGCAGGAAGAGCAGAGCATCCCGTGGGGGTGACAGGGATGTTCTGTAGGGATACAGGAGGAAGGAACCCAAATGCAAGCCAGTAAGAACACAAGCAAGCTGTACAGGTCCAGTGTGTGCACACTTTCCTTCATTTTATGTATCATATAATGCTTTGTTCTGTTTAAGGGGTTAAGGCAGTCCCCTGTCTTATTTCTAATGTTTTTAGTACATTTTATTTATTATTATTATTATTATTATTATTATTATTATTATTATTATTATTGTGAAGGGGTGTGCATGCCTTAGCCCAACCGTGGAGGTCAAAGGTCAACCTGGGAGCTCAGCCTCTGTTGGCCTTAAGTTCATTATTAGCCAAGGATGACCTAGAAACCCTCATCCACGTTGCTATGGAGTACTGGGACCATCACAGGGATGGCGGGACTGCAGCTGTAACCCACAGGAAACCTGTTCAAGAACAACCATAGCAGTACTGCCCATCAAAGTCCCAGGGTGGAAGCCATTCAAATGCCTATCAACTCGTGAATGAAGAAGTAAAACACAGTAGGTCCATCATGCTCTAAGGTTGTTGAGCAATGAAGGGAAATGAAAAAGCAATGGAGCTTGGGACACGGGTGGAGCTTGATGGCACAGAGGAAGACGAAAGTCAGCCTAAAGGCTGCAGGCTGTGGGCTTCCATTTCTATGAACAGTGCAGACAGGCAAAGCCAGACAGACAGAAAGCACAATAAAAGTGACTTAAAGACTGGGGCTGGAGAGACGGCTCAATGGTTAAAAGCACTGGCTGCTCTTCCAGAGGACCTGGGTTCAATTCCCAGCAACTACTTGCTGGCTCACAACCATCTGTAATGGGATCTGATGCCCTCTTCTGGTGTGTCTGAAGACAGCTACAGTGTACTCATATACATAAAATAAATAAATACAACTTTTTTTTAAAGTGACTTATGATCAACCATAGTGGCAGATAGACTGTCAGCTACTAGAGAGGCTGGGGCTGGAGATCAGAAGTTCAAGGCCTGGCTGGTGTACTAAGACCTTCTCTCAAAATAAAAAGAGCAAAGTATAGTTCAGTAGTAGATCCCCTGCCTAGAATCCCCCAGTGAGGGGCTGGGGCATGGCTCAGTGGTAAAGCCCCTGCCTAGAATCCCCCAGTGAGGGGCTGGGGGCATGGCTCAGTGGTAAAGCCCCTGCCTAGAATCCCCCAGTGAGGGACTGGAGCAGGGCTCAGTGGTAGAGCCCCTGCCTAGAATCCCCCAGTGAGGGGCTGGGGGCGTGGCTCAGTGGTAGATCCCCTGCCTAGAATCCCCCAGTGAGGGGCTGGGGGCATGGCTCAGTGGTAAAGTCCCTGCCTAGCATCCCCCAGTGAGGGGCTGGGGGCGTGGCTCAGTGGTAGAGCCCCTGCCTAGGATCCCTGAGTAGAGTTCTTGCCTAGCATGAACCAGCCCCTCGGTTTTATTTCCAGTACTGGGAGGACTCGCGGCCTCACGCCTGCGTGTTTCAGCACAGGTAACACTACCAATTGAAGGGTTGAGGCCTGGGAATGATGAGCTTAAGGCCAGCCTGGGCTACATAGCAATATATAAAAGGAGAGAAAGAAAGAGATTTACCTAAGGCTGGGAGGGAGGGAGTGGGAGGCCAAGGGTGATGACTAGTCAGGGGTAATGAAAGTACCCTGAAATGACTTGAAATGACAGACACAGTATTCTAGGACACACTCACTGATTTATGACCCACCCTTCCAATGGGTGGGTCATACATATTTGGATTATGGCAATAAGATGTAGTAAAGAAAAGATAAACACGGAGGCCAAACACAGCTACACCCGTGCATCCACACTTGTTCACTGAAGGCATCATCACTGTGCATAAGGAGGGTCTCCCGATCATTTATCATCTTGTTTTGTTTTGTTTTGAGAGGGGTCTCACACAGACGAGGCTGACCGTGAATCCCCCTGACTCTGTCTGGATTAAAAGCCTGTGCGACCTTGTTAGCTCCCCCCCCACCACCCTTTTTTAAACTTTTTGGTACAGGGTCACACACAGCCTTGATGTAGCCTTGATTGGTGCTCTGTGTAGATGAGGGTGACCTTGAACACCTGATCTTCCTCTCTGCCTCTCTAGGATTACATCACGCCTGTTTTTGTTTTTTGTGTTTTAAAAATTTATTTATTTTATGTCTGTGAGTACACTATCGCTCTCTTCAGACACACCAGAAGAGGGCATCAGATCCCATTACAGATGGTTGTGAACCACCATGTGGTTGCTGGGGATTGAACTCAGGACCTCTGGAAGAACAGTCAGTGCTCTTAACCACTGAGCCATCTCTCCAGCCCCATCATGCCTGTTTTAAGGCTCTTTGTTGCTGTTGTTTTAAGATTTCATTTTATTCTTACTGTGTAGCACAGGCTGTCCTGGAACTTTGTAGACCAGGCTGGCCTCGAACTCACAGAGATCCACCTGTCTTAGCATCTGCCTCCCAAGAGCTGAGGTTAAAGGCAGGTACCTATATGACCGGCTTGTTTTTAAGATTTTAAACATCTATTTATGTGTACCCCTGTGTATCTGAGTGTGTATCTGAGCAAATGCATGTGTGTGCTAGCAGAGACCAGCCAGGACATCTCTCTAACTAGTAGGGCTGACACAAACGAGCTATGTCCCGCATCCTCTTTCAAATATTTACAGGGTTGAAATCAAAGTCTCCTAACAGCAGCTACACTCTCTCAACCCCGCACACAGTCCTCCTCTCCGCTAACCACCAACCGCCTCCAAATAAACTGTCCCATTCCACAAGATCAACAACCTAGGGGCAGGGACTCTATCACTCTATCACCAGACTTTCCATCCCCTCCATCAGCTTTAGCATTCTCATCACCCGTTTCCTCTCCCTGGGTACAACTCCCCCAACCTCTGTCCAGAGCACCCTGGGTTGCAAAGCTGGCTAGAAACCTGCTGATTAAGCCTGTAGCCCAGAGGAGGAGGAAGAACCTTCGCCCCTCTCCTGGGTGAAGCAATGGGGTTGTGGCTAGGGTGAGAGGGTTTCAAGGCCAACATTTAAGGAGGAACCCACAAATACATGGTTAGCCCCAAATTTATACCACCATGCCAGTGAAGGCCACCTTAAATGGTAGCCCCAGGGACCTCAGTAGACTCATCCAGACCTGTTGCTGAACAACAGGGCATTCCTTCTTCACCAAAGGACTAGGTGCCTCCCTCAGCTCTAGACTCAGAATGCCCAACCCGGAGCAAATTTTATGGAAATGGCCAAGGAAGAACCTGCCATCACTGTTGACTTAGGGGGATTGGCCAGAGCCACACCTGCCTACAGCCTCCTGCCCTAGTGCTCCACCTGGGTTTATGGTACTTTCCACAGAGAACAGAGCTGAGGAGTCTGAGCCTAAATCCACCAACCCTTCTTCCATTGGGCCCAGCAGTCCATTCCCCGAGCACCCTCTTCTCTTCAAAGTCTAAGGAGCTGTGGCCAACAACATCTTCTGTAAGACCCAACTCACAAAGCGTCCAAAGCGGATGGAATCACCTTCCCCGATATGCAAATCAGCCTGGGCTCCGCTGAGGCGGGAGATGACAGACTGGCAGCCCGGGAGCAGGGACCGGAGAACCCCCGTGCCGGTGATGTGGTCAGCATGGCAGTGAGTGTTCACTAGGAGAGAAGAGGGAATAGAAAACGGAATGTTTCAGCCCACAGCATCCAGCCTTCAGACCCAGGAAGGCAGACCCTAGACCTCCCTCAGACCCTGAGGTCCGGACTCCACCGCTCCTCCCTCATCCAACAGTCCAGACTCCAGCCCTCTTCCCCTAGACCCAGGAATCCAAGCCCACTCTTCCTCCTCTAAACTCAGGGATCCAGACCCCAATCTTCCTCCTTCAGGCCCAGAGCTCCAGGCTCCGTCTTTCTCCCTCAGACTCTCAGACCCTGACTCAATCATCTTCTTTCAGACCCTGGGGTCTATGCTCCTTCATCCAGGGTCTATCCTCCAGCCCTCCTCCCCCAGACTCAGGCGTCCAGGCTCCTGTTTTCCTAGAGCGCTTTCTCCGGGGCCCCGCCTCTCTCATGCCCAAGTTTGGTCCTGGACTTACCAGCGTACAACAGCTTGAGCCCCAGCTCCTTAATCAACTGAGCATCCCGATGCGCTGTCTCCAGAACGGGGTCGATCAGAACTGCCTCTCTTGACTCCCGGTCACCCAGAAGGTAGGTATAGGTGCAGCTCTTGGGTTCAAACATCTGGGAGGGATGGAGCAACGGAGAGAGTTCCCGGACCTAACTCCCATGCCTGGGGGATACAGTATCCAGGCCTCCCCTTCTTCCTAGAATCCTGAAGCTACAACCCCAACCCTCTTTGCCCAAGGATCAGGAATCAGAGGGTCCCCCCAGATCCCTCCAGCAGAATCAAGAAACTTCATCTTCAAACAAGCACCAAGTTAAGGACCCCGCCTTCTCTGGTAATGGGCCCCAGATCCCGACCCCAAGCTCAGGGTCCCACTAACTACTCCCTGTTAAAGGGTCGGGACTCCTTGTTTCCCAACAGCCAGGCATGAAGGACGCCCCAGACCTTCTTTAAAGGACAGAGAGTCCTGCCCCTCCCGCTGCCCCGGGCTCTGGGTCCTTTCGTCCGTTCGCCTCTCCGTACCTGCCGCAGGAGGACCGGGGCTCCGGATGCGCTTTGCTGGCTCAGCCGCCGCCCGGCGACCCTGACGACCGCGCTCGCCATCGCGCCAGAGCCCGCTCAGCACTGAGCCCTGCAGCCGCCCCGCCAGAGCCTTACGCACCGGGGCTGACCCGGGAGGGCGGGCCAGGGCGGGGCCTGCCTTAAAGGAACCGCAGTACACACGACCCAGGAAGGAAGGAAGGAAGGAGCAAGGGTTGCAGTGAGACCCTGAAACCGACAGGAAAGGGCCCAGGGACTCAAGGCATTTAGAGATACTGTTATAGAAACAGAGAGAGAAGTAGGGCTCCCTAGACACTTAGAGCCACGGGACGTTTTCCAGGAAAACACGTGTTCGGCTAGTCACCTGCTAAGGGAAAAAAATTAAATTCACGATCATTCATATTTTGAGGACCTGTTGGACCAGTATCTGACACAGGTTCTCACTACAAAGCTATGGCTACTTCGGAAATCGTCCTGTAGACCAGGGTGGTCTCGAACTCAGAGATCCGCCTACTTCTGCCTCTGTAGTGCTGAGATTAAAGGCGCTTGCACACACCATGCTTGACTGAGACAGGATCTTATATAGCCCAGGCTGGCCACAAAATCGTGGCTATCCTGCCTAAGTCTTCTAAGGACAGCAACAACAATAAATATTTAAGATTCTTATTTGTATTATTTAAAATTATGTCTGTGTCGGGTGTGTGCAGACGAGTGCGTGTAACGGTGTAGATCGAAGACACTGGATCCTCGGGAACTGGATTACAGGAGGTTGTGTAGTGCCCGTGTCGGTTCTGGGAACAGAATTTGGATCCTCTACAAAGAACAATATATGCTCTCCGGTGTGTGTGTGTGTGTGTGTGTGTGTGTGTATGTGTGTGTATTTGTGTGTGCGCGCGCATGCACATGCATATTCTTTTTTGAAGGGACATATATGTGCAGTTTAACTTTGTAGGGTCAGGTTCCACCTTCTACTTTTACCTAGATTCCAGGAACCGAACTTGCTGCAATGGTTGCTTAGCAACAGAGCCTTCTGCTAGCCCCTCACAAGGGTTATTTAAGCACCTTTGTCAGAAATAGTTATTTTTCTCTGGTTTTTTTTTCCTTCTTTTTCCTCCTTTTGTTGTTTACAGGAGCTCTCTCTCCCTCTCCCTGTCCATCTCCCTCTCCTCCCCACTCCCCGTTATTGTTGTTTTTAGCCTGGATCTTTGTAGCCTAGGCTGCATTCAAACTCCAATGTGCCTTAGAATGACCTGGAACTGCTTGTGCACACACACATACACACACACACCTCACACATACACACACAACACACACACACACACAACACATACATACACACACATACACACACATAACCCCCACACATACATACACACATATACACACACCCACATACCCACCACACACTCACATACACACATATACACACATCCCACATACATGAACAAAGCAACTTGAGAAGGGAGGGGTTTATTCCGCTTACTCTTCCACATCACTGCACATCTTTGAAGGAAATCAGAACAGGAACTGAGCAGGAAGCTGGAGGCAGGAGCTGATGCAGAGGCCATGGAGGGTGCTGCTTACTGGCTTGTTTCCCATGGCTTACTCAGCCTTCCCAGGGGTGGTCCCACTCACAGTGGTCTGGACCTTTCCACATCAATCATTAATTAAGAAGATGACCTGAGGGCTGGAGAGATGGCTCAGTGGTTTTAAGAGCGCTGGCTGCTCTTCCAGAGAAACCTGGTTTAATTCCCAGCACCCACATGGCAGCTCACGACTCTCTGTACCTCTGTTCCAGAGGCTCCAATGCTCTCACCCAGATATACATGCGGGCAAAACAGCAAAGCACATGAAATTAAACAAAGATATCCTTCAGGCTAGCCTACAGCTCCATCTTCTGGAGGCATCTCCCTCCTCTTTGATGACTCTAGATTGTGTCAAGTTGGCATAAAACTAGCCAGCACTCCTATCCACCAAACTGTCTCAAAAACAAAGAATGTCAGATCTGGTAAATTACGTTATCTTAGCACACAGGCTATCAAACATTTCACTCCTGGAATCCTATCGATAGTGGGGACACTCCTAGGCTAAGGGTGAAGGGTGTGGCTTAGCCACAGAGCCCTTGTGTAACATGCACAAAGCCCTGGTTCACATTCCCAGCACAGAGACACGAAACCCAAACTCTCTATTCCAGTGGACCAAGTCGCAGTGCAGGTTGTCATAGAGAAGCAGCCACGGGGCTTAATCATGGGGCTGAGGTTCCGAGTCCAGCCGCCACAGTGCATCTTTCTCTGAACCCTGGAACTCTCACCATGCAAACCCTACCTGGGTGCCTCACAGCAAGACCTGTTCTATAAACATGACCGCTCTGAGGCATGGCTGTGGGGAAGGTTTTTATTGTAGATATGAGGGAGAGAACAGCCAGAGACATCTGCAAGAGTTCATAAAAGGGACTGAACACGGCCAGCAGAGTGGACCCACCGTGGGAGTTGGGGCTGTTAGCTAGCGAGGAAGACGAAGAGTGGGGCAAAGTGGGAAGACTGTGAACTAGAGACGTTTAGGGTAGGGGCAGGGTGAGAAGAGCTGAGAGGAGCCCCAGGTACTTGTGATACTGAGGAGCCTGCTAGCCAGCTTTTGTTTGCTAGGCCACTAGGCACCAGACAGTCATTTGTTTCTTTTGGACTCACACTGTTAAACTCTTTCCATAGCCTCCTTTGCTTTGACCCTGAACTGTTTCACGAAAGAAAAAGTTACATAAAGGCCACACTTTCCAAGACAAGACCTCCATCTCCCTCTGGGGAACTAGCCAGAGATCCCATTGTGGTCTTTCTCTCCCAAGCTTCAAGTCAATTAAACGCAAGGTTGGAACCTTGTAGTAGCTCAACAGTAAAGGCCTTGCCTCGGAGCTGGACGGCCTGAGTTCAGTGCTGAGGACCCACGAAGCAGAAGGTGAGGATCATCTCACTGCTGTCTCCTGGCATCCATACTTTTGGCTTAGTGCATGCATGCACACACACACACTCACACAGTCTCTCACACATGCACACTCATACACCATGCTCATACACACATATACACACTCACTCTCTCTCTCATGAATGCACACCCACCCACGCACACACCACTATTTCTGAAGTCCTCAGCATCCCTCGTGGTCTTCACCATGAAAGAGGCCCAGAGAGCCATTCAGAGATAGAAGTATATTCGAAACTTGAGTGGGATAGGAAGAAGGAAGCCAGATGGCTACAAAGAGACACGTGAAAGAACAGAGGGACAGTCATGGCACTTCTAACAATGAAACAGAGACACACAGTTTCACTTGACTGCAAAGTCTGAGAATCCAGGTGTGGTTGACTGATGTAAAAGTTTGTTATTGTTGCTTGTCTGTTTTTTCTTTTGTTTTGTTTTGTTTTCTTTTGTTTTGTTTTGTTTTTTGAGACAGTTCTCTGAGTAGTTCTGGCTGTCCTGGAACTTGCTATGTAGACAAGATTCTCAAACTCACAGAAATTTACTTAACTCTGCTTCCCGAGTTCTAGGATTAAAGACATGGGCCACCATGCCCAGCTCTGCCAGGATTTTGAGGCCAGCCTGTGTTGCAGAGTGAAACTCTCGCAGAGATGTAACAAACTCGATGCAGAAGATTGGAAGAGATGGATAAACACAGGGAAGTAGAGAGGGAAATAATCCGGAGAAAGAGAGAGGAAGAAGACATGGCCCAAGAGAAAGAGGAGAGTGTGCTGCTCATCCTTCCGCGAGCTCAGGAAGTCCCTTGCTTGCCAGGCCCATGCTTGAAGCAACCAGGACCCAGAGGAGAGTCACCAGGCCCACTGCAGAGAGGAACAGTGGGTACAATCAGGAGATACTAGGTTTATGGAAGTCGGGGGGGGGGGTTGGAGAGAGAGAGAGAAAGAGAGAGAGAAAGAGAGAGGGAGAGAGAGAGAGAGAGAGAGAGAGAGAGAGAGAGAGAGAGAAACAAGGACTCAGGCAGAGCTAAAGAGTCAACCATATTTGTGGTACCTCCCTTCCCTAGTGTTTTAGCAAGGCTTTCAGGCCATGTCCCTATAGGGAATCCCTGGCCTGTCACACTCCAGATACATGCTCTGCTAAGCTCTACCTAATCTACAACGCCCCACCCCACCCCCAGTCCCTCATTGGGGGATTCTAGGCAGGTACTCCACCCCTGGAGACAATTAGTAAGCTGTCCATGTAAACAAAGAACATTCTAGAAGACAGATGTGCAGTGGGAAGAGCAGAGAGAAAAGAGAGAAGAGTAGAGGGGAGAGATGCCAGAGAAGCCTCCTGCCATAGCGACCTCTGACCTGAGATTTTGCAAAGGGAATCAGGTAAGCAAAGAAGTGAATGAAGGCTCCTGGGGGAAGCAAGAACAGAGAGTGCAAAGGCCCTGAGGTAGGACTGGCCACAGCATGCACAAGAAACACAAGGCTAGCCAGACTCTCGGGAAGGGAACGGCTGGTGGGGAGATCCTCTGTAGACAGTGTGGTCCTTCCCTTCTTTAGGTCTGCTCACCTGCTGTTTCCAGGACAATTTAACCCCATTTGGCTTAATTTAATGCACAGTAAAAACAAAATATTGTGCCTGCAAGATGCCTCTGTAGGTAAGGCTTGCATCCAAGTCTGAAGACCTGAGTTCAATTCCCAGGACCCACCAACGGGAGGCAACCTCCACAAGTTGTCCTCTTACCTCTGAATATGGATACCACAGATGCACAACAAACACACACACATATAAATAACAAATGTATATATATATATATATATATATATATATATATATATATATATGTGTGTGTGTGTGTGTGTGTGTGTGTGTGTGTGTATTGGTTCTCTGAGACAGGGTTTCTCTGTGTAGCCCTGGCTATTCTGAGACTCCCTCTGTAGATCAGTCTGGCCTCAAACTCAGAGATCTGCCTGCCTCTGCCCCATGAGTGCTGGGATTAAAGGCGTGCGCCACCACACTCACGGTGTAATTTTTAAAATATTCATAAAGGAACTTGAGAGAGAGACTCAGTGCTTAACAGCACTAGCTGGAGCAGGGCTTGGTGGTGCATACCACTGATTCAAGCACTGGGGAGGCAGAGGCAGAGGCAGGCAGACCTCTGTGTCTTGGAGGCCAGCCTGCTCTATAGCCAGAGCTATGTAGCAAGACCCTGTGTCAAAAAAAAAAAAGCAACACTGCCTGAACAATAGCAATGTTTAAGCCGGTTTCCATTGGTTCTCTAATATACTTATATAATATAAGACACTGAGGCCCATAACTGTAAGGTGACTTCTTCATCGTCACACGACTAGAAATTGGCAGAGTCCAGCGCAAACCAGTTACTCAGCCCCACCAAATAACTCCCGTGACTCCCAGGGTTGACCAGACGTCATGGATTATCCGGCTGAGTGCGGAGGACTTTTATGAGCACATCACAGGCATACTAGCGCTGGGCAGGAAGTTGTACTGTCGCTGCCTGGAAGTAGGCCAAGCACTCAATGTCACCCTTGGCCTGGCACTCCTAGGCCACCTAGGGAGGGGCAGTAGGTAGCACGGGGTGCTAGGCGTGGTAAATGTCGGTGAAGGGTGCCTAAAGTACTATGCAAGTGCCTTCGGGGGGTCAACTGAGTACTGCCCCTTGCCCTTTCTGAAGAAATAGCCAAACTTTCTGTAAAGGCTTGGAGGAATAGAATCGAATCGACCTGAGCTTTTTGAACGGCTCCCAAAGGCTGAATTCAGACTATACATGGAATTCTCAATGCAAGGCCAAAGAGACACCTCAGTGGTTAAAGGCAGCTGCAGCCAAGCGTGAAGATCTGAGTTCGATTCCTGGGACCCACAAGGTGGAAAGTGAGAACTGAGTCCACAAGAGTCCACAAGAGTCCACAAGTTGTCCTCTGACCACCACACTCAAACACATCCACAATGACAAACAAGTAACTAAATGTAATTAACATTTGAAAGAAAATAACAGGGGCAGTAACAAAAAGAAACCGGAGTGGGAATGTGGGGAAGGGGTGGGGGAGCGGGCCTGTGCAGTCTGTCTTAGCAAGGCACTTGGGAGGTGAAGACATGAGGACTACCAGTTCATGGCTATTCTCGGCTATGTAGGGAGTTTGATGCTAGCCTGGGCTACTTGAGACCCTATCACAGGAAGGAGAAAACAGGAGGGATTAACCACATCCTTACAGATGTGCACTTTCCTAGCTAGGATCCTTAGGCGGATAGCTTCGCGCTTGCTCACTAACTTGCCAGCTGGGTGGTTCAGTCATTCCCTCCTTCCATCACATCTTCCCCCTCTGCAGCCTCTTGCTGGCCGAGAGTGCGCATGCGTGCCGACGCCCCCTCCAGCCCCGGATGGGAGGAGGGGATGGAAGTGAAGCTGGGCCCTACGGCTCGGCAATCTCCTTCCCGCTCTTCTCTCCTCCAACGGCGTCCCAGCGCCCGCTGGGAGGTGCAGGTCCGAGGGCTACAAGGTAGCTCACGAGGCTTAATTGAGACGGGAGGGTTCCGGAGCCCCACCCCCGGGGAGGGACCGCCCTGCAGGTGAGAAGGGCTGGGTCCTGGTCTCCTGGAGATGGATTGGGGGCTGGCCGCTAGGATCTCTCCGCGAAGGGTAGATATGGATCTCGGTGCTCTGGTTTTTGAGGAGTGCATGCGATGCCAGACGTTTGGGACTCCCTCCATGAAAGTCTATATTCTGGGTCTCTAGGTGGTTCTATAAGCCACACCTTCCTTTCGTCTTTTTCTCCAGGTTTCCCTAATTCTCTGAGTCCCCAGTTCTATGCCAGAGATGCGATTTAGCGACACAGCATCAGTAGGCTGAGACTAAAGACAGGGTAAGCCCCCCTTTCTACTAGAATCCCTTCCACTGTACCCAAAGCGCTTCTGGGACAGGGTGGCCAAGGGCACACCCACTGCGCTCAAAGACCAGCCCCTGGGCTTGGGTGGCCGGGCCACTGACTGCTCTTTTTGTATAGCCCCGCCCACTCCAGATTTAGCGGTCCCGCCCACTCTGAGATAGCCCCACCCCACCCAGTGAAAAGATTATCTCTTGGTTTTATTTTCATATCCCCTCCTAGTGTGTACTTAGGCTCCACCTTCCAGCCTTCTGCTCTTGAGTTAGGACTAGACTTAACCAACAGCCTGGTTCTAAACAGACTGGCCTTTTGATTTTAGGCCCGCACCCCTGTCTCCATGAACTTGTTAACCACTGGCGCCATCCTCGCCCCTTGCCCAGCTGCCCCTTGGTCCCTCTGCCAGCAAGATGCTGGGTGGAAGCGTGAAGTCCGAGGTCAGGGCCTCGGAACCTAGTCCCACCTGTCAGGACCCGGAGACCAAAGGTGAGAGCAGCCCAGGTTCTCATAGGGATCATTCCCCAGGAGTGACAGCCCAGGAGAACCAACGTAATGACCATTGGGGCCACCACCACCACTACCCTTAGCAGATTGTGGGGGATTATGGGTAGTGTTGGAAATGGACACTTTAGAAGCTTTCGGCACTGGCTTGGCAACTCTTTGAGGCGCTCATAGGACGTGGGGTCAGAGGGCAAGCAGAAATGTCCTCGAGTGGGACACCAGTGTGACACTTGCCTCCTCGGACACTTTGAGATACCCCTCTAGTATTAAGAGATGACAGGGCCCGACGTGGTGGCGCACACCTTTAGTTCCAGCGCTCAGGAGGTAGAGGCAGAGGGAATCCCTGTGAGTTTGGGGCCAATTGGTCTACAGAGAGTGTTCCAGGCCAGCCAAGGTTACATGGTGAGGCCCTGCTTTATACAGAGTGTTGGGAGGTGGAGCCTGGCCTGGACCCAGGGTGTGCCTGTTTCTAGAAGCCCACCAGTTCTCCTGTCCCCCAGCCCCACACCAGGACCTGCCGAGGCCCAACCAGCCCGCTGCCTCTGGGAGCGTGCCCTCCCGGCCCCGCCGGCGGCCCCCTCCCCAGCGCCCGCACCGCTGCCCGGATTGCCCCAAGGCCTTCTCGTACCCATCCAAGCTGGCCACGCACCGGCTAGCGCACGGCGGCACCCGCCCGCACCCGTGCCCCGACTGTCCCAAGGCCTTCTCCTACCCGTCCAAGCTGGCTGCGCACCGCCTCACGCACAGCGGAGCTCGCCCGCACTCCTGCCCGCACTGCCCCAAGGCCTTCGGCCACCGTTCCAAACTGGCGGCGCATCTCTGGACGCACGCACCCGCCCGTCCCTACCCGTGCCCCGATTGCCCCAAGTCCTTCTGCTACCCGTCCAAGTTGGCGGCCCACCGCCACACGCACCACGCCACCGACGCCCGCCCCTACCCTTGCCCGCACTGCCCCAAAGCGTTCTCGTTTCCTTCCAAACTGGCGGCCCATCGTCTGTGCCACGACCCCCCAACTGCGCCCAGCAGCCAGGCTACTGGCAGCCACCGATGCTCCAGCTGCAATCAGGCCTTTGGCCAGAGACGCCTCCTGCTGGTTCACCAACGCAGCCACCACCAGTCGGAGGGCCAGGGAGAGCGGGAGTGAACTCACCTGCCCACTCTGCCTCCATCACCTGTCAATAAAGACCTGGAATTTCTAAGCCCTGCTGTATGTGTGGACTTCCCTCTAACAGGGAGAATGGCAGGGTCTTGATACAGGTAGCCCAAGCTGGACTGGAACTTTTCTGGTAGCCTTCCAAAGCCTGGTGGTCTAGATATGTACCCAGGGTGGTTTGGGATTATTGGTTCTGCAGGAATCTGATTTAGAAGGTTGAGGGATTCTATCCCCATGCACAGAGGCAGGTGTCATCAGATTGGTGCTGGGCTCAAACCTTGGGCGGGCCTGGAGTTGTGCGGGTTGTGGTGACACTGGCCCTGAACACTCAAGCCTGTGATAAAGGCATCAGGGATGTTCACTGCGGTGTGGCCACACTGGGTACAGGCCATCACATGTCCACGGCCAGAGGCCAGTGAACAGAGGGGAATGTGTGGCCTTAGGAAAGAGGCCAGCATTGTGCGTACACGGAGCTGTGAGCACAGGAGGTGGCCACAGGAGGTGACAGAGGCAGAACCAAGGGCACATCTACTGGAGAGCTCAAGGCTGCAGTGCCTCTGAATCTCTTGGGGACCTGAGGCACACTGTCTGAAAGCACTTTGGGTTTGTGGGATGTTTGTTTTGTGATGAGGTCTCCCGTCTCCAGTCTACCCTGGGACTCTCAGGGTTCTGAGGTCTTTGTGACTGCTACACAAGCATTACACAGGCAAGCACACACGCTTTTGGATTTTTTTTCTTTCCTCCTTCTTCTATTTATGTGTACCTGAGTGTTTTCTCTGCATTATGTATATGCACATTTGTGCCTGGTGCCTGTAGGTGTGAGGGGCTCAGATCCCCTGGAATATTAGGAATAGTTGTGAGCCTCTGTGTGGGTCCTAGGACAAGAACCCAGTCCCTCTGCTAAGCAACAAGTGCTCTTAATCACAGAGCCATCTGTTAAGTCCCAATAAATACACCTTTTCCCCCCTTTGGCTGTCTGTTTATCTTTTCTTTTTTAAAAGAGAGGATTGCACTACGTAGCTTTGGAATTCACTGTGTAGACCAGGCTGCCTTCAATTTCACAGAGAACTGCTTGCTTCTGCCTCCCAAGAACAGGGAGTGTATGACAGGTCTACCCCCCCCACACACACACACACTAAACAAACATAATAAACAAAACCAAGCTGGGAGTGGTACCACACACCCATAGTTCCAGCACTCAGAGGGCAGAGGCAGAAAGACTGCAAAAGTTCAAGGCCAGTCTGGTCTGCATAGAAAGTTCCAGACCAGGCAGGGCTATCATGTGAGGCCCTATCTACAAATAAAATATACTATCAACACACATGCTAGGTTTATATGCAAGAACAAGTGTAAGATGTTGGGAGCCGCGCCCACATTCGCCGTTACAAGATGGCGCTGACAGCTGTGTTCTAAGTGGTAAACAAATAATCTGCGCATGTGCCAAGGGTATCTTATGACTACTTGTGCTCTGCCTTCCCCGTGACGTCAACTCGGCCGATGGGCTGCAGCCAATCAGGGAGTGACACGTCCGAGGCGAAGGAGAATGCTCCTTAAGAGGGACGGGGTTTCGTTTTCTCTCGCTCTTGCTTCTTGCTCTCTTGCTTCTTGCACTCTGCTCCTGAAGATGTAAGCAATAAAGTTTTGCCGCAGAAGATTCTGGTCTGTGGTGTTCTTCCTGGCCGGTCGTGAGAACGCGTCTAATAACAATTGGTGCCGAATTCCGGGACGAGAAAAAAACTCGGGACTGGCGCAAGGAAGATCCCTCATTCCAGAACCAGAACTGCGGGTCGCGGTAATAAAGGTTCCCGTAAAGCAGACTGTTAAGAAGGATTCAACTGTATGAATTCAGAACTTTTCAGCTGGGGAACGAGAGTACCAGTGAGTACAGCTTTACGAGGTAAGTCTGATCTTGAACTTTCTAACGAAATTCAAGACAGTCTATCAGAAGTAAAGTGGAATATGTTTGGCCTTGAAATTTTTCTGGTGTTAGGAGCCCTTTTGTTCCTTTTCACATGTTATCAAGTGGTTAAGATAGGGAGGATTCTAGATGAAATTCAGGGCAATCTATCAGAAGTAAAGCGGGGAGAGAGAGTAGGAGCAAAGAGAAAATATGGTACACAAAATAAGTATACAGGCCTTTCCAAGGGTCTTGAACCCGAGGAAAAGTTAAGGTTAGGTAGGAATACCTGGAGAGAGATTAGAAGAAAAAGAGGAAAAAGGGAAAAGAAGAAAGATCAATTAGCGGAGGTCTCTAGGAGATACTCGTCACTGGATGAGCTCAGGAAGCCAGCTCTTAGTAGTTCTGAAGCAGATGAAGAATTCTCCTCTGAGGAAACAGACTGGGAGGAAGAAGCAGCCCATTACCAGCCAGCTAATTGGTCAAGAAAAAAGCCAAAAGCGGCTGGCGAAGGCCAGTTTGCTGATTGGCCTCAGGGCAGTCGGCTTCAAGGTCCGCCCTATGCGGAGTCCCCGCCCTGCGTAGTGCGTCAGCAATGCGCAGAGAGGCAGTGCGCAGAGAGGCAGTGCACAGACTCATTCATTCCCAGAGAGGAACAAAGGAAAATACAACAGGCATTTCCGGTCTTTGAAGGAGCCGAGGGTGGGCGTGTCCACGCTCCGGTAGAATACTTACAAATTAAAGAAATTGCCGAGTCGGTTCGTAAATACGGAACCAATGCTAATTTTACCTTGGTGCAGTTAGACAGGCTTGCCGGCATGGCACTAACTCCTGCTGACTGGCAAACGGTTGTAAAAGCCGCTCTCCCTAGTATGGGCAAATATATGGAATGGAGAGCTCTTTGGCATGAAACTGCACAAGCGCAGGCCCGAGCAAACGCAGCTGCTTTGACTCCAGAGCAGAGAGATTGGACTTTTGACTTGTTAACGGGTCAGGGAGCTTATTCTGCTGATCAGACAAACTACCATTGGGGAGCTTATGCCCAGATTTCTTCCACGGCTATTAGGGCCTGGAAGGCGCTCTCTCGAGCAGGTGAAACCACTGGTCAGTTAACAAAGATAATCCAGGGACCTCAGGAATCCTTCTCAGATTTTGTGGCCAGAATGACAGAGGCAGCAGAGCGTATTTTTGGAGAGTCAGAGCAAGCTGCGCCTCTGATAGAACAGCTAATCTATGAGCAAGCCACAAAGGAGTGCCGAGCGGCCATAGCCCCAAGAAAGAACAAAGGCTTACAAGACTGGCTCAGGGTCTGTCGAGAGCTTGGGGGACCTCTCACCAATGCAGGCTTAGCGGCCGCCATCCTCCAATCTCAGAACCGCTCCATGGGCAGAAATAATCAGAGGACATGTTTTAATTGCGGAAAGCCTGGGCATTTTAAGAAAGATTGCAGAGCTCCAGATAAACAGGGAGGGACTCTCACTCTTTGCTCTAAGTGTGGCAAGGGTTATCATAGAGCTGACCAGTGTCGCTCTGTGAGGGATATAAAGGGCAGAGTCCTTCCCCCACCTGATAGTCAATCAACTGATGTGCCAAAAAACGGGTCATCGGGCCCTCGGTCCCAGGGCCCTCAAAGATATGGGAACCGGTTTGTCAGGACCCAGGAAGCAGTCAGAGAGGCGACCCAGGAAGACCCACAAGGGTGGACCTGCGTGCCGCCTCCGACTTCCTATTAATGCCTCAAATGAGTATTCAGCCGGTGCCGGTGGAGCCTATACCATCCTTGCCCCCGGGAACCATGGGCCTTATTCTCGGCCGGGGTTCACTCACCTTGCAGGGCTTAGTAGTCCACCCTGGAGTTATGGATTGTCAACATTCCCCTGAAATACAGGTCCTGTGCTCAAGCCCTAAAGGCGTTTTTTCTATTAGTAAAGGAGATAGGATAGCTCAGCTGCTGCTCCTCCCTGATAATACCAGGGAGAAATCTGCAGGACCTGAGATAAAGAAAATGGGCTCCTCAGGAAATGATTCTGCCTATTTGGTTGTATCTTTAAATGATAGACCTAAGCTCCGCCTTAAGATTAATGGAAAAGAGTTTGAAGGCATCCTTGATACCGGAGCAGATAAAAGTATAATTTCTACACATTGGTGGCCCAAAGCATGGCCCACCACAGAGTCATCTCATTCATTACAGGGCCTAGGATATCAATCATGTCCCACTATAAGCTCCGTTGCCTTGACGTGGGGATCCTCTGAAGGGCAGCAAGGGAAATTCATACCTTATGTGCTCCCACTCCCGGTTAACCTCTGGGGAAGGGATATTATGCAGCATTTGGGCCTTATTTTGTCCAATGAAAACGCCCCATCGGGAGGGTATTCAACTAAAGCAAAAAATATCATGGCAAAGATGGGTTATAAAGAAGGAAAAGGGTTAGGACATCAAGAACAGGGAAGAATAGAGCCCATCTCACCTAATGGAAACCAAGACAGACAGGGTCTGGGTTTTCCTTAGCGGCCATTGGGGCAGCACGACCCATACCATGGAAAACAGGGGACCCAGTGTGGGTTCCTCAATGGCACCTATCCTCTGAAAAACTGGAAGCTGTGATTCAACTGGTAGAGGAACAATTAAAACTAGGCCATATTGAGCCATCTACCTCACCTTGGAATACTCCAATTTTTGTAATTAAGAAAAAGTCAGGAAAGTGGAGACTGCTCCATGACCTCAGAGCCATTAATGAGCAAATGAACTTATTTGGCCCAGTACAGAGGGGTCTCCCTGTACTTTCCGCCTTACCACGTGGCTGGAATTTAATTATTATAGATATTAAAGATTGTTTCTTTTCTATACCTTTGTGTCCAAGAGATAGGCCCAGATTTGCCTTTACCATCCCCTCTATTAATCACATGGAACCTGATAAGAGGTATCAATGGAAGGTCTTACCACAGGGAATGTCCAATAGTCCTACTATGTGTCAACTTTATGTGCAAGAAGCTCTTTTGCCAGTGAGGGAACAATTCCCCTCTTTAATTTTGCTCCTTTACATGGATGACATCCTCCTGTGCCATAAAGACCTTACCATGCTACAAAAGGCATATCCTTTTCTACTTAAAACTTTAAGTCAGTGGGGTTTACAGATAGCCACAGAAAAGGTCCAAATTTCTGATACAGGACAATTCTTGGGCTCTGTGGTGTCCCCAGATAAGATTGTGCCCCAAAAGGTAGAGATAAGAAGAGATCACCTCCATACCTTAAATGATTTTCAAAAGCTGTTGGGAGATATTAATTGGCTCAGACCTTTTTTAAAGATTCCTTCCGCTGAGTTAAGGCCTTTGTTTGGTATTTTAGAAGGAGATCCTCATATCTCCTCCCCTAGGACTCTTACTCTAGCTGCTAACCAGGCCTTACAAAAGAGAGAAAAAGCCTCACATGTGATTCAACATTGCCTTGAGGCATGGAGTGCTTGGGGGAAACCCAGACTCCTTAAGACTGATAATGGACCAGCTTATACGTCTCAAAAATTCCAGCAGTTCTGCCGTCAGATGGACGTGACCCACCTGACTGGACTTCCATACAACCCTCAAGGACAGGGTATTGTTGAGCGTGCGCATCGCACCCTCAAAACCTATCTTATAAAACAGAAGAGGGGAACTTTTGAGGAGACTGTACCCCGAGCACCAAGAGTGTCGGTGTCTATGGCACTCTTTACACTCAATTTTTTAAATATTGATGCTCATGGCCATACTGCGGCTGAACGTCATTGTACAGAGCCAGATAGGCCCAATGAGATGGTTAAATGGAAAAATGTCCTTGATAATAAATGGTATGGCCCGGATCCTATTTTGATAAGATCCAGGGGAGCTATCTGTGTTTTCCCACAGAATGAAGACAACCCATTTTGGTTACCAGAAAGACTCACCCGAAAAATCCAGACTGACCAAGGAAATACTAATGTCCCTCGTCTTGGTGATGTCCAGGGCGTCAATAATAAAAAGAGAGCAGCGTTGGGGGATAATGTCGACATTTCCACTCCCAATGATGGTGATGTATAATGCTCAAGTATTCTCCTGCTTTTTTACCACTAACTAGGAACTGGGTTTGGCCTTAATTCAGACAGCCTTGGCTCTGTCTGGACAGGTCCAGATGACTGACACCATTAACACTTTGTCAGCCTCAGTGACTACAGTCATAGATAAACAGGCCTCAGCTAATGTCAAGATACAGAGAGGTCTCATGCTGGTTAATCAACTCATAGATCTTGTCCAGATACAACTAGATGTATTATGACAAATAACTCAGCTGGGATGTAAACAAAAGTTTCCGGGATTGTGTGTTATTTCCATTCAGTATGTTAAATTTACTAGGGCAGCTAATTTGTCAAAAAGTCTTTTTCAGTATATGTTACAGAATTGGATGGCTGAATTTGAACAGATCCTTCGGGAATTGAGACTTCAGGTCAACTCCACGCGCTTGGACCTGTCCCTGACCAAAGGATTACCCAATTGGATCTCCTCAGCATTTTCTTTCTTTAAAAAATGGGTGGGATTAATATTATTTGGAGATACACTTTGCTGTGGATTAGTGTTGCTTCTTTGATTGGTCTGTAAGCTTAAGGCCCAAACTAGGAGAGACAAGGTGGTTATTGCCCAGGCGCTTGCAGCTCTAGAACATGGTGCTCCCCCTGATATATGGTTATCTATGCTTAGGCAATAGGTCGCTGGCCACTCAGCTCTTACATCTCACGAGGCTAGACTCATTGCACGAGATGGAGTGAGTGTGCTTCAGCAGCCCGAGAGAGTTGCAAGGCTAAGCACTGCAATGGAAAGGCTCTGCGGCATATATGAGCCTATTCTAGGGAGACATGTCATCTTTCATGAAGGTTCAGTGTCCTAGTTCCCTTCCCCCAGGCAAAACGACACGGGAACAGGTCAGGGTTGCTCTGGGTAAAAGCCTGTGAGCCTAAGAGCTAATCCTGTACATGGCTCCTTTACCTACACACTGGGGATTTGACCTCTATCTCCACTCTCATTAATATGGGTGGCCTATTTGCTCTTATTAAAAGGATAGGGGGAGATGTTGGGAGCCGCGCCCACATTCGCCGTTACAAGATGGCGCTGACAGCTGTGTTCTAAGTGGTAAACAAATAATCTGCGCATGTGCCAAGGGTATCTTATGACTACTTGTGCTCTGCCTTCCCCGTGACGTCAACTCGGCCGATGGGCTGCAGCCAATCAGGGAGTGACACGTCCGAGGCGAAGGAGAATGCTCCTTAAGAGGGACGGGGTTTCGTTTTCTCTCGCTCTTGCTTCTTGCTCTCTTGCTTCTTGCACTCTGCTCCTGAAGATGTAAGCAATAAAGTTTTGCCGCAGAAGATTCTGGTCTGTGGTGTTCTTCCTGGCCGGTCGTGAGAACGCGTCTAATAACAGTAAGAGGCTTGGCAGGCGCCTTTCCAGACGTGGTAACATCTGTGGTCTCAAAAGCTCACAGTCCTGGGCTTGTCAGACATATGCCGATCCCTGCCTGTCACCTGGAATGGCAAGATTTTCCTGTAAGGAGCCAGATAACTTACAGGAATCAGCTGTCTGTCTTCACCACGAGTGGCCCAGGGATCGAACTCAGGTTGCCAGGCTTGGCAGCAAGCACCTTTACCCACTGAGCTGTCTCCCTGGCCAATCTGGTGGTGGTGGTTGTTTTAATGAGATGAGGGGGCTGGAGAGATGGCTCAGCAGTTGAGAGCCATAGTGATGTAGAAAGTAGGATGGCTGAGCCAGTCAGCGGTTAGGTCCATGGCAGTGGGAGCGTTAAAGACTGTAGCATGGGTGCTAGAGAGACGGCTCAGTGGTCAACAGCACTGACTGCTCTTCCAGAGGTCCTGAGTTCAATTCCCAGCAACCACATGGTGGCTCACAAAACCTCTACCTGTGATGGGATATGATGCCCTCTTCTGGTGTGTCTGAAAACAACTACACTGTACCCATGTACATAAAAAGAAGTAATTCTTAAAAGAAAAAAAAAAAAAGGATTGTAGCATGGCCTGCTCAGACACTTCCTGGATTAGGAAGCAAAAACTGTTTTGGGTTTTTTGAGACAGTTACCCCTAGGTGGTCTAAACTCCATTACATAGATAGCCTAGGCCTTTTCCTTTATTATCTATCTATCTATCTATCTATCTATCTATCTATCTATCTATCTATTTTTGAGACAGGGTCCCACTATGTAGTTCTGGCTTGCCTAGAACTTACTATGTATGTAGACCAAGTTGGCCTAAAATTAGAGATCTGTGTGCTGATAAAAGACGTGAGCCACCATGCCTGGCTAAGTTTAATTTATTATCATGTGTGTATGCATGACAGAGGGTGTGCCACATTATGTATGCGGAGAGCAGAAGACAATTTTGTGTAGTCTGTGCTCCACTTGTGCCCCTATGTGGCTCCTGGGAATCAGAGACAGGTCATTGGGCTCACACAGCAAGTGCTGGGGTCTAGGTCTCAATTTTTCTTTTGGTTTTTCAAGACAGGGTTTCTCTGTGCATCCCTGGCCGTCCTTGAACTCATAAGTATCCATGAGATCTGTCTGCCCCTGCCTCCTGAGTGCTGGGATTAACCACCACATCTGGCTATAAGTCCTAAGTTTGTTTTTTTTTTTTTCAGTTTAGATTTTACTATTTTATGTATATGGGTGTTTTTGCCTGCATAAGGTTAAAGGTGGTTCTAAGCCACCATGTGGGTGCTGGGAATGGAACCAGGGTCCTCTGAAAGAGCCACCAGTGTTCTTAACCACTAAATCAACTCTCCAGCACCTAAGTTATATATATATTTTCCCAAGATGGTAGCTCACTATGTAGCCCAGGCTAGCATCAAGTCTACACAGTCTGCCTGCTAAATGCATCTAGACCTGGGTGAAGATACAAATCTAAAAATTCCAAAATGTTTAGGTGGAAAGATTTCTCTTCGAAAGCAGAGACAGTGTATTCTTTGAAACTAAAAAGGAGCAAATCATGAATGAAGAGAGTGGGTGTAAAGTCACACCCACAGACCTGCCCTGGGAACATGCTAGTTTGTGCACCTTGGGACCTGAGGAGGTGAGGAAGGGTCTTGAGGTGATGTTGGAGCTAAGATCCGAATGCTCTGGAAGTGGCCATTGGAAGTGAGCAGGCTGTTGTGCTCTAAGCTGCTGGGAAGGCTTTGGAGGGATAGATCCTCCCTGCACCAACCCAGCAGTCGGGCCTCTTAACTGTGCCACCTGCCCTGTCAGTCTTTCCAAAACTCTACAGCAACAATGGCTGCCCAAAAGCAAACTCACCCAAGTGAAGCATAGGGGCTCATATTTCATGCCAATACTTGTGAGGCGCGGAAAGGAGAATCAGGAGTTCAAAGTCACCTTCTGCTACATAAGGAGTTTGAGGCCACCCTGGGCTAAGAGAATATCTCTGTTGTAAATTTGGTCTAACGCTTGCTTTATGTTAACCGGGTTCTCAAAATTGCACGAGAATCCAAGTGTAAGACTGTAAGACGCTGAGGGTCCTTGCTCCCAGCTGCTTCTGATTGGTAAATAAAGCTGCTGGCGGCCAATAGCTAGGCAAGGAGACAGAGGCAGGACTTTAGGATTCACAGGCAAGGGGACTGAGAGAGGATGGAGGATTTAGAACCACCGTGCTGGGAAAGGAGAAAGACCAGGTCTGAGACATGTAGGACAGAAAGACAGCCAACATGAAAGAGGCAGGGATTGTGGCCCAGGAGGGCTGCAAGCCTGGGTCTGGAGCAGCCAGGATGGAATATAGGTTTTAGAAGTAATAATTCAGCAATGTTGGAGGGGAGAGTGTGTTAGCCACGTGGAGGTTTGGAAGTGGCCCAGCCATCATGTGTGTGTGTGTGTTTCATTTGGGAATCCAGAACACTTGGGGCAGGTAGCAAGGAACACTACTGTCACCGCTGGGTCAATTTGAATAACATTAATTGCCTACTGCAAAGGTCTCAAAAGAAACCAAAGGTGTTGGTCTGGTCCCCCTTACCTTGTACAGGCAGGGAAAGTGAGACTTCGAGGATTTACCCACGACCAACAGGGCAGTGGCTGTGTGAGTGGAAGTGGGTCTCTAGGCAGCCTGATGCTCTACTTCCTACCTGTTCCTGGCGTGCGATGGCTCTCCCAGGTGCTCCTGTGTCTGTCCCAGGTCCCCGCAGGGGCTGCAACTCCTCTGAGCGGTCTTTCCTTATAACCCCATCTAAACAACCCCGTCCTGCCCCAGTGGTGCCATTCTGCAGTTAGAGTGTCACACTGCGCTGCCACTGCCCATGCTGCATCGCACAGCTGCTCCCCGTGCCTTCAGACACATACGGCCCATGACATCACTCAGCATCCCCAGCGTCTCACAGGCGAGGAACATGCTGCACAGAACAGTGGCTAACCAAGGACAGTCATTTCATGGTCCTGGGAATGTGGTATGGCATGCGATGAGGGAGAATGAAGTGGGAGGAATCGACGATTTTGGATCACTGGTCATTACACAGACCAGTGCAGCGCTGGGGAGTGCTTAGAGGTGGAGTGATGTGCGAAGGGCTTGCATTAAATTCCCAGTACTGTCACAAAAAAATAATAATTAGCCCCAGTGGGGATCATGTCACCAGAGTCTTTTTTTTTTTTTTTTTTTTTAAAGTTCACTGAGAGGGTCTCATGTCATCCAGGCTAGCCTCAAGCTTGCTATATGTAGCCAAGGATGCTATCACAACCCTCCAGGGCAGCCCCATCCAAACTTAAACTCGGGGTTCTCTTGCTTCTATCTTTCCAGCACCTAGATGACAGGCATGCACTACCTACCCGATGTGGCAGGTCAAGGGCACAGTGATGTAATGTGGACAGACGCAGCCAGCCATAGCTGCCCTTAAATGGAGGGACCATGGGCAGCCCCTAGAAGCTGGAAAGGCAGCAGATTGGTCCTTGAAGCCTCGGGAAGGCCAGCTCCTGTTACCCCAGTCTTACCCCAGCCTATCCAGATCTTAGCCGGCCAGACCTGCTGGAGAGCATCAGACAGAACACTGTCAGTCTGTGCCAAGTCTGTGGGATCTGGCTGCAGTGTCGGAGAGTGACAGGGAGAAAGGTCGATGCAGTGGAATGGACGAGTCACTGACCCACTGACTGAGCCCAGAAACGGCCAGTGTGAAGTCATGAGACAGTCGGGGGTTGGGGGAGAGCTCGGTAACCCTTGGTTGGTTAAAGTTAGGAAACATCCAAGAGGAGGTTACCCGAGGGTCAGGTCTCACCATGACTGACTCTGTCTGACCTTTGCCCTGTCTAAAGTCCCTTCAGGTCCCACCCCAGAATGAAGTCCAAACCCCTCAGCCTGGAGTTCACGGCCCTCCAGGGCATCCAAAGAACTTTTCTAGAGATGGAGTGTTTTGAAATGTGGGACTGGGGCCCTGAAGTTGGCCTCCCTGCCTGCATCCGTCTCTCCCTCCCTATTCCAGCTTTTCATAGGGAAGGGGGTGGGTAAGGTCTCACAATGCGCCTCATGCAGGCCTCAAATGCTTAGAGATCCTCCTGCTTCCACCTTTAACAACTGGGCCCTATGCCTTTCTTTCTTTATATGAAATGGCCACCTGACTGGTGGCCACAATGGACAGCACGCGAGGACTGTGCCCCAGAGCCCCTTGCTGTGAGCAGCCTCAGGCTACTCCCACCATGTGGCTTCTGCCCCACCCCCACCCCACCCGGACTCCATCCCCCTCTGCTTTGGCCCCCTAACAGCTCTGTTCCATTCCCAGCTGAGCCTTGGGGGCTCCAGAATTTGGGCAACTTCCTAAGAACAGCCTTCCTCCCACCCAGCCTGCCTCCCGAGTTGGATGCAAACCCTGCTGGCGACGCTGGTGACACCAGGGAAGGGACCTGGTCAGTCTGGCACATGTGATAAGCATCAATGCCTCCAGCTCACTGACCATAGATGTGTGACAGGATGGACCAGATCTATTTGGGGGACAGCACTGAGTGGCACAGTTCCAACTCCCTGGCTCCTGTCAGCACAGAACTACAGAGGGGTGCGGGGAGCTACTTAGCAGATCTCTGGTGGAGGGCCCCACTCTTCTCTTCCCAGACCCTGGGACAGGAACATGGGGCAACCCAGGCTAGCAGAACCTTGAGTCTCCTAAGAGAGAAACCGTTGCTTCAAACAAAGTCTCCTTTATTAAACTCTTGTGTGTACACACGTGTGCACTCAGGCCTGTGCATACATGTGCACATCTGCACGTACACAGGTGTACACTCAGGCCTGGGGCACCACCCCATAGAGCTGATGGGGGAGTAACTTCTGCTTCTCATTACAACTGTAGATCCACCGGGGCCGCACGAAGGCCAGGGAAGGGTTTTCCATCAGGGCCTACGGGAAAAGGGTCCACTTGGGAATATAATCGGAAGACAGAGGGAATGCCAAAGTGGGCTGGGGTTCTCCATGTCTGCCCCTCCAGGGCTCACCTCCTCAAAGTTGGGGTCCCACTCCTGGGCCGTGATGACGAACTGGACCCGCTCATTCATATAGTCCTCGAGCTCGCTGGTGGGGGAAAGGGAAGGGTGGGGCAGCTGTGAGCAGCCTGCTTGCACACTCAGGTGGCCACGCTGCCAGCTACAGCTGCCCACACACTCGGACGGGCCACGCTGCTGGCTACAGCAGTAGCTTTCTGGCTCTCATTCTGGACAAATATCCCCACCCCCCGCCTCTGATTTATTCACTATGCACAGTGTTCTGCCTGTATACCTGCATGCCAGAAGAGAGCACTGCAGCCCATTACAGATGGTTGTGAGCCACCACGTGGTTGCGGGGAATTGAACTCAGGACCTCTGGAAGAGCAGTCAGTTCTCTTAACCCTGCGCCATCCTCTCTAACCCCTCTCTTCTTTATTTCCACGTATCTTTTTAAGCATCTGTCTGCATGTACACCTACATGCCAGTAGAGGGCATCAGATTCCTTTATAGATGGTCCTGAGCCACCAGTGGTGGCTGGGAACTGAACTTAGGACCTCTGGAAGAGCAGCCATCTCTCCAGCTCTTTTCTTCCTCTTTCTTGTTTGTGAGCCTGGCTTTTAGCTTGACCTCTGCCCCCTGCAGCTGCCTGTGAGACCTGTGCCTTCCACGCAGCAGCCTTGCCCTCAGGAGGGGTGGGGGAAGGGCCCTGCAGGGTGACAAGCATCGTGGGCAGCAGGACTGTGCAGGACGATGCAGCTATGGTCATGCCACTGGGCCCTGACGCCATCCTCGCCATCCTCCCGCAGCCCATACCCTCTGTACCCACCCACCCCACAACCCACCCATTGAAAGCGGTCACGTAGCGGATGAGCCTCCTCCTCTCATCCCCAGGGAACTCGCCATACAGGAAGAAGTGTTTGCCCTCGAAGAAGTCTGCGGGAGAGATGGGAAAAGTGAGGCACTGACCAAGCTCCTGAGTACTCAGAAGCACAGAGGGAGGGCGAGGCAGAGGCACCAAGGATAAGGTGCTCAGGAGGGAGGGCCGTGACTAAGGCATTCATCCAAGTCACCAGGAAGCTCCTGCAGGCCTCTGCCTGGTGCTAAGCAGTAGCTAAAGCACACGGCCATGGGGCTCTTATGGCCTTGGCCCAGGCTGGCCACCACTTCACCTCAGCTGGCTCCCACACTGGCCTCTGAGCTAGTTTTCTTCTTATTTCCACACGATGTCCAAGGATTCACTCCCCTCATTGGGGGTTCACAATACTCTCCTGACATTGCCCACAAGCCTGGAAAGGGCTCCTGCAGGGACCCTGACCCTCACTGCTTGAGAGTGACTGCTCTTTTCTCTCCTGCTCTCCTGACCCTCCATTCTTTTATTTAAAAAGGGTCTTAGTAGCCTGGCTGGCTTTGAACTTGTGATCCTTCTGCCTTGACATCCCAAGTACTGGGATTATAGGCAAGAACCCCCACAGCAGGATCTCCTCCACCCCAGGGGGCTCAGACACCCTTCTTAGCAGCTTTCTGGTAGGCAGGGTGTACTGGCACACGTGTAATCTAAGAACCTGGGAGGCTGAGGCAGATGGAAAGCTACAGGTTTCAGACTAGCCTGGGCTCCCTGAGACCCTGTCTCATAAAAACCAAACAGGGAAGAATCATGCTCAATAGCACACGCACAAACAGAGCTGGCTTAACGTTATCAGTAATGAGTGCAAACACACTGTGCCCAGCACTCAGGTGTCCAGGGGCAGCAGAGCTGATGACAGACAGAGCTGCGTTTAGGGGCGAGATGGTAAGTCCTGAATCACAAGTCAGGAAATGAGGTTGCTCACACTGGGAAGGTCACTACAGCAATGTCACACAGGTGCTTGCCAGAGCAGGAAGCTGTCAGCAGGGGTAAAGTGGGAGTCACAGGAAAGGGAGCAAGTGGTGCATGACACAGCAGAGACCCAGGGGACCTAGGGGACATGTCACAGAGTCAGGGATGTCTAACCTGGGAGCTCTGGGATTGGCAGGTCAGCCTCTGAGGGGGTCTCACTGTCTGTGTTCTCATCTGTGGAGCCTGCATACGGGTCCTCGCCATTCTCCTCTGGGGCTGGGGGCTGCCTTTGTTCCCTCTGTTTGGCCACCCTGGGCGATCAAGAGTAGTGGAGGGTAAACACTTAGGGAGCAGACACCCACACCCAAGGCCAGGCAGACGTACCCCCTTCAATCCTACCTCCTCAGTTCATCCTCGGTGTCCCCAGAATCTTCTGCCCCGTTGTCCCGTCCTTCTGCCAGTAGCAACCCAGTCAACAGGCTTGGTTCCTGGGACATCTAGTAACACCCCTCCCAGAATGGCACCCGAGAGTACAGCCAGGGCCTATGAACTTGACTTCAGTTGCCCTCTCAATCTAGTTTTCAGGGTACACAGTGGCCCCTCCTCTACTCCTTCACCTCCATACAGCCCTCCCCCTCAGACCCAGAAAGCTAGACACCAGCCCTGCCCCCAAACCCAGGGCTCAAGGCCCTAGCCCTCCTCCTCCCTCAGACATAAAGCGTGTAGACCTCTCCCTCAGATTCTAACCTGACTCTTCCCCCTCAGTGTCACTATTGTCCTGGGGTCCTGGTGACGGTGCTTTGGTCTCTTTTGGGGTTGGTGGCCTCGGGGGTGAGCTGGGTCCTGCTGCCTGGGTCTTGGCTTTGGGCTGGGGCCGCTGAGGAAGAAGGGCTAGGTGAGGTTGGGGCAGTGTGAGGCTCTGGACAGCCAGCAGCGGGGAGAAGCAGGAAGCTGAGGTATTCAGCAGACCTGGTTGGCACCCAGTATTCCCTCCTGGCCCCATAGGGGCATCAGACCTTTTGGGGAAGCTTGGGAGCTTCGTCTTCGCCGCTCTCACTGTGAGAGTCCCCTTCGTCCTCACTGCTGGATCCAAGGCCTGCCATGAGGTACCTAGGGGAGGAACTGGGCCTCAGGCAGAGGACTGAGAAGTAGAGGGAGGTGGGGATAGAGAAGGAATCCTGCTGCCCTCTGACCCCTCCCAGCCCTAGAGGGGCTCCACTACGTGCCAGGCAGTTCAGCCACCCCAGGCTCTTTCCCTCATGGGGAAGATCTGTTCCATTTAAGGCAAGAAAGAGCAATGGGGGGGGGGGGTCTACTCTTTGAGGATCAAAGGAGAATGCCAAGCAATGGGGGAAAGTCTCAAATGCAAATTCAGGTGGAACCCCACATCTGGGGTCTCTGCATCTGTACACCCAACCAATCACAGACCAGAAAGTCTGTGTCTGCACTCAACATTCAGACTCCGTTTGCTCGTCATTCCCTAAAGATTTACATGGCATTTACATAGTGCTGGATTCAAACCACAGAATGATTCAAAACATGGAAGAGCGCCGGGCGGTGGTGCACACCTTTAATCCCAGCACTCGGGAGGCAGAGGCAGGCGGATTTCTGAGTTCGAGGCCAGCCTAGTCTACAGAGTGAGTTCCAGGACAACCAGGGCTATACAGAGAAACCCTGTCTCGAAAAACAAAACAAACAAAAACAAAAAACAAAAAACCCAAAAACATGTAAGAGCACACTGGCCTAGTGAGCAGGTCTCTAATCTCAACTACTCAAGAGGCTGAGAGGCAGGATGGCCTGGGAACAGAGTGAATTGAAGTCCAGACTGAACAACTTAGTAAGACCCTCCTACACTCCAAATCAAAACCAAAAAGGCTAGGGATATACAGCACGGTGGTAGAGCCCTGACTAGAACCCCCAGTGAGGGGCTGGGGGTGTGGCTTAGCATGTGGGAAGCCTTGGGTTCAGTTCTTAGACATCCACACTCACAGTACGTGAGGCTGGAGAGACGGCTCAATGTTTAGAGCTTATACTGTTCAAAGGATCCAAATCTGGTTCCCCAGGACCCACATCAGGTGCTCACAACTGCCTGTAACTCTAGCTATAGGGGATTTGACACAACTGGTCTCCTCACGTACCTGAACACACATGTGCACCACCGCACAGATACACATACACATAATTTAAATAATAATCTTTTTTAAATGTATGAAAAGATTCTATGCAGTTTTTATGTAAATACTCTAGCATTTTATATAAGCAACTTGTATATATTTAAAGACTAACTTTTTTATTTTACACGTATGAATGCTTTGCCTGCACATATGTCTATGCATCATATGTGTGTGCTTGGTGCCTATAACAGCCAGAAGTCATCAATCACTCTGAGACTGCAGTTACAGATGGTTGAGAGTTGCTATGTGAGTGCTGGAAACTGAGTCAAGGTCTTCTAAAAGAACAACCAATGCTCTTAACCACTGAGCCATCTCTTCATTTTCAACCATCCTAAGATTTTTGATTCTTGGTACTGTGTGTGTGTGTGTCCTAGATTCAAGTCCCTACTGTGGCACACTAGCTAACTATCCTTACACACCTCAGAGAATAAAGGCGCCCACAGACACCCTCCGCACATCTGTTCAGGATGATCACAATACTGAAGCTAGATAACTAGCTCCCAGGGATCTGTGGAATCCAAGCAGGATGTGGAGTCCCCACCACTTCCAGATCAACTGACCAACCCACCCACCTCCCCTCACAGTCCCCGACATGAATGTGCCAGGGTTAGCCCTGCTTATTAAACAGACTCAAGCCACGACCTCACTGGGATCGGAGTCGGCTTCTCTCCAGCTCCACAGCTCCTGCTGTTGGCAGCCAGTGGTTCTTCTCCCGCCCACTGCGTCAGGAGATGGATGCTCATGCTGCCCATCCCTGCTTGCTCTGCAGCCCTGCATGCCCTCTGCCTGGCTGCTACCCATGCTTCTCATCCCGCGATCACTGTGCCCCTCCTGAGCTCCTCAAAGCTGGGCTCTAACACTTCTGACCCACTCGCTGAAGTGAGCACAGGGCTCAACCCCAGCGTCCTCACTTCAGTCACAGCTCTGCCTGGCACCCAAAGGATGCCAAAGGATCAGTTCTGAGGAATGGCATACAGCCCTGAGGCTCCCTTCCACCTCTGCACAGCCACAACCCACAATGTGCACAAAGCAGCCGTCATTACAAAATCCAGTGGCCCACCCAGGCTAGTGACTTCCCATCTGCAGGCCCAGCCCGTCTTTGAAAACGGCTTATGTTGGTTTGAGATCGCCTGAGCTACCCAGCAGGCCCCAGGCTCTTCATTGCCTGCTCTGGGCTAAGAGGCAGGTGTGTGCGCTGCCTAAGAGGCAGGTCGTGGGGCCTCACCTCCGGGAGGGCAGCCGGCGCCGCATGTGGTGACAGTCCAGCACCCACTCTTTACGCACAATCCGGCCTCCAAGGCCCAGGACCTGGCTGTATTTGGGAGTGTTGGCAAAGGCACAGCTGGGAGATGCAAAACAGGAATGTCAGACATGATCTGATGGACAGCTGAGACAGAACAGAGATGGAGCTTAGGGAGGGACGCAGAAAGCTGAGAACTAAGGGGGTAAAGAAGTGGGGGCTGGAGGGCACAAAGAAGCAGGGAGGGAGGATAGCAGAACAGGGACAGATGAAGCTAGCGGGGGCATGCAGGGTAGGGCAGGGCAGGGCAGGGAACCGTGTGGCAGGTCAGAGGCCTACATGAGATGTGTGCTGTCTGGGGTCCAGTCTGGCCGATACTTGGCCCCCAGTTCCAGGGCCTTGTCCCGGAGCTCTGAGCGGAAGGGGTTCTGGAAGCCACTGAGCACCACCACCACCCCTTGCAGGATCTTGCCAAGCTCTTGGGGTCCAGTGCGAGCCCCCCTAGGCTCTGTGCCTTCTCCCCGGGGCTTCCCTGGGACGGCTCTCTGTGCTGGGGTAGAGGCTGGAGCTGCAGCTGGAGTACGACTAGGGACAGACACTGGGGAGAAAAGAACAGAAATTAGGTTGGTGCCCCATCGAGCCCCAGCTCTTACAGGAAGTCAGGCTTTCCGCCTCCCTTCTTAGGATGGCAGGTTCAAGACCACAGCCCTTCCCTCATGACACACAAGCCAGGGTCACTACAGAATCAAGGAATCCAGTTTGCTTACATTTGGGTCTCTTGAGGGTGGATGGCCCTGCCGAGGGTTTGCTGGGAGGTTTCCTGTCTTCTAGACTCAAGTCCAGTTTTCTCTTCCCTTTGGGAGGCTCCTGAGGCTGAGGAGGTAGAGATGGGTTGGCTTCCGGCTCTCCTCATTCTCCACTGCCCCAGCGTCTGATGACCTCACCTTGGAAGAGCTGCCCACAACCTTGGGGACTGGAGAGGCTGAGGAGGCTGCACTAGAGGCCTGCAGTGTAGCTGCTGCATAGCTGGGTCCTGCTGGGTCACTCGTAGAGGCTATGGAAGGACAAGTGGACTGAGGGTGAGAGGGCAGGGCCACAGTCACCTTAGCTCCCATCTATCAGGTATCAAGTCACTCTCACATCCAGAGGTGACCCAGAAGTTTAGATTGTACCCCTGACTCAGTAGTCCAGGCCCCAGCCCTCCTCCCCAGACCTAGAGACCTGGCCATGCCCTCAGCTCTCAGGCATCATACATCCTAGGCTGAACTCAAGACTTCCTACTTAGCAGAGGAGACCTTACACAGCTGGCCCTCCTGCCTTGTCTCCCCTGAGCGGAGATTTCAGGATTGGGCTCTATGCTAAGTAAGCACTCCACCAACGCCATCCCTAGCACCCCGAGTCCCACAGGCACCTGATGACGTCTTGTTGATACGACTGAAGAAGAGAGCCCCTGGCTTCAGGGAGTTGGCACTGTCATCCTCCTCTTTCACACGAAACTGGCCGAGCTTGGTCACTGTCACCTTCTAAGGTCCCACAAGGTCAGTGCTGTGAGAAGAATGCTGGCAGGCAGGGGTGGAGAGGCAGGGAGAGGCTCTGGGGGGTACCAGGTACAACTTACCTGAGATGTAGCCTCTGCCTCATCTTTGTCAGGAGGGCTGTGAAACTTCACAAAACTCAGGCCGTATGGCGAGTCCTGGAACAGAGGGCTGGGTGTGAGGGTGTCTGAATAGGACAAAGCTAGGCTCTCATGCCCCTTCACTTAGGGAAGCCCTTTATGGCTCAGTTGAAGCTGGTGCCCAGGGAGCAATGGTGGTGATGCTGACATTAAACCTCACTGACCCCTAACTGTGGACCAAAGTCAGGGCTCACCCCTCAACCTGCACCGCTCTTTGACCCTCACTGCCAATGGCAGGTAGCGAGTCCACTTCTGTGTGCCCAATCTCTGTCTGGAGCCACTTCTGGAATGCAAAACTACCCCGGGCTCTTTGCTCCTCCGCTGTCTGGATGCAGAAGCAGAAGTAGGAGGAGCCTGAGTTCCGGGCCCCAGTATGACAGTAACAGTGATACCAAACAGAGCCTGACGGGCCTCAGCTCACCCCCTCCAGAGAACCAAGCTGCCTGTCCCAGGAGGACCTGACCTGAGCAGTCCCGAGCTCAGGATGGGCCTCCGCAGACCTCCCCTTGCCCTGGGCATGCCTCAGCTTTTACACCATGTACCTTGCTGTATGGCTGGCTGCACACAATTTTAACACGGTCCCAGCGCTTCTCCGCTGCTGCCCGGACTAACTTGTCAGGTCCAAAAATGCGAACACGGTTGGGATTTGAGCCACTTCGGCTCTCAGAGGGGGACATGAAAGAGGAGGTGACCAGAAGGACCTAGGTAGAAGACAGTGTAAGATGACACCTCTAGGAGCTGGGTGCATGGGCATGGGTGTGTGGGCACATGTACCATGTGGAGGCAGGGGAGGACTGCTGGGTGTCTTCTCCACTGCTCTCCGCCTTACTCCTCCAACTTCGGTAACAACTGCTGCCGTGACAGATTTTTTTTTTTTCAATTTTTGCATTGTTCTTGGACACTATCCATGCATGTATGCAATTTGTTTTGATCATATTCACCCACCCTTCCTTGACCCTCTCCAACTCCCTGGGGACCCCTTCTTCTTCCCAACAAGCTCTCCTGATTTTGTGTCTTGGTTAAGGTTTGCTGAGTTTAACAGGGCTGTTTGCATGATGTGGGGTTGTCCCCAGACATGCTGATTTCAGTTCTCCATAGTGAGGTCACCAGGCCATATGCAGTCCAGACAAATTTTCATGTAAAATCAGGCAGTACAGAGGACCACATGCCCTAAGGGACTGTCCCACAGAGGCATCTTGGTGAGAGGTACAGTACTCAAGTGCCCTATGGACATGCGTGGTTGAGTTAGCTCAAAGGCCAGGAGTTACAGGATGTCAGAAATAAGATCAAATCCAAAGATGGAGCACAGCAGCATCAAGAATTAAGTGATGCTTCCGGCCCACACCCTCAGGCTGGGGCAGCTCTGTGGAGACAGCTCTGGTGGCCAGCTGTGCCTTACCAGGCTCCGTCAGCAGGAGGAGCTAGAGAGGCTGCACGCTGCAACCTTGCCCATCTACAGGAGCATCACCCCAGCTCCTCCTGATGCAAGGATGAACCCAGTTTTCAGCACCCCATACTAACCCCTCTCTTGGGGCCACCAGCAGTAGAAAGGGAAGGGCACACCTGCTCAGCCCCCGTGACCCTTCCGCACTGTGACAGATGTTTCTATCATTCCAACCTGCTTTCTGTTCCTCACCCCAGTGGGGACAACAGCTCTGTCTTCTCTTCATCAGAACCCAGGCTTACAGTAACAGTTGGTAACTACATTCTTTCATTCTTTTTTTTTTTTTTTTTGGTTTTTCGAGACAGGGTTTCTCTGGAACTCACTCTGTAGACCAGGCTGGCCTCGAACTCAGAAATTCGCCTGCCTCTGCCTCCCGAGTGCTGGGATTAAAGGGCTGCGCCACCATGCCCAGCTGGTAACTACATTCTTACATAAAAAAATTCAGTCCACAAAATAATGTGCACATTCTCTGGCTGCAGGTGATGGCAGGCCCATCACAGAAGTAAGAACGAGTGGGTGGCCCATAGGGGTCCCAGAACCCACAAACCACACACTCTGACTCAGGAAGGCAGCATATACTCACACCCTCAAACACACAATTGGCCTGCTTAAGATCAGCTCAAGAAAACAAATGGAGATACTGACGCAGATGAAGGAACAGATGACAATCAGAACTGACCACATAGTTCTGGACCATGAAAAAGCTGTGTGCCCAAACCAATGGAATCATGACCAGTGCAAGCAAGCCCCACCCCTCTGCCAGCAGTTGGACCAAGATACAGCTCTGGCCAATCAGAACACAAAGAAGAGGGGTCGGGTGGGGGGCGGGCCTATAGTTCTAATACTCAGGAGGCAGAGGCAAGATCACTAGTTCAAGGCCAGTCTGAGCTACACAGTAAGGGAGTGGGGGGAAAGGATGTGGCTCAGTTGGCGTTTGCCTAGCACACAGGAAGCTGGAGCCCAATCCCTGTACAGCAAGCATAACTGGAACATGGTGCCAAACACTTGAAATCCAATTCCTTAGGAGGTGGAGGTCGGAGGGTCAGAAGGCACGGCCACCCTTAACTGAAGAACTAGGTTCCAGGTCAGTGAAGCAGGGGATTGGGGAGCCAGTGTGAGGCCCGATCCTGCAAGCCTGTCACTGGCACTTGGGGGTGCTGGCAGGAGGTTAAGCATGCAAGGTCAGGTAAGTTTGGTCTACATAAGACCTTTCCTCAAAAAACATCCCAGGGTGGGGCAGAGGATGCAGGGAAATGGAGGAGGAAATAGGAATGACGGGAGGGGGAGGCAAACCAAGGCCACGGTGTTTCTCAAGCCACCTGCTGTACTTGCTGCTTCCGAAGCCACTGATGAGATAGAGCAACCGCAGTCACTTCTGACCACTGGGCCAAATCCGAAAGAAAGCTACCAATCAAGCTACCTCCCCCAGCCCAAACTGTCAGAGCAGTGCTGAGTCTGCCTGGGGCTAGCCTTCCCTCCTGAGGACAGAACAGGTGTTCCCTGATGCTGTAAGCAATGTTCAGTTAGGCTTATTCTATTTATTTCACCTCTTTTTCCAACTGACATACTGAAAAATTTATAAAATTAGAAAATAAAAGCCTTTTACTATGGTTAAAAAATATAACACTATGCCTCTTGGTGCTCAGCTGGGGTTGTGAAAAAGAAACAACAACAAAAACATACAGAACAGAAGCCACTCGCTGGCTTCTTCTGCACTTGTTACAAAGGGCCAGAATCTCAAGTGAACTACTGGGCTGGATTTTGCATGGTGAGCGTGTGTGTGTGTGTGTGTGTGTGTGTGTGTGTGTACAACCAACAGCTGGGAGCTGTTACCAACACTAAGTCACTAAGTGGCAGGGAACCCCAAATGTCTCGCCTTATTCACTGTAAAGAAAAAAACCACTCTGGTTGTGACATTGCTTTTCTGCTTCCTTCCAAAGACAACCTTTACTCTAGTCTGGGCTACCTTCAACTCTAGTGAATCTCTCTTATACAATTTTTTGTATTGGAGATGAAAGCTAGATTTTCACAAATGCTAGGCAGGGGCTCTACCACTGAGCCACGCCCCCAGCCCCTCCCAGGGGGATTCTAGGCAGGGGCTCTACCACTGAGCCACGCCCCCAGCCCCTCCCAGGGGGATTCTAGGCAGGAGCTCTACCACTGAGCCACATCCCCAGCCCCTCCCAGGGGGATTCTAGGCAGGGCTGTAGAGGGTGGTTCTGATGCTCTGATCGGGAATCTGTGTCTATTGACACTGAAGGTCCTTGCTCCCAGCTGGAATTTAATCTATCAGTAAAGATGGCAGTAGCCAATGGCTGAGGATGGGCTGGGTAGGACTCAGAGAGAATGGGGGACTAAGAGAGAGGAAGAAGGGAATGCAGTAGTGGCAGGAGAAAAGCCAACCAGCTTTTCCAAGGAAGTGGCCTCTGAGACCACATTCCCAGTCTACAAGTTATTTCCAATCCAGTATCTGTGCCCTCCTTTACACGGAACATGAGGAACAGGCAGCATGTATATAAGGAGGAATGCAAAGGAGTTTTAGGCTCATGCACACAGAAATGTAAAGAGCTGCTCAGGCACACCCTTGGCTCACAATGAAGACTTCTAAGCAAACACTACTCCACCATGGAGCTCCAGCCTCAACTTGCACCCCATTTTTCTTCCTGTTTTAATTTTAAAATTTTGGCCAACTTGCTCATGCTGGCCTCAAGTGCTCTATGTAGCACCCTAAACTGGCCTTGACTTGCAAACCCCTTCTCCCTCTTCCAGAGTAGCTCGAATTACCTCCAAGCCAGTCTTCCTTTGCGTGATCTGCATGGAGGGGAAGAAGCATGCTGATTCGCAGAAGCAGTGACCTGGAGGAGGAGGCAACCCTGGCCAACCCCCTGATCTGCTTATTTGTCCTTTCTTTGCTCTTCCAGCTGTCTCTAGTTTGACTGTATTTATGTGCATGTGTGTCGATGTGCAGACATGTGCATTTGCGTGTAGGTGCCTGCAGGGCTGTGGAACCCAGAAGTGTGGGATCCCTTGAAGCTGGGGCTGCAGCTGACTGTGAGCTGTCTGACCCCTGGGCTAACAAGTGACTCAGGTCACTTAAGAGTGAGCAGAACTGGGCAAAGAACTGTTTTGGAGTAATACCAAAATCTGCTGACTTGGCATATAATTTTGAGAATAAAAGTGGTTTTGGTGCAAGCAACCTCATTCTGCAAAAACAGATCTTATGGAGCCCAGGTGGGGACGGGCCTCCGTGGTAGTCTTCTCTAACATGTAGAAGGCCCTGCAACCCATTTCCAGTGTGAGGAAAGAAGCAGCTCAACCCAGAGAGGAGGGCATGTGGCACAGGCTGCCATCCAGGGCCGCAGGGGATGAGGAAGGGCCGAGTGAGGAGGGCAACCCAGCCTAACAGACCAAGACAGCACTCAGGAAAAGAGCTCCCAACCCCAGCACTCAGCAAGATCTCTGTGAGTGCGAGACAAGCCTGTTCTACAAGGGGAATTCCCAGACAGCCAGAGCTATATAGCAAGACCCTATCTTTAAAAAGCAAGCAAGCAAGCAAGCAAGCAAGCAAGCAAACAAACAACTCCATTAACTAGGAACAAACAAGAAGTTCCTCAGCTTAAAAAAACAAAACAAAAACCTACAGCAGTGGCCCTCAGCCTTCCCAAGGCCCCTCATGTTGTGGTGACCTCAACCATACAATTATTTTCATTGTACTTCATAACTGTAATTTTACTATTGTCTTGAATTGTAATGTAAGTATCTGTGTTTTCTGATGGTCTTGGGGTCTTGGGGCAACCCACCAGCTAAGAACCCACCCTACAGTCATCGTCATATTTAACAGCGAAAGACACAACGTTCTCTCTATGGCCAGGAAGATGACAAGGGGCCTGCATTCACCCCTTGAACCTGACAGTACCCTGAGGTGCCAGTCGGCAGGACAGAGGGGAAAGAAGGCCGCTCACAGCTGTAATGGCAGCACTTAGTCAGATTAGATGGGGTGGGAGGATCGGGGATTTAAGACCAGCTTCGGCTACATGTGAGTTCAAAACCAATCAGGGCTCAGTGAGACCCTATCTTTAAAAAAAACAAAAGGGAGGGGGAGGCGGCAAAACATTCAAAACATCTTTATTTTCAACAGGCACAGCTGTGCAACAAAGACCAACGCTGGGGTAGTCTAACATCAGAAGGCTGGACCTGGCTCTGCCCTCTCTCTCACATACACATACACGCACATACATGCACGCACGCACGCACGCACGCACGCACGCACGCACGCACGCACGCGCGCACACACCCTTCGTTCTTCACTGGCTTAGGCTCAGACTTGTCAACTGCCTCATGGTGAGTGCAGTTTTCACCGCCATCACTTTACTGGAAAAACAGTAGGCTAATACTCTGAGCTACAGTGGCCTCTGCCAGTCCTATGAGGCAGGCTTGACAGAGCACACTATAGTAGTCCCAGCTTCCTGGGAGGCTGAGGCAGAACTGCTTGAGTCTAGGAGTCAATGCCAGCCTGGGCAAAAGGAAAGACCCATCTCAAGGAAAAAATTAAGTATCAATCATAAAGGGCCTGTATTTTGTAGGTTACCAGAGTCATGACACTGTGGAACCCCAGTTCCCAGGCCACTACCTAAGCTGCAATTGAATTTTACAAGTGAGGGCCTCTTGTTCCTTATTTGACCACAATCCAGGCAGCCCAGCTTTCCCCCATGCCTGCTCTGTCTCCTCGGCATACCCAGGACCCTCCAGGAGACAGGCAGGGTGGGTGGCTCTCCACACTAATGTAATCACATGTGGCGGCTGGTGTGTGTGTTGGGGGGGCTAGTGATGGAGACATAGGGGTGAGGTGTGGGGGGGTGTTGTGATGGAGATGGGGGTGGTGAGGTGGGGGGGTGTTAGTGATAGAGACACGGGGTGTCGGCCTCTCCAACCCTGCTTACCTCATAGTCCTGTTCACCAGCTGTGGCCCCTCCAGCCGAGCTGCCCACTAGCACCTCCACAAAGGCCGAGCCATCATTGCCAATGTCCACACTGTGGATCTGCTCCTCCTTCTCCAACTGTGGGGCAGAGAAAGGATGCTGAGTGCTTGGTTCTGCCCTGGGCTTGCTTTGGAACAGGGGGCAGAAAGAGATGTCACCGGTGTGTCAGTGGGGACCGGAACTAAGTAGTGAGTAGAGTGATCTGTTTCTAGCAGGCAGCCCAGACATGGCACTAAGAATTCACTGAATGGATGCTCACTACACACCTGCTTCCCCAGCACACACCCCACACTCCCACACTGATCAGTCTACTACTGCTTGTCACGGAGCTCTCCTGGGTGCCAATAGTCACAGACACAGTTATGTGCAAGTTGTCATACAGAGGACACATAACTACAGAAGTTCCTGGACTAACTAACTACTGCCTGCCAGGGGTGTCTGGTTTGCATACCACGGAGCCCTGCATTTGAACCCAGCTCTGCCACACACTAGCTGTGCGCCCTCATTAGATCAAGGATCACCGCATAATCAACATGGCTGAAGGTCAGGGCACACAGTAGGTACTTAGCAGCTGTCAGCAAGCGTTGTTTTAATGTTGGTGACTCCTGTGACTAAATTAGTCTCACTGAAAAAGATGAAGAAAGGCAAAGCTGGGGCTTGGTGACACCGTATAACCCAGCATTTGGGAGGTGAAGGCAGAAGAATCACAAGTTTCAGGTCACCCTTAGCTACACAGCAAATTGTAGGCTAGTCAGGACCACATGAGACCTTGTCTCAAATATAAAAAAGAAATCAAAACAGGTGATAGCTTTAAGGGATAGCTAACAATACAGAAGTGGGGTGTGTGCGCACAAGCGAGAGAGCTTATGTGTAGTGCGCATGTTTGTGTATTCACGTGTCTGTGTCTGAGTGCATGTGGAGGCCAGAGGTTGATGTCAGGCATCTTCCCCGATGGCTCTCCACTTTATTTTCAGGGATTCCATCTCTGCCTCAGGAGCACTGGGATCTCAGGCAGGCAGGCTACCATGCCCACCCAACTTTCCTGTGGGTGCTGGGGATCCCAGCTCTGGTACTCATTCGCTGCCCCCTGAGCCAGGCTGAGATTCAGAAATGCCATATTTCTAACTGCGGCAAGGGTTGATGTCTAGGCTTGAGATTCCTTTATTCCTGGTCCTGTACAATGACCCAGCAGTTACAGGAACCTGCCACCAAGCCTGACTACCTAAATTCAAGCACCAAGATCTATACGGTGGGAGGAGGCCCACATGTGCCCACACACAGAGTCGATGTGAAAACCACAGCTCTCATCTTAAAGAGGGTTTTTTTTTGTTTGTTTGTTTTTGTTTTTTCGAGACAGGGTTTCTCTATAGCCCTGGCTGTCCTGGAACTCACTCTGTAGACCAGGCTGGCCTCGAACTCAGAAATCCACCTGCCTCTGCCTCCCGAGTGCTGGGATTAAAAGCGTGCCACCACACCCGACTCATCTTAAAGAGTTTAAGGAACTAGTTTATTCAGGAACCATTCTGAGTGACCAAGGCCTAGGATCGCAGATTTAGGTTACCACAAACTCCATGTTCCAATGTGGAAGCAGTTTCATTAAGTGTATTATAGTTTCGCAGAACAAAGAAAGACATAAATTGAGGCTTCTTTTCCCAAGATTTATTTATGCATATGACTGCTCTATTTGCATGTATGCCTGCATGTTAGAAGAGGGCATCAGACAGAAAGGATCCCATTACAGATGGTTGTGAGCCACCATGTGGTTGCTGGGAATTGAACTCAGAGCAGCCAGTGCTCTTAACCACTAAGCCCCCAAATTAGAGCAACTTAAAAAATACACTGACGGGTATACCAGAGATGTGGGTACACCAGGGGGCTTTTTATAGGCCCAAGATGCTCTCTGATGATATTCTTAGCTCTCCTGGTGGAGGCTAGTGTTCTGCTACATTAAAAGCTTCCGAGAGGGTTTTACTTATTACGAGGAGTCAGTTCAGATGGAGTAAGGCAAGGAAAGGCTGCCTGAAGCTAAAACCAGCCCAAGAGAAAGTAATCGGCCTCTGAAGCGACAAGATTCCACTCTTGCCACAACACTGAAATTCTAATCAGTCTACCAGTCTCTGCAGACACAACTTCTTTTCAGGAATTTTTGTTCACAAGACACACTCAAATGTACTAAAGGGACCTGAGACACGGACCCTCGAAGTTACACGCGCACAGGCTGCTCTTACACAGGGACTGAATTCCGTTCCAGCACCTACGTCAGGCTGCTCACAACCACCAGTAACTCTGGTTCTCGGGGATCCGGCACGCTCTTCTAGCCTCCCTGGGCATAGGCACACATGTGGCATGCATGAAGACACATTCATACACATAGTGGGTAAGAGCACCCGACTGCTCTTCCGAAGGTCCAGAGTTCAAATCCCAGCAACCACATGGTGGCTCACAACCATCCGTAACAAGATCTGACTCCCTCTTCTGGTGTGTCTGAAGACAGCTACAGTGTACTTACATATAATAATAAATAAATCTTTAAAAAAAAAAAAAGAAGTTTTAAGGGGGAAGGGTATAGGGGACTTTCCGGATAGCATTTGAAATGTAAATGAAGAAAATATCTAATAAAAATTTGAAAAAAAAAAAGTTTTAAGGATTTTTTTGTTGTTGTTCAGCTAAAGATTTTAGAACTAAAAATAAGTGAACAAAAAGAGTGAAACCAATTTTAGCATCCATTTAAATAAGAAACAAACACTATATAGAACCCAGAGGCTGCTGTAATTGGAGGCGGCAGCAGTGACTCTCCTGTACATCACAGGAGGGCCGGGTAGGGCTGGAGTCATTTCTCTGAGACAGCTTGAAACTGCCATCCAGTCCAAACGTGAGGCTGTAGTTCCTTTTCTTTCTTAAGTTTATTTATTCCTTGCATATGAACATTTTGCCTGGACGTATGCCTACGTCCGTCCCATCTGCTTCCTGGCCCCACAGAGGCCAAGGGGAGAGTGTCAGAACCTCTGGAACTAGAGTTAAGATAGTTGTGAGCTGCGGTGTGGGTGCTGGGAATCAAACCCTGGTCCTCTATAAGAACAAGTGCTTATAACTGCTGAGCCAACTCTCCAGCCTCCCCCACCCCATTTCGTTTTTTGAGACTTGGCCACTGTAAACAGTTGTGACCCACAAGGCCACTGCTACACACAATCTAACAGCTGGGATTACAAGCATGAGCCGCCACACTCAGCTCCATTTTCACATGCCTAGTTGGAGTTTTCTTTTGTCAGGTGTCACTTAATAACCAGGCACACCTTGAACTTAAGGGGATCCTGCTGGCTTCACCTTCCAGGGGGTTAGAATTGCAGGCAGGAGACTCTTTGCCTGTCCCTGTCTCCCTTTGACAGGAGTTGTTTTGTCAGTCTCTGGCCTAGAAAAGCTCCAGGCTTCTTACTGAATCTATTATGCAGGAACAGGAACCATTAGCTGATACAGGCTCATTATTCATCGAAAGAAAGAGCTATTTATGAAGACTCCACTCACCTGTGGCTCCAGCCTGAGGCTGAAGACACTGAAAGGTGTGTGGGTGTGGGGCAGTGAGGACAGGCAATGCTAAGCGTCCAGTCTGGGGCTCTTTAACAGGGTCCTCGGATGAGGCGCTATCACAGCCTTCGAAGATGTCCTGGCTTCAGATGTGGCTGGCTCAGCTGGAGCCAGGAGGCAGGAAACCCTGAGTTCGATGCCCAGTCACGCATAATCAGCATACTGAATGAAGCACACCTGTAATTTCAGCACTTGGTGTGGACGCAGTGAAATGAGAAAAACACGTGCGCTCAAGCCTGACCTGGCTCAATCTGGCTAAAACTGAGGTCAGCCTGACACTCGGGTATGCACAGCACTTCCCAGAGACCACAGCTCCCCAGTTGTTCTGCCTGAGTGATACCATGGTGGCACAGCTGTGCCTTATTCTTACGAAAAGTTCATACCTGTCATGCTTGGTAACAGCCATCCCAGCTACACCAATGGGACCTACCAAACGTGTGGTGGTTCCCTTTATAAGCTCCCTGCTTACTCTCAGCTAGAGGCCCACCTCTTTACACATGTAGTCAGTCTGGGGGGTTCAATAAAAACATCATAGTTTTTCCTTAAGTGAGAACAGCCTAGCTATAACAGCAAGAGGATCAGAAGTTCAAGGTCAGAGCTGCAGAGATGGCTCAGTTGTTAGAGCTCTTCATACTCAGAAGAGGTTCATAACATCCTGTAACTCTAGGTCCTGAGAAAACCAATGCTTCTGGTTTCTGCACTAACACACACCTACCCCTCATACAGATACTTAAAAATAAATCTTTTTTTTTTTTTTTTTTGTAGCAAAAACAATTTTTTTTTTCCCAGAAAGGGTTTCTCTGTATAGCCCTGGCTGTCCTGGAACTCACTCTGCAGACCAGGCTGGCCTCGAACTCAGAAATCTGCCTGCCTCTGCCTCTCAAGTGCTGGGATTAAAGGCGTTCGGCACCACTGCCCAGCTGCAAAAACAAATTTTTAACTGCCTATGTACTTCCACCCATGGCCCTCCTCTGCTCTGGGACCATCTGCTGTTCCCTTCTGCCCTCTCAGACCAGTCAGGGCACTACAGCACCGTGGCAGAAAGGAACCTTGACTTGAACAAAGTGGTCTGTGTTCAAATCCAGCCCTGACATTTCTAAACTACAGTTAATGTTTCCAAGGGGAGTCCCAGTGGCTTCACTCCACAGGAAGCTAAGATGCCGCAAAGTCACAAGGGCAGCCAGTTGAGCCTGCAACCCCAGCGACTTGGTAGGTAAAAGCAGGAGAATTCAGAGGTCAAGGTCTGCATGAGCCACAGGGCAAGTTCAAGAGCAGGAGTTAACTCAGCAAGACTGTCTCAGAGAGAGGGGTCTGGGATGTGGGACAATGGTAGAGCACTTGTCTGGCCTGCACAGGATCCTGGTTCAATATTCAGCACCACAAAAGAAAACAAAGCAAAACTGAGTGCTCTCATCTCTAACTGTGGAAGAGATGTAAGATCTGCTCTTCTAGCAGGGTGTAAGTGCAGGTGCTGCGATTAGATGAGCAGCCTCAGGCAGGAGGTGGTTACACCACAGCTGTGTAGGCAAAGCCCAGGAGAACAGAGCCAGCCATAGCTTACAGTGCTTCAGCACAGACCCTTCTGGATACTGAGCCCAGACAACGTCCTGTGTGCTCCCATCACCTATCTTATATCCAGTAAAGGCTGAGGCCTCCTGCTCAGGGCCTTCGCAGCTGCCACCCCAGAATCGGGAACATGCCTCAGACCTCGGCACTGCTCAAGCCTTCCTTCCGACCTAGATTTAGACAGCAATGCCTCAGACCAAACAAAGTAGCATCTGCCATCTCCCACAAGGGGTCCCTCTATTCCTTAGCCTGATTTATCTCTCTCCACTACTACTGAGCCATTCCTGTGGCTTCGACTTGTATATAAATATATATATATATTTCTCCCCCACCACTAGGTCTCATGTAACCCAGGCTAGCCTCAAACTTTCTATATAGCCAACAATGTCCCGACTTTGGATCCTGTCTCCTTCTCTTCCCAGGTTAATGCAATGCCAGGGATCAAACTCGGAATACTATGTACGCTAGGCAGGCAACATACCAAGTGGGCAGCACAAACAGCCCCAACCTGGTATTCTATACTTGCACATTTGTTTGTATTTTTTTAATTTTTCTATGCACACATGGTACATGATACTGATCAGACACAGAAACTAGGCAAAGCTCTGAGAGTCGGCTAGTTGAAAGCTGTCCTGTATGCAAGACTTAAAAAAGAGAGAGAGGGGCTGGAAAAAAGGCTCCGTAAGGAGAGTGATGGACTGGAATGTAGGAGGCAGGGGCAGGAGGTCACAAGGAATTCCAGGCCAACCTGAGGTACAGAGTAAGACCCTGTCTCAAAATGATACTAGTAACAAAGAGCAGAACAGCAGCACACACCAGCAACCTCAGCACTACAGAGGAAGCTGGAGGATCACAAGGCAAGGCCAGTCTGAGCTACACACACAGTGAATGTCTCTCTCAAAACACTGAAGGTCTGGGGGCGTGGCCCAGTGAAAGAGCTCCTGCCTAGAATCCCCCAGTGAGGGGCTGGGGTGTGGCTCAGTGGTAGAGCCCCTGCCTAGAATCCCCCAGTGAGGGGCTGGGGACATGGCTCAGTGGTAGAGCCTCTGCCTAGAATCCCCCAGTGAGGGCTGGGGGGCGTGGCTCAGTGATAGAGCCCCTGCCTAGAATCCCTCAGTGAGGTGCTGGGGGCGTGGCTCAGTGGTAGAGCCCCTGCCTAGAATCCCCCAGTGAGGGCTGGGGGCGTGGCTCAGTGGTAGAGCCCCTGCCTCGAATCCCCCAGTGAGGGGGCTGGGATATAGCTCAGCAGGTGAAAGCACAAGGTCTTCCAGAGGACCCAGGCTTGATGCCCAGCACCCACATAGCACCTCACAACCATCTGTAACTCCAGTTCCAGGGGATTTGATGCCCTCCTCTGGCCTCTTCAGCGACTAGGCATATGTACAAACATACATGCAGACAAACACTCATACACATAAAACAAATATCTGCCAGGTCTGGTGGTGTACGCCTTTAATCCTAGCATTCAGAAAACAGAGGCAGGAAAATCTGTGTGCATCCAAGACCAGCCTGGTCTACACAGTGAGTTCTAAACTGGCCATAGTTACAAAGTAGGACCGTGACTCAAAACAGGGGAGGGGAGGGGGGGGGCAGAGAGATGGCTCAATGGTTAAGAGTACTAGCTTCCAGTGCAGACTTCTTCCAGAGGTCCCAAGTTCAATTCCCAGCACCCACATGGTAGCTCACAACTGTCTGTAAACGTAGCTCCATGGCATCCAGTGCCCTCTTTTGGTGTGCAGATGTGCATACATAAATCTTTAAAAATAAGAAAAAACATGGAAAAAAAAATCACACCAACTACAGTGGCTCATACCTGACATCCCAACACATGTGATATGCAGGGGATCAGAGTTGGAGCCAGCCTGGGCTGTATCATACAATGAGACCCTGTCTCAAACAGCAATAACAAAGCAGGTATGATGTGTTCCATTGTACGGCTGACACTCAGGTGATACAGCAGTGTTCCAGTTGGACCTATCCCAGCATCCCCTCCAGGCCAGGAGGGGCTGGCAAAGATTTAACTCCCTGTCTGGAAGCAGGTGACCAGCTGGGCACAGAGTAGCCACGGCTGACAAAGAGGTGTGTGGAGCTGACACAAGCAGAGGGCTGAGCCCTGTTTGGCAATACCAATGTTGTGTAACAGTGTTTAGAGAGCACACAGGGAAATAGGTGAGCACACAAGAGTCTACTGTCTTGGTGTCCAGAAATCTCTCCCTTGTTGTCACTGAAAAGAAACCAAAGCTAACCCTGGTCGAACTCAGTTGCCCATAAATTAGCCAGTGTCAAGTGCAATCGGATTGTCCCAGGGGTCTGACAGGATGGGCTCTGTTTATTCTCAACGGGAACAAGAAGGGTCCTATCTTTCCTATGCAGAAGCCCTGGCGAAGCCCTGGCCCTACCTTGCTCTCTGGCCTCCTTGACCGACCTCTCACGTGCCAGACGGACACAGCTGACCTCTGTCCCTTCCCTGGGAATGAACTTCTCTTCTGTTCAGGGTCACCAGACTTCTGTCACCAGACTCTGTCACCAGACTTCTGTCACCAGACTCCAGGCTGCAGAGACGGCTCGAGGAGCAAAGATGCTGGCCTAGAAACTCAGAGTGGAGGCAGAGTGACTCCTGCGAGTGCCCTCTGACCTCTAAAGACACACACACACACACACACACACACACACACACTCTAAATGCTAAATGTAGTTTAAAAAAAGTTTCACAACTTTAACCCTAGCACTCAGAAGCAGGCAAGTGGATCTCTTTGAGTTCGAGACCAGCCTGGTCTTCATTGCAAGTTCCACCGAGGGCTCTGCAGAGAGACTGTCTCAAAAACCACCACCACCAAACAAACAAACAAACAGAGCTTTAAAAAGTCACCAGTGGGCACTTACTGCTTGCTCTTGTAGAGGACTGGGGTTTGGCTCCCAGCATCTACATGGCTCATGCCAACATTCCTAACTCCACTTTCAGGGGATCCAATGCCCTTGTCTGACCTCGAAAGCACCAGGCATGCACGTCATGATATACATGCATAAAATAAATCTTCTTTATAATGGGGACAGGGCATGGTTTGAGACAGAGTCTCACTATGTAGTCCTGGCTGTTAAGGCTTTACTCTGTGGACTAGGCTGGTCTTGAATTCACAGATATCCACCTGCCTCTGCCTCCCCCGTGCTGAAATTAAAGGCATGCACCACCATACTCAACTAAGAATAGTTTTCAAAAGAGAGATTAGTCCTCATATTTAAATAAAAACCTGACAACACCATCTCCGGCTGGATGCACCACTCACTCACCCTGCCCCACTTCCTCCACAGCACTCATGGCTCATCATCCAATACAGGGTCACTTCACCAAGCCTGTCAGCTTTCCATGCTGGGGTCTCATGCAACCCCAGCTGACCTCAAGCTTGCTATGTAGCAGATGACCTTGAGTTTCTGATCCTGCTGCTCCTGAGTACCAGAATTGCAGACCGAAGTCACTACTGCTTCCAATTTTGGGGGTGTTGGGGTTCAAACCCAGGGCCTGGGGTATGCTAGGCAAGCCTCCTCTAGTCCAGCAACACCCCCATCCTCCAGGTGTGAGCATGTTCATCACCGACTGCACACAGCTGTACAGACCCGGGAGCACAGAGTGTCCACGTAGAGCAAGAGCTTAGAGCACACTTGTGGAATAAATGAATGAGGGAACAAATGATGCTACTAAGACTCTTGACCTTTGCCACAAAGCTAAAACGTGACATGTGAACCCCTCCAAGTACCACCTTCTACACCACTGTCTGTAGCTTGCATATGACCTCTAGTTGTCTCCCATGTTTTCTTAACGACTTAAAATTTTTATTCTTATGCATATGGGTATTTTGCCTCTCAGAGGCTAGAAAGGACACCTGATCCCTTGGATTTGTAGTTACAAAAGGTTACAAACCACCATGTGGATGCTGGGAATCAAACCCAGGTTCTCTGAAGGAGCAGCCAGTGCTCTTACCCACAGCATCTCTCCAGCCGGACATTTATTCTGATGTACACAGGTGGGGATGAGCGTGCATGTGGAAGCAGAGGACAAGCTCTGTGGGGCAATTCTCTTAAAATGGAGTCCAACGAGGGAACTCAAGCTGTCAGGCTTGGCCACGAGGACCCTCCCCGCTGAGCCTCCTCAGGACCCTGGATGCTGCATTCTGTTCTCACCACTCTTATAGAGCTGAACATTATTTCCCACAGTATATGTAGGGGTATCGGGGGAGGGGGGAAGCGGGGGGGGTCACCTGATGAAGGCCTGAAGAATCAACATCCCATAATGAAATCACCAACCCCTCCCTTTATCCCAGCCCCCACATGTAGACAGAGTACTTCTGCAGACATTATGTCACCAGGTTTTAACCACCACCCCAGCCTTGGGTGTCTATATTTTCAATGGGTATGTTTAGAGAAATTAAAAACATTTGCCTGAGGTCAGAGTGAGTAAGAGCTAGGATTTGAATCCAGATCCCCAAACTAAATGCTAAGCAATCTGGTTCTCACACAGTTTAAAAGACAGGTGCTGGGTTTCATAATTTCTCTGGGCCTCGGTTTCCTTATCTGTAAAATGGGGATAATGACAGTCTGTGGGTCACAGGACTTTACAAGGAGGGAATGAATCAAGCCATGTGAGGCATGATGGTTGCTGACTGGCAGGTTACAATGGGGAACAATGTTAGTTTTCATTACCAGTCTCTGATTAGGGATTTAAAAAGGCATAAATACCTCAGATTGGCCAGAAAATGTTATGGTTCTTTTCTGAAAACATCTCTATAATCCTCAAAACATCCTGTAACCCAAAACTACTCAGCAAGAAAAAGGCCAAGAGTGTGTTAAGTATAGGAATAGTCAGGTCAACTTTGTCCCCACTAAAGTCCTTCTCCACTCAGAACTGAGGGATGTGGCTAACATCAAGGAAAGTCAGTGTGTGAGCTGGGCAGTGACCCATACTGGGGACCGAAGCACTCCGGGGAGGAGGAAGAGATAATGGTGGCGGTGGCGGCTGGGGATTGCAGCTCAGTGGTGCATATGAATACAACAGGCTGACGAAGCTGTCCAAAGCACCCACACTCTTAGTGTGGACTGAGTCTTGGCACTGCCGTTTGTGAGTGGTAACCAAGCCCCTTACAGTAGGACACTCAGAGAATCACGGGGTCAACACCCAACTGGCAGTGGGCAGGTGCTTAAAAGCATCTAATTTCCTTCTCCCACTGATTTTTCTTTAAGATACATTTTTTTAATTTATTCATTTATTTTATGTATATTAGTACACTGTAGCTGTCTTCAGACACACGAGAAGAGGACATCGGATTCCATTACAGATGGTTGTGAGCCACCATGTGGTTGCTGGGAATTGAACTCAGGACCTCTGGAAGAGCAGCCAGTGCTCTTAACCGCTGAGCCATCTCTCCAGCCCTGAGATACATTTTTATTGTTTTTAATATGTGTATGAAAGGGGGATGAAGCCCCAGAGACCAGAGGTATGAGAGCCTCTGGGGCTAGGCTTACAGGCTGTTGCTGTATGCCATCAGACACAGGTGCTAAGAACTGAACTCAGTCCTCTGGGAGACCGGTTGGCACTCTTACCCACTGAGCCATCTCTCTAGCCCCTTCCTCAAGTTTCTGTACCTGTCAGAAACAACTCCCTAACTCCCCATGGGAGCTTCTCTATGTAGCTCTGGCTGTCCCGGAACTCACTCTGTAGACCAGGTTGGCCTCAAACTCAGAGATCCACCTGCTTCTGCCTCCCAACTGCTGGGATTAAAGGTGTGCCATGACCACTGCCCAGCTTAAAATAAATTTAAAAGTAGTCAAAGTCAGAAAGATAGGGACATGGCTCAATTAGTAACCTCTTGCCTAGCCTGCACAGTACTGAGTGTGTGTGTGTGTGTGTGTTGTAAGCTAAATGAAGGAAAGGCAAACTGACAGATGCTAGGCATGATGGTATACACTTGGAACTCCTCTGCCCCAGATAGACAGACAAGGATCAGGAGTTCAAGACTAGCTTCAATTTAAGAAAAATTTTAAAAGGAGAATAGGGTGGGGTGGTACATGCTTTTAATCCCAGCACTCTGAAAGCAGAGGCAGGAGGATCTCTGTAAGTTGGAGGCCAGCATGGTCTATAGAGTGAGTTCCAGGACAACCAGGGCTCCGTAGAGAGACTCTATCTCACAAACAAAACAATAAAACCAATCAAACAAAACTTCCCTTCCCTACACGTTTCATTCCTTTACTCTCTGAGGTACTAGGGATGGAACCAAGGAAGGGTCTGACATGCTCCAGGCAAGCCCTGAACAGCCGAGCTATCTGCCTAATCCTATGTTAATAGTCCTCGTGAGGGTAGTTATTTCTCATTTCCAGACAGGTTCTAAGTTGTGCAGGCTGGCCTTGAACTTGTTATCCTATCTCAACTTCCCAAGCAACCAGGATTACAGGCCTGAGCCATCCACCCTTCCATGTCGGTCGTCTTTACAATGAAACTGATTTATGGAGATACTCTTCTTGGCCACCTTCTGGCCCCGGGGGACACAGTTAACAGTAATGGCTGACACTGTCCCAGCTGATGAAACTGAGGCCCAGAAGTAGAGTCAACCTACTCAGGGTTACCCAAGGATTCCTGGAGGCACAGGGATTTCTAAGCCCATTTTCCAGGCAAGTTAGCCGAGCAAGCTCTCTACTACAGAAAGGAAACGACTCAACCTCCAGCCAGCTGGCAGTGGAATGTGAGCGGGGGTCTCACTGCCCCGGGAATGAGGAGGTGGGAGATGGCAGCATCACCTGTAGGACCACAGAGATGGTCTTCTCTCCTGCCTTGGCTGCCCGCCACTTCCGGTAAGTGTCCGCCTTGAGAAGATTTTCGGCACAATGGGTCTGCAGGCAAGGGTGGAAAGGTGGAAGTTCTTTAAATAAAGCTGACTTTTAAAAATAAGATTATTTTTGAATGTTTAAACTCCCAAGAGCTAGCCGACTCTCCACACTTGACTTCACGCCAGTCCCACCACACACACACACACACACACACACACACGCATACACACACCCCTGCCTCGAGTTTTCCTTTCACCGAGTTTTTCTTCACAGTTAGAACTTCCCAGGCCCCTCTTTTTCCTTACTCTCCACAGTGGCCCCAAACTTCCCTAACTGCCCGTCTCTCTCGGAATGCACGTCCAGCCTCTGGAAACCCCACCCGGAGCCCCGCTCAGAATCCCGCCAAGATCCCCCCCCCCCTTTGCGCTTCCAAAGTCCTCAGCATCCCTCAGGAAGCCCCTGTCTCCCCGCTGCTCCCACGTCAGCCCCTCACCGAGTCCTGGCTGCTGCAGGACACGACGTGGCGGAGGCTGATCTCCGGCATGTCCACGCCCGTGGACGCCCGACCGTCCAGGGAATGAAGAAGAAGGGTTGCAGCTCCGGGGGGCCCCCGGAGAAGGTTGGGGGAGCGCGCGCGCCCTGCACGGGACTCAGTGCGCAAGCGCGCAAGGCTCGGGCCTTTCAAACCGCGGCGCGCCGGCGCACACGTCAACACTGCGCATGCTCGGTTGGGCCTCTCCGCGAGCGAGGCGCCGGGTTCCCTTAGCAACAGGCATTCCCCCTCCGGCCCCGCCTCTCTCAGGTTCCACCACTCTCCGGCCTAGCCGCCTGATAACGTGGAGACTCGGCTTCCTGGGAACCTAGCAACAAGAGCGGCCTCAGTGATTGGGTCCTACGTGTAATTTGCCCTGGTCATTGGACCGTGAGGTCACCAACCAAACCAGAGCCTTGCTCAGAAACGCTGAAGCTGAGAGTTTCCTGAAGCCTGAATCCTGTTTGAAATAAGATCTCTGGCACCTGTTGTTGCGGACACGCTCTGTTCCCCTTCTCTCTCCAAATGCAGACAAACAGACGGACGGACGGATGGACACACAGAGACGAACATCGACAGACAGATGGCCGACAAAGATCTCAGACCTCTCTTAGCTCATGACCTAACACCAAAAGAGAGGGAGAAAGATCTTAATACAAATTGTGCACAATATACTTGCGTGCGTCCACAAATACCTTGGTTCCCCAATGCCTTGTAAGCATTTGTCTCCAACTTTGCCCGTCTCTGTCTGCTGACAGGACCTCTTTTGTTCAGTCCCCTCAAGACCCAGGGGCACATCCCTGGGTGGGGTTGGAGCTGGACACAGCTCGAATACAGAAGCATGAAGGTGAGGCAGGCACACGAAAGAGAAAGGAAAGGCCACAAGGCGCCCGGCCCCCGCAGGACGGGTCTAGACATGCTGGGCGCTCCCCGGTTAGGACCCAACCTACGCTGGGCGCCTCCTTGGGAAAGGAGAAGAGGATGGATGCCAGTCTCCAAAGTTGCTCTGCACCCTCAGGGAATCAGATGACCCACTCCTACCTTAAGATTTGTGAACAACAACAATTAAAAAAAGGTGCTTGGATACATAACTGAGCTTCTGGGTCCAGGTGGAAGAAATTTGGGCCCAGGTGCAGAAAAGGGCTGGGTCCAAGTGGTTCAGTTTTCTTGTGGATGCTGGTTCCGTGGCTCTGACCCGGAGGCTGTGGAAGACTCCCATGGGTTCTGAGCTCAGCTATTTCTCACCCCAGGGTGAAGGTGGGACCAGACCCGCCCTTCCCCAGCTTCTTATAAGGGCTGAGGACCTGGGACTACAGGTTCACACACCATGATTCTGTTTAGAAGACACAGGACCTTCCTGCTGGCCTTCACACTGCTCTGTACCCTCCTGGGTCTCGGTAAGTGACAAAGGGACCTGGTCCTCTTCCCCAGTACCTCAGAGGGCATTGGGCAATGTCCTCAAGAGAGGGATAGCCTGAGAAATGAGATTTAGGAGAATAAAGAGGTGAAAACCTGGGGTCTGAGAAGGCTTGATGGGCCCTGCATGGTCTGTCCTCTAGGAAGGGCCTCAGAACATGACATCTGAATTCTAGGAAAGCAGATGAGAGAGCTTGGCCATCAAAGGCAAACTTTAAAATTAGTAATAAGGAGAGAGATGGCCTTTCTCTCTGGACCTAGAGGGATTCAGGACCTCATCTTACTCTTTTACTTAGACACAGTACTCCAAGCCAGCTTCACTGTCCCTGTGACCCAAATGGCTAGGTTCCTCCTCTGTCAGGACCAAGGAACTGATGCCAGCGATACCTCTGGGCCTCAGTCTCCCTTTCAAATGTAGGACCCAGACCTCAGAGTCAGGTACCTCTGCCTGAGCTGCCAGACTTCCGTGGTACCTTCCTAAGGGAGGGAAGTTCCACACCCCAAGAACCAGCTGGACCTGAAATTTTGCAAAAGCTCCATAGCACCTCTGCCACTATCCCTGCGTCTGAGCTTGCTCAGGGGACCCTGGCATCCAAAGTCCCCAAGCCTTGTAATTATTAAGTAAAACAGGCTCTGTGGTAGAGTCATTTCCTGCCCTGGACGCCACTTCACTGGCATCGCCACGGCTTCCTTGACTCTATAGCCAGTTCCCTGGACAGTTCTCAATGTCCCACCCATGGAAAACTAGAAAGAGCCCGGTCCCTCCCCAAAAGTCACCTCTCCAAAGCCCAAGTCACGGTCTGAAGACCTTCTTTAACCATGACCATATACCCTGTTCTCCACTCTCCTTGCTGCAGGGTGCCCTCTAACTTGTGAGGTGTGCAAAGGCTCGGGGCACACATGCAGCGGGAAGATGAAGACCTGTGAAGACGGCAAAGACGCATGCGTGGTCCTAGTGAGCGAGTCCAGCACAAGTAGGAGGGTGTGGCTTCAGCGGAAGGGATTGGGAGGGACCTCTAACTGTAGGTGGGGGATAGTCACAGTGAAATGTAGGAAGAAAATCAGGGGAGGGTTGAAATGGAAGAAGGAAGAGATAAAGCGCCAGTCAATTTCACTGGACCAGAGTTCAATTCCCAGTACCAACATGGTGGCTCACAATGGTCTGTAACTAAAATCTCGGGGGATTTTATGCCCTCTTCTGGTTACCACTGGTATTGCACACTTGTAAAGCACTTACATATATATACTCATGCACATAAAATATGAGGAGCTTGGTGAGGTAACTATGAGAGGACACAAGAAAGTAGCAGGAGGGAAACTGGTTTTTCTTTTTGTTTTTAAGAAAAATTCTATTTGTAATTAATTATTTGTGTGTGTGGGGGGGGGGGGGGCTATGCAAGAAAGCACAGTGTTTATGGGGCCTGGAGGAGAAAGATCCCTTGGAGCAAACGTTTCAGGCAGTTTCGAGACACCGGTGAGACGAGCTGAGTTTGGATCTTCTGCAAGTGCAGTTGGTGCTTTTTTTTTTTTTTTTAATATTTGATTTTTTAAGGTTTATTCATTTATATGAATACACTGTAGCTGTCATCAGACACACCAGAAGAGGGCATCAGATCCTGTTACAGATGTCTGTGAGCCACCATATGGTTGCTGGGAATTGAACTCAGGACCTCTAGAAGAGCAGCCAGTGCTCTTAACCACTGAGCCACCTCTCCAGCCTCCAGCAGTTTGTGCTCTTAAGCAAATCTGTTGGGCGCAAAGGAAGAGGAGATGGTGTTAGGGTCAGGAGAGAACAGAAAGGAGCTGCCTGATGAGAGAAAGACCCTGAGGAATGGAGCAAATAAATCTAGAGAAAGTAGAGGTGCCGGGATAGGGTGATGAGCAAGAGGATAGTCACAGGTCTGAAACCAGCCTGAGCTGTACAGCAAGACCCTGACTTAAAAACAAGCACAGAAGAAAGTGGGAGGTACAGATGGCAGAGGAGGAGGAGGAGGAGGAGGAGGAGGAGGAGGAGGAGGAGGAAGGGGAAGAAGGGGGAGAGAGGAAGGGGAAAGATCTGGAGAGGGAGAGGTGGAGGGAGGAAGAAGGAAGGCTGAAGGAAGAAAGGGAAAGGGAGGGTGAGGGAGGGGAAGGGAGAGGAAGGGGGATGAGAGAGAGCAAAGAAGGCAAGGGAGAGGTGTGGAGGGGTGGGGTAAGAGGAGGAAGGAGGGAGAGGATGGAAATGGGGAGGCCCAGAAGTACATTGGGAGAGGCTAGCCTAAATCAAAGAGAGCACCCCAGACCTCAGAGATGATGGGGAAATAAGGACGATTGGGTTGGATGTTCATTTTCAATGGTAAGAGAGAGCCTTAGTTATAGGACAGTGATTCCAGCTGAGAGACGGACGGGCGGAAGGCTGTAACAAAGGAAGGCCGTGCTTCTGTCATGGCCTTTTTAACATTAAACGTGTGTGTGTATGTGTGTGTGTGTGCAGTCCTGAAGGTCACCTCTCTTTTTTAATAATTTTATGTACATTGGTGTCAGATCCCCTGTAACTGGAGTTACATACAGACAGTTGTTAAATCTGGTCGTCTAGGAAGAACAGCCAGTGCTCTTAACCACTGAACCTTCTCTCCCGCACCCCCCACCCCGCCCCATGATGTCCTTTAACCCATTCAGCAAGCTGAGCTCTTGCTCAAGGGCTTTATCCTCAGCTTCGAGGTGTACCACGTAAATGATTTTTCCAACTTCTTTAATGACATCCTGGCGAGTCGTTTCTCTCACCCAATGCTCTTCTGTTTTTGTTTTTGTTTTTGTTTTTGTTTTTTTGAGACAGGGTTTCTCTGTCTAGCCTTGGCTGTCCTGGAACTCACTCTGTAGACCAGGCTGGCCTCGAACTCAGAAATCCACCTGCCTCTGCCTCCCAAGTGTTGGGATCAAAGGCGTGCGCCACCACACACCACACACCACAGAGAAACCCTGTCTCGAAAAACCAAAAAAAAAAAAAAAAAAAAAAAAAAAAATTTTTTTTTTTACTTATTTTAGCCAAGTGTGGTAGCACACACCTTTAATGCCAACACCCTGGAGGCAGAGGCAGGAGGATCTCTGTGAGTTCAAGGCCAGCCTGGTCTACAGTGAGTTGTAGGTCAGAGCTACATAGTGAGACCCTGTCTCAAAGGTTTATTTTAATGTATGTATACGTGAATATGCATATGTGTTTGTATGCACATATGAGTGCAGATGCCATGGTGATCTGGAGAGGGATGGGGAGGGGTGAGGAAGAAGTGATTGACAGCACTGCCATCCCTCCACTCCTGCCCCCTACTCTGCAGAGGGCCGAAAGTCAGTGAACACCTTCAAGGCCTGCATGAAGTACAAAGACTGCTACTCAGGCTTCGTATCAACCACCATGACTCCCAGTGACTACATGGTGTCCAACGCCCACTGCTGTCAAAGTGACGGTTGCAACAGTGGCTCTGTGCCCCGTAAGTACCATTCAAGAACAGTGTGCCTGTCCTGTGACATCTGGCACACCACCCTTGACTACTTCCAGGCCTCCGTTTCCTTACCTGCAAACTCTACCAACTAACTTCTGTTTCCCAGGGTTCAGAGGGTGTTGGGGTAGCAAGCCTTCCAGCCTGCTTTATGCAACGTCTTTCTTCACAGCTCCCTTGAACAATCGGACAGAGAATGGCCTGATGTGTCCCTCCTGCATTGCGCCCTTCCAGGAGACCTGTCCAGGAACCCAGGCAGCTCGCTGCGTGGGCCGGGAAACACACTGCATCTATTTTGCTGGCAATGTGCAGGCTGGTGAGTGGTGCTTTGATTGGGGGAGGGGGTGTCTCAGAAATAGAGATCCACACTTTCCCCATTACAGGTGATGAGGAAGTTCCGTAGTACTGGATGATGGTGGTGGTGGTGGTGGTGGTGGTGGTGGTGGTGGTGGTGGTGTGTGTGTGTGTTAATGGGATGTATGTGTGTGTTAGACTCCTGGGTCACACAGAAGTCGACTCCATTCTGAAATGTCGTCACAGGTATTATCCACACGAAATTTGCCACGAGGGGCTGTGCTACAGAGAGCGCCTGCCACACCAAGGCAGGGGCTGAGGTCCCTTCAGCCTTCTATCTCTACTTCCTGCGCCGGGCAGACTGCCTTCCAGCCCCTTACCCTCCTGGCAGGGGAGAGTGAAGAACCGAGAAGTATGTAACTTGAGGAGCCCTGCAGCTTTCCAGCTGCCTGTAAATTAAAACAGATCGACAGTACAAACCTCATTCCTTGTGACAGATGCATCTTGGGAAGGTGGGTTGTAAACAGTACAGGTCTCAGTGTTCTTTTCGGAGCCCTTTTCCTGATTCAAAGAGGAGAGGGTCCCTATGTGGCAGCATGGACTGAGGCTGAGGTAGGAGGATCATGAGCACAGGACTGGCCTGAACTGAGGCTGCATAGGCAGACCCTGTCTCAAAAACAAACAGGAAGGCCGGGTGGTGGCGCACGCCTTTAATCCAAGCACTTGGGAGGCAGAGGCAGGCAGATTTCTGAGTTCGAGGCCAATCTGGTCTGCAGAGTGAGTTCCAGAACAGCCAACCAAAAGAAAAAAAGAAAAGAAAAAGAAAAAAGAAAAAAAAAAACCCGATATAATAGCTCTTGCCTTCATCCCAGTATGCATCAGGTGTGATGGTGTATGTTTTTAATCCCAGCACTCGGGAGGCAGGGGCAGGTGGATCTTTGTTAGTTCAAGGCCAGCCAGAGTCACACAGTGAGACTCAGTGCAGAAGAGAGAGAGAGAAATGGAGGGACAGAGGCAGGGCTGTCATCCTGACTCCTGCCCTTTTATAAAGCAAAGGGAAAAAGAAAATCAAGTAGCCCCCGCTTTATAGTAAGAGGCACCCTGCTAAGTGTTTTATACTTTCTAGTCATTTCCTGATCACAGCTCCATGAAATTGATTTGCTGCTCTGCTGTCGTCCTTTGAGATGGCCTCATTATGTAGTGTAGTCCAGTCCAGCCTCAAACTCGAGGTGAGCTCTCTGCCTCACCATCTGGAAGGTTGGGATTATGGCTGTGAACAGCCCCGCCCAGATGAAATTGATATTATTCCACGTTACAAGTGGACAAACTGAGGCCTTAAGTCAAACAGCTAGGATGGTGAGAATCCTGATGTGAGTTCTGGTCACATCTCCTGCCTCATCTCCATGTCCATGTTGGTAACATGTGGCTATTAACAGTGAGAACTTCAGAACTGTGTGATGAAAAACCTCCTTTGAAAGCAGATATGAGAGCAGTGGGTGCTACCTTAAAAAAAAAAAATGATGGTTCTTCAGAGAGTCTGTCTCAGTAAATACTAATTAATCATCGTGACAGCTGCCACTTACAGAAGGGCCATTAGCGGGCAGGTGCTAATGTTGACACCAATCTGAGCTGGCTACATTATGCTACAGTAACAACTTTGTATGAGTCAGCTCTTGCAACAATAATGCCATGTAACAAACAATCCCCACACTGAGATTTAAGACAACAAGCAATCTTGTTTCTTTTTTTTTTAAAGATTTATTTATTAATATGTGTAAGTACACTGTAGCTGTTTTCAGACACTCCAGAAGAGGATCTTGTTGTGGATGGTTGTGAGCCACCATGTGGTTGCTGGGATTTGAACTCTGGACCTTCGGAAGAGCAGTCGGTGCTCTTACCCACTGAGCCATCTCACCAGCCCGCAATCTTGTTTCTAAGGGCCTGTAGCTTGCCTACCATAGCTCTCCTAGCTGGTTTGATCCACAACTAGCTCCCCGCTGGACTTCCACATATCCTCCTTCCAGCAGATCCCTGGCACTGCAGGAAAGTCAAGTGCATTTAGGGTTTTTGTTATTGTTGTTGATGGGGTTAGAGCTGGTAACATTCCATTGACTAAGGTGAGTCACCAGGCCAAAGCCAACATCAGCATGGGAGTTTCACCGGGAGAGCGGGTGTGTTTGCTGAATGAGCACCCATTCATAAAAGGCTGGTGCTTGCCTTTGCTCTACAAGTTCAGCATAATCCAAAGCGGGTTTCTGCTCATTCCAGGTATGGATCAGCCAATGCCTTTGCCAAAGGGAAGTGCCTAGAAATGCCTCACCTGTGTGATTAACCACTGTGTGACCCAGAAGTGACTCAACACTCTCAGCTCCAGGGACAGAGCTAGTCACATAGCCATACCTAACCAGGAGTAGGTTTCTCTCCCAGTCGGAAGGCAGAGAGCTGGGCAATTTCAGAAACAGCAAGTGTGAGCACCTTGGCCTGTGAGAGGCTGCCTCTCATTTTGTCTGCTCGATGGTGGCGACAGGCACTCAGTAGCATTTATGTTCTTGAGATGAGTCTTGAGGCAAAGGCTGGGGCTTGGGGGGGCATGTATCAATTTGAAGATTGCACAGCTCAAATGTAACGGGGGGTTGTTTTGTTGTTGGTGGTGGTTTTTTATTTTTGTTTGTTTGTTTTTTGAGGCATGGGTTCTCTGTGTAGCTATGGCTGTCCTGGAACTCACTCTGTAGACGAGAGATCCACCCGCCTCTGCCTCCTGAGTACACTACCATCGCTTGGCTCAGAGTTTAAGATTGTAGCAGAATGTGGTAGAGTACACCTGCAAACCCAGTGCTTGGGAGGCTGAGGCCGGAGGAGGATGAATCCCAGACTACATACCGAAAGCTTCCGTCAATTTTGTGTCAGTAGTGGGGATAGACCTAGAGCCTTGAATATGCTAGGCAGGTGCTCTACCACTGGGCCACGCCCCCAGCCCCTCACTGGGGGATTCTAGGCAGGGGCTCTACCACAGAGCCACGCCCCCAGCCCCTCACTGGGGAATTCTAGGCAGGGGCTCTACCACTGAGCCACGCCCCCATCCCCTCACTGGGGGATTCTAGGCAGGAGCTCTACCACTGAGCCACACCCCCAGCCCCTCACTGGGAGGTTCTAAGGGAATACATTCCCAACCCTTAGCTTTGTAGGCTTTTCAGTGTGGCAGTGACAGCAGGGAGCCCAAGGATAGCAGAGAGGAAGTTCAATTCATGCGCACTCTTGAAGCCTCTGATTGCATCACATTTGCTGTCGTCCCTGTGGCTAAAATCCAGAGCCAGACTGAGAGAGGGCATCCATGTGCTTGTCTACGGAGAGGCTGGACTGGGGGACAGTGGGTCACGCTGGCTCAAGAGTTCAGCTGCTTGGCCATCACAAACTTAAAAGCATTTGAAAATCACCACCTTGCCCGGCAGGGAAGATGCTCAGCAGGTGAAAACTGCATCTTTCACAGCACACACCCACACAATTAAAATTAATAAATTAAATAGAAGACACACATAATAGCATTCCTACCCTTTTATTCTTTTTTCCAAAACACACCACAGGATTACCAGACAGATTTGTCCCCCACATTCCAACAGACAGCTCCTTCATGAGCCAGAAGTGTGAGACTCTCTCCATGTTGAGGAGGGCACCTCATCCATTCACCAACGTTTGAAACCTGCTCGTCTTTCAAGGGCAATGCCAAGATTGTGTAGCTGCAATTCCAGCATGGAGGACTGACATTTCCCAGAGTTCCTGCGCCCAGGCTCTTTCAGACCCGAGGTGCCTCATGGGAGCACCCTGCTGGCAGCAGGTGGCCTGTGACGAGGGAGACTGAACCTTTCCTATTTGGAGGCTTCCAGGGGCCTGGCTATCTGCTTTGCTTACATTCTGGAAAAGCCTGAAAATCCTAACAAAAGATTGTATGGGCAACATATGTAGTCATTTACACCTGTAATCCCAGCTCTTTAGACGCCCAGAGCTGTAGAGTAAGGCCCTATCTCAGGGGTGGGGGTGGGAGATCATAGTTTAAAAGGCAGCCACCTCTACCTGTAACCCAGGACAAGGAGAGGCTAGGACCGGAGAAGCACCTGGCGCCAAGTGTTTGAGACAGCCTGGATCCTCTATCTCAAGTAACAGAACAAAAATGGGCAAGGAATCACAAAACACAAAAGTGCCCTGTACAAGTTTATGGAGCTGACCAGGACACACACAATGGCTACAATATGCTCCTTCGATGCATCTAGCATGGGCCTCCTGCCTCAAGAAGGGAGAGCAGCAAAGCACAGGACGGGGATGCCAGGTGGCACCAAAGCAAGCCACAGTGAGAGCAGGGCATCATGCCACGTGCCTGACCCTGGCACTGGAGAGATGCAGGCAGGAGGATCAGGATTTCAAGGCCATCACCAGCTACATGCCGAGGTGAAGGCAAGCCTAAGCTATGTCAAAATACCAGAAAAGACATGGAGGGTTTAGAGAGCTCAGGACACTTAATAGGAGACCGAGTTTGGCTGTTACTGTAGCCAGACCAAGGGAAGTGGGGCCCAGGCAGTAGAGGAGTAGCATTTGAGTGTCAAGCTTCTCAGAGGGGGCTGCAGTACCTGGGAGCTGGGTATGTGTGTGAGCACATTCACATGCCAGTGTGTGCATGCTTAGCCACACATGTGCACATGTAACAGAGCAAGTTCTTAGATGCCTGCTGTGATGGTTAATATTAACTGACAGAATTTACGTTCACCCTGGACATGGCTGTGGAGGAGTGCCTAGACTATGTTAAATGAGGCGAGGAAACCTACTGTTTGAAACACTATTCCATAGCGCTGTGGTCCTGGGGTGAAACAAAGATTTCTCAGCTTCCCAAATGTGGTTGCAATGTCTCACTTTCATGCTGTTATGATTTTTCACAATAGACTGTATTGTTGAACTATGATCCAAGTATGTGGATAAAGCCACCGAGGGGGGGGGGAAATCCATCTCAGATTCTATTTGTACTTGACCCACTGGAACATCACAGGTTCAGGGAAAACTACTAAGCCAGGAGGTGAGGCAGGCCTGTGATCCCAGTTACTTGGGAGGCTGAGGGGTTAGGATCCCAAATTCCAAGGCCTGTCTGGAATAAAGTGAGTTCAAGGACAGCCCAAGCAACTTAGTGAGACCTTGTCTTGAAATATGATGTAGCTCAGTGGTGGAGCCCCTGCCTAGAATCCCCCAGTGAGGGGCTGGGGGCGTGGCTCAGTGGTAGAGCCCCTGCCTAGAATCCCCCAGTGAGGGGCTGGGGGCGTGGCTCAGTGGTAGAGCCCCTGCCCAGAACCCTACCTGCAGCCCAGCACAGGGCTAGGTACATGGTTCCAGCAGAGTGTTTGCCTTTAATATGTGAGGCACTGATCAAAACCCCATGATTGGGGGGAACTTATCGATATAATTGAAACACGGGTATGTGAATTGGGCCCTCCATTGATCAGTTCAAGTATTTCCAATTAGGTGTATTGTGTGATGAGGTGTGCTTGGGTGTAGGAACACATTGGTTCTGATGATTTAGTGAAAAGAGTGTCAGGCTGATCTAGGATGGTTTAGAGTCATAATCCCGGCACTGGGGAGGCTGAGGCAGGGCCAAAGCTGGCCAACCCAAGCATCAAGGACTTAGTATCAGGCTGGCTCCAGACCGTGTGGAGTTCAAGGCCCGTCTAGACTCTAGTGGGAACAGGCGCATAGCTTACAGGCCTGCAATCCTCTCTCACCGAAGACTGCCTTAAATTTCAAATTCTCCTGTGTCAACCGGAGGTGCGGGGATTACAGGCATGAACGCCCGAATAAGGTGCCTCCTCGTAGGGCGGATGGTGTCAGAGGTGAGAGTTCAGGGTTAGATGGGAGCAAAGCCCAGCTGTGCAGGCTTCTGATTAGCCCTCAGAAGCTCTTATGGGTCTAGCCCAGTCCTTTCATCGACCAGGTGAAAATACATGGCCCTCGTTCATGTAGTGACAGCGGCCAAGCTGCTGCTACCGTTCGCTCTCCCACCAGGTGCTTGCTTCTCTCCCTCTTTGTAACAAGATTATGACAACCTGAATTCCAGGCCATGTGCCAGTGACCAGTAAACTAAGAAAATAAATACTAGGCACCTACTGTGTGTCAGGCACTGCTCTGGGTGCTAGGGTACACCCAAGAGAAAGACAAGCAAGGAGCAAGAGCCAACGAACAGGCAAGTGAGAGAATGAGAATACAGCCATTGGTAGTAATGTTCACTACAGGGACTACCATGTGGCAGGATCAATGCAAGCTACTTTGGGTGACCATAGAGCCATTTCGGGGAGACCTGACAGATGAGGACCCTATCTCAAAAAAAGACAGGGAGGCAGAGTGTCCCACAGAAAACCAGAAAATGCATAAGTCCTGAGGTGGGACCTTGGCATCAGGCTTGCTGGAGATGGGCTGAAAATGGAGAAGAGGCAGGGCCAGGCCACACACTGTCCCGCTGTGTTGATGAGCCTTTGGCCTGCATCTCTGAACCCCGTGGTCCTACCTGCACAAAGCTACAAAACTGACAGCGATGTGGTTTCTGCCTATGCCTCCCTCCAGGCACTTTCCCACGGCATCAAAGGCCTACCTAGCTATCCTGAGGGGGACCCCCTACACACACACACACACACACACACACACACACACACACACACACAGCAGCAGCATCCTATGTGGACCAGCAGCAGGTGTCTTGGGAGAAATCAGAAGAGGTCATGCAGAAAAACCACATAGACTGCTACAGCAGGAGCCCATCACTTTGAGGCCCTGCAGTTAAGGTCCATATGACAGAAGAAACCAGTAATAAAGAGAAACAGGAGCGTGCATGCCAGAGACCCTGAATCACCCAGCACCTATAAAATGGGGGTAGTCACACCTTCCCAGTAAAGCTCGGAGAGGCAGCTGCCAGGATCCCACGGGAAGTATTTCCAAGTGTGGGTTTCTAATCTTCCATACCCTAAAGACCCCATTCCTAGGCTCTAGCTGTCAGAAGACAACCTTACCCACACACTCCCTTGTCCCTTCCCTTCAATGTTGTGGATCATTATCGTCCACACCAAAGCTTTGGAGAGCAAATGACTGACAATCTTCTGCACTCCAAGAGACTAAAGGGTCTCCAGCAGGCCCCTGGTCTCCACAGGGCTTCCTGCCACCTAAGAAATGGCAACCACAGCCTTCTTAGGAACCAGACTTTTCCTAAGGCTCTCACAGCTCCCACAAAAATCTGTTCTTTCATCAGGTAACTTATACTTCTTTCCTTTTGGGAGCCAGCACTCCAAGGCTTCTATCTCCCCGCAGTTTCGCTCACAGGCAGGCAGGGATCAAGGCTTCTAGAGATCCATGACCAGGTGTCAGCGGGACGCCAAGAAGCTCCCATTTCTACTGAGTCCCAGGCCCTCAACTCCCTTTACTGCATTGGTATCTGGATGACACACTTCTGGCGCATAGACCCTACTCCCATTCAGTACCTAGGAAATCGGGTGACTGTAAATCTCACGTTTCAACGAGATGTCAGTCTCCTTCAAGTCTCCGGGTTTGAATAACAAAACGTCACTTCTTAATCTCAGAGGCTGTGGGGCCAAAACCAGTCACCAGACACCCCAAGCCCCACCGCACACCTCATTGGTTGGGCTCTGGGGGTCCCAGCACCGCCTCCGCATCAGCCAGCATCTCATCTAAGGCTTGTAGAAGTACACCGTGCGCAGCACGGTAACCCAGCCCACCTGTTGCCGCAGCACCACCCGTGGGCCATAGGAAGGAGAGCGCGCTCAACGCTGCACCTCCCGCCGTGCCCTCACCTGCCCAGGACCCCAGCCTGGCCTCTACCTCGGCTCGCGTCACCGGGCCCGGGAAGCGCGTGCGCGTTGCCAGTACTCCGGGAGCCAGGCCCAAGGCGCGCTCACGTCGTGCTACGGCCGCGGGTTCGAGGCCTAGCGCGCGCCTCCACTCGGCCAGCTGTCCCCGGAGAAGCGCCACATCGCAAGCCCAGCCCAGCCCTGGTACTGGGGCGGCGGCCGCCGCCAGGCTAGCCAACAGGGCTGGCCTCCACGCCCCTGCCCGTAGCGCAGCCGCCTTCCTCCGCGCCGCCCGGGGACTTGCAGGTGGCAGCGCCAGCAGCAGAGCTCCGGCCTGAGCTGTGGGCAGTGCGTGCTGGAGCCAGGTTCCGAGGCCTGGGAGACCGCCGGGCCGCATCGGGAACACGGGCGGAGGCGCCTCCTCCAGCACCTCCCATAGCTCATCCTCCGGGCTCCGAGCGGCAGTGCACCCCGAGTCCCCGATGCCAGCTTTCTTTCCTTCGCTGCGTGCATCCCCTGAGTTCCCATCACTTGCATTCTGGGCCTTTTCTTCTTCCAGAACCTCGGGTGGATCTTCGCCCTGGCCGTCCGTGCGCACACCGACGAGTGGAGCATCTGGGGACACCAATGAGCGGACCTGGGCCCAGTTCTCCTCTGTGGGAGCCCCGGGGGTGACAAGGATCAGGGCATCGTAGTGGGTTGGGTGAGGGGTGACGGCAGGAGATGTGGCCGTGGGGCCCAGGGGAACGGTCCAGAGCACTACGTTGGGGCGCTCTGGAGCAGGATAAGGGGTGGGCCCAGTGGGTGCTGAGGCAGGCGCAGCACCTGGGTCTCCAGGATCCAACCCCAGCAGCATATCTAGCACAAGGCCTACATTGGTGGTGCCGGCCACCGCCAAGTCCAGTCGTGCGCTGCCCAGGCGCTCCAGACCAGCGCGCACCCACGACAGCGCCGCCTCCAGGCCACCGGTCTCGAAGGCCTCACGAACAGCTTCCAGCTCGGCTGCGCCCAACACCTCGAAGCCATCCTGGGCAGGAGGCAGGAGCCTGCAGGAGAGAGGGTGGGAGATCGGTCAAAGGCAACAGAGCTTTAAAAGTAGGAAAAGCTGGGCTGAACGAGCAATTACGGGAAAAAAAAAAATCTTTCTGAATCTCAAGAATTTAAGTAGGGAACTAATGCACATAGAAAGAAGGCACGGCCGGGCGTGGTGGCGCACGCCTTTAATCTCTGCAATCTCTGCACAAGTGGCAGAGGCAGGCAGATCTCTGAGTTCAAGGCCAGCCTGATCTACATAGCCAATTCCAGGACAGCTGGAAATACAGAGAAACACCCGTCTCAAAAAAAAAAAAAAAAAAAAAGAAAGAAAGAAAAAAAAAGAAAAAGGAAAAAAAGAAAGAAAGATAGAAAGAAAAAAAAAAAAACCAGGTGAGGCGGGACCATAAAGTTAAGAGAGTTCAGGGAAGAGCTTAAGTCCCCTAGAGGTCCCGCGGGTAAACTAACCTAAGGTCAGGTTTCCAACCGAAACTACGATGAGGACCCTATTTGGACTTCTCTTGATACAGATCAAGAGATCGGGGTCAGAGCTTTTCCAATGGTGTGCTGGTCAGGACACGTTTTCTATGGAGTGGGGCTTAGAGGAAGGCGAGGACATAATGGCAATTTCAGTATGGCCTATGGTGTCCCTGAGGGTGGATGTAAATAAGAGAGACCTCATCTAGTACTGGTGGGCCAGCGAGGTTAACTAAACAAATGAGAAGCAGCTCTCCAACTTATGCAGACCCTTCCTGAGTCGCATTTTGAGAACCATAAAATGAGACAGCTGGCAGGTGGGGAGGGGCTGGGTGGATTGGCGGGCAGTAGGCAGGGTAGAACTGAGAGGGAACTGGAAATGGAAGAACAGGGCGAGCAATCGGAAATAATGCTCTGTAAAGGTTTGGTGTTAACGAAAGGAAGGATGGGAGGGGAGTCACTTGAGAACCAAGCCAATGAGGAGGATGGGAGTGCTGGAGAGGGATCTCAAATGTTACGAGAGATGGGAGTCCAGCATCTTGTCTGACACAAGTATTTGCATATATATATATATATCTGGGCTTGTGATGCCAGAGAGCTTGCACGAAACAGGACCTTTGTGGTGGGCTTTCCAGTTGACCCTTGACGGTGCAGGCTTTAAACGACAGAAAAGTGATCCCTGCTTATGGCAGAGTCTCCATGATCTCAAACTCTGTGCTCATGGGTGTGGTGGGTGCTGTCCTACGCAAATAAGTAGGGTATGGACGAATGGGCAGCCAAGAAAAGCTTGCGTCTAACACTCTAGGAACAGGGCTCGAGAACTTTAAAGACCTCCGTAGCTGAGTTGGATCTAAGGCCACCCCATCCAGCCCGAACTGTCCCCTCACCTCTGCAGCGCCTCCGCCTGGGTCCGCAGCACCACCTGCAGGCGCTCTAGCTCCTCGCAGCGGTCACTGCTGCTGCAATCCGCCGGCGGCACAAAGAGAGGCGCAGCTCCTAACCCAGCACTGTTCAACAAGGCTGCAGTCTCATCCCGGGCTTTAGCTGCATTCTGGGAATCTCCAGGGCGCAGATTCCGGACAGCCAGCAGCGGGGTTCCTCTAGCCAGGGCGGCTCGCGCTGCCTCTCCCAGAGCTGGGGTCAAGGGCTCCTCGCTCCCCTCAGATCCTGGTAGCACCAATACCAGCAAGTTGGCCTCCGCCGCCCAGGGCCCGGGAGCTGCGGGTGGGCAACTCAGCTCACCCAGGAAGAGGCCCGGAGCCGCAGCTCTCAGGCTGGGGACTCCAGAGTCCTGCCGTCCATCGGGAATCTCTACCGTGTCCACATTCTTACCGCATAACGCGGCGATCAGGGCGGACTTTCCCGAGCCGGGAGGCCCCAGGAATAAGGCAGTCACGTCACCCTGAGGCAGAGGCATTGCTGGAAAGCAAGAGGCGGGGAAAGAAATTGGTCAGGGAGCACGTAAGACTTTTTGTTTGCTTCTTTTCTAAGACAGCGTCTCGCTGTGTAGCCCTGGCTGGCCTGAACTCATTACGTAGACCAGGCTGGCCTGACATTCAAGAGATCGATCCTCTCCCCTCTGTCTCCCAGAGTGCTGAGATTAAAGGCGTCGCACTCCCCCACACCAATCAACACCCTCTCCTAACTGATTCACTGTAGATCCAGGCTTCAGTCCTCCAGCCTGTCCTCTACTTCCATTCTCCAGTGTCACGCTGCAGGACCTAGAAACTCAACCCCCAGGGCCTATTCCTGGGAGAGCCAGGTATATGCCCATTCTCCACACGAATGCATTTCTCTATTTAAAAAAGAAGAAACAGAAGAAGGAAAACAAAAACCCTCAAAAACCTGACTGCCAAACTCGAGAATGGTCTTTCCCCTCCCCATTCCAAATCACCAACCGATCAGAGAGGTGACACGCCTGGAGAGCACAGAGGCCCAGCCCCTTAAGACGAGCTGACGGAGGCTGAAGGGGCAGGAGTGTCCGGATTTAGAAACATCCGGACTCCTTCAGGTGGCTCTATACTGACGTCATTCCTTCCAAGACCGGTGTGTCTTGGAGTGCCACTGCGGAGAGGAAGAATTTTTGGCAGCTCCTTCTTTCTAGCTAAGGCTGTTTGGGCAAAGGCACAATAAAACCCATGCGCGTGCGCAGAAAGTTTTGGGGCGGTGCCCCACCAAGACCAGCAACCAATACGCCTGCGCAGTACGTGCAGGGTTTGTACGGCAAAGGGGGACAGGAAGCGATGAGCCCACGCAGTAAGCTTAGCGTTGTACGGAGCACACAACCAACGTCATCATCACGCACCCCTGTACAGAAAAGGACCTCTCCACTTGCCCTTGCGAAGACTTGCCTGCCGTGACTATATTAGTGCCGGACTGCAACCTTGAACCTGACTCGGGGACAATGGTGGTGCAACAGATCACTGGAGTCTGGAGACTAGGAAAAACTATCCCGCTCTCGTCCGGTGGCAGAGCTGTGGCGACCAACTGTCAGGCGCAGCTAAGGGACAGTCTTCGGGGAGGAAAGCAAGAGGCGTCCGTGACCATCAAGAACTAAGAGCAGAAGGCAGTGCATGGGAGCAGCGTGATCCAGAAATGAACTAGTGAACGCGGGCGGCGGTGACTACGGTGAAACAGTAATCAATGTCAGAGAAGGATGTCTCCTGGGAGAAGGCGGGCTCAAGTGTGAGCACCACTGCTTGTGCGGGGGTTATGGTTGACACGTGAGAAACTAGGATGGGGCTGGTAAGAAAGACCAAGAGTTCCACCTTCGAGGGAATTCGGTTTCGTGAAGATGAGGACACAGGGGCTTGAAGACCGAGGTGTCACAAACCCGAGGAGTCTCCCATGTGAGACTGCTGAAGCTTTTCTAGTGAGAGTGTCATTAGAGTTCAGTGAGTGTCAAAAAATAGAGCGAGGCCCACTAAGGTTGGTGGCAGCCACGCCCCCCCCCTCTCTCTTTCATATCAGAACATCGCCCTGAAGACACTGTAGAGGGCAAGCGTCTCCCAAGGAATGGAGTCCAGACAGCCCAGGAGACGACCTCTTTGAGTACTGCCAGAAAGAGGGGTTGGGTGCAGGAGTGACAGACACTAAAGGGACCTCCATATCTCGACGCCCCGCCCTGCTACAGGTGGCCGCAGTGACTACCTGCCAGGAATGACCTCCTCTCATGATCAAAATTATTTCCCTTGATTTGGGCACACAAACAGAAGCAGGACGACATTTAGAGGAATAAAGGGCTGCCAGGCGAAGATTGGGTTGTGGGGTGTGACTGGCAATATCATTACCTGGAATGAGTCCCCAGGGTTCTTGTCCCACTTTCCCCCTAGACTTTCAATATGACTATGCTTCAGTTTCCCGTAGCAAACGTGTGCAACACGGGCTATGGTGGTAGCACACCTTTAATCCCCGAATTTAGGAGGTAGAGGCAGGCCGTTCACTGAGTTTGAAGCCAGCCTGCTCTATAGAGAAAGTTCCAGGACATCCAGGGCTACACAGACAAATCTTGTCTTAATAAACAAACCAAAACGGGCATCACAGCTCACTTCCATGGGGTAGTTATGGAATTAGCTGTCGAAAGGGGAAAACTTGACTTGAATGAAATTTAATTTAAATGATAACATCTACTTTATAACAGCTGTGACCCTGACTGAGTGTTCTCTGCACTGGGTGCATTCGATGCCAAGTATGGAGGAGTGACCTTGATTATCTCATTCGGCTCTAATGTCGGGCTGCGGTGTACCGCAGCGGTAGTATCAGTGTCTCACAGGCAGAGACCACAAGGAACACATCTGGCTTGGACAAGCTGGGATTACCGTTCAGTTTTCAAAACCCTGTATTTAAGCCAGGCACACGCCATTAATCCCAGGACTCTGGAGGTAGAGGCAATTGGATCTCTGAATTCGAGGCCAGCCTGGTCTACAGCGTGATTCCAAGACAGCAAAGGTTACACTGAGAAACCCTGTCTCAACAAACAAAACATAAAACAACCAACAAAAACAAACAAACAAACCAAAACCCCCTGTATTTAAAACAAGTGGTGGTGGCTCATGTCATGTCTTTAATCCCGGCATTCAAGGAGGGAGAGGAAGGTGAATCCATGAATTTGAGACCAGCCTGGCCTACAGACTGAGTTCCAGGGCAACTAGGGCTGTTACATAGACCAACCCTGTCTTACACAACTCCCCCCGCCCCCCCCCCCCACCCAATTTGGTGGTTCTCAGAACAAAATTGAGAGACAGCTTAGGAGTTAAGAGCATTAGTTGCTTTTACAGAGATTTCAAGTTCAGCTCTCAGCACCGGCATATTGGCTCACACCATACATAACTCCAGGTCCTGGAGATCCAATGCCTTCTAACCTCTGCAGGCACCAGGCATGGATATGGTGCACACACATACAAGTAAACCAAATAGATAAAATAATAACCAAAATCAAGAACTTGTGCATAGTAGGCAAGTATTCTGCCACTGAGCCACACTGTAACCCCTCACTGGGGAAGTCTAGGCAGGAGCTCTACCACTGAGCCACGCCCCAGCCCCTCACTGGGGAATTCTAGGCAGGGGCTCTACCACTGAGCCACACCCCCAGCCCCTCACTGGGGGATTCTAGGCAGGGGCTCTACCACTGAGTCACATATCAGATTTATTGGGCACTGCAAAATATACCATGTGGAAAGAGCCAGGCAGAGTGTTCAAAAGAGTTTATAGAATTGGGCTTGTGTATGTGGTTTTAGGAAGGGTTCGAAGAAGAGGGTTATTAGTCAGGATCAGATGCTGCCAGGAAGCAGAAGCATCCATGATTGGGTTTTTGGGTTGTTGTCCTGTTTTTCTGAGAGAAGGCCTCTAGCTAGGAGCAGTGCTACAGTGTCTACAATTAACTGAGATATCAGCTGTGTGTCAGATGTATAATCCCTGCTGGCCTATAGACCAGGCTGGCTCTGAACTCACAGTGGTCCACCTGTCTCTGCTTCCCAAGTGCTGGAACTAAAGCCATGTACCACCACACCTGGTAATGACTTAAGAAACCCACAGTGGGGGGCTGGTGAGATGGCTCAGTGGGTAAGAGCACCCGACTGCTCTTCCAAAGGTCAGGAGTTCAAATCCCAGCAACCACATGGTGGCTCACAACCATCCGTAATGAGATCTGACTCCCTCTTCTGGAGTGTCTGAGGACAGCTACAGTGTACTTACATATAATAAATAAATAAATAAATAAATAAATAAATAAATCTTTAAAAAAAAAAAAAAGAAAGAAAGAAAGAAACCCACAGTGGTCAGTCAACCTGACCCAGGAGAGAGGGGGTGGGGCGGGACCTGAGATTGCTACAGCAGCAGTTCCTCGTGTGAGCCAGTCATACTCATGGCTTGGGCAGGATACCTTGTCTCCCATCATTGCCTTGCCTCCAGCTGCTGATCTGTGAAACTATGTCTGCTCCCTAGACAGAGGCCTAGCAGTGTCAACTCCCAGGTGCCAGGGCTGCTTGTCACTGTCTCAGGAGCAGTAATAGCCACCATTGCAGCATTACAATGGTGTGGAGTTGCTCTGGTCAGGACCCCATTTTTCCAGCTGATGAAACTTGTCCTTGCCTAGGAAATAGAGATTCTGCCCCGGCAGTGTCTTAACCACCATGCCCTCTGTCGGGCAGGCAGACTGGGCTCGAATACTGGCTGCACCTCTTCCTTTCACCACGCACACACAGCCGACCTCCATAGAGTGCTGTCCAACAGAAAGTGGTTCCGAGGCCAAAGACAGGTCTTAGGGATTCCTCCTGGCCTTCCCTTCACCTCTCCCACATCCCTCAGGCTGCCTAGAGGTTCTGCAGTACAGCCCACTGCCCCAGGTTTCAGTTATAGTGTATGAGCAAGAACACTGGAAGACTTTGTGGCCCAGAAGCTGCAGGGGGCAGGATGTGGTGGTGGTGGAGGGGTTGGTGATGGAGAGCTCGGTGATGGAGAGCTCTTCATTCAGTTTCATCTCTGCCTGCTCCTCCCCCTCCTCCTTGTCCACCCATGCAGCCACAGTCCAGGCACCAAGCCACTCTGTTCACCCACCAAGACCCAGTCCTCTTCTCCGAGGCTGCACCATCAGATACAGGATACCCACACCACCCCTGGCCTCTCAGCCTGCACTGAGTATGGTCTGGACGTCGCTCAGGAAGCAGGGCCTCATCGGGCGTGCTCAGGGGGAGCTCTGAGTAGCTGTGAACCCTCTCTGCAGTGATGGGGCTCTACAGCTGGGGGATCCACCCTACACTAGGGGCACAGGTCTACTGGAAGAACTGAATTACCCTACCAGGAAGGCAAAAGGTGAGAGTCACATCTGCAGTTTTTGGAGAACACAGGGCCTTCCCAGAAGCAGAGATATCAGATAAATAGACATGTTGAAGAAGCGAGAAGGGAAGATTACTCCTAGCTCCCTCATTCCCAGTTAAATAGCTTCAGATTCTGTAATCACACTTAATTTTTCCCAGATGGATGCCAGGGCTGCAGGAGGAAATTGCCCTGGCTCTGTGCCTAGGTGGAGGCAGGGAAGTGCGGCGCTGCTGGCTGGCATCGGACCTTTGGAGAATGAGAAACAGAAGTGAGCTGGACCCTGAGCTACCAGGGGTTGGGGGGTGTGGCTCACAGTTCTTGTCCCCATCTCTTCCAAACCTATGCCAGCTTTCCCTGACTCTGAGGGTCAATGGTATTGCCAAGTACCGCCCACTGCTGTTAGTTTACGCCGTATTTGACTAATTTTGAGTGCCATCCTACTGACAGGATATTTTTATATGCACAAACGAGGAGGTGTGAGCAAACCAGCAAGGAAGGGTATCTGAAGACCATGCCTCCATATTAAAGAATCTACATGGGGAGGCCTGGCTTCTGCGTGGGGACCGCCAGGGAGCATATGAAGTGGGAAGAAGGGAGCACGGGGCTGGCCGGCTGGGCCTGTAGAAGAACTGGTTTGGAATCAAACAGAGAGCCTTCTGCTGTGTGTCTCACTTGGCTGACACTGAGCTTTCCTGTGGAGACCTTAGTTTGGTTGCTTTGTTTGTTTGTTTTTGGTTTTTTGTTGTTGTTGTTTTTTTTGGTTTTTTTTTCTCTCTCTCTCCTGAAAGGCCAAATGAAGAGCTTACACTGTCAATAGGGGCAGATTGCCCTAGGAATGAGTCCCACTAAGCCTATATTACCCTCTGAGGAATGTTTTAAATGCCTACAGGTTAAGTAGATGTAGTAGGAATGATTCCTGTCTCTCAAATCTTAGTGAGACCAACAAACAACACTTTGCCAGACTCCCTTGCAGCTAGTTATAGCTAGTTATGATGGAGTTCTGACTCAATTCCCCAGGAGAGTCCCCAAGTCTGGGAAAGAGACCTACCTTTCCTCCTCCTAAGTGGAATGTGGACATAGATAGGTACCTAGCAATCTTTACCATGAAGACAAAAGCAACACAAATGGCAGAGCAGCCAAGCAGTGGTGGCGCATGCCTTGAATCCCAGCCTTCTCAAGGCCGGCCTGGTCTACAGAGAGAGTTCCGGGACGGCCAGGGCTACACAGGAAAAACCCTGTCTGGAAAGAACAAAGAAGAAGATTGGAGAGCTGTTAAGAGCACTGACTGCCTCTTTAGAGGTCCTCAGTTCGATTTCCAGCAACCACATGGTGGCTCACAAGCATCTGTAGTTGGATGTGATGCCCTCTTCTGGCGTGTCTGGAGTGTACTCCTATACATAAGCTAAATAAATCTTTAAACAAAAGAAAGAAGAATGGCAAAAAAAGTTAGTAGGAACCTAGGCCACTGTTACCTTCCTAGAGCATTGTTCCTATGTAACAGGGAAACAGAAATGCTGACTTAATTAAACCACCACTATTTGAGGTCCCTGTCCCATACAGGAGAATTCATAGCAAAAGACAGGCAGGCAGGCAGACACAAAGTAGGACCAGTTCCAGCTTGTTGCTTGGTTTTGCAAATCAAGTTTTGAGAACACACTTGGACTCCATTATTTACTGTCTGGCTACCTTCACTATGACAGAAAACTGAGAAGCTGCCTCAGAGACTGTAGGACCCTTTACAGTTAAGTAATGGCCAAGCCCTTGTCCAACAGCTGGCTTCACCTTTTCTCTCTCTCTTTTAAAGATTTATTTATTTTATGTATATGAGTACACTGTAGCTGTACAGATGATTGTGAGCCACCATGTGGTTGCTGAGATTTGAACTCAGGACCTTTGAAAGAACAGTCAGTGCTCTTACCCACTGAGCCATCTCTCCAGCCCTTGGCTTCACCTTCTTGGACTTGAGTCTAGACAGTGATTCTCACATGAAAACGGCCACCTCAGGCTGGTGTGGACAGATGTGTGGCAGAGTAACCCTAGGACTCCTTTGCCAGACACCAGAACACAGTAGAGTGCCATACGGTGGCAGTACAGCTGGCCAGTGACCAGAGATGTCACAACAACCCATTTTATGCCTTTTGGCACCCAGTGGCTGTAGATCATGCCTGGGGTTTGGGCTGTAGTTGGAAACCTGGGGACCACCATCAGATGCCTGGGGTACCATCTGGGGTGTAAGGAGTGCCAGGGTGATGAATGGGGGAAGGGAGACCAGGGACCTGGCCAGCACTTTTTCTCCAATACACCAGTTTTACTGAAGTGAAGCCTTCCCTTTGGCACCCGTGAAAGTCACTTCTGCCCTAGGTATTCTCCAGAGCCCATAGAGCTGCCCCCTTAACCTCGAACTGATAGATCAAATCCCCCCAAGGTAGTGGCCTGACCTGGTACACCCCTCACACCCCTCAGATGTTACCCAGACTTTGAACGGCACTGATGGCGGTCCCCAAGTTTCCATCTATAGCCCAAAGCCCAGGATGAGTTACAGCCACCGGATGCTGCTGTGACTTCTGTGGTCTCTGGCCAGCTGCACTGTCACCGCATCAGTGAACTCTGTACTGTGTTCTGAAGTCTAGCAAATTCTCATGCAGCCATACCCCTGACTTCTGGCTGTCCCCCTGCCTACCACACCCACCTTCCAGTCTCCACTATAGATCACACTGTATCAGCCAGTCCACGTTCCACCCCATGGCCTCACTGGCATCCTCCAGTGGCATCTGAGATCTTTACTTGTGAGGATCAGCAGTCACCTCCTTCCCAGCTGTGCGCTCAGTATTTTCTAGCCATAAATGCCAGGCTGGGGTCTGCCCCAGGACCTTTGCACTTCTTTCCCAGGTCCCTGCAAAAAGCCTCACTGTTAGCTCTGGTCTCAACTCTTGCCACCTCTTAAGAGAAGTCCCAGTCTGCTCAGCTTGCTCTGGTCTACGTTTTACCTTAGTTTCTCTGCAGAATTCTCGGGGACCTGGAGTCGCAGTTTTGGAGGGAATTTTCCTTATATTCAATAAGCTTACTTGAATTCAAGCTCCTACGGATAAGAAATATTGGGCTTCCAACCACAACAGCCTCACCCCCAAGTGACAGTGTGTAGGATGCAGGTTCCGCATGTGTCAAGAGCAGTCTTTAGCTGTGTTGTCTTGGGGTTTTAGCGAGAGACCACCCATTCCAGAGGCTCAATGATGCTGGGGCTTTCTGCAAGCTGTGCCAGGCTTCCTTCCTCCAGTTCTGAGCTTGAGGTGAGTACAGGCTAGGAGAGGGACAAGAGACTTGCCTGCTTGAATGTGAGAGCAGAGGTTAAGGACTCAAGGTGGTCATGGCAACCACTGCGACTGGGGCACTCCACCTCTCCAGCAACATTAGAACTCCAGCACTTCTCTGTACTGAGTACAAATGCCACTTGCAGCCCCTGGGGTGGAAGCATGAGCCAACTGGCAGTGTCTTCAGCAGCTGCAAAGGACTTGTCCCCGCCCCAAATTCCTGCTATCCCAGTCACCCCTACAGTAGGACAGATACGTTTTTGTTTTTTAAGACCGAGATTCTCCATTTAGCCCTGGCTGTCCTAGAACTTGCTCTGTAGACCAGGCTGGCCTTAAACTCAGGATATCCGCCTACCTCTGTCTCTCAAAGGGCTGGGATTAAAGGTATGTGACATCACTAACATCACCATCACTGCCTGACTGGAACAAATTCTTGACAAGCAGATTTCCAAGTGATCTTTTGTTTTGGCTATTCTAAGAAACAGACCAGAACCTTGGGTGTGTTAGGGCAAGCACTCTACCACTGAGCCACATTCCCAGCCCCTCACTGGGGGATTCTAAACTGGGGCTCTACCACTGAGCCACACTCCCAGCCCCTCAAGGCAGGGCTCTACCACTGAGCCACGCCCCCAGCCCCTCACTGGGGGATTCTAGGCAGGGGCTCTACCACTGAGGATACAAGAGAAGCACTCAAAAGCCCTGTTTTTTTTTCCTTCCTTCCTTCCTTCCTTCCTTCCTTCCTTCCTTCCTTCCTTCCTTCCTTTCTTCCTCCCTCCCTCCCTCCCTCCCTCCCTCCCTTCCCTCCTCCTCCTCCTCCTCCTCCTTCTTCTTGTTTTTCGAGACAGGGTTTATCTGTGTAGCCCTGGCTACTCACTCTGTAGACCAGGCTGGCCTCGAACTCAGAAATCCGCCTGCCTCTGCCTCCCAAGTGCTGGGATTAAAGGCGTATGCCACTACCGCCTGGCCTGTTTTTTACTTTCTAAAAGATTTTTTTTCAATTATATGTGCGTAGTATTTTGCTTTCCTTTATTATTATTATTATTATTATTGTTGTTGTTGTTGTTGTTGTTGTTGTTGGATATATATGGGTGCTCTGTTTGCATGCTATGTCTGAACACAAGAAGAGGGCATCAGATACCATTATAGACAATGTGAGTGCTGGGAATTGAACTCAGGATCACTGGAGATGCAGCTTAACTGTTGAGCCATTTCTATAGCTCGGGGTATTTTGCTTTTTTTTTTTTTTAAATATATTTTCTTTATTTACATTTCTTTTTTTTTTCATTTTTTTATTAGCTATTTTCTTCATTTACATTTCAAATGCTATCCCGAAATTCCCCTATACCCTCCCCCCTTATTTTGCTTTCATATGTACCACGTGCATGCCTGGTACCAGTGCAGGCCAGTGGAGAGCATCGGATTCTCTGGGAGTAGAGTTAAAAGCAGTTGTGAGCTATGATGTTGGTTCTGGGAACCAAACCCAGGACTTCTGCAAAAGTCACTGAGCTCTAAGTTGCCTAGACTGCCCTTAAACTTTGGGTCCTCCTGCTTCACCAGGCCCCACTCCTCCTTTTCCAGGTTCAAACACCTGAGCACTGCTACCCACACCATGGTCTAGCCCTTCAGGATGCACCTGTTCAGTTCCCGGGCCGCTATGACCAACATGGCAGCTGCAGTGCTTCCCACTGTTTAGAATGCAATCTCGTGACAGGCAGGTTAGGCATGGGGCACACTGGCCCTGTATCAGTTACCTATGTGGTGTAGTCACAGGTATTATGTCCCCAGTGCTCATTCGCTAGGACTCTGAGACCCAGTGTAACAATACTGAGTGGAGGATCTTTTAGAGCAGTGGTTCTCAACTTGGGGGTCATGACTCCTTGTAGGGAGTCTGACAGCCCTTTCATACGGGCCAACTAAGACCACTGGAAAACAAAGATGTCTACATTTGTAAAGATGTTACGACTAACAGTAGCAGCAGAATCACAGTTAAGGAGCAGCAGGGATAATTTTATGGTTGCGGGGGGTGGGTGGTCACCATAAAATAAGGAACTGTATTACAGGGCACAGCATTAGGAAGGCTGAGAACCACTGGCCCAGAGGAAGGATGTCTGAAGTGGAAATGTCTGCTTTCTTTGGAGAGTTCTTTCATGAGATGTTTTGTCTAAGCAGACACAGGAGAGCATGTGTGAGGCTTTAAAAGAATGGAAATATAACCCCACAGAGTGACGGGGCTCTTGCACTCATTCACCTTGCACCGAGTTGCTCGTCCCGACTCTGTAGAGAATAACTTGCCGAGGAACTTCTCATGATATTCCAGCCGCTTCTTGCCACTTCCGCAATTCCTCGGGGCCTTGAGGCTTCTTCTGAATCAAGCAGCTGCTACTGATGTGTGTCTGGTATTTACCGATTAGACTGGGCTGCTATTACTGATTCCTGTTTCATGTTTTGGGCAGGACTGCTGATATGACAACAAAGATTGGGATCTTCCCAAAGAACTACTTCTAAACAGGTCCACAACCCCCACTTATTAACCTTTTTTTCCCTACCCCTGGTGGGCTAGAAAGGAGATAGAAGAGTTTAAGAATCCTAATTAAAGTAGGTTTTGCAAACTCTAAGCCTACTACTGATTGATGGTTAATCTTCACAACTTGACAGCATTGAGAACTGTACAGCACATTGCTGTGCCCGGGAAGCCGTATCCAGAAGATATTAAGGGGGGAAAACTCTGTCCACCGTGAATGTGAGTGGCACCCCCCTGCTGGTGCTGGGCCTGGGCACACTACCAGAACCCCAAGAGCAGACGTAAACGTTCTGCTCCTGTCCACGGGCTGAAAGTGAGCAAGTCAGCTTCTGTCCCTTGAGAGGCCTCATCAAACTCAGCAAGGGACTCTACCAGCCATCACCTTTGAATGACGTCAAGGGCCAAACGAGGCCATCTGCCTTTCAATCTTGCCTATCAATGGGGACACATCAAGAAGACATTTGGAAGCCGGGTGTGGTGGCGCACGCCTTTAATCCCAGTACTTGGGAGGCAGAGGCAGGCAGATTTCTGAGTTCGAGGCCAGCCTGGTCTACAAAGTGAGTTCCAGGACAGCCAGGGCTACACAGAGAAACCCTGTCTTGAAAAACCAAAAAAAAAAAAAAAAGATACTTTGGGGGGCTGGAGAGATGGCTCAGTGTTAAAAGCACCAACTGCTCTTCCGAAGGTCCTGAGGTCAAATCCCAACAACCACATGGTGGCTCACAACCATCTGTAATGAGATCTGATGCCCTCTTCTGGTGCCTCTGAAGACAGCTTATATATAATAATAAATCTTTAGGCCGGAGCGAGTGGGGCCAACCAGAGCAGCCTTCATTCCCAGCAATCACAAGATGGCTCATAACCATTAGTACAGTTACAGTATACTCATATACATAAAAATAAATAAGTAAATTAGTTAATCTTTAAAAATTTTTTTTAAAAGATACTTTGGGGGCTGGAGGTGGCTCAGTGGTTAAGAGCACTGGCTGCTCTTCTGGGGTACCCAGGTTCAAATCCCAGCACCCACAGGGAAGCTTACGACCATCTGTAACTCCAGTTCCAGGGAATCTGACAACCTCACACAGATAAAACACATCAGGTAAAACACCAGATAAAAACACACAGATAAAACACATCAGGTAAAACACCAATGCACAAATATTTAAGTAAAATAAGTTATAAAGAGCTACTGATGTGGTGCTGAACCTCTTTCCTAAGGTCAGGCTCTCAGTGAGGGAGCCACTTTCCCTTCAGATGTCACCTGCACAGCCTAATTTAAAATGCAAAGCTTCTTTGCTGAGTCTGGAGCATCCAGAGGCAACAAAGGCCTCGTTCATGGGAGGGACCTCTTCCTGACTCGTCATGACCCCAGCCGTGAGACTGGGTTTGGCAGTCCAGAACCCTTTCCTTTTCCTTTTCTTTCCTTCCCCTTCCCTTCCCTTCCCTTCCCTTTCCTTCCTTCCTTCCTTCCTTCCTTCCTTCCTTCCTTCCTTCCTTCCTTCCTTCCTTCCTTCCTTCCTTCCTTCCTTTTCTTCTCCTCATTTTTCTGTTTTAATTTTTCTGCACAGGTTTCTCTGTGTAGTCCTGGCTGTCCCAGAACTCACTCTGTAAACCAGGCTGGCTTTGAACTTGGAGATCTGCCTGCCTCTGCCTCCCAAGTGTTGGGATTAAAGGCACAAGCCACTGCCGCCAACCAGTGAGATCTCCATTTTCAAAGGAGGCCTGACCTCTGTCTTTTGTGGTATTACTCACCGTTTTTATGATGGTGTGGAGACGGTTGGTAGCTCTTGCAGAGCAGACCCACACTGTGAAGTACCACTCAATGGTCAGGATGTGTGCTCTGCCTATCACTCGCCATGGACCGTCCATCAGCTCAACCTCCGTGCCCTTGCTGTAGCAGTTATAAAATGTTCCCAAGGGGGCTGGAGAGGCAGCTCAGTCAGTGATGGCCTAGCATGAGCTAAGTCCTGGGTGTGTGTGTGTGTGTGTGTGTGTGTGTGTGTGTGTGTATGTGTTCGTACCTGTGGCCTCAGTGCTGAGGTGGTAGAGGGAGAAGATCAGCAAAGCAACTCACAATGGCAATGCAATATGTTCGAGGCCAAAATGGGCTGTGAGACTCTTGTCTTAAAAAAAACAAAAATAAAACAAATGTCTGTAAAGCTCAGCCCTTTGGGTACTAGGGATGTAGCTCAGTGGTAGAGAACTTGCCCAGTGTGTATGGGATCGTGGGTTCAAATAGCTAGTACTGACACCAGCCTAGCTCCCTGTTCCCTTCTGCTCCCTGCTGTCATGGGCACCCCCTTGCCTCTTCCCCTCCCCCCATCATCTGCACAGGCATCCCAAGCAGCCCCCTGAAACCTCAACCCTCACAGCCCCCCCCAGTGCCTGCCCTTCCTGCTGCTCCTGCTCACTTGCCTGTGTGCCTCTATCCTTAGAGCACTCGCCCTTCCTATCTCATCTTGTAGCCCAGGCTAGCCTTCAACTTCTGCCTCAGCCTCCAGGATGCTGGGATTACAGGACTGCGTCATCGTGCCCCGGCTCCAGGGCCTGGGTCCATCTGCAGAACCTCACAAAGGAGACAAGGCAGGAAAACACGCCACAGAGCTGTTTGAGGAGAGGCCAGACACATAAGACCTTGTCTCAAAACAACAAAAAGACAACCTCCTCTCTGTTTTCCCACTCACCGCTGTATCCCAGCTCCCTAGACAGCCTGTGCCCTCTCAGAGGCTCCCACAAGATTCAGTGAGCCAGGCCTTGTGCGCTCGGGCCTCAGGATGCTGCTGTGGTAATTAAGGTCCTATTCCTAGAGGCTCCTAGCTGCCAAGCTGCTAGGAGAACACGTGGAGAGCGCCTCCAGGCAGTGCTTGGCAAGGGAAAGTGCTTGGTAAATGGTAGCTGTCATTATAATCAGCCTGCTATTCTCAAAGCAGCTTTGGTGCCGTGTGTGTGTGTGTGTGTGTGTGTGTGTGTGTGTGTGTGTGTGTGTGTGTGTGTGTGTGTGTGTGTGTGTGTAGAAAGTGATATCACTCTCTAAGCCTAGGCTGGCCTTGAACCCTCCGAAGCCTGGTTTCCTTTCTTTCCCTTCGTGTGTGTGTGTGTGTGTGTGTGTGTGTGTGTGTGTGTGTGTGTCTCGACCTTTAGAGTGCTGGGCTTCTAAGCGTCAGTCATCACCCTCACCGCAAGCAGCCTCAGAACACCCACGTCAGGTTCCACAACTGTAATGGGTGGGGCCTGACTGCTATCCTCAACCCCAGGCGCCTTGTAGTGAGCCCTGGCAGCCATTCCCACCTTCCTTTTTACCCCAGGTGGGCTCTTGCCTGGCCCCCCCTGGAGAACAGTTCACTCCGTGCACATCTGCCTCCTCCTAGGCAGGATTACAGATGTGAATTACACCCCTCTGGGGTGCTTTGAATAAGAATGGCCTCCACAGGCTCTTCGTGTATTTGAATGCTTAAGTCACCAGGGAGCAGCACTGTTTAAAGAAATTAGAATGATCTGAAGGTGTGGCCTCTGTGGGAGGGCTTCCTGGGGCTGAGTGTCTCATCTTTTCCTGTCTGCTTTCTGGCTGAGGAGCGGGGTGTCACTGTCACGTCCTTCTGCAACACCATGCCTGCCACCACACTCCCTGTAATGGCAATGGACTAAACCTCGGAGCTGAAAGACAGCCTACGATGAAATGCTTTCTTTTATAAGCACCACCTTGATCGTGTGTCTCTTCACAGCAATAGACTAAGATGCCTCTCTACAGCAGTTTACCCTTCTCTTGGTTTTTTTCTACACAGCCATTTCTTTTACTTTACCTTCGGGTCCACCGCACAAGGTCCATGCCAGTTCTCTAAAGATGAAGGTGTCATCTGATGTGTAGAGAGCCGGAGAGATGGCTCACTGGTTAAGAGTGCTTGCTGCTAGGGCCGGGCATGGTGGCGCACGCCTTTAATCCCAGCACTCAGGAGGCAGAGGCAGGCGGATTTCTGAGTTCGAGGCCAGCCTGCTCTACAAAGTGAGGTCCAGGACAGCCAGGGCTATACAGAGAAACCCTGTCTCGAAAAACCAAAAAAAAAAAAAAAAAAGTGCTTGCTGCTATTACAGAGAAACCAATGGCTGGCTGGCAACAGCTTGTAACTCCAGTTCCAGGGCATCTGACTCCCTCTCGTGGCCTCCTTGGTCACTACACACATCATTTTTATTTAATGGTGCGCTTACTACACCCAAGATATCCAGTTCTGGAAGAGGTCATGCAAATGGAGGCAGTGCCACAGTGCTGAGGAACGGCCATCAGGGGCACAACGCACAGCGCTCCTGGACTCTGGGCCAGGTGCTAGACACCTGGGGAGCACAGGGGGAGCCGCCTACCATGCTAATGGTACTCCTCCTCTTTTTAGGAGGGACCAGGTGATGTGGTGGCAGAATACTTGAGGCCTCCATGACCCCAGTAAGCCACAGTCTGCTCTGGGGGGCTTGGGTAGCTAGCCCTTCCCAGGTTTGCAGCTGACTACAACCATGCAGCTGACTTTCCAACAGAGGCACTGTGGGGGGGAAAGTGGCCTTTGCCTGCCTGGCTCTTGACAGCACAGATCACTGGGGGGGGGGGTGGTTTCAAGCTTCATGGGTGGCCTGAACCCCAGAACTCTTAGCTAAGTTATGGTGGCTTTGTACCCGAGATTCTAGAGCTGAAACGAGTTCGAGGCCAGCCTGGTCTAAAGAGTGAGTTCCAGAACAGCCAGGGCTACACATGGAAACCCTGTCTGGGGTAGGGTGGGGGGGTGGGGAACCTTGTCTCTAAGCCAAACAAAAACTTGCTGGGCTGTGGCTCAGCTGACAAGAGTGCTTGTGTAACACGCTCAAAGCCCTGGGTTCAATCCCCAGCAGCACACACTTGGTCAGGGCAGTGCATGCCAGTAATCCCAGCACACGGGAACAGCAGCAGAGGAACGCTGGTGTAGTGCATGCTCAGTCACACTCACGCAGCTCGAACATATGCGGAGCCAACATGTAGAATCTGGCTTTTATTCAGCCCTTCACATTATCTACAGCTAAGACAACACAGATGGGCGGGACCCCCAGCGCTGATTCCAGCTTCCTCAGCCCTGCTCCCCTCACCCTTCTACCAGCACTCTGGTGGCCCCGCCTACACCTCGCCCCGGGCATGCAGCATGAAGTGGCCATGCAGCTCCCCGAGGTTGTCAAAGGAGTCCTCACACTCCGTACAGTGGTAGGTGCCCCCCTCCTCCTCGTCTTCGTCCCCATCCCGCCCTGCTGGCCGAGTTTCCCCAGTGCGAGACGGTTCCTCCTCTTCCTCTCCAAGAGCCCTGCTCTCAGGGCCTGGGGCTTCTTGGGTTGCTGTTGCAGGGCAGCAGAGTCGGCAAGGTGGGGTACCCGGCGGGGCCTCTCCCAGCGCTGATCGGCCGCAGAGCTGGCAAGGCTGTGCAGGTGGGCCAGCAGGCTGGGTTGCTCGGGGGGCTCGGCGGGACGGGCCACCCCTGCCCCCACCTATTCGCTGTTTCACCTTATAGCCAGGGTCATATTCGGGGTCATCAGTGGTCTCCTCTTCCTCTTCCTCCTCCTCCTCCTCAGAGTCGGGCTCTGAAAGAGTGTATTCAGAGTCAGAAGAATGCTCCGGGCCTGTTGGGGCAGGTAGGAGAGACATGGCATCAGGGCTGTGTCCAGCTGCCCCCGAGCCCTATTCAAGCTCGCTGTGTGGGCAGGACAGCTTGACACAACACAGATGCAATGTATCTGCACGGCTACCAAATGACTACCTGGCGAGAGCTGCATCTGTCACCTGTAATGGCGGTATCAAGGAGGCTGAGGCAGGAGGATCACTGCAAGCTCTGGCTTACAGAGAATGAGATCCTGTCTCAAAATAAATCACACAGGTGGGCGTGGGGATGGGGTGGACAACAAAGACAGCGCCCGTGTGCCCACCCAGCGCTTACAGCAACACCCGGACCAATGTGGCCACGGCTGTCCCCTACACAGTCTATCACAGAAAGCAACGGCCCGGCCTAGACCATTCCAGAAAGACCAACATCAGAATTAGGCAGCTAAGCAGTAGACACGCAGGTCTGTTTTGGTTGGTTTGGTGTCAACACTGGTGATTTCCTTAATCATTTGCCATCTCATTTTTTAGACGGGGTCTCTCACTGAACCCAGAGCTCAGCAATTTGACCACTGGGTCAGGCCTGTCTGTGCCTTCCAGCGTGGCAGTCCAGGTGCAGAGACCACACTACACACTATGCCTTCATTTGGGTGCTGGGGAAGCCAAACTCCTGTATCCAAACCTCCACAGTGGCATCCTCCTCAGCATGTTTATCTGTTTTGTTTGGTTTCTCATGTAGCCTAGGGTTGGCTTTGAACTCCTGATCTTCCTGCCTTTGCCTCTCAAAAGCTGGATTACAGACCAGCACCACTATACTTGGCTTTTCTTTTTTGAGACAGAACACGTATGTATATGCTCATCTCCCACGCTGGCCATTGCCTCATCATCATCCTGCCTCAGTCTCTAAGTGCTGGGATTACAGATAATTCCCATTTCAATAAACAAGTCAACTAAAATGCTCAATTTTAAGTACAGGTACACGACTGTAATTTCAGCATATAAAAGTGCATATAGATGAGTTTGGCATGATCAAGGGTTTGGCAAGATGGCTCAGTGGTAAAGGTGCTTGCTGCTAAGCCTGACAACCTGAGTTTGACTCCTAGGACCCACAGAGTAGAGGGACAGAACCAACTCCCAATAGTTGTGTGACCTCGCCTCCTGATACCATGAGAGTGTACCCACCCTCACTAAGTCAATAGATAAACTTAACAAAAGCTTTTAAAGGAGAAAATGTGAGGTGAGGAGGACATTAGTGGCTGCTGTAGGTCACACGCAGGGCTGCGGTCTCCATGGTCAAGGGAGCCTGTAGTGCCCAGGGAGCTTGCTTGCTTTGGCCACACTGGAAACGGCATAGCGGGAGCACCCACTGGGCTGCAGAAGCAATCTCCCTCTGCCAGGAGCATCTCCTCCCGCAGCTCACAGTGAGGGTGTCTCTGCCCTGTTCATTATTACCACGGGGGCAACAGGTGCTCAGGGGCCACTCCTCGCCCACCCTCCCCTTCACCACAGACTCCTTGCTGCCTCAGTACCACAGGGGTGTGTATCTACCTGCCCCGTGGCCTTTGCTTCCCTTTCTGCAGACCAAGCTCCAATCCTGTCTCTGGCTCTGCTCAGGACAACACTGGTCCCTGGTTCACAGCAGCCCCTCCCCAGTGCTGCCCTCACCCTGCCTTAGGTCTGTTTCTCTTGCAGTCCAATCAAGTGCACAACAATCACTCGTGTTTCTTCTTGTCCCCAAGAGAAGCAATGGTTCGTGTGGTGGCCCTGTGCACCCCACATGCTGTCCCCTCTGCTACGGATGCTCAGCCCTGCCTTTCCCTTAGGCCCCAGGGCAAAGCTCCCTCTTTGGTGAGCCACCCTAGACCTAAAAGACTGCTGCACTGTCCCTGACCCATTTTGTGACCCTCTCACCTCCTCCAGACACTGTCTAAGGCCTAGAGGACTCTCTGTGACTGTCCTATACTATGTCCACTTGGCCCTCCGTAGCCTGGCTTCAGGACCCAGCACAGGCAATCCTCTATGACAGCCACTGCTTTGATGGCCTGGCTACTGCTGCTCCCACCACTCTCTAGAGCCTGTGGCCTTCTGGGCGCCCCAGTATGTCTCCCTCATCAGCCTGGGGACTCCTTGTGGGCAGACTTGATCTTGACCAGGCTCTGGGCTCTCCTCCAGGCTTCTCCTGCTCCTTCCTGGGAGAGCCCTTCTCCATTCTACCGGCAACTCTAGCTACTCTGTGAGGCCCAGGTCAGTGTCATCTTCTCTATGAATCCTCCCTGGCTCTTAAGGCTGTCAGTGTCTCTTTGGGCTCCCCTACTCCGCCCACCCAGGCAGTAACACCCATCACCTAGGCCTGAAGACTCAAGGCAGGCCCTTGCTGAACTCAGCTCCACTTCTCAGTCCTGCTGAGTCTGAGTGGATCTAATTAATTCCACTTGCTAAGAGTCTCCAGCCTTGAGCCAGAGCCCCCCACCTCTTCTCAAGTCTGACGTCACCAGTGCTTCAGGTACCCACTATGACTTCACCAAGTTGCTTGTGATGAGCCGTCTGGTTGTTGTCCCTGGCTACCCAATCCTGCATGCTCACTATGACTTCCAGGCACTCAGCCCCTTTGCACCCGCCATGCACTCTCCATCAAAGAGATCCTCCAAGCGCAGCATGGCTCTGGCAGCCACTGGGCCCTCAAAGCCCACTGCGGCTCCCGTGGCTCCCGAGGTTCTCGCCGCCCCCACGGCTCTGGCAGCCACTGGGCCCTCAAAGCCCACTGAGGCTCCTGCAGCTCCCGTGGCTGCCGCATCTCCAGCCTCCTTGAAGATCACTAAAGCAGCAGTGCCCACCAGTTCCTCAGTGCATCCTAAGTCCCCTAACTTGTTTATGAGCCCTAGCAGTTCTAAGTCTACCAGAGCAACAGGTGCCAAGACCCAGGCCAGCAGCAAGACCCAAGGCCGCAGCAAGACAAGAACATCCAGTCAGGTGAGCACTGATACTAAGGCCAGGAAGGCCAGCAGGGGCAGGAAGGGAGGCAAGACCGGAGTCATGGGACAGTATCAGCAGAGAGACACACACAGCCGGGGACGAACTCCAGGCAAAAGGGGAAGCCAGAGCTCTAAGACATCCCCGAACAGGGCCATCACTCCTAACAGGAAGAGAACCCATTCCGCCAAACCAGGAGTGGCCAAGAAGGAGAGGACCCCTACTTCCCACCGCAAACAAAGCCGAGGCAAGAGTTATAGCCAATCTAGAACCAGTGCCCATGGAAGGAGCGACCACTGGCTTAGAAACAGGCACAGGACAAAGAGCCCCAAGCTGCACGGAGCCTTAGACACTGAGCGTGTAGGCTCTAGGCTACCTGCAATGCTCAGCAGGGCCAAGAGCCACAGCCCGACTAGGACCGTCTTTGAGAACTTTCACAAGTCTCCAGTGGTATCCAGGAGAGCCAGGAGCTACAGCCAGCTGACTTCCCCCAGCAGGGAACAGACTCACACCCTCACTGATCCGACTCACACATCAGATAGGATCAAGAGCTACAAGCAGGCCAGAAGCCACAGCAGGACCCAAAGCCTCAGCCGCTCTAGGACCCCTAGCAGGACCCGAAGTCACAGCCGCTCTAGAACCCCCAGAAGGTCAAGAAGTCACAGCCACAGGAGGACCTGGAGCCAGGAGAGAAGTCACAGCTGGAAGAGAAACCACAGTAGGGCAAGAAGTCGAACCCGGAGGGGCACGCCCATCCAGATGGAACAAAGCCAGCAGAGCACCCACAGCAAGGAGAGAAGTCACAGCCCAAGGAAACCTCCAAGAAGGGAAGGAAGCCAAGGATGGTGTAGGACCTCGAGCGAGGAAAAAAGCCACAGCCCGTCCAGAAGTACCAAGAAGAGAGATCACTGTCGCTCAAAAACCACCAAGAAGAAGGGTCACAGGCGGTCTAGAATATCCAGTCCTGAGAGTGGGAGCAGCCAGTCTAGAAGTCCCAGCATAGACACAGCCCACAGCCCGTCTCGAACTCCCATCAAGCAGAGAGCACGGAGCAGATCCCGAATCTCCAGCAAGGAGAACCAGCGTGGCCACTCTAGAACCCACAGTAGGGGTAGAGCCCTCAGCCAATCTAGAACTTCCAGCAAGGACAGAGAGCCCACCCAAGATGCAACCCCTAAGAGCCTCCATGGGAAGCCATCTCCCACCAGGACGAAGACTTCTAGTCAGAAGAGAACTGGTAGCAAGGCAGGCGGCCACTCCTCAACACAGCTTCCCAAGGAGGTCCAACCCCAGGATGACAGCTTTTCCAAGACTGCTACTTCTAAGGCCACCTCACCTGGGGAAAGGTCTTCATCATCTTCCTCCAAGCTGGCGTAGCCTCCAGTCTCAGTGGGTTCACGGGTCTCTGTCATGGCGGGGGGAGGGGACAAGAGACAGGAGCAGAGCAGCGACTGAGCAGGGTCCCTCCCCGGCCAGCTCTCCCGCGGTCACACCTCCAGCCACAAGCTCCTCTAATACAGGATGTTGGCAGGTAGAGAGGGGTGCTGGACAGGGAGAAAAGAAAGGCCTGCGGTGACTCAATAAATTTTTACGTAACACTTGTCCCCATTCTAAGACCACTGCGTGCTCAGTGCTGGGGTGGGGCAAAGATGGCCTCTGTCCTGTCTTGACTGTGTACAGAGTCTCAACTCTGCAGACCTTGTCCCCAGGAGGCCTTGAATCCAGTTATCTGGGCAACAGACTGTCTTGTGGTTCTTAGTCAGTGAAGTAGGGAGAGAAGACATCCCAAGTTATCTAAAGGAAGGTATTGGTATGGTCACCAATCATAACTAAGTGCCAGACATTAACCCTTTAGCTGTAGGAAGGTCTGGGGCTGAGGGAGGGAGGACCACCAGGAAGAAGAGTCACAGATTGTTGACTATTAAGGACACAGAATACTTGGTACAGCTGAGATACTAGCTAGCCTGGAAATGTTTTAAACTGTTTTCTTTTTATGAGACAGGATTTTAAATACCCCAGACTGACTTTGGATTCCCAATGCTCCTGGATCTACCTCCCAAATGCTAGAGATCAAACTGTGGGGCGTCAGGCACGCTAGGCAAACAACCCACTCTGCCAACCGGGCTGAATCCATACCCTTCCATTTGTGCTTGTTTGAAGCAAGGCGTCATATATCCCAGGCTGGCCTCAGGTTTACTAAGGAGCCTCAGATGACCTTGAATTCCAGATCTTCCTGCCTCTTTTCCTCCCAGTGTCAGGATCACAGGAACATCACTGTGCCTGGCGTGTTTTAGACGTCAACCTAATTTTGTAAAAGTCAGCCTCGCTGACTTTTGAGGTTTGAACTCAAATCTGTCATTTTCTGCCTAGTGCTTCAAACAGGACCCAACTTTTCTTGTCTGTATCCTTCTCAAGTCCAGGCTTTGGTTGGCACACAGAAACAGCTCCCTCGAAGCAGAAGAGGAAGGAAGAAGACCTGCACACTGTCCAAAGTCCAAGTTCACACTGGCCACCTCACCAGACTGTGGTTCAACAAAGATCCAAAGCCATGCTCTGAATAGAAGTAGGCAGTCTACACCCACAGTCTTAGCTCTCAGGCTGGTAAATCTGCAGTTTAAGGTCAGAGCTGGCTACATAGAATTTGAGGCTCGTATGAACTAAATGACACACTGTCTTAAAAAAGAAAGAGTCGGGCAGTGGTGTGGTGGTGCACGCCTTTAATCCCAGCACTTTGGGGGCAGAGGCAGGTGGATTTCTGAGTTTGAGGCCAGCCTGGTCTACAGAGTGAGTTCCAAGACAGCCAGGGCTACACAGAGAAACCCTGTCTTAAAAAACAAACAAACAAACAAAACAAACAAACAAACAAACAAAACAAAAAGAAAGGAAGGAAGGAAGGAAGGAAGGAAGGAAGGAAGGAAGGAAGAGATCTCATAGACTCTACTCCTTTGCTCAACTCTCCAGGCTTCTGGTGGGGTTGGGGGCAGGGCCACATAAAGGCCTTTTATAGCCAGAGAAGGGCAGTCCTAGTTCATTCTCCTCCATTTCCCATCTGGAATTTTCTCCTTCCTCTTTGTGGATCCAGAGTGTTTATTTTCACCCTTGCAAAGCTCACCTATAACCATCCACATTGCTCCTTGGCTCCCATAATTCCTGTTTCTCTCAATGCACACGTTTCTTCCTCCTACTGCATTGTGACAGGACCTTGCAAGACCAGGCAGTGTAGGACTAAAAACAATACGGTTTCCACTCTCCTTTAGACTCTTACTATACAGTCCAGGCTGGCCTTGAACTTGCAATCCTCCAACTTCAGCTTCCCAGGTTCTGGGGACAATAGATATGGACACTAATAATATGGCAAAGCCTGAATTTAGGGCCTGGGGGCACAAACAATGGTAGAAAGCACACTGTTCAAAGCCCAAATGTCAAATTTGCTGTTGGAGGAATGCGGCTGGAGCAAGAGGAGGAGGTGGCATCATTGGATAGGGAATTTACTAAAGACACCTAGATACTGGATCAGGCCTTTGAAGGACCGAGAAATAGTGACTGGCAAGGAAGAGCTCTCATGATTAATCATCAGATGTTGGGCCCCTCTAATTCTGTAGTAATACATTATTTTTGGAAAAACTCGCACCATTCAGCAAAGAAAAACTGAGGACAACTGGTTGTTTCTATTTTAAATATTTAATATATGTGTTCCATGCAACAATACCTAGGATTAGCCATTCCATAAACCCACTCCCCCTTCTTTTTTTGAGATCTGATGCCCTCCCCAAAAGGAAAAAAAAAAAAAAAAAAAAAACAGGTCTAGAATAGCGAATCCTCCTGCCCCAGCAGGAATTATAGGCGCGTGACACCACACTGGGCTTTAACTATTATTCTACTTGACCATCACAGCAAGGATTGTTAGGACTTTTCTTGGGGGTTTACTTGGGGACAGCCATCCCTCTCCAAACCCACATTATATAAAGCTTCTTCCAGAACGTTCCGGATATCAAGTGGAAGCATTAGGACAGGTGGAAGCCAGCTGGGCGTGGTGATGCACCTCTGCGAACTCAGCACTTGGTAAATTATAAATTCTAGGTTGTACTCCGCGATATTGTGGGTCCAAAACCCAGCTACATGAAACCGTATGCCTCAGTTCCCTCAAAAGCAGAGTGGCCAGGACCCCACCCACACATACGCCTCACAGTGCGTGAGTGAACACAATAGATACCTTTCCGCACAACGCTAGGTAGGACTGGGACTCGGACAAACCCCGGTACCAAACAATAAAGATCAGCTCCCACAATGCCCCGTGACAGCGTCCCACGATGCCTCGGGCCTTTAACGACCACCAGGCACCCAAACGCTCCTTGCCCCGGGGCTTCTCACAGAAGGCGTGTGCGACGAAAAAAAAAAAAAAAAAAAAAAAAAAAGTCCCCTCCAGGAGCCCAGGCCCTTCCCAGAATGCCCCAGGCCCAGAACGCCTGGCCCACGGGCTCCCACAATGCCTCGAGGCGAAGCTGTGCTGGGTCCCGAGCCGCGTGCTGGGGAAAGCAAGGGACTCCCGGGCCGGTCACTCGGCCAAGCGGCCGCGGGCTCCCGTCATGCAGCGGGGCTGTATCGCCCGCTTCCCAGCATGCCCCGCGGCCCCCCCCAAGCTCGGACACTCACCGACGCCGGCGGCCCCGGATCAGGCTCGGCGGTGGCGGCTGCACGCCCGGGCACTGCGCCTGCGTTTCGGGAGGCTAGGCGAGCGGGCGAGCGAACGGGCGAACGAGCGAGGGGCGAGCGAGGGGCGCGTGCGCGGTCAGATGGACCATTCCCGGAGGTCGATGGGAAGAGGGGCTCAGAGGATGGCGAAGGCTGTAGAGCTCACGCCGGCGGGGGTGGCGGGCTCTGCCGCTCACGGCCCCGCTAGACTTGGTACAGTCTGCGGCCCGAAGGGTGAAGAAGCTTTAAGAATCGCGCGTGCGTGCGTGCGCGGTAGAGCGAACGCGCCTTATAAATAGTGGATGCCTTGGAATGAGGGGGGAGAGTGGGGGCCTAAATACTCGGCCCGGATCCCCCGGGCTGGAGGCTCGCTCATTTGCATAATCCTAGCGCGGGACAAAGGAAGGCCTCCCGCACTGGAGGATGTGATTTGCATATTCCCGGGAGAGGCTGTTCTTCAGAGCGCAGTGATTAGCATATGGATGGGGAGGGGGGGGGCACCTGGAAAAATAAAGCGCATGCGTGTAGGGGACTGCAGACTTAATCGTGGTGGGCTGGCAACCTTGTCCCGAAACTACCGAAGGTCTGGGACCCCGTTCACGTCCCTGTCACCTAGGATAAATTCCTGGACAGCACGTGGTTTCTGCGTTGCGAGAGATCTGAACCCCCAGTCTAAGGAAAACGAACCACATTTGATTAGACAAATACTTAGAACTGTCAAGACCTGGAAGAGAGAGAGGTAGACGGCAGGAGGCCGTGGATGCCAGAAACGCCTGCCCCAGCTCGAGGTTCTGCAAGGGCTTCCAAGGGCTGATTTTTAAGCCAGGTCTGAACTGGAGCCAAGTAGAATGCCAAAAAGCAGAGGGAATAGCTGATGCAAATTTCCAGAGGCAAAGTAGTGCTTGCATTCTTAGAGGGAGTCAAGGCAGCTTTTCCGTGGAGCACAATTAGAAAGTCTGCTATAGGTGTTTGCTTTTTTATTTCTTTTTTTGTTTTTCTTTCTTTTCTTTCTTTTTTTTTTCTTTTTTGAGGCAGAGTCTCATGTAGCTCAGGCTAGCCTCCAACACCTGGGTCGAAGAAAATGACCTTGAACGCTACCTCTTGAATGTTGAGATTACAGGCATATGGCAGCCAGCCCAGCTCCTGTGGGTAATTTTAAAGGGCCATAACTTCATGCTGACTATTTGTAGCCATCCCTACAGCCCTCTCCTTCCCGAATGCTTTTATCACTAGCAATTTAAAACTCTAGAGTCCCATTACACCACAGAAAAGGAATAGTTGTGTTTTGCTTTGTTTCTGAGAGTCTCCTTGTGTATTCTGGAACTCACTCTAGCTCCGGGTGGTTTTCGTCAACTCCCTGCAGTTCTCCTGCCTCAGCTTCCCAAAGGCTGGGGTGGCAGGTATGCACCTCCCACACCTGGTCTCCCAGTCAAACTTGTGTCCCTGACGCCTCTTCTGGACCCACCCACCGTTTTATCTGGTCCATATCCCCAGCACTTCAAACACAGTAATCCCTTTGCTGTCTCAGGCTTTGATCTTGCCTTTCGATTCATCGGGAAAACCCTTTGTCCCTGCTGCTCCGAGCTCACTCTCTCCTGGTATTGATGCCAATCCGAAGGGCCTTCCTTGATGATACAGCTCCTGCAGATTGAGTGATTTAGGGAAATTGACACAGCACTGGTCTCAATAAATGCAGCGCTCTGGGTGGAAATGGGGTGGAGGGTGCCTGGGGCTTTGGAGTTCTTTAAGTCTCCTCACTCTGCATGAAAATTTCCATAACAAAATAAAACAGTACCCACCCAACCCCCCACCGCCGCACGCGTGTGCGTGCGTGAGTGTGTATGTGTGTGTGTGTTTATTTTATTCAGGCAGGGTCTCACTACTTAACCCTGGCCTGGAGTTTACTATGTAGACCAGGCTGGCTGCAGATATCCACTTGCCTCTTGTGCTGGGAATTAAAAGTGTAAGCCACCACCACAGGAGACTGATTGACCCACCTTCCTTTCTTTCTGAAACAGGAGCCTAATGTGTAGCCCAGGCTGTCCTCAAACTCACTCTCCTGCCTCAGCTCCTTGAAGGCTGGAATTTTAAGATTTTAAGCATATAAATATTAAGAGCCCTCTTTACAATTTAAAGCAAGCTTTAAGCTTTTCTGCTTGGGGGGTAGGGGCACACAGTCTTGCAGTCTTGCTAAGTAGCTAGGAGTGGCCTGGAACTTGCTCTGTAGAGCAGGCTGCCCTGAGCTTCTGCTCGCTGAGTGCTGGGCTTCCAGGTGTATCCCACCACGTCCGGCTCTGAAACTGTTCCCATTGCTGCCTAGATGCGTCTGTTTCCTTCATCAAAGTTTCACAAAGGTCAGAGTACAGTGACCTTTTCACCTTGAGCCCTTAAAGCCTAGAACAGGATCAAATTTCAGATTCCTGTTAAACTGAAAAAAACAAAACAAAACAAAACAAAAAAAAAAGCCTCTTTTGTGTTTGTGTGTGTGTGTGTGTGTGTTTTATTCACAAATTGCTGGCTGTGGTTGGATCAGCCTGTAACCCCAGCTTTTTAGAAGCTGAGGCAGAAGGGTTACCGGAGTTCAAGACCTGCCTGTATTATAGTATAAGATGCTGTCTCAAAACGAAGAAACAAACAAACAAAATCCTCACCACGCCTCTCACCGCCCCCCTCCCCAAAAAATCCCCCAAGTCTGGGATTTTGAGGAAGAGTGGCTGGTGGTTGGCCTCTCGGAGGTCTGGCTCCTTCATCTTCCTGTGTATCAGCATCCACGGTGCTCCACCCCAGCGCCTGCATCCCCCCCCCCCTTCCTAGCGGTACAGCGGCGGACAGAGGGACAGACACACAGCCACCCCATACTTGTTCTCTCCTCAGTTTAATGGTGGTTAGTGGGATTGCCAAACCCCCTCCCTATCCCCTCCCCGCCCCGTACAAAAATGTGTTTCATTTTTTTTTTAAACAAGAAAAAGGGGCAAAAGCCAGTAATGGGGGGAGAGGGGTGCAATCTGATATTTTCATACAGATTTTTGATTTTTTAATATATTATATATAAAACCATAGAGAACCACACATCCCCTCCAAACTCCTTTCCCCCTCCCCGGGGGGCCTGGAGGAGAGACGGGGAAGGCCCCCCCAAGAGCGGGTGAACAGACAATTATGGAACGGGAAGGACGTGGGGGTCAAGATGGAGGGAAGGGGAGCCGCCCAGGAACCCAGAGAAGGGGGACTGGATAAGAGTCGGGGTTGTCTCCCTTACTGCCCCCCCCATCGGAGTTTTCACACAAAGACACAGAATTCCCATTTCCACGCCCTCCCCTGCCCCTCCCCCCACCGTGCAAACATGGCTTTGCAAAGAGGTGCCCAGAGCTCTGTGGAACTCTTACAATGGCTGGCATGGGGTCTGGGACCCCAAAGAAATCTGTGTTTCCCTTCCCTGCCCACCCCACCCTTCCCAGAATCTGGCCCCCTCCCCCACAAGACCTGGTTCTGTAGCCTAGGGGTTCTGGCCTTCCCCCTGTTTTCTTCCCCCAACCCAAATCCTTATTACCCGTCCCAGGACTGGGGGTCTAGGAGGGTCCTTAAGTCCCTGTCTCCATAGGGGATCCCAAGTCTCTGGACCCTAGCCTTTGGCCCTGGGAGAGATCCAGGCATCCAACACCCCCAACCCCTGCCCAAGCGCCGAGGTGTTAGCTAGTGGGGGAGAAGACCACCATCCCATCCCGGACTCTGGTCAATGTCTTTGCTGGCTCCTTGCAGCTGGCGGTGGGGGAGTAGGGTCAAATGAAGAATTCTTCTTTCCGTTTGTGTCCATCGCCGCCATTGAGGAAGGCTTCTCTGGCTTCTCCCTGCTCATCCAAGCCACTGGCCTCATGGGTCAGATAGGATCCTGAGAGCAGGAAGATGTCCCCAGGGCAAAGGGCATGGTGATGAAGACCCAGGGAGTGTGTATAGGAAAAGGAGACAGGCAAGAGACACAGCATATGAAGGAAGTGGGAGAAAGGGAACCAGAGTCCAGTTCAGTGAGGCACAGGACAAAGGTAGAGAAAGAGGTAAAGAGGAATTAGGAAGACTCCAAAAAGTCACAGAGGACCCACCCTCATCCCCGATATGCCCTTTTTTTTTTTTTTTTTTTTTGTTGAGACATGGTCTCCAGTTTCCCAGGTAAGCCTCAAACTTGATAGTTACAAGTGACCTTGCACTTTGTATTCCCCTGCCGCTATCTCCCAAATACTGGAGTTAGAAGCATCCACCGCCATGTTCAGTTCTGGGCGGCTTTGTTCATGCTAAGACAGAGTCTATCAATGGAGTCCCCTCCCCTGCACCTCCTTCCCAACCCTTCCCCCGCTTTCTGATAGTATTCCTTTAAGTCTATGCTGTCAATAAATTCAGCAACTTGAAAAATAAATTACTCAAAATCTCTCCCCTTATTCTGCTAAATCTCAGCCCTTTCAGAGCCCAGGGCCAAAAGCTCCACCCTACAGGGTATTAGTCAAAACTATGGCTTGATTTCAAATCCAATCCAGTGTCTAGGCTCCATCCCCTTGCAATCCAGAATCAGAAATGACCACACCCTTCACTGATTTCAGGCCCCGCCCTCACTTACCCTTCTGTCGGACGGAGCACCAGACCATGCCCACTAGCACACATATGATCAGAAACACCAGTAGCGCCAGGATGCCGCCCACAATGGCGTAAGGAACCGATGTCTGAGCCTCTACCACTGCACCGGGGTCTGTCGGAGAGAGAATGTCGAAGAAAGTCCTAATCCAGCCTTCTGCTGCCAGGCCATTAAGCTATTCTGCACATAGCTTTGCTCCTTGAATGTCTGCCACCTTTTTTAGGCCCCCCCGCCCCCATTTGCTCCAGTTCTTCTGAGAATCCTTGGCTTTTACACCGGTGGGTTTTTCACTCCTGGTATCTACACGCCTCTATACCCTCCCACCCCTAAGCTAGATGTAACACCCACCCTAGCTTTGGGGTTTTAAAATAAATGTTGCTCATTTTCATGTATATGTGCTTGCGTGGATTTATGTGTGCAGGAGCCTATGGAGGCCAGAAGAAGGCTCTGGATCTAGAACTCAAGTTACAGAAAGTTGTGAGTGAGTTGCCATGTAGGTGTGGAGAACCCAACCTTGGTCCTCTGCAAAAGAAGTAAGCACACTTAACAGCTGAGCAGTCAGTCCCCATTTGCCTGTTTATTGAGACAGCGTCTCACTGTATAGCTCCAGCTAGCCAGGAACTCACTATGTAGACCAGCCTGGCTTGCTTTTGGTTTTTGGTTTTGCTTGTTTTTAAAGAGTATCTCCTGTATTATAGACTGGTCTAAAAAAAAAAATTTGATGAAGATGGCCTTGAATTTTTTTTTTCAAGAAGAGATTTCTCTAGTAACAGCCCTTGCTCTCTAGATCAAGCTGGCCTCAAACTCACAGAGATCCATCTGCCTTACAAGTGCTGGGATTAAAGGTGTGTGCCACCTTCTCCTTACTGGCCTTGATCTTCTTATCCTCCTGCCTCCATCTCCAGGGTTCAGGGATTACGGTCATTATGTGGTACTAGGAATTGTATCCGAGTTTATCATGCAGGTTAAGTAAGCATTCTTTTGTTCAAGCTCCACCCTAAGGCCCTGTAGCCCCCCACCAGGCCTTCCATACTGTCCTCACCATAGACCACAAGCACGTAGAGCGCCCTCGCGTGGCCGTGCTTGTTCGCCGCCTCGCAGGTGTAGGTGCCGTTATCTGCAGATACCAGGCCAGGTAGCGTGAGCGTCTCGCCCACCGCCTCCGCCCTCTCTGGCAGAGACTCATTCCCACGGTTCCAGCGGATCTGGTTTGGCCTGACCGTGAGTAAAAACAAGTTAGGAACCCAAGAATCGGACTTCTCAGGAATCTGGACACGCAGTTCTGATCCAGCATCAATCCGTGTGTGTGTGTGTGTGTGTGTGTGTGTGTGTGTGTGTGTCCCAGCAGCAGTAGTCCCATTGCCAGCTATGCATAAGATGCTAGGTTCCATCTCCAGCAACGAAAAGGCGCTAGGAAGATGCTTCAGTGGCAGGAAAAGGCGCTTACCAAGGAGCTTGACTAGAAGTTAAATTACTGGGACCCACATGGTAGAAGGGCAGAACGAATTCTCATGAGCTGTCCTCTGATGTCCCTACTGTGTAGTGGTAGCCCTCCCACGCCCCGCAAAAATATATTTTTAAAAAAATTATATATTGTATGTGTATGAGGGTTTGTCTGCAAGTACTTCAATGAATCTCGGGCATGCAGTGCCCTCAGAAGCCAGAAGAGGGCGCGGATCCCTGGGACAGGAGAAGATTGTGAGCCGCTGTGTGGGTGCTGGGAATTGAACCAGGGTCTTCCCTGAATAGCTGGAGGCTAATCCTCCAGGCCCCACTCCTTTTTCTAAGTAAAAGGGTCTATCTCATGGCCCCTTTCTTATGGAAAACCAACAGTCTTGAGGCCAGCTTTTATATGTAGCCAGGACTGTAAGTATTCTTCAATTTATAGTTTCCATACGACCCAGGAGTGCAAGCCCTAAATCTCTTCACCACTTAGGAGCCAGAAGTCAGATCTCACCTGGGGTTCCCTGTGACAGCACAGGTCAGCACCAGAGTGTCTCCCTCCCTCACTACAGCTTGAGAGGCGTGGATCCGCGCTGTGGGGGAATCTGCAGCACAGGAGGAAAATTGAGAGATCATGCCAGTGATGGGGGACCTCTAGGGGCTGGCGGCTGGCGTGCAGACCCCTGAGCCACTTACACTGCACATCCAGCACGTACTGCGTCTGCTTGCTGTGTCCCGAGGGCAGCGCCTGGTTCTGTGCTTCGCAGATGACAATACCACCGTCGTCCTTGCGATCCACACGGAACCGCACGGTGCTTGCCACGCTCCACACCTTGCCGTTCTCCTGGCCGCTGCTCACTCCTGCCCGACCCAGCCCAGTTACCGTCAAGCCAAGGGTTCTGCCCTGCCCCCGGATCCCAATGTAGGCTGCTGGCCAAGCCACATTCCTACCTACAAGCCTGGCTTTATTCACCTAGTCATGCCCCCGACACGCTTAAGGACTTAGGATTCTGGTCTAAGTTTTGTTTGTTTCGCTTTGTTTGCTTTGAGACAAGGTCCAGGTTGACCTTGAACTCTCTAAGTAGCTGAGGATAACCTCTGGATCCCTACACCTCCCAAATGCTGGGATGACAGGCATGTGCTATCCATCACTCGTGGCTCTACAACAGAACTGCGCCAGGGAAGTCAGTGCACTATTAGCCAGGCCCCGCCCACCACTAACCTCGCCTCTTTCCTAAGCCCCTCGGGTCCCCGTTTCTCGCCCCGCCCCCTCGGTACCTTTCAACTCCTTGCGATCCCGATACCAGCGCAGGACCGCTGCGGGGCGCGACCGCGGAACCAGGCAGCTGAGTTCCACCTCGCCGCCCTCCACTGCTTGCTCTCGGACCTCCACCACAGGATTCTCCGGAGCCACTGCGCAGACAAGGGGCGCGCGGGGGAGGGGGGTGTAAGGGAGGCACCGAGGTAGGCTCAAGTCAGTCTGGTTGCTGGATCCCAGGGACCAAAGAGAGCCAGGGTCCCACAGATGGCAGGGATCAAACGTAGAGACCAGAGGCCTGGTGAAGCCAGATGTCCAAGAGGTTAAAAACAGCCAGGGCGAACAGGTCTCAGGACAAGTGAGAGGCAGGAAATGAATGAAAGTGGGGCTCATGGGGTCGGGGGGGGGGGTACCTAAGACAGTGAGCGTGGCGATCTGATGGTGGGTGTCCTCCGTGTAGAGCTGGCAGAAGTAACCCCCCTCGTCCTCCAGGCGGGCGTCTGAGAGCCTGATGCGCACCCGGCGCGGGGAGAACTCCTCCAGCTGGAATCGCTCGTCCTTCAGAGCTAGAGTGAAGAGAGCCTGAACTTGAACTTGGGACAGCCACCCTCCAAGACACATGCAGCCTTTCCCCCAACCGTAGCTCTGAGTCTGACCTGTTCAACTTGAAAACCCATTCCAACCCCCCAAACATCACCTCCACCCGCGCAGGACCATGGGAGTCCAGACTTCCAGTCCTCTTTGTAGTCATAAATGGGCAAGCTTCCTGCACTCACCTCTGGTGCCATTGAAAAAGAGGGTCTGCCGGGCTGGGTTCTGAATGACGACTATGGACCCATCGTACTGATGCAGACGGCAGGTGATCTCAGCCACCCCACCCTCAGCCACAGTCACATTCTCGGTCTGTACTTCCTGTCCCGTCCCTGAACCAAGAGAAACAGACAGAATGGAGAGTCCCTGAAATGACATTCAGCTGTGAGTGCGTGAGGCTCTCTCTGGGTTTATGTAAGTGGTAGAATATGCATGTGTTCCTATGCCAGTGTTGAGGCCCGAGGATGGCATCTGGACTCTTCCTCTGTGGTTCTCCACCTTACTCATTAAGGTGGGGTTTCTTGGTAGAATCCAGAAATCACAGCTGGGGGCTCAGACTTGATAGGAGCCAGCTCCGCTAGCCAGCTTACTCTGAGAATCCCATCCCTGTCTTTGGCGCAAGCTTCCATGACCACACTCCACTTATGTGGGAGCTGGGGATTTGAACTCTCATCCTTGCACTTGCTTGAACATCTCCCTAATTCCTAGTTTGTTCCTTGTTGAGCATAGTCTGTCATCCTGTAGCCCAGATTAGCCTCAAACTCATGGCAACCCTCCTGCCTCAGTTTCATGAGTGCTAAGATTGCAAGTGTGCAGCCACCGAACATGGCCTTCAGTCCTCTTTCTGCCTTCTGATGAGGCAAAATGCCCTCTAGAGGAGCCAGACAAGACTCAGGGTGGCATGTGTCTATGAGAGTGAAAAGAACATCTGGAGCTAGTGAAGAGGAGCAGGAGCTGTCCAGGAAAATGGACAGAAGAAATCCCCATTGGATCTTGGGGCTGGAGTTCACCCAGTACGGGAAGCTGCCTTCTTTCACACCAAGGCACCCACTGAAGCTCATCTGATTGGGTTGTCTTCCCACATCTGGAACTTATATAGGGCACACAGTGTCCTGCCTGTGCCCCTCCAGTGCTATACAGGTTTACATCATCACAGCCAGCTGCAAGTTCCTCTTCCCTCTGCTACCTCGTTTCTTCTCTCCTTAGGTCCCAAACCAGGTCCCTGCATACATACGAATATCCTTTGCAGGCTGATTCAGCTGACCTTCCTACTAAGGAGGCTCTACCTCCCTGAATCTGGGTTGACTTATGACTTGCAGTGACCAATGGAATCTGCTAGAGGTGGCCCGGCATGCTGGCACATACATGAAATTCTAGCCCTTAGGAGGCAGAGGCAGGAAAGATCTGATTGGGGCCAGCCTGAGCTATATAATAAGATCAAGGCCAGGATGTATCAAGAGCAAGATGCTGTCTCAAAAACAAAAGGAAGAGAAGAGATAATAGAACACACACACACAGAAGTAGAGATATCTGTAGGTGGGGTGCTTGTCTAGCAAGCACGAAACTCTGGGTTAGGTCCCCAGCTCTGCATCAGTTGGGTCTGGTGGCGAATGCCTGTAACCCCTGCACTTGAGGAACAGGCAGGAGCATCAGAAGTTTAAGGCGGTGGCGCACGCCTTTAATCCCAGCACTTGGGAGGCAGAGGCAGGCGGATTTCTGAGTTCGAGGCCAGCCTGGTCTACAGAGTGAGTTCCAGGAAAGCCAGGACTATACAAAACAAACAAACAAACACCCTGTCTCGGACACCCCCCCCCCCGTAGCATCTCCTCCCCCAGCCTTAGGGTTCTACTGTTTACACCTGGATGGAGCTTGCTCAATCGTTTGGTCACGCCCACTGTTGGAACCTGTCGCTTTGTTATTTAGAGTCATACACGTGGTCACCCTGCAACTGGTCCCGGGACTATTTGGTGGGAATCGGCCCCCCCTTCCTCTCCTTCATAACTGAGTGCTGATATAGTAAAATTGAGCTTTGATCAGAATGCCTGTCTTAGCTGCATCATTTTCTCTCGTCGCCTAGCCCCTCTTCTCTTCCAGGTTTCCAAAATGCCTTTCCAGGCTAAAACCCAGGCTGTGATCTGCTGGCCAGACACAACACCCCCCCCCCCCCAAAAAAAAAGAAGAAGTTTAAGGTCATCCTTACACATAGCCAGTAGTAGTAGGCCAGGCTGGGGAGGGAAGGGTGTTTTTGCTAGAAATGATCTACTAAAAGTCACGAAGCCCAGGCTTACAGAGGTCTAACAGCTTCCTCTGTACCATCTGCTACCCGGACGCCCAGAATAGCATCTTTAAGGCCCTTGCCACTCATCCTGTGAGGGAGGCCATCATGAACCTCACATTCTGACTGAACCCCAGGTGACCCCAGTGTAAACCAAGAGAAGCCTGCCCACCTGACCCAGTCTAAATCCCCAACCCAGAATCTGAGTAAATAAAGCAGTTTCTTTGCCCACCGCCTCGGGGTTTGGAGACAAGCTGGTCTCCTGCTGCACTTCCACAGTGGTGCGGCTACAAGTGCACAACTCTGCCCCTGGCTCTCAGCAGGCATTTTCCTAAACCACTAAGTTCTGAATGGTCTGTCTGCTCCACTGTGAGACCCGTGGCTCCCGACACACACCTATGCTACTTCCCCCAGCATCCCTATGGCTGGGTGGGGCCATGCGATGGATATAGTGCTAGATAGACTTCTTCCCGCTTGCTCTCCGGTGATGGTTTGTATATTCTTGGACCAGGGAGTGGCAACATTTAGAGGTGTGGCCTTGTTGGAATAGGTGTGACCTGGTTGGAATAGGTGTATCACTGTGGGTGTGGGCATAAGATCCTCACCCTAGTTCCTGGAAGTCAGTCTTCCACTAGCAGCCTTTGGATGAAGACATAGAACTCTCAGCTCCTCCTGCACCATGCCTGCCTGGATGCTGCCATGCTCCCACCTTAATGATAATGGACTGAACCTCTGAACCTGTAAGTCAGCCCCAATTAAATGTTGTTTTTTATAAGACTTGCCTTGGTCATGGTGTCTGTTCACAGCAGTAAAACCCTAAGTAAGACATCTCTCTCCCCCACAATTCTACACATCTGCTGGGTCAGAACAGTCTAAGGAGCAGTCGGAAAGGCAGGACCTCACATAAGCCTCATAGCTGCCTGTTCTCCATGGCCTGTCTGTGACTTATTTTTATTTTTATGTGACAGGGTCTCTACTTAGGCCTGTCTCACCTGGAACTTTGTGGCAAGCAGGCTGGCTTCAAAGTCACATAGATATACCTGCTTCTGCCTCCCAAATGCTGGGATTAAAGGCATGTGCCACCATGCCTGCCTTGATGGTATACACCTTTAGTCCCAGCGTTCTGAGTTTGAGGCCTGCCTGGTCTACAGAGCAAGTTCCAGGACAGCCAGGGCTACACAGAGAAACCTTGACTCAAAACTAAACAGAACAAAATAATAATAATAATACAAAAATTAAAAGGTGTGGGCCACTATGCTCAACTGAGACTTCTGAGTTTTTGTTAGCACATTAAAAGTTCCCGATTATTCATGACAGCAGTTAGCCCACCCTGAATAACCACTAAAAGAACAAATTATAGTGTTGGAAGGGTAATACTGTGAGAGGGTATGCCTCAGTGATAGAGCCCCTGCCTAGAATCCCCCAGTGAGGGGCTGGGGGCGTGGCTCAGTGGTAGAGTCCCTGCCTAGAATCCCCCAGTGAGGGGCTGAGGGTGTGGCTCAGTGGTAGAGCCCCTGCCTAGAATCCCCCAGTGAGGGGCTGAGGGTGTGGCTCAGTGGTAGAGCCCCTGCCTAGAATCCCCCAGTGAGGGACAGAGGTTGTGGCTCAGTATTTGCTTGACATGGGCAAGATCACAGGTTCCACTTCCATTAGCAAACAAAGAAAGCTGAAAGCTAAGGCTAACCAGCAGCAAAGCCCCCAGAACCTTCAGGGTTTTTTTCTGAAAGATAACAACAAACTACAGCCACCACTGGATAGGCATGCGCCATTGGAGGTCCTGTGGTAAAGGCAGGGCCATCTCCTCTCATTTTTCTTTCCTTTTATTATTCTTTCTTTTTTTGTTTTTTCAAGACGGGGTTTCTCTGTGTTGCCATGACTGTCCTGAAACTCACTCTGTAGACCAGGCTGGCCTCAAACTCACAGAGATCTGCCTCCACAGTGCTCAAACTAAAGGCACACGGCACCACTGCCCATCTAGGGGGCTCTACTTCAATCTCTATTTCCCAGTCTCCTTGACAATGAACTGGTTCCAGGGACTGAGCCCAGAGCCTCACATCCCAAGTCCCAGTGTATAGGTGGAGAAATTGGCCACAGTCAAAACTGCAAAAGCCTGGACCTATGACCTCTGGCCCTGGCTTCACATCCCTTCCAGCTGTCTGAATGAATGTTCAGTATAGGTGAGGGGCTACAGGGTCTGCTGGTGACAGGCCTGTGTGGTGACAGGCGTGCGTGGTGAGAAGCTGTATTGGTTTTTGTTGTGTTTGCTGAGTCCCATCTCACCCGGTTGTCAGGGGTCCTGAGCATCAAGACTCAGGTGACATTCTTGAGACCTGGACTACTGTAGATGGCTAGTTATTTGAATTTATTTATGTTTCTAATTTTAAACTTGACTTTATGTGTATGCATATTTTATCTGCATGTATGTGTGCACACCATTTGTGTGTCTGGTGGCCACAGAGAACAGAAGAGGGCATCAGAACCCTGAAACAGGAATTTCAGAGTGGATGTGAGTCACCGTGTGGGTGCTGGGTATGAAACCTGGGTCCTCTGGAAGAGCAGTCAGTGCTCTTAACCACCAAGCCATCCCTCCAGTCTCTGGATTAATACTTACTCTGTGTGTGTGTGTGTGTGTGTGTGTGTGTGTGTGCGCGCGCGCGCGTGCGCGTGTGTGTGTGTTGTATGCATACTTGTGTAAGTACTCATGAGTGTGTGCACAGACTCCAGAGAAGGACATTGGGATTGAATACCTTCCTCTGTTATGTCCCCATCTTAACTCTTTGAGGCACGGTGTCTCCCTGAACCTGGAATGCACAGTTTGGTTTTTCCTGTAGAATGCTGGGAGATAGAGATGAGGCACCATAGCCACCTCAGCTGTCTTTAAATGGCAATGGCTGGGCATGACAGAGCACGCCTGTCCTCCCAGCACCAGGGACGCCGAAGAAGGAGGCTTTCCAGTCCATCCAGGGTCATATCAAGAGCCTTTCTCTGCCTTGATGAAATAAAGTAAGTTCAGCTGTTTTTCAGGTCTCTTCCATTCTGTCCCGTGGGTTAGTTGTCTGGGAGGTTTCTGAGGTTGGTACCCAGAGATAAGTCAGGTGGGATTCAGTCAGTTGAAAAACTTTTACCATTTATACGGAACTAGGCACCAATCCATATAATATCCCATCAGAAGTGGCACACACTCTGTTAAGAGTCACCAAGTGCAGAACAGATTCCTCCTGCAGGATAGATGCAGGGGCTGACACCTTCCTATCTCAACATTCTTCTTTACCTCATCATTAAAGAATCCTCATTGTTCTTTACGCTGTCCCCCTGTCTGACTCCCTTGCAGCTAGGTAAAACTATATGATGGTGTCTATTCTAATTGGACCTAGGTAGAAATATCATATAGTCATATATGGGGTTGTTCCTAATAAAAAAATAGACATTTTTTTTCCTACAGGGACACCCTCATGCAGGATGCAGGATGGGATGCGTGGAATTCAACATCCATTTTGGGTCCTAGTGACAGAGCATAAGAGTAACAGAACCCAGCACTTGGAAGGCAGAGGCAGGCGGATTTCTGAGTTCAAGGCCAGCCTGGTCTACAAAGTGAGTTCCAGGACAGCCAGGGCTACACAGAGAAACCCTGTCTTGAAAAACCAAAAAAAAAAAAAAAAAAAAAAAAAAAAGAGTAACAGAACTAAGTTGAAAGAGCATGAGTCTTTGGTGGCAATGTGGAGCAGCCACGCCTTTTAACTCTGGACTGCTTTTATGCGGATAGTATCTAAGCCACCCTCTGAATTTTACCTCCCAGAGTGACAAACAAAGCATTCCGCCCTTACCTATGCGGTTTATAGGTTCAGTAGGTGCCACAAACCACCCACTCCGTTGCTCAGGCCAAAGGACAGCAAGCCACCCAAGCGTCCGACCGTTCCCTCAGCCCTCACACCCACCCCTCCAGAACCGTCTGCATATTTTACCTCTAAAATATATCTGAATCTGTTTGGCCTTGTCTGCCTCACCTCCGAGCACCCTCTCCTGGTATCGTCCCTCTCTCATCTGGATCTCTCAAGATCCAGACCTGTTTGTGGATCTCAACTTCCAAGCCTGCCTCTCACACCTAGGCTGACCTGTAACACGTGACCCTCTTAACATCACCTCCTGACAGCAGGCATGCCACCTGGCCCTGATTATATGGATTCCTTTCTCTTTTTCTTTTTTTCCCTTTTCTCCTCCTCTTCCTCCTCCTCCTCCTCTTTTGATTTTTCAAGACAGGGCTTCTCTATTTAGCCCTGGCTGTTCTGGAGTTAACTCTGTAAATCAAGCTGGCTTTGAACTCACAGAGATCCACCTGCATCTGCCCCCTGAGCACTGGGATCAAAAGATTGCACCACCACCAACTGGCTGCTTCTTTTTTTAAAACACAGTCTCAACATGGAGCCCTGGCTGACCTGGAACCTGATAATGTAGACCGACTAGGGCTAAAGGTTTGTGCCACTGTACCTGACTAGGTGGACTTTTAAAATTCAAGATTCTATTTTTTTTAATAATATATGTGTCCCAGTGTGGGTATTGTGCACATGGGCATGGGTGCCCTAGGGCTGGATCCCTGGGAGATGGGGTTACAGGTGATTTTGAGCCACCCCACTTGGGTGCTAGGAACAGAACTTGGGTCCTCTGCAGGGATATATGTGCTCTTAACCACCAAGCCATTGCTTCTGCATCTCCACCCCCACCTCACCCCTGTTTGTGTGTGTGTGTGTTTTCAAGACAGGATTTCTCTGTGTAGTCCTGGCTGTCCAGGAATTAGCTCTCTAGACCAGGCTGGCCTTAAACTCACAGATATCTGCCTGCCTCTGCCTCCCAAGTGTTGGGAGCCCACCACTGCCCAGCTCCCTCTTTTTACAATTACAAATTATTATTTTTATATGTGTCTATATATAGCGTATTTATTTTTATAGTTGGCCTGCATGTTTGCATGTGCACCACATGTGTGCCTGGTGCCCTCAGTGGCCAGAGGAGAGTGTCAGGAACCCTGCAACTGCAATTTCCCATGGTTATTAGCTGCCATGCAGGTTCTGGGTCCTCTGCAAGTGTAACAAGAACGCTTAACCATTGAGCCACCTCTCCAGCTGCTCCAGCCCCAGCCCCTGCCCCATAGTTGCATTTTTCCAGATGGGAGTCAGGGAGCTGGCGATGTCTCTGTGGGTAAAATGCTTGCCGTTCAAACGTGAGCACTTGAGGTCTGATTTCCAGCACACAAATAAAGCAGGGCCCAGTGGCTCGTGACTGGAAGCCCAGTGCTGAGGAGCTGGAGACAGGAGAATCCTTGAGACTTGCTAGTCAGCTACTCTAGCCGGATTTGTGTGCTCCAGGTTCCCCGAGAGACTCTGTGTCAAAATATAACATGGAAGCCGGGCGTGGTGGTACACACTTTTAATCCCAGCACTTGAGAGGCAGAGGCAGGTGGATCTTTGGGAGTTCAAGGCCAGCTTGGTCTACAGAGTGAGTCTAGAACAGCCAGGTCTACAAAGAGAAACCCTGTCTTGGAAAAAAAAAAAAAAAAAGGAGGGGCTGGCTAAATGGCTCAGTGAGTAAAGGTGTTTACTGCTAAGACTGTCAACCCAAGTTTGATCCCTGGTCCCTGGGACTGATATGATGGGAGGGCCAGTTCCTTCAAGTTGTCCTCCGACTTTCACAAATGCCATGGTGCCTATCTTCATACCCCACCTATACACTCAACTAAACAACTACATGGAGCTTTAAAAAGGTAGGGGCTGGAGGGATGGCGCAGTGGTTTAGAGCCCTTGCTGCTCTTCCAGAGGACCCAGGTTTGATTCCCAGCATCCACATAGCGGCTCACAGCCGTCTGTAAACTCCAGCTCTAGGGAATCTCATGCCCTCTTCTGGTCTCTGAGGGCACAGGCACACATAGAGTGTGCAGACATACATGTGACCAAAACACCGTAAAAAGAAAATAAAAAGGTAAGCAGGAAAGAGAGAGAGAGGGAGAGGGAGAGGGAGAGGGAGGGAGAGAGAGAGAGAGAGAGAGAGAGAGAGAGAGAGAGAGAGAGAGAGATATTCAGGTGTGGTGGCGCACTCAAGAGGCAGAAGCAGGAGGATCTCTGTGAGTTCAAGGCCAGCCTGGTCTACAGAGTGAGTTCTAAGCTAGCAAGGATGCCAGTGATTGTGCCTCAAATAAAATAAATATATAAATGAAAGCAAAAACTAAGGTGGAGGTAAACTGAGGAAGTCAAACAACCCGAATCTCTGGCCTACACACACACACACACACACACACACACACACGTGCACACACTAACCTGTACACACACAGACACACAAAGAGCCTGCTTACTGTACCATCTCCCATGCCTAATCTCTCACACCCTGGCTAGTCTTGAACTCATGACCTTCCTGCCTTGGCCTCCTGAGTGCTGTGTTGTCAGGTATTGCCCACTATGCCCATATTAAAACGAGCCAATGAAGGTGATGCTCAGTGATTGGACCTTTGCTGGGTGGCATGCAAGGCTTCAGAACCCAGCCCAGCCCAGCATCCAGCCCTCCTCTGGCCGTCCACCACAAACACAACTCCTGTGTAGGCCCTTCTGGGTACCGAACAGACTGAGCCCTCTCACCCTCTGACCCTAGGTCTCACTTCTCTGCTGCCCTCCAGGGTACCTGGCCTCAGTCTCTCTTAAGCACACTGAGCGGGTTTCTACCTCAGAGCCTTTCCACCTCAGTGCACTTCTCTCTTCCTGGTTATTCTCTTCTACTGCTCCCGCCATCTAAGGGCTGTCTTCTGTGCTACTTCAAGCTCCTGTCCTCTGACCCCTGACCTCTGACCATCTCCAAAATGCCTTCCCTCACCGTCCATTTCTTTGCATTCAGAAAGCTGTCTCCTCTCCATCGATTGATGTATTCTATGGAAATAGCATACAGGCTCTGTGAAGGCAAGTGTGTGACACATAGAGGTTAAGGGCTGTCCCGTCTCCCCCACCAGCCGGGGAAGTGTACATAGCCTTCAGTCGCCACGTGGGGGTGGGAGTGGGGCAGGAGGAACAGTGGTTTAAGGTCATCCTCCATTATATATCTTGTAGGAAGCTTCCTGGGCTACACAAGACACTATCTCAAAAATGCAAGTCTGGGGAGCCGGAGGGCTGGCTCAGCAGTTAGGAGGCTCGCTGGCAGTTCTAGCAGACAAGCTGAGTCTGATTCCCAGCCCCCACAGGCAGCTGACAACTTCAGAAACTCTAGGTCCAGGGGAACCTCTGCAGGACCCAGAACTCGAATACACATATCCTAACACACACATGATTTAAAAGAAAAAAAATCTTAAAAAAATATATCAGGATTGGAGAGTTGGCTCAGAGATTAGGAGCATTTGCTGTTCGTCCAGAGGACCTGAGCTTAGTTCCCAGCACCCACATCAGATGCACCCAACTGCTTAGAAATCCATCTCCATGGCTCAGTGGTTAAGAGCGCCGACTGCTCTTCCGAAGGTCCCGAGTTCAAATCCCAGCAACCACATGGTGGCTCACAACCATCTGTAATGAAGTCTGATGCCCTCTTCTGGAGTGTCTGAGGACAGCTACAATGTACTTACATATAATAAATAAATCTTTAAAAAAGAAAAGAAAGAAAGAAATCCATCTCCAGCCGGGCGTGGTGGCGCACGCCTTTAATCTCAGCACTTGGGAGGCAGAGGCAGGCGGATTTCTGAGTTTGAGGCCAGCCTGGTCTACAGAGTGAGTTCCAGGACAGCCAGGGCTACACAGAGAAACCCTGTCTCAAAACAAAACAAAACAAAACAACAACAACAAAAACCAAAAAAAAAAAAAAATTAAAAAAAGAAGAAGAAGAAAGAAAGAAATTCATCTTCAGGCCTGATGCTCCTTCACTCTTGTGACTTCTGAAGACACCTGCACACAAGTGGCACATATTCTCTCTCTCTTTCTCTCTCTCTCTCTCACACACACACACTCACAAAAGTAAAAATATTTTATACATTATGTGATTTAAATTCATTTTCCTAGCTGTCACTTGTGTATTAAAATATGGTACTTGCATTCAAATTCAAGAAAAAAAAATTTTTTTAAATGAAGCTCAAAGCTGGAGCTATAGCTTAGTGTTAAAGCACTTGCCTACCATGTGTGAAGACACACACACAGACCGACACACACGACTCACCAGACACTGCGGCACAAGCCTTTAAACTCACCACTTCAGAGGCAGGGGAGGGGGCGGGCAGTGTGGGTTCAAGGCCAACCAAGGCAACAGAACAGAGACCCTGTCTCAAACAAACAAAAAACAAAACTGGGCTGCTGAGATGGCTCAGCGGGTGAAGACAGCAAGCCAAGTTTGACCCCCAGGATCCACATACACAAAAGAAATAAATGAACATAACCAAAGTTTAAAAAATAAGTAAACAAAAACATTTACGGAACTTGCAGAAGAGGCTACACAACTCAGGCCTGTATCGCCTAGGCTTCCAAACGGTCGGGAACCCAGGCTTTGTTCTGACTTTCTATGAGACAGTGACTCACTATGCAGACCAGGCTACACTCGATCTTACTGTAGAGTCCAGGCTGGCCTTGAACTCACGGTCTTCCCACTTCAGCCTCTCTAGTGCATGGGTCACAAGCATGCCCTGCCACACCCTGCCCAGAGATCTCATTGTAAATGCCAGGCAGATTCCAGCTCCCGCCCTCGCCGCCATCCGTGTCACCTTGAGGAAGTGCCCCATCCTTTATTAGCGGAGTCCACACCATCTGTGAAATGACAGTGATGCCAATGGGAGCTTTGCAGGGGTCAGCCTGGTGCCTGACACTCAGGAAGAGTCCCTGCTGGAGGCTGTGATTACAGGGGACACGCCAGGCCCTATGAAAACTGCATTCTCAAGACTTTAAAAAAATCTTGCCAGGTGTGTCATCTACACCTGATCCCAGCACCCCAGAAGCAGAGGCAGGTGGATGTCAGGTTGACCTCAAGAGTTCCAGGCCAGCCAAGGCCTTTTAGCGAAACCCCATCTCACAAAACCAAATCTCAAAACAAAACTCCTGGTCTGGGATATAGCTCAGCTGGTAGAGTGCTTGTCCAGCATTCCATGAAGTCCTGAGTTTGAGCCAGGCATAACGGCATACCTATAATTCTAGTATTTGGGAGGGGGAGGCATAAGGATCAAGAGTTCAAGGCTATCCTTGATTAAGCAGAGAGTCTGAGGCCAGCCTGGGCTACATGAGACACTGTTTCAGTAAACAAATAAATTACACAAAATCCAGCCAAACAAAATCTTAAAGCCTACCCCTTCCGGACCTCACAGCCCCCATTTTACAGACATGGAGAGTGAGGTTTGTAGGGGGTTATCCAAGACTAGTTAGTGACAAAGCTCACCATTTCCTGGGAACTATGGGGACCCCCATATCCATGGCCCCCATTCCCCAACAGCTCTGCATGAGGGTGCAGATAGGGTGAGGGTGGGGGGCTTTTGTTTAACTCCCTCCCCCTCCTGAGGAGTCAGTAAGCAACCGTGTTTCTGCCTAGAATACTAATTGGCCTAAGGCTTTTGTTTCTGGGGGGGGGGGGCAGGGGCGGGACTTTCTGGTCAGAGAGGGGCTGAGCTTTCGGGACTGGGGCATGGACTTTGAAATGGTGTTGACAGCCAAAAGTCATCATGGGGATGGTGCTCAGAGAAAGTAGATGGGAGGGTTCTGGAAAGGGGGCTGTCAGGTGACATGGAGAGACTCAGCACCCTTTACCCTCAGACTCACAACTGCAACAACAACTGTCCCTGGCCCCAGCCCTCCTCCCTCAGACACAGGGGTCCAGAGCCAGCCCTCCTCCCTCAGACACAAGAGTCAGTCCAGCCAAAGCAGCCCTCCTCCCTCAGACACAGGGGTCCAGCTAGGGCAGCCCTCCTCCCTCAGACACAGGGGTCCAGCAGGGCAGCCCCCTCCTCCCTCAGACACAGGGGTCCAGCCAAAGCAGCCCTCCTCCCTCAGATACAAGTGTCCAGCAGGGCAGCCCTCCTCCCTCAGACACAGGGGTCCAGGACAGCCCTCCTCCCTCAGACACATAGGTCTAGCCAGGGCAGCCCTCCTCCCTCAGACACAAGGGTCCAGCCAGGGCAGCCCCCTCCTCCCTCAGACACAGGGGTCCAGGCCCAGCTCTCTTCCCTCAGACTCATGAGACAGGGGTCCACAGTGCACAGCTGGTGGATGTTTCCACAGAGACTAAGCAGGACGGGGGAGTACTTCCTGGGTCCTGAGTCAGCGAATACCCAAGGGAGTCTCAAGGTCACAGTTCTGGGAAGGTCATAGCCACCCCCTGTATATCCGTTCCCCGGGGGGCCCCTGGCATCATGCCTCTTTCCTTTTCCCTCCCCCAGGAAGCTGGTACATTCCTGGGTCCTGCCTGAACCCCCCCTCAGCCCCCCATCAATGGCGGAGTCCGAGCATCCTCGCACAAAGCATCAATTCTTCCAGCAGATCAGCCTTGTGAAGGCGCCTGTATTTGCAGGACCTAGGCATAAGGGTCCCAGCTCAACCTCCCTCGGAAACCCCCAGCCTCTTCCTCTGTCAACCGAGAAGGCTGAGTTTCTCTCTCCTCTCTCAGTGCCCACAAGTGAGGACTCCCGGACAACTCAATCTCAGAATTAGACCCCTGCCCCTCCTCCCTCAGGCCTATAAATCTCCACCCCAGCCCTCATCTTCAGAAACAGGGCCTTAGCCCCCCAAGACACAGGGGCCCAGACCCCTGCCATCCGCCCTCGGACAAGGGAGTTCAGCCCCCAGGCCCTCCCAGACCCTAGCCTCCCTCCTTAGACACAAGGAGAGCCCCCCATCCTCCCTCAGATATAGGCGTTCACGCCCCAACCCTCCTCCCTCAAACACAGGGTTCCAGACTTCAGCCTTCCCTCTCAGACACGGGGGTCCAAACCCCAGCCTCCTCCCTCAGACACAGGGGTCCAAAAATCCAGCCTCCTCCCTCAGACACAGGGGGTCCAAAACCCAGCCTCCTCCCTCAGACACAGGGGTCTAGATGCCAGTCCTCCTCATTTCGACCCTGGGATCTGAGCCCTAGCTTCTCCCTCTTGAAAACTTTGGACTCCTAAGCCATGATCCTGCCTTCTGTCCTTTGTCTCTGAGTGTCTGGGGACCTGGGCTTTGGGTGGGGGCGTCAGGGGTGAGTCAGCAGCCTCACACAAAGTCCTCCCTGTGGTCCCCACGTTCCTGGGATACTCGGGACTCCCTGGATTCCAGGCTTCTGGTCCAAGCAGGGGTGAGCAGTCCCTCAGAGGGTCACCCTGAGTGTGGGGTTCCCGGAAGAACGCAAGCTTCCACTGAACTCAGCTTGTTTAAGCCTTCACTTCAGTTACTCTTCTGCACCTTGCTCCATGAAGACCCGGCAGCCCACCCCATGGCCCTGGGTGTCCACAGAGGGGCCAAGGGGCCCCGTGTCTACAGGCAGAAGCCATGGGAGCTCTGGTTCTGGTGCCGTGGACCATTGGATGCTGGCGAGTCTGGCTGCCTCCAGCACACCCCCCAACATGCACACATACACCGAGAGAGAGAAAGCCGCCTTTGTGTTCCCCAAGTCGGGGACAGGCCAGGCTCGCACGACATTAACCCACCCCTGAGCCCAAGCCCTGCTGGGTCTAAGGTCTTGGAATCTGTGGTGGAACCTGACCTCCACCCCCACATTCTGGGGACCCAGGCATCCAGTCCATGAGTGGGTCAGGGGTCAGTGATAGCCATCTCCCAAGACCCAGCCTTTGGGGTGAGTCACTATGAAAGGAGGGTCCGTCTATGCTCTAAGTGGCCACTTAGAACCATGACAGGGAGAAGTGAGTCACCCTAGAAGAGAAACTTGGGATCAACAAAGTCCCCCTCAAGAGGGCTCCCCAAGTCTTAACAGCCTCTTTATTCTCTCTCAGTATCTACATATCTGTGTTTTCTGCTTCCTTCTGTTTTCACCCAGTTTCCAGCTGTGGGTCACACGCCACCCCTACCCCCATGCGCATCTCTGGGAAGCACCTGTCCCTTTTCACAGATCCTATCCACCTAGAACCTTCTTTCTCTCAGCATCTGCCTCTTCATATTCTCAGCAAATGAGTGATCCAGGAAAGACAGGATACATTTTGCCTGTGTGTGTGTGTGTGTGTGTGTGTGTGTGTGTGTGTGTGTGTGTGTGTTTGAAAAGCACAAATATAGATTCCAGTCTTCCATCCATGCTGGCTGGGTAAGGAGATATATGGCCACTGAAACCCCCTAAAACGGGTGGTCAGAGCCCTTCATAAAGAGCTTTTAAAAAGGTAGGCACGGGGGCAAAAACATATAATCTCAATACTCAAGAGTCTGAGCCAGGAAGACCACTATAATGTTGAGACCAGTTGGGGGCTACCTAGTTTAAAGCCAGCCTTTTGTACATAGACCTTGTCTCAAAACACAGAAGAGAAACTGGATATCAATAAGAAGCTTCACAAATAGAACCCCTGAGGTCCATGCTCACCAGAAAGAGAAACTGAGGCCCAGAGAAGGCCAGAGACTGACATTAAACCATGGCAGAGAGGACTGCCCCAGACTGCCCCAGAAGCTAGGACCCAGCCACCTGGAGCTCTCCCCAAGACGCCAAGCTTGCCTCCTATTTATAAAGTCCCACAACATGTAATTTAGAGGTCGTTTACAGAAAGGATTAAGGTACCAGGAAGCAATCACTTTAAAATCTAGACCAGGGACAACGCTTAGAGCCACCTCCCAGAAGTGCCTGAGAGTTGACTCCTGAGCTGGGTAGGTAGTCAGCTGAGGCTACATACAAGTTCCAAGGTGTAAGGGGTCCGGGGGCTGCACAACCCTAATGAGTCAAGATTTCATAATTTCACAGATGTCAAATTTCACTAGAATGGTCTCATCATTGAGAATCTAGTTCTCTCTCTCTGTCTGTCTCTCTCTCTCTCCCTCTCTCGCTCTACCTCTCTCTCTCTCTCTCTGTACTGGGAAATGAGCCTAGGGTCCCTCATATGTTGGTATGCTAGATAAGTGCTTTGCCACTGAGCTATATATTTGCAGTCCCTCTCTGGCTGCTAATTCTAGGCAAGTACTTACCGAGCCCCACCCCCAGCCCCTCATTGGTGGGTTCTAGACACCTGTGACTAACAAGCTACTTCCCTAGCACCCCCTTCTCTTTCTTTAATGCCTTTATTTTGAAACAGAAAAATCACTAAATTGCCCAGGCTAGCCTTGAACTCATTCTGTAGTAATCCTGGCAGGCAAGTCTCACGAGCCTCCCTCCTGCCTCAGCCTCCAGAGCAGAGCAGCTGGGATTACAGGCCGCCATGTCCAACAAAACTCTAGAAATGTAAAGGTGTTAAGGTTCTAAAGACTTCCCGTATCTAACATCATCGGGGTGTCAACGTTTGAAGTAGCCTCGGGCTCTATGTTTACTGGACTCACTGATCGCAGGATCCCAAGAGCCTGGTTTTAATGCATAAGAAGAAAGAAAGAAAAAAACAGATGGAAATGTACCCAGAGTCCCAAGCTCACACCTGGGAAATTGGGGCATGCTCGTCGCAAAGGAGGGTCTGATGAAAGTTAGGAAGCAACTACAGAAGTCTGCAGAAGAAAGGCAGAACTTCTAAGGTCGGCTTTGCCCCCAGCCTTGTCCTCAGCGGCAACCCTTGCTTGGGGTGGCAGGTGTGGCAGCACTCAACTTAGAAGCTCCCTCACATTGTCAGACATGGATCCGGTTCAACACTCTCACTGGATAGAACTGGAGCCAGGAAAGAGGGCTGGGCCACCTGGTCCCAATTCTCAACTCCCTATAGGAGACCTCAGCCCTGCCTTTGCTCACCAGCAGCCTCCCCATGATGGATTCCTGGGCAAAGTAACTTGACCCACCGCAGGGGAGTGTCCCATGGTGGATATAAGAAACACAGGGTTCTAAGTGTGAGCATTCAGGTGACATTTCCTGACCTTGTCCCCAGCCTCAGGGTCACCGTGTCTTGGGTGGGGGCTGGGGGGTCCTCCAGATTCCCATAGTGAGTGAGAAAGACATGTGGATGTCCTGGAGGGGGCTCTTCTGTGAAGTGTGGCTTGGATGTGTGAACGGGTGGGAGGGTTTGGGGGAGACATTTGTGGAATCCACGTGTGTGCTCACATGCCAATGTTCCCTATATGCCACTTCACACATCTATACTGTCACTGCCCTGCCTGACACCACTCTTCTCCAGGAGCGAGGAGGGATACAGAGATGGGAAAAGGAGGATGGAGGATGCATGGAGAGAGGAAGCAGATTTGGGGGAGAGGGAGACAGTGGGGTAGAGAGGAGAAAGGAGGCAGCTAGGCAACAGAGGCTGCTAGAGAAATGGGAGAATGATAGGGGACAGAGAAGGGAAGAGATACAGGATGTCAAGGAGACGGGGAGAGAGATGGTGAATGGGGACATAGAGGGACGACAGCAGCACAGGAGGCGGCAGAGTGAATAGAGGATGGGGGGCAGGCAGAGTGACCCAGGAAAAAGGGACAGAGGTGGGGGACAAAGGCGGCGTGGAGAAACGGGAAGGGGGAAACAAGGAGAAAGGAGGACAGAGGGAAGGAAGGACAGGACTTGAAGACTGAGGGACAGAGGACAAGGGCTGGGGGAAAATGAGAGAGAGAGAGAGAGAGAGAGAGAGAGAGAGAGATCTAAAGACTAGGACCGAAGGACAGTGGGACCGGCCTGGAGAAGGAGGGCTTGGGGACATAGGGGGAGGGAGGGTCTCGGGCCCTTTGTCCCCGCGGGATCGGGGCCTGTGCGGGGTGGGGGGGCTGCGGCACGGCGGCCGGGGCCCGCGTCCCCCCTCCCCTGCCCGCGGCTCTGGGCTCCTGGCCCGCGCTGCGCTTTGTCCCGGGGACGAGGGTCTCCCGCAGCCCCCCCCCCCCACGCAGCGCATTGTTCCGGCCTCTGCAGGCCCCCAGGCGACCCAGCTGTCACAGCGACGAGACCCCCTCCCCAACCCGACCGCAATACGCACACCTCCCTCGTCACCCCGATCCAGCCCACCGACCCGGCCCCCACCTCCGTCACCCTACCTGGCCCCGCCGCGGCCGCCCACAGCAGCAGCAGCGGCCACTGGAAGCGCCGGGCCCGGCCCATGGTGCCGCCGCCGCCGCCGCCACCGCCGCCGCCACCGCCGCCGCCGCTCGCTCCCGGCCCGGCACCTGCACCTCCCGCGCCGTCGACCCCGCCCCCGAGTCCAGTCCCGCCCTCTGCTCCGCCCACTGCGCGCCTTGGTGGGCGTGGCGTCAGCTAAGGGGCGGGGACCGGACGGGGACAGAGGGGCCCAGACAATGCGGGGAGAGGGAGGACGGGAGCGCGGAAGGGCGCGCACGGGGGTGGGAGAGCAGGACAGCATGCGGACCCGGGCGCGAGGGCAGGGCGTGAGCGTGACGGCGTCGTGGGAGCCAGTGGGGGAGGACTTGGGAGAGCGGAAGGTCGTGAGGGTCGTGTGAAGGTGCAAAGGTGTGCGTGCGTGTGCGCGCAGGCGTAGCCTGGACTAGCGGAGCTCCCTAGAGGACGCTGCACGGGAGACACGGGGAAGATGCGCAGGAGATGCACCGGAGTGTGCGCGGAAGATGCACGAGAGATGCGTGGGAGAGGCGCGGGAGATGCACGGGGGAATGTATAGAAGACACACGGGAGATGCGGGGAAGATGCACGGGGGTTGTGCAGAAGCTGCTTGGGAAACCCATAGGGGGTGCGTGGGAGATGCTTGGGAGATGCGCGAGAGGGCGATGCTCGGAAGCGCGCGAAGGTGCGGGGTGCTGGCGTGTGCTGTGAGTGTGAGCTTTGGGGGAGAGGAGTGTGATGATGCCACAGTGAATGTGGGCAGGGAAAGACTGAGAGGCTGGGCAGCAGCGGGTGGCTGAGCAGGTATGGACTTCTTTGGGCAGGGCATAGAATAGTGTCCGCTCCCTCCCTCTAGTCCTGACCATGACTCGCCAAGTTTCAGTCTTCTTTCCCTGGGAGGGGCCTCCAGAAAGCTAACCAGACTGGAAGGAAGTCTTAACCCTAGGCCCTGGGGAGAGCGAAGCCCCTGCCTGGGGCAATCTTCCAGGTATGGCATCCAGACGCTGTACTCTTTCCCACACTGTCCAGTCAAGTCTGTCTGTGTGACTCTGCCTTTCAGGTTCTGTTCCTCATCCTGGGGGGCTGACTCATCCCTCCAAACTTTGCTCTCTTTTTTCTTCTTGGGTGTGGGTTCCCCTGAACCCACCCCTGTGGCCACCTGAAGGCCTGGAGCAGGCTTATGACTCATAGGACCAAGAAGAGGAAGAAAGTGAGGTGCTGGTGGCCTCTGCCTCTCACAGGACTCAGGGACAGCAGGTAAACTGGGTCAACATATGCCCATTCTGAAAAGCTCGGCTTTTTATTTTCTCTCCATCACTTCTAAACTGTTGTATATCCAGGTCAACCAAGGGTCATCATCACATGACACACTTCCTGTCCAGTGCCTAGCTCCCAGCATCCTCTCTGTCTTTAGTCCCAAATTCATCAACTCTTATGTCAGGACCAAAACTCCTAGCATCTTGTTTCAAGGACCAAGGCTCCCAGCAGCCTCTCTGTTCTCTACCGTAGCTCCATATCCACCCACAGCTGTGAGCAGCTGCATTTCTTCCCAATTCTCGGCTCACCACGTAGATTAGGGGACGGAGTACAAAGCCGCTCATCTCTGTGATGCGAGCGAGGTGAGAGACTGTTTCGGGAATACTTGTTCAGGGTCTATTAACCGGTTTTTTGTTGCCAGTAACTTGGTGACAGAGATTGGATGAGTTCTGAAGGAAGCTTTACTTTGGCAAGCTCTCGGGAACTGCATCTGCCGAGGGCCTTTTTGTTGAGAGTCCTCAGGGTGTCACGTGGCGGGAGACAGAAAGCACACGTGTGTCTCCTGGTCTCTGCTCACCCAGCTGCCAGTGTTCAATCATGAGGGATCCACCCGGATGACTTCACTGATGCAGCCCCAGAGGCCCCACCTCTGAGCATCTAAGCATCGTAGTTGGATTAAGTGTCCATCCTTTTAGTGGCTTACAAAGGGATTAATGTTCGTGTGTGTGTGTGTGTGTGTGTGTGTGTGTGTGTGTGTGTATCTTTCTGTGTTTGTGTCTTTCTGTGTGTGTGCATGTCTGTGTGTTTCTTTGTGGATGTGTGTGTTTGTGTCTTTCTAGGTGTGTATATCTGTAGGCTAAGGTGCGAATGTGTGTGTGTGTGCCTGTGTGTGTATGTATGCGTTTCTGTGTGAATGTGTATTTCTGTGTGTGTGCACCTGCATGTGCCAGCTGGAGGATCACCTTAGGTGTCACTTCTCTTCAGGTGTGTCTGAAGGGACCCTGGCCAGCTCATGCATGGCCAGCATGGCTCTGAGGTCTTGCCCTTCCCTCCCATGCCCAGCCCCCAGGGTCTGTTTCCTCATTTGGATCCTTCCTCCTTCTGAGACCACCAGGGTCCAGCAATCAAAAGCCCCCCTTGGCTCACCTAATTAACATGACCAATTAAAATTAAACACCTCATCCTAACACGGGTTTCCCCCTTAAAGACTACTGTTTGCCTATGGGCCATGCCTGTCTCCTCTCTATACAGAGGCAGTCCTTTGTCCCACTCTGGGAGAAACACCCCTCCTCTCTCTGCCTTGTTCCCTTCCCCTTCTCCATCACCCCCCATCTCCTGTCTTTGTTGTCTCCTGATTCCCTGCCCTCTGTCCCTCTGGGGCAAATAAACCTCCTTTGTGCTGAGAACTTGATCTTGGAGTGTCCTGAGCCAATACTTTTCCTAACAGTGTCTCCTGTTTTCCCCCTTTGAGACAAGTTCTTTCACTTACCTGATACTCACCGACTGACTTGACTGCCTGGCCAACAAGCCCCAGGGTTCCCCCTGTCTGTGTCTCCCAGATCCTGGGGTTTCCAGCACATGCCGCCATGTCTTGACTACATTTCCCATAGGTTCTGGGAATCGAACACAGGTCCTCATGCTCGCACACTGAGCACTTCACTGACTGATCTATCTCCTTAGCACAGGATGCACTTTCAACACAGAACTTGTTGGCATGCATCCAAGCTAGACCCACACCACTACAGGGGAGTGACTCATAGTTACTCCTGATGACCTTTTACTTAGGCAAGCAGGTGGGCCTCCATCCATCTGTCTCTCATGTCTTCTTTCCCAGCTTTGGGCACCTTGGGAGAGACTGGTTCTCATCTGTCCTCTCTGCATCTGCCGAGGGAGGGCAGGTCACTAGTAGATAGGGGTCCCATTCCTTCAAGGCCCTCTCTTCGTAGGATTTTTGGTGCAAGCGACACAGAAACCTACTTCAACTAATTCAGCTGGTGAAAGAGCGATGATTCCAGTGGGCTGTAGCCAAGGCTCAGGGGGTGCAGTGTGTACCCCAGTGTGATCCCCAGCACCACAGAAACCAGGCATGGTGGCACACACCTATAAATCTCTGTGCTCAGGAATTCAAGGTCAGCTCCTGTGACATAGTTTAGGGCCAGTGTAGCCTCCACATACCCCACCCCACCCCGTTTCAGTGAGGCCAAGGGCTCTCCCTTGAGTTTCTTCAGTAGACTTCTTTGTTCAACCATCCTTTTCTTCCCGGTGTCTGGCCTCACTAGTAATTCTAGCCCTAGGGCTGTCTGCCAGCCATCTATTAAGATGAGGGGAACCATCGGTGCTCAGCATAGACAAATGGCCAGGTTATGCCAAAGTGACAGGGTGGGTTGGGATTGTGTGCATTTTTTTTCTTCTCTCTCTCTCTCTCTCTCTCTCTCTCTCTCTCTCTCTCTCTCTCTCTCTCCCTCTCTGTCTCATGTGAGGTGTGTGTGTGTGTGCATGTGTGTGTTCTGGTACATGGAAGCCAGAGGAGGACATCCGGTCCCTTGGAGCTGGAGTTATAGGCATTTGCTCCATGCCTGGCTTGTTACATGCAGGCTAGGATCTCAACTCTGGTCCTCAGCATTGCATATCAGGAACTCTTAGCCTAACCCTCTCCTCTTTCTCCTCCTCCTCCTCCTCCTCCTCCTCCCTGTCTCAACACACAAAGGGTCTCACTTTGTAGCCTCAAATTCCAGATCCTGCCTCCAGTTCTTGGGCCCTGGGATTTGTATCCTAAACCAGCATCTATGGTTCCGGTGGAGGTTTGGGTGAGCACAGCCCCCTTAGGTTCATATGTTTGAATCCTGGCTCTGCAGCTGATGGAACTGTTTGGGAAGGGTTAGGAGGTGTGTCCTTCTTGGAGGAGGTGTGTCCCTGGAGGCAGGTCTCTGGGGTTCACTTGGCTCCCTCTGCCTCAGGCTTGCAGATAAACATGTGTTTATCTGTTCCTGTCACCATGCCTCTGGTCTTCCATCATGGACTCTAACATAAGCCCAATTAAAGGCTTTCTTTTATATGTTGCTTTGGTCATTGGGCTTGTCGCATAACTAAGACAGTGGCTAAGAGTGTGCGACTATGCTGATTATATCAGAGAGGACCACAGGTCCTAACTCTGCTTACAATGGAAAGCAGCCTTCTCAATCACAGGTGGATGCTAGAATGGAATTGCTGGCCCTACTGTCTAGAGACGGAAACGGCCCCCCCATGCACCATGAACTGCATACATGGCAGATGTCAGGGGAGCATACTGACTTTGCTCTTGGGTTTCCTAGTTCCACCTCCAGCCCTTTGCTCTATTCTGAGAAGACCAATGATCTTCTCATTACAGTGCCCACCCCCTTCACTAACCAGATGATACAAAGATGCATGAGACAGTCCAGGAAAGTGGAACGCCAAGCAGGGTTTGCCTAACGAATGTTGTAGGTGTCCTGTGTTTTTTCAAAGAAGTCACCGGAGTAAATGACCCCTTTGCTATGGCCTCTGAACATGGGTGTAATGCCTGGAATGGAGGCAGCCATCTTGAGATCATGAAGCAGACAAACATGGGCCATTTTGGACACTGAATTAATCAGCTCAGGAATTCCCTAGCTCCACAACTGCTTTTTTGTATGAGAAAAAGCATTTCCCTTTTCCTTTCAACCATCTTGAGTTGGGTGTACTCTTGGCCACATGATTCATACAGATAATGTGGAAGCGGTCCCGCTTGCTTGCCAACTAGAACATTCTAAGTGATGGGAACTTTCTTGGCTTTTCTCTCCAGTTACTCCTTCTTACTTGTGGCAGGATCCCTCCCACAGGGTCTGTTTCCTGGCTCCCCAGTGAGTGGGCCGTAGATCGTGAGAACTGCGGGATGAGGTGACCTTCCCTGGCCCCAAGCAGAGGGGAGCCGTGGGCAGAACTGGTGGATCCTTTAGCTAAAATGTGAGAACCTGGAAAAAGGAATTGAAGTGGTTTTGGTCTTTAGCTCCACGGTAGGTGTTTCTGTCTACTATGTGGGAAGTCAAAAGTAGGTAGTCTGAGCTCCAGGCCAGTGAGCAACGGGGACCATTGTCTTAAATCCAAGATGGGTGCTCCTGAGCAAGATGACTGAGGTCGACCTCTTGTTGCCCCCCCCCCCCCACGCGGGTAGGCATGTGTGCAAGGGTAGGGAGGGACAGAATCAGCAGGAGGGAGTCTTTTCTGGTTTACACAGGTTCTTTCTTGTCCCCAGCAAACCCCAGGAGACCCAGGACTTTGCCTAGATTCTAACTTCCAATAACAGTTTCTGCTTAAGTCAGCACAAAGCGATTTTATCTCTTGCAGCTAAAGATCCTGTAAGACCAACTCAGGAGCCTGAGAGACTGAGGCCTAATACAAACCGTAGAATAGGACCTTGTGAGGCCATTTCTACATTCTGAGTCCCACTGCAAGGCATCATGGGAAAGGAAGCCTTAGCCTCGGTGTCTTTTGCGAGGCATCACGGTGAGACTATTTTCTATTTCAACTAGGAAGCATCTCATACAACGTCATCTTTGGCTCTCTGCTGCAGGGCATGATGGGAAATATAGCCTTGGCTCCCCGCCCCCCCACCCCCTTCCCCCACCCCCGTGGAAGGCATCAGCAATGATATAGACTGGGGGGCTGGGAAGACAGCTTTGTGGATACAGTACTTGGCTCCAGAAATAGGAGAACCTGAGTTCAGATCCCCTGTACCCATTTAAAAAAAACAAAACAAAACAAAACAAAACAAAACAAAAAAACCAGACAGTCTTAGTACCTCTGTGGTTATCGTGCTTGGGAGACAGGACGATCTGCAGCATCCTCTCAACCTGCATAGTCAAACCAGTGGGCTCTGGGGTTCAGTAAGAGACCTAGCCAGGCATGGTGGTACACACCTTTAATCAAAGCACTGAGGAGGTAGAGGCAGGTGGGTCTCTGTGAGTTTTAGGCTAGCCTGGTCTATAAAGTAAGTTCCAGGGCAGCTAGGGCTACATGGTGAGATCCTGTCTCAAAGCAAAAATCAATCAATCAATCAAACAAACAAACAAACAAAAAAACAATTCCCTGCTGCTCTCATCTTCCCAAGCTAAATGTGACAGTGGGGAGACCCAACCTTGTTCACTGGTACAAAAATCTTTTATATATATATTTATATAATAAATTAGAGCAATAACAATGATAATAATAATAATAACAGCAACAATATTATCTCAACTAAGAGGCCCCTGCTGCCCGCAGCCCTTGTTCCAATTCTCTTCTGGTTCATGGAAAAACTGAGGTCCAAAGAAGACAACACGAGGGCACACACATCCTCAAAGATGGAGCAGGGGGGAGGGAGTCAAAAGACCCTGGGTCCAGCCAGGGCTGCCGGCTCAGGAGTCAGGTCCAGAGGAGGACGCCCCATAGTCCGAGGGTCAGGAGCAGAGAGGCAATGAGGCTGAGTTGAGCAGGGCCTGGCCTGGGGGCGCCCCCTGTGGGGCTGTTACAGCCGCTGCCGTGGCAGCAGGAGACAGAGACGTTGAGGTGGGTCGGGAAGGAGTCTGCCACGTGGGAGCCTTGGCACCAGGAAGCCGTGGCGCAGCCTCTTACGGTATAACTCCGGTTTCCCAGCACTGAGGAAAAAGAAGAGTCGGTGAGTCCGAGTAAGAATTCTCAGGAAAGTGACAGGCTCCTGGTGGTGGACGCCATCGCCAACCACCAGTTCCCTGTTGGGAGCAGGGCTTCCCAAAGTGTGTTCCAGGAACCCCTGGCAGTGCCTCAGACTCACACCAGGATTGATTTCATAGTAACACTGAGATGTCATTTGGCCCTTCCAAGCTTTTTGTGTGTACAAGAGATACTTTTCCAGAGAAACCCCAGGACATGATATTGCAACAGGCGGAACACGAAAGCAGAGCCGGGGACCAGCTGTCTGCTATTAGAGCCAGACGGGAAGAGGGTTGCCACACAGTAAACAATGACAGCACTCTCTTTGCACTTTTTCATTATGAAAAACACAGGCACCCCCCCCCCATCAAAACTATTATTTATGAGACCAGCTATGGTAGTGCACACCTTTAATCCCAGCACTCAGAAGGCAGTGGCAGGCAGATCTCTCGGTTTGACGCCAGCCTGGTCTACAGAGTGAGTTCCAGGGCAGCCAGGGCGACAGAGTAAGACCCAGTCTCAAAGAGAAACATTAGGGTGTAATGAAGTGTATTATTCTTGTTGGCTCCACAGAGGCAAACTCTCTTGTTGCAATTTGTCCTTTTTGCAGGTAGACACCGCCTCCTCCCCACCCCCCAGACAGGGCCTCTCTGTATGGACCAGGCTGTCCTCAAACCCAGAGATCCACCTACCTCTGATTCCCAAGTGCTGGGAGTAAACTGTGTACCACCATCCCCAGCTAAAGTGTCGCCTTTACCATAGGAAGATCCAACCGGACCATCTGTCAATCAGTCTTATCAGCGCTCAGTGCCTCAGTGGGTCCCCTTCCAGCTCCCACAGGGCCTCACCATCTAAGCCTGTAGCCACCAGGCACTGATTCATTGGTCCCCGGCAGTTGATGAGAGACGCCTCTTCGGAGGAACACCCAAGGGTATTGTTCCCCTCACAGCTGTAACACTGGAAGCCATTCGGTGGAAAGCTCTGAAGATCCAGAACTTAAAGATGGAAAAAAAAAAAAAAAAAAAAAAAACGACAGGGAACGAAGATGAGCACTGGGTCTATGCAGCCATCCATCTGCCCACACTCAGCCTGAGGTGATAGGGCGCCACCTGATGGTCATGCCCAGGAACTGCATTCTTTTGGCATTTGGTTCTCCAGGGTTGAACTCCACTCACATCTAGCTAGGCAACTGATGGTGGACCCTAACAAACTATGTATTATCAAACAGGCCCCACTCTCTAAAAAGTTACTAAACAGAGTTGTTCACTGTAGTATCCACTGGCTACCTGTGTTTCTTAAGGTTTAAATGAATTATTGTTAAATATAGTCCTCGAGCTAATGAGATGGCTAAGCAGGCAGAGGAGCTTGCAGCCAAGTGTGATGATCTGAGTTCAGGCCCCAAGACCCACATGGTGGGAAGTGAGAAATGACTTCTTAAAGTTGTCTTCTGACTCCTACAATTAAACTACGGTATGCTCATGTGCGCTCGTGTGCACTCATACACACAATACAAATTTGAAAACTATAAGTATGTGTGTCATCAGATCCCTTGGAGCTGGAGTTACAGGTAATTGTGAGCTGTTCCACCATGGGTGCTGGGAACTGACTCCAGATCTGGTATCTACTCTTAGTAGATGGTGCTGGGCCATCTCTTCAGCCTTCAGTACAAACAATGTCTATTACTGTGGAAAGTGATAGGGTCTCATGTAGCTGGGCTAGCCCTGGAACTCACTGTATAGGAGACAGCTTTGAACCTTTGAAGCTCCACCTCTGGCGTACTGAGATTGTATTTAGGTTCAAATTAATTAATATGAAATAGTAAGTTTAGGACTGAGATGGCTCAGTGAGTGAAGATGCCTTCTGACAAGTCTGAGGACCTTGCTGAAATGTGTAAGACCCTGGCTTCAACCGCCTGCCCCAGGAATCAAAAGCAGGGTTTTGCAGAACATTAACAATTTTAAGCACATTTATTTATTTTATGTGTATGAGTTCTTGCCTGCACCGGTGTCTATGTTCCATATGCATGCAATGCCCATGGTGTCCAGAAGAGGGCACCAGATGCCCTGGAACTGTGGTTACAGATGTGAGCTGGGTGGGCACGGGGACTCAAACCTGGTCGGTCCTCTGCAAGAGCAGCCAGTGCCTTTAACCACTGAGCCACCTCTCCAGCTCGGTTTATAGAAGAGCTATATTTCTACGAGATTGCTATGAAATGGTTTCCTTGACCTTAACCTCATGCTGTGTTGGGATATCACGGTGGCTTGGACAGCCTGGCTCTGTAATCTCAGGACACACAGCTTTGTCAGCAGACAGTCCCCACCCAGAGTGGGCAGAGCTGGGGCATGGAGAATTGAGTGACTCAGTAGCAGATTTGCAAGTCAGGGCAGACCTCCAGGAGAGGCGATACTTATGCTGTTTGAACGGACTTAGGAGAGAGTGAGGAGAGAGAGTTGTAGAAAGAGACAGGAATGTCCACTTCATCTTTCCTGCTCCTCACCTGGGCCACCATTGCAGTGGGTGTAGTTGCAACACTTCAGGAAGTGAAAGGTCTGGTTGCTATGGAAACCTGCTGTGCCTGGGCATCCGGGAAGACTGCCACAGCCTCGGGTGTAGTCCTCATCCTTCAAGCTCCCTGCAGAAGGCAGAGGGCAGATCCTGGTAAGGGGCTGGGTGTTGATTTGCCCCCTTGCGCACACCCCTTTTATCAGAGGCCCTTGCTACTTAGGGTAACTTCATCCTTAGCCAAAGGGCTTCGTGTTCCTTTTCCCCTTTGTTATAGATAAAGGAGGCCCGAACGATAAATAGATCCTTATGCGTTTCTGGGATTTCTAGAAAGAAAACCCTTACAAAACAAAGGAATTTTGGGGCCCTTCTTTCCCCTTTTCTTCTCTCTGGAATGTGGACACCAAGTCTGGAATTATGGTGGCCATACTGTGCCATGAGGCAGTCATCAGAACGAAAGCAATATGGGAGACATGATAAGGTAGCTGGGTTCCTGGTCACTCCCAAGCTGATCCAGTGACCGGGAACTTCCAGTCACTGAGAATGTTGGTCCCGTGACTGTGTGTGGATTCAGTTGTCTCTTGCTTGCGCTCTGCTCCCAGGACTTGAAGATCTCTACTAGGAGTTGCCCAGCAGATGGGAGCTTACTTTCTGTGCTCTGGAGGGTCACCACTTCAATACAGTGCTCTGTAGGATAGCGGCATTGCAGGCTTTGCTCCCGGCCCCTCTCACAGCTCTGGTCCAAAGAGGTGCAGGACGCACACTCGAGGTAACGGCCCTGGGGGAAAGCACGGCCTCGGGCTCCTAGGAAGAGGAGAGAGTGGCGTGTTGGCGGCCAGGTCCTGCAGAGAACTCCACTCTGAACCTGGCAGCCAATCACCAAGCCTACTTATCCCAAGTCCTTCTAGAATGAATCCTGTCCTTTCCCGCCTTTGGTACTCCTCAATACGAGCGTCTACGTGGTTCTAGCCACGCCCATCTCCACTCCAGTTCCTCTCAAATGGCCCTAAAATGAAGTCTTTAAAGCACATCTAATCCAGTTCTCCTCTGCTCAAAACCCTTCCAGAGCTCCCTACTGTTAGATTAACAGCCAAGCACATGAGTGTGGCATTCCAGGCCCACTGAGGACTGGGTCCCTGCCACCTGTCCTGCCCCATCTCCAAGTGCCAGCCTCTCCCAAGCTCTCTTCCATACTGGCTCCACAGTCTTAGCACATAGACCCTGAGCAGCACCAGACTTCTTGATAGTCTGTTGTCTCTGTCTAGAACACCCTTCCTTTATTCCTGGTCTTTCCCAACTCCTCCTCATTCTGCATCATTCCTAAATAGCACCTCTTCTAGGCAGGGGCTCTACCACTAAGCCACGCCCCCAGCCCCTCACTGGGGGATTCTAGGCAGGGACTCTCCCACTAAGCCACACCCCCAGCCCCTCACTGGGGGATTCTAGGCAGGGACTCTACCACTGAGCCACGCCCCCAGCCCCTCACTGGGGGATTCTAGGCAGGGGCTCTACCACTAAGCCACGCCCCCAGCCCTTCACTGGGGGATTCTAGGCAGGGGCTCTACCACTAAGCCACGCCCCCAGCCCTTCACTGGGGGATTCTAGGCAGGGGCTTTACCACTGAGCCACGCCCCCATCCCCTCACTGGGGGATTCTAGGCAGGGGCTCTACCACTGAGCCACACCCCCAACCTATTACTGGGGGATTCTAGGCAGGGGCTCTACCACTAAGCCACGCCCCCAGCCCCTCACTGGGGGATTCTAGGCAGGGGCTCTACTACTGTGTTGTATTAGTAGCCCCTCCCCCTTTTTTGATACAAGGTCTCACAATGTAACCATAATACAGAATCCGTTATCTCCAGCTATCTCATGGAACAGAACTATCTCTTAGCTTTGCCTTTATTTCCAAGACAGTCTACCTGGAATCACAAATTATCACTCACTGATGGATGACCCGAAAGGCCAAAGCCTCACTTGATGGATCCATGGTAATCTTGTTTTGCTCAAAGCTTCTAACTGAGGCCAACTGGATGGTTTTCCCTGGAAACACCATGTCATCCCTTGCCCAGGCGTTGGCTCACACCATCCTGTAGCCTGGCACGGCCTCTCCTTCCTGACCCAGGAGATCAGAGCTGTGTCTGAGCTGAGTCAGTCCACTGGCAGGCGCAAGGCAATTAGGTGAATCACTCCATCCAGAGCCAACTCATCTATCTCATTCAAAGAAAAATGCCTAAAAGGCCCACAGCCCGCCTCTTCCCACAAACTTCCACGAAAACCAAAAGCAGAACTTCTTCAGGCATGGTGCTACATTCCCGTAATCCCTGGACTTTTGGTGGACTTTGGCTGGGGCTAGAAGATTGCAAATTTGAGGATAGCCTGGAGTACACAGGAAGACTGGGGCAAAAAAAAAAAAAAAAAAAAAAAAAAAAAAAAAAAGCCGGGTGGTGGTAGCGGCGCACGCCTTTAATCCCAGCACTTGGGAGGCAGAGGCAGGCGGATTTCTGAGTTTGAGGCCAGCCTGGTCTACAAAGTGAGTTCCAGGACAGCCAGGGGCTATACAGAGAAACCCTGTCTTGGGGGAAAAAAAATCAAAACAGGAATTTCCAGCACAGCCACGCTGTCTGTCCCACCCCTCTTGGCAGGGGGTGGGATGGGGGGGGTTTCATTTTGAATACTTCTTCCCAGGATGCTCTTCTAAGTACGGGTCATGTGACCTTCAGGAATCTGCTTAGTGCCCCCATTTTTTTAAAATTTAATTACTCATTGCTAAATCTCACCAGTGGTGTAACTTTTTTCTTGGTGGAGAAAAGCACTTGGGAGGCTGAGGCAGGAGGATTCCCTAGTGAGAAACTGGGCTAGGGGCATGGCTCAGTGGTGGAGCCTGGGCTGTGGGCATGGCTCAGCAGTACAGAACTAGGACTCCCAAGACTCTACCTTCCATTTGTGGTACTAAAAACAAATATCTGACTTCCAGACCTGTGTACTCAGGTGCCTCTTGGTTTTCTTGGCTTCACTCACCTGAGTCTCTATCTGCCTCTGCCATGGTTGGGTGTGGTTTGTCTCCCAGAGGGCCATATGTTTTAATTGGTCTTTAGTGTGGCAGAGTGTTAGGGGATGCACCTTTAAGGCAGGAAGCTAGTGAGAAGCTGCCACGTCATATGCACACACTGCTTTTGGAAGAGATTAATAAATTAACTTTGGAGGGGATTCCAACTTGGCTCTCAAGAGAAAAAATGGCTTTTAGTTTTCTTCCCCTTCGTTTTATTTTATGTGTGTGGTGTTTTGCTGGCATGTATTGTCTGTGCACCATGTGCATGCAGTACCAGAGATGACCAGAAGAGGGCAACACACACAGAACTGGAGTTACAGACTTCTGTGAGCAGCCTGATGTAGGTGCCGGGAACTGAACCTGGGTCTTCTAGAAGAACAAATTGAACCAGTGAGCCAACCCAGAGCTGTGGTGCTCCATTTTGAATTCTTCCTCAGCAATACAGTCATGAGGTGACAGGGTACTGGGGGTATCCGATGTGTGTGTGATGGGGAAGTCTCTGGCCAGAGCTAGCATGTCCTGTGTGGAATTCCCTTCCCATTTCCCAAACGATGAGGTACATATGCTTTTTTAATTTTTTAATTTTTTTGACTAGGGTTCAGTCTGCATTCTGGAATCTGCTAGGTGGACCAGGCTGGCCTCCAACTTATGGAAATCCTTCTATTATGTTCTCTCAAGTTCTGGGATAATAGGTGTGTGCCACCATGCCAGGCTGCAGCTCTTTTCTTTACAGCTCTTTGGTGCTTGCTAGACAAACATGAGTTTGACCCCAAAACTAATGTAAAAACCATGGAGCCAGTGTCCTGTAATCCCTGGTCTGGGTAGGCAGAGTTGGGAGGGACCCTTGGACTTGCTGGCTGCCAGTCTAGCTTCAGGCTCAGTGAGACCCTCTCTGAATAGAATTAGGTACGGAATGACAGAGTAGAACAGCTGCTGTCTTCCTCTGGCCTCTTTGTGCACACACACATATATACACACCACACACACACACACACACACAGATAATGCACTCACACACATACACATACATCCACAGACAATGCAGTCACACATATACACACATGCACACACACACACTCACAGACATGTACACATATGCACACACATAAACATTCACATGCACACACACCACATACATATACACATCCATGCACACACCATACACACACCACATGCTCTTGCACCGACACCATACACATACACACAACACTGACACATACATGATAACACACACACACACAGCTCTAAGTTATTTTCTTCTGTTCCTTTTTATCAATCAGGGTCTGTTCTTCACCTCCTGGCTGGCTCTCAGGGGATCTAAAATGGATACCCGCACCTCTCCAGCTCCGCTCCTGTTGTTCTTTTTTGCGCGTACACTTGCCAAAAAAACGGGAGGGAAAACTGCCACCCAGCCTGAGCCTGTTGCCTCAGTCTCAGGACTCTCTCTTCATGGCTCTGTCTGCTTTAACAGAGCTGAGCTGGTGAGTTGGAACACAAGCGTGACACCTGTGACACTCTCTGTGTCTGGCTTCTCTCTTCTAAAGATCACAGGGCCCCAAGTTCCTGCCTTTGCTTTGTGCTCTTCAGAGACCTCAAATCACTGGCTGTCATCTGCCCAGCTTTATAAGCCGCCGCCCTTGGAAGCATTGCCCTGACATAAGAGTCTCTATCACACCCAGAAAAGAAGCCTCAGTGTGCAGGTCCCATGCCACTAAATTCCCCTTATCACCTGCCAAAGGTAATCCATCCATCAAGACAATTCTATCCCAGCTCAGTGAACACCCCTGTCTGGGTGCAGGCTACATTATCCACCCATGTCCATTTCTCCACTCTAGCTCCCCTCTCATCAGTCCTCCCTGCTAAGGGCAGAATCATTTGTCAAAAACAGAAGTGGGAGGGGGATATAAAAATTAGGGAAGAGGGTCTAGGGATGTGGCTCAGTTGGTGGAGTATTTGCCTCGCATGCACAGAGCTCCGGGTTCTCTCTCCAACACCGAGGGAGCCCATGGCTGGGATCCCAGCACTCAGGAGGTGGTGACAGAGAACCGGGCATTCAAGGTATTCCATAGGGATATGGGAAGGTCAATGCCAGAGAGGGTTATCTAAGAAACAAATAAGCCAGGCGTGGTGACATACACCTTTAATCTCTGCACTCGAGGTGGAGGCACGGGACCTGTGAGTTTGAGGCTAGCTTGGTCTACAGAGTGAGTTTAGGACAGTCAGTAGGTACGGCAGAGGAAGAAGATAAAGCAGGCAGAAAGGCCGTCCCTTCCCTCATGAGGACCCCAGGACTGTCCCATAATCAATGTCCATCCAGGACCAGACAGTGAAGAAAAAAAACACAAGGAGTGGAGTTCCTTCCTCCCCTTCCGTCTCCCGACTACTGACCGCAGCCTAAAGCCACGATGCTCAGGCAAAAGGTTCATGGAAGCTTCTCCTTTCTCTCCACACGCTCACCATGCTTTCCGAGTCAGAAATCCTCATTTTCAAAAAGGGTGTTGGGGAAGAAAACTAAGATGTCACACATGCAGGGGCTCCAGCACTGAGTCACACCCCCAGTTTCAGTACTCAGGAAGCTGAGGCAGGAAGTTCTTCTTTTCTAGCCAGCCTGGGCTAGCTATATCATTTCAACCCAACAAAACCACTGGGTGTCCGGCTATTTCGACATGGGGGAGGGAGATGTCTTGGGACACTGATGGGGGCAGGTGTGAAATTTGGGTAGGGCTATAGATGGATTCGGGCCGGGGTGAGGAACAGACTGGGGTAATGCAGGTCTGGGGATAGAATTGGGGTGGTGATGGGCTTTGGCTAGGGGTGGCAAGGACGCCCGACTCACCGGGTCTGGGCCTGTTGCAGAGGTTTGTGGCGCACACGGTCTCTGTCAGGCTGATGATCATGGAGCCCATGCGGTAACTCATGGTCCTGTTGGTCTTTTCGCTGTGGGCACAGCCTCTTGTCACCACCTCCAGCTCTCTATCATCTGTGAGGAAAACAGCTTTAGTCCCTCAGAAGCTCCAAGGTCCAGCCAGCCCATGACACTCCTGGCCGCAGAGTCACTCATCTCCAGGGCCAACCCTTGTGAGCCTTTCTTCTTGCTTGAGCCCACTCTGTTATCTTCTAGAATGATCCTCCCTTCCCCTGTACACGTCACGTGGATTTTCAGGATCTATCCCAAGGTGAATGAAACCAGAGGGGAGGTGCATTTAATGGGAAAAAAAAAGTAAAACAAATACACTGATTAATTAATTAGACTTTTTTGGGATAGGATCTTGCTACATAGCCTGGTCCGGTCGGGATCCTGCCTCAATCTCCCTAGTAATAGAGTTCCAGGTGTGTACCAATGTGTCCAGCTTTTATTTTAACTTTATTTATTTTGTGTGTGTATGTTTATGTATGTGTATATGTGCATGTGTGTACATATTTGTGTCTGTGTGTGCACGTGTGTGCTTGTGTGCTCTTGTGGAGGTCAGAGGACATTTTCAAAGTCAGTGTTCTCCTTCCAGGAGGTCAAACTCAGGTTATGGGGCTTGGTGGCAAGTGCATTAGCCTGCTCAGCGGTTTCTCTAGCCCTGTTTGCTTTTCTTGTTTTTGTTTGTTTGTTTGTTTATCTGTTTGTTTGGTTTTGGTTTTTTCATGACTAGGTCTCTCTGTATAGCCCTGGCTGTCCTGGAACTCACTTTGTAGATCAGGCTGGCCTTGAACTCAGACATCCCAGTTCAGGCGTGGTGGTGACATCTATGATCTCTACCTTAGGAGTTTCAGGCAGGAGGACCACATGTTCAAGGTCATCACTGGCTACAGTACAGGTTTAAGGCTAGCTTGAGCTATGTGAGACCCTGTCTTACAACAAAACAAAATAAAAACTCAAGACCAAGCAACAACCACCAAACTAAACACCACCCCACCACCGCCAATCCCAAAAACAAAGCAAAAAATATTTATCTGAGTTGCACACAGCCAATTTATCCCCATCGCCAGGGTTGCACCAACACTGTAAACAATTCTCTTGGGTTTATTACTTTGTGTGCACGAGAGTTTTGCCTGCATGTACATCTATGTACCACACCCATGCTTGCTGCCCGAGGAGCAGGTGAGCCACCAGGTGGATGCTGTGAATGAATCTCGGTCCTTTACAAGATCAACAGGTGTTTAGTTATGCATCTGTGGGTGTGTGAGAGCCTTGGCTCTCCTTCCGGAGCTGGGGGTCATGGGTGGTTGTGAGTCACCCCATCTGGCTGGCTACCTGAACTGAACTCCAGGCCTCTGGAAGAGAAGAGCGGCTGGTCTTAAATGCCGGGCTGCCTCTCCACCCTTGTTAGACGTTTAAACTTTTGTATATCTTTACAATCTGGAGAGAGATGGTTTCCTGGCCTATTGTTTGCTATCGGTTGTTGGGGGGGTGGTCAGCCTCACCTTGCCATTCCCGAAGCACGGTAGTCCTGCAGAGGTCCTGGCCCAGAGCACACTCCTCTACCAGGCAGCTCTGGTTACTCTCACACTGCATGCACTGCAGGCCCTGGGAGGCTGGGCGAGAGGAGAGGAGAGGAGAGGAGAGGAGTCAGAGGTGATGGCCAGGGTCTGCCTCCCACCCCACCATGGTGTGAAACTGATCTAGGCCTGTTCCCCTTGGATGCATGCATTGTGCCCTGATTGCCCATGGTCCACTCCCTCTCTCTAAGATCTATATAGTCCAAGCTGACCTCAAACTCACAGCAATCCTCCTGCCTCATCCTCCTGTGTGTGAGGATTACAGACAGGCATCACCTGCCATTCATTCTAACTCTGCACTTTTGCCCCCTTCCTTCCTTTTTTTCCAAGACAAGGTTTCTCTGTGTTACCCTGACTTTCCTGAAACTTGCTCTGTAGACCAGGATGGAGGCCTTGAACTCACAGAAATCCACCCACTTCTGTCTCCCTAATGCTTGAATCAAAGGCATGCGACCCCCCCCCCCCCGCCCCATCTCCCAACCTCTAACTCTTCTTCTTTCTAGTTCTTTTTGTCTTTTTTTTTTTCCAGAGCTGAGGACCAAACCCAGGGCCTTGCGCTTGCTAGGCAAACCCTCTACCACTGAGCTAAATCCCCAACACCTTCTTTCTAGTTCTTGAAAGGACTTTCTACCCTGGGTCCCATTTAGGTCCTGTGTCCTCTCTACTTGGTCAGCTCTGGACATTGGATCTTTATCCCTTGTCCACCCATTCCATCCTCTTCCTTAGCTACTCCTCAGGATTCTCTCCAAGACATGAATCTTTCCTCCTGAAGCTCTAACCCTGCCCAGTAGCCCTCCAAGATAATCAACTGAGCTTACCTCCAAAAACATTCTCTCCCCCTTCCCCGACACTCTCCTAGGTTCTAGTCCCAGCCCGTAGCTCCTGCCTGTCTCAGAGTCTCCAGTTCTGCCCAATATTCTAGCCCTGCCCCTGGCTTCCTTAACCATGCTTAATGCTTCCTTCTAGACGCTAGTTCCCATACTCTGGCTCCTTCCCTAAATTCTCTTCCTACCTTTATATTATTTTATTAAATATTTCTGAAATGTTTTCACTATTTATGGCTGGTCACTATTTATGTAAACCAGGCTGGCCTTAAAGTCAGAAATCCACCTGCCTTGGAATTAAGGCTATTTTCCCATCACACTCTACTCTGTTCTTGGTAGACTAGCCCTGCCGGGGCTTAACAGCACACAGCCCAGCTGTTCTCACCCTCAGGAGGGGTCATATATCCGATATTCTGCCCATCAGATATTTACATGAAGATTTCTAACAGTTGCAAAATTACAGTTATGAAGTAGCAACAAAAATAATTTTATGGTCGGAGGTCACCAAACTGTGAGGAGTTGTATTAAAGGATCATAGCATTCGGAAGGTTGAGAACCACTTTCAAAGACCCACCTCAGCCCCCAAACGTTTGTCCCACCCCAGGACCGAAGTCCCTCCTGCAGGTCTTCACCTAGGCCACGTCTCGCCAATGTTATAGCCCCCCGCCTCAGACTGCCCAGTTTTTTTTTTCGTTTTTTTTTTAAAGATTTATTTATTATTATGTGTAAGTACACTGTAGCTGTCTTCAGATGCACCAGAAGAGGGCGTCAGATCTCATTATAGATGGTTGTGACCCACCATGTGGTTGCTGGGATTTGAACTAAGGACCTTCGGAAAAGCAGTCCGTGCTCTTAACCACTGAGCCATCTCTCCAGCCCCCGACTGCCCAGTTTCTAATCAGAACTTTTGCACCAGCCTAGCCTTAGTCTGGCCCCCATTTCCCAGACAAGTTCCAGGAACAGAAAGGCTAAGTAACTGTCCTGAACCACACAGCCAGTTTTGACCCCAGGTGGCAGCCCCACTCCAGGGTCCCCTCCTCCCGGGGTTGGATTTCACAGTAAGAACTGTCCTGTCTGAGCCCCGAGATCCGGTCTGCAATTTAGAGCCGGTCCCTTTGTGCCAGATATCCTTTCTTCAACAAGAGCCCCTCCCCTTTGCACCCCCACCCCTCCCCCCTCTAGCTCCCAGACCACCCAGGCCCCGCCAGAGATCTTTTCCCACCCCATTAATCATCTCCGGTCTCCCGCGGACTAGAGAGGGCTTTCCGAGTTATTCACCGTGCCAAACCCTGACTCAATTCCTTCCCCATTTCCCTCTACTTTCTCAACACCATTTCCCCCGCATTTCCTGGAGGAAGAAGGCTGAGGACATAACATAGTAAAAGACAAGTGTATTCGAGGGACAGGCCCTGGGCTCCCGCTGAACTCTGTGGACCTTTGAGATGTAGACCCCTGAGCCCCTGTCTTGTCCCAAAGTGGGATCCCCACACAGACCAAAACACTGTGGGGAGTGGCTGTGAGGTCACATGTCCAGTTATCATTCAACCCCTAGCTGTGAGGCTTTGGACCAGCTTCTTAACCTCTCTGTTCCTCCGCGTCCTCCAGTGTGCCAGGCACTGTGCACCAGGGATCAGCGTTTACTAAATGAATGCCTGCGGGAGTCTGACTGTGCCACGTGGAGCCTGAGAACACACCCGGAGAATAGCTGGATAGAAGGGTGGAGCGCTGGGCCATCCTCCTCTAGCTCACGCCCGGTGCCACCACGCAGCTCTTACCTGGGACACAGGTAGTCGCCAGCAACAGCAGCAGCAGCAGCCGCCTTGGGAGTCCCATGGGTTCTTCCTTCACCTCTGCTCTAGACTGACCGAGGGGAAGAAGACAGTTTTGTGACCCTAGGGCTCCTCCCACTGTTTGCTAAAGAGTGAGTCAGCTCCAGGGGTTGCCTCGCCTCCCCCCGCCCCGCCCCCGCCCCCCCCCCCCAGCCCTTCCTCTTCCATAGTTCAAGAAACTCTGCCCCTTCCATACATAGTAAGATGCAGTCTCAAAAAAGGAGGGAGGGAAAGAGGGAGGGAGGAACGGAGGGAGAGAGGGAGGGAGAAGGAGGGATGAGGGAGAGAGAGAGAGAGAGAGAGAGAGAGAGAGACTATGATGGAGAAAGGAAGACAACCAAATAGCAAGGGTTAGAATCCTCTCTAGCCTTGGCTATTTCTTACCAATCAGAGTTTATGTTTTCAAAGTTTGTTTTATTTGAGTTTCTCCAGAGAGAGTCTTGCTATGAAGACCAGCCTTGAACTCAGGAACCTCCTGCCTCAGTCTCCCCCGAGTCTGGATCATGGGCACGCTACCATCCTTGGCCGAGGCGGTACAATTCCATGTAGGGAAATCATGTGGAACACTAACTTGCCAAACTAGAGGGCAAAATTCCTTCAGCTCCTGACCAAGGACCTCCTGGGTACTGGGCACTGTTCCAGGAACTGGAACACAGCAGGAAACACAAGGACGCCACCCTCTGCCATTACGATGGGGAGGATACATTAGTTATCTAATCTCTCCCATCAGTCGGAAACCAGGGGAAAAACAAGTTGAAAGAGGAACAAACTGTAGGGAGAGAGGTAAATGGCTTAATTGCTTTGGGAGGGTGATGCGGAGGGCAGCCAGGAAAGGTGTGCAAGAAGTCTAGTGGATTCCTACAGAAAGCCTTTGAGGGAGAGGAAAGAGTCATCGCAAAAGCCCTGAGGGCAAAGAATCACTCAGAGCGGCTCAGTGTGGCTGATGAGTGGGAACCAGAGAGAGCAGAGAGCAATGAGTAGCACCCGTACAGTAGTGATGTCACTGCTGTGAGTACCGAGTCACTGAAGCCTGAGCTGGGAAACACGGAACCCAAGGTCTCCTGCAGGATTGACAAGGAGTCTACCACTGAGCCACGCCCCCAGCCCCTCACTGGGGGAGGCTAGGCAGAGGCTCTACCACTGTGCCACGCCCCCAGCCCCTCCCTGGGGGATTCTAGGCAGGGGCTCTACCACTGAGCCACGCCCCCAGCCCCTCACTGGGGGATTCTAGGCAGGGGCTCTACCACTGAGCCATGCCCCCAGCCCCTCATTGGGGGATTCTAGGCAGGGGCTCTACCACTGAGCCACGCCTCCAGCCCCTCACTGGGGGAGGCTAGGCAGAGGCTCTACCACTGAGCCACACCCCAACCCCTCACTGGGGGAGGCTAGGCAGGGGCTCCACCACTGAGCCACACACCCAGCTTGGCTTGATTTAATGTCAAGATAAGGTAAAAGGTGAAAAATAAAAATAAAAATGCCCAAATAAAGTTTTCCTCTAAGAGGTCCTAACTGAGAGAGTAGGGGGCTGGCCCCAGACTGTGAGGGCTGTGTGACTTACTGATCATTAGCAGGTGTCTTTCTTAGCCTCTCTGTGCTGCAAGCTCATCTGGAAGGTTGAGACAGCAAAGGTCTGAGAGGAGCCCTGAGAGAAGTGAGAGAGATCCTGTTTCATATGGAGGAGGAAAACAAACTGTGATTGCTTTAGGGCCTCAGGCGTAGTATATGCTCAATAAGAAGGTGGTTGTCTTGAACATATTCATTCCTAACTCTAGAATCTGTCAATTGAAAAGCTTTTGCTGGGGGCTGGAGAGATGGCTCAGCATTTAAGAGCACTGACTGCTCTTCCAAAGGTCCTGAGTTCAAATCCCAGCAACCACATGGTGGCTTATACCAATCTGATGCCCTCTTCTGGGGTGTCTGAGGACAGCTACAGTGTACTTACATATAATAATAAATAAATTTAAAAACATTCTACAAAGTTGATTGACTAAGCGTAGAGTTGGAATGTTACAGGTCCAGAGCCAAATTTATGGTAGGCTACCTATGTTTTTTTAAAATAGGTATGTATTGCTTTTCTCGGTGTTGGCTCTAACATTCGGGCAGCTGCTGGATAGTTTGGGGGTGTGCAAACACATCCCCAGCTTCTACCAATCTAAAGGCTACGAACATCATCAGAGAGCATCTGAGGTCTATAGTAGAATTTTCCCAGTTTGTTCTAAGCCTCAGCTTTGAAAGTTGCTGTGAGATTCAGCCTACTTCATGCTGTCGCTCTGAGAAGTTCATGTAACCGTGGGTGCTTAGGGGATCACGAATCTGTGTCCCCTGGCCATGGTCACTCACGTTTGGCTCCAGAATGCACTCATCCTCTGGGGAGAGGTGTGCTTTATGGCAGCTGGCCCAACCTCTCTCCCAACCCTTCCCCCTACCCTCCTGCCAGAGCTCTTGCTATGTGACAGGGAAGCTGGCCCCAGCCTGGGAGTCTGAGGTCAGTGTTTGTCATGCTGATGGTGGCCAGGATGGGCCACTCCCTGGTTGTGTCACCATAAGCCAACACAGTTCTCTGTTTCTTTACTTGGAAGACTGAACATTGGTTGGGGCTGGGTTGGGGCAGTGTTTGCCTAGCATACAGAGCTTGGGATCCAGTTGCCACCATACCTGTCCACCAGAGTTCTGGAAGCTGAGACAGGGGCATTAGGCGTGCTGGCATTACTGGCATATGCCACCTCTATCTGCCTCTGCATAACTATCTCTCTTTCTGCGTCCCCTCCTCAGTTGTCTGTTTGTCTGTCCATATCTTCTTCCTTCCCTGTGGGTTTGTACCACTCTGACTTCTGGGAGGTTCCAGTCAGGAGTAGAAGGAAGGGAGAGAAAAGTGCCAAGTCACTGATCCCCTGTGTAGAAAAATTGCAGGAATGTCCACTCCTTCCTTCTGGTGACTCACCTGGCCTCACCCTGCTGCTGGGTTGTGGGCGAGGTCCAGCGCGTGGGGGCTTCCCCAGCCTGAGGAAGGAAAAAAGACTATATAGGGATAAAGGTGAGAGTGGGGGGCAGAGGAGATGGAGAGGAAGAGAGGGAGGAGGAAAGAGACAGGGGAAGGGAGAGGGAGGGGAGAGAGAGAGAGAGGGAGAGGGAGGAAGAGGGAGAGGGAGAGAGAGAGGGAGAGAGAGAGCAGAGTCAGGAGTGAAGGGAGCCAAGGGTTAGAGGGAGAGATGACCTGGGAAGGAGAAACAATAGATGAGAGAAGAGTCTGAGCGGGCTGGGGTGCCGCTCAGTTGTAGAGCACTTGCACGTGAAATGGGCCAAATCAAACCAGATTAGATTAAATTCAAGTTTATTGGGAAGCTGCTCTCGGACGAGTTCACTGGACCCAAGGACTGAAGCCAGGGGAGTCGCCATGGGGAGGGGGAAGAGGAAGAGAGACAAAGAGAGAAGAGAAGGGGTGTGTGTGTGAAGAGAAAGACCAAATGTCTGGATTATATAAGGAAGAATCCCTGGGGGAAGGGCAGCCCAGCCGGTGTACGAGAAAGTTCAGGGTATGCCAGGTAGGGACTGAGGGATGCCGGAGAACCTGGAGGCCAGGTCTGCTTTGGTGTGTAAAATTCGTACCTCAGTCTCTTGTCCCAGGGTCCGAAGCCAAACGTTGCCTAGGATACCCTGGGTCCTGGGTTTGAGGGGCGGGGGGGGGGGGGGAGAGCCGAGGCCACAGAAGGCAGTGGGGTCCCTAGAACCAGGGAGTTCCACACACGAACCATACCTGGATCATCTGTAAGAGCAACTGTAGCTGCCGAGCCATCTCTCCAACTTCCCACCTCTTTAAAAATTAGCACTGGGTGTGGTCCGAGAGGACCCGAGGCCTCACTGGACACCAGACACATAGCTAGTGCACATACAGGTACAAAACACTTACACTTATTAAATAAATAACCCCTTAATTTTTTTTTTTTTTTAAAGATTCTAGCTAGGGGCTGGACAGATACCTCAGAGGATAGGAGGGCTTGCTTCTCTTCCAGAGTTCTCAGTACTCACGTGGGGTAACTCATAGCCACCTGTAGCTGCCCGCAGCTACATGAACTGGGTTCCTGAGAGAAAAGCTGGGGCTGGATGGGAGAGAGAAAGAACGAGACCAACACAAGTTTCTGATCAAGGCTCAAAGTTTACTTCTTGAGTCTGAACTTTAAAAGGGGGGGGGGGGGAAGCCCATCCCCCACCACGCCAGGCTCTCCTTGCTACGGATCGGATCGGCCAGGAAAACAGGTTCAGCCCCTCAGCAGGTAGTGACTTCTTGTGGCAGGGCAATAAACTTCACCTAAGTCGGAAGACTCCACCCTAGGTGGGCCAGCCGGCTGTGGCTTAAACAAGGTCTAAATCAGCCCACTCAAGGCTGGGGGAGGGCACAGCCATCTGAAATGCTAGCTCCAGGGAAGCCAGTGCTCTCTTCTCACTTCTGGGGTGCCAACAGACAGGCAGTATTATTTGTCTATCTGTCTGTCTCTCTTTCTTGTGTGTGTGTGTGTATGTGTGTGTGTTCCCACAGGCCCCTGCTTTCTTGCACACAGTGTTCTCCACACTCTGCCCTGCTCCAGTCTTTCCATGACACTGAGGCAAGCTATGTTCGTAAGTACTCTCTCTTTCTACGCAGGATGTGTGTGCCTCTCAAAGTTGAGCGGCTTCCTGTGGTTTGTGTGACTCTCTGTGTGCTACCACAAAGAACTCTGTGCCCAGCAACTGTGGTCTAAACCGAAATCCAGCACTGAGGAGTCTGAGGCAGGAGGATCAGGAGCTTGAGATCGGTCTGGACTACATAATGAAGTCCCACCCGTTTCCAGTTCAGGACGGGAGAGTCTCCTCCACTGTTTTCCTCACTGGCCTCTTGACCAGCCCGGTAACCTCTGAGGGTGACACCTCTTTACAGTCCCTGCAGCTGGTCATTGGACCCTACAGCTGGTCGTTCTCTCTTGGAGGTGGCGCCTTCCTCTCTCTCTTTCTTCTTCCCACCAACCCAGAACCAAGGGCTCACTGTCTGTAGGACAAGATGGCTGACCCAGACTTCTGCCTCCTCTCTCAGGAAAAACCACCTACCCCTTAGACTTGGGCCCTTAACACCCTACCTCTGTCAGCTCACAGGCTGGGTGCCCTGTACCTCACAGTGGGAAGACACCAGCCTTATGCAGAGCTGGGCATGGAATCCAGGGTCTGAGTGAAATAGGCAAAACCATTCCGACGGAGCTGCCAGCCTTAATTCTAACATCCACACCGCCCCCAACAGGTTCTGAAAGGACAACATAAATCCGACTTGTCTCTGTTTAAGGACCAGGCCTGATTTTGAAAAGAAGGCTGTAGCCAGGCGCGGTGGTGCACACCTTTAATCCCAGCACTTGGGAGGCAGAGGCAGGAGGATTTCTGAGTTCGAGGCCAGCCTGGTCTACAAAGTGAGTTCCAGGACAGCCAGGGCTACACAGAGAAACCCTGTCTTGTAAAACCAAAAAAGAAAAGAAGGCTGTAAGGCACTATCTCTAGAACAGACCATAAAATCCAGAAACAAGGTCATAAAACCCCGTCCCAAAGAACAGCCTGGGGATAACTACAAGAATGGAAAATATCTTTATCCCAGGATGGATCATCTGTGCTGGGCAGTCCTACCTCATCCTGTAGTTCATGACATAGGTCAGACCACTGACCACCTGGCACAACCAATCAGAAGCCGACCTCTGTGACCTCCCCAGCACCCACCAATCAAATTTCAGATTACCTACCCCACTCTCTAAATACAGAAGAACTAACATATTCACCAATCAATGCTACACTAATGTCTCCTTTATGGCCCCTGCCAATCACATTAGAGATTACCTAATCCTTCTAGAGAGTTCCCCTGCTTCCCTATGAGAAGGCCTGCCTGCCTTTGTCTAGGGTCGCCATTTTGAAGAATGGCTGACCCCTACATGTTGGTTATTTTTGCAGAAGAAACACTCTTTGTCCTCGCATACTATTTGAGTCTGGGGTCTGTCTTCAGCGAATTTCAGACCCTTACAGTTCCTCATGTTGCCTAGGCTGGCTTTGAACTACTGAACCTCCTGTGTCCATTCCCAAGTGCTGGGATTACGGGCTTGTCCCACCCTCATTGGTTTTATACAGAGAGAACTCAGGGCATCCTGTGTTAGGCAAGTGAGTGGCATCACAAGCCCCTTGACCTCTCAAATATTGTTGTTATTATTATTTTGAGACAGGATCTCACTATATCTGTCTCTGGCTGTCCTGGCGCTTGCTCTGCAGACCGGGCTGGCCTCAAACTCAGAGATTTGCTTTCTCCTGCCTCCCCAGTGCTAGGATTTAAGGCATGTGCCACCATGGCCAGCTACCATCATCATCACTAATGTGGGCTTCATTCCTTATTTCTTTGTTTCTTTCTCTCTAAGATAGGCTCTCACTGTTACAGGCAGCCCACCAGAGATGACCATTCAGACACAGTCTATGGCAATTGGAACTGTTTACTGCAGCCCTCTAGGACCACGTCCAAATGTCCAGAGATCTAGGTGTGGCCCCGGATATTCAGGATACTGTGTGTGTGTTCCTGTGTGTGTGTTCCTGTGTGTGTATTCCTCTGTGTGTTCAAAGGGATCTTGCAACTGAGCAGCTGCAGGAAGCTTCCTGGAAGTAAGGTCATTTTACAGAACCCGAGATAAACCGTTAGCTGGAGGGGGTTCCATACAAACAGGCAACGCTAACAAAGACTAAGACACCTTAGCTGGGACATTCCTGAACTTTGGTCCCAGAACAGAGCTGAGTAATTTTCTTTAAGATTCTCCACCAAGGAGAGCGAATTCTAGTTAAAACGGAAATGACCTCAGCAAGACTATGAGGTGGAGAAATCTCTGTCTTGTCCTGTTACATCACTATGTAGTCTCAGCCTTCCTAGAATTGGAGTTCCCGGAAGTGGACAGACTGCAAGATTACCATATGGATCCAGGGAGTTGACACCTGCATACAGTCAGGACGCAAGTCACTAGTAACAATTGTAACAAGACATGCCCTTCTTGGACACTCTGAATTACTTCCAACCCCCCCCCCCCCACACACACACACCTCTCTAGACTCAGTCCCCATCCAGATGTCTTTCCATGCCCTTTCCCATCAGCCTTCAGGCCAGGTGGGACCCATATCTTCCCCTGCTATGCTATCTGCTCTCTCTCCTGCTCGCCTGGACAAGGCTCTTGAATTAAAGCCCAGGGTACCCATTGCCCCTTTTCCACCTTTGTTTCCCTAACTCTGCTCAGCTGTGTGACCCTGAACAGGCAGGCACCTTCATCTCTCTGGACTTCATTTTCCCAACCCGTGAAAGAATTGAATTTGCTTCCAGAGGTAATTTGGTTTGTTTTTGAGACAAAGTGCTACTCTGTAGCCCAGGACTTAGAGTGGGTTAGGTCTCAAACCCCGGACAAGTGACTAAGGTTCCTGTTTAATGTATCAAAGCAGGCCTGGCCACCAGGTTCTCCCACTATCCTTCAGTCCATGTGTGTTACAGGGCCCTCCTGGCTGACATACCTCACCCCTACCCTAAACTTCTCCAGCCCAGGGGCTGGGCTACCCTTTCCCCAGTTGAGCTTCCTATATAATCCAACCATTTTAATTACCCTGCTCATTTTTGAGCCTTCTAGTTGCAGCACCTGGTTCTCCTCCCCACCCCACCCCCGTCCCCTCCTCCCTTCCCTCCCTCCTTCTCCTCACATGACTCCAGTCCACTGTAGATTCTCCCAGATGTTCCTGCCTCTGGCTACGCTCTCCCTCATATCCACAATAAACCTTCTCCTCCACCATACCTAGGAATAGTCATGTCCCTTCCTTCCTTCCTTCCTTCCTTCCTTCCTTCCTTTCCTTCCTTCTTTTTTCTTTCTCTCTTCATTTTTTCTTCCTTCCTTCCTTTATTTCTTTTTCTCTACTCATCTTGCTGAAATTCAGGTTTTCAGTTTAAAACTTGCAACAATCCTCCTGCCTCAGCCTCCCAAATGCTCGATTACAATGAAGCACCACACTGCCTAACTGAGTCTGACCAGGACAGGGTCTAGCTGCCTGGCTGAGAATGGGAACTGCTATTCAAGGGCAATTTCAAGGCCTTGGGCGTTGCCAGCAGCATTCCTTTTCCTTTGGCTCTGATTCTCCAAGCTCTGCCCAGGGCTAAGAAATAAGTGGCCTGGGGCTGGAGAGGTGGCTCAGCAGTTAAGAGCACTGACTGCTCTTCTGAAGGTCCTGAGTTCAAATCCCAACAACCACATGGTGGCTCACAACCATAAATTATTATTATTATTAATAATAAATAATAATTAAGTGGTCTGGATCCCGGGGGAGAAACCAGCCTGTGACCTGGATTGAGACCCGAAGCCCCAGACTCTGATTCTTCATCTAGAATGGGAAGGTGTGGGAAGGTGTGTAGGAAAAAGCTGGGCCTCTTCTAGCTTCCATCCAAGACTCTCAGGGGTCCCTCTGGAGGTCACACCAGAGGCTGGCTGGGAGATAGGGCTCCCCCAGCCCAGATTGAGAGGCCGTTTCCACCTCTACCAGCTTAGTCTGGACTGGCATGGAGTTTGGTGACTTTTTTGATTGTACGCCGCTGCACACTGCATGGCTTATATCTACCATGGAACACTCCCCTGCGGTGGGTCAAGTTACTTTGCCCAGGAATCCATCATGGGGAGGCTGCTGGTGAGCAAAGGCAGGGCTGAGGTCTCCTATAGGGAGTTGAGAATTGGGACCAGGTGGCCCAGCCCTCTTTCCTGGCTCCAGTTCTATCCAGTGAGGATGTTGAACCAGATCCATGTCTGATGGTGTGAGAGAGCTTCTAAGTTGAGTGCTGCCACACCTGCCACCCCAAGCAAGGGTTGCCGCTGAGGACAAGGCTGGGGGCAAAGCCGACCTTAGAAGTTCTGCCTTTCTTCTGCAGACTTCTGTAGTTGCTTCCTAACTTTCATCAGCACGTGAGCCTATGGGCTGGACTGGAGCTGACAGGAGCCAGCAGCAGCTGCAGCTTGCGAGGAGAGCAATCCCCACCTGCAAGCCTTGGCCTCTTGATGGCTCCTAGGAATACCTTTCCTCTCCTTCAGGCACAGGTCGGTCCCTTGTCTGTGCAGGGTATGCGCTGTATAAACGGAGGGACTCAGCACCAGATATAAAAACTGACGACATGAGCACTCTGTGGTATAGCTGAGGGGAAGGTTTTTATTGTAGATATGAGAGAGAGAGAGAGAGAGAGAGAGAGAGAGAGAGAGAGAGATCAGCCAGAGGCTTCTGGAAGAGTCTAGAACAGAGAGAGAAGGCAGTAGACTAGACATGGCCATAGTGGGGTAGGGGGACCCAGAGGGAGCAAGAGAAAGGACTAAGACAGGAAGACTAGAGAGCAGACACACAGTGGGAACGGCAGGGTTATGGGGAGAATGAGAAGCTGGAGGACAGGAGCCGGGAGCTGGGGGAGTCATGGCAGGGGAGGAGCTGAGGAGAGCTGAGAAGGGCCAGGATACTGACACAGACTCTGAAATGTGTACCGGGCACTTGTGATAGATACTGAGGGAGTCTGGAGGTCAGCATGGGTAGGCTAATACGCATCACAGAGAGCCGTGTGTCCCTTCAGCCAGTGATACGGCTGAAGGAATAGGCTGAAGGAATAGCTCTTGGGGCAGAGGGGAACTGGCTTCCCAAGTGCCTGAGGAATGCTAGCTGTTGTCTGGCTGCCAGAGTTTGGATCTGTCTGTAGATAAAGTGCTCCCCTAATGGACCTGAAGCCCTGGGTTCAATTTCCAGCACCCCATAAAACTGGAAATGGGGTTGCACATATATAATCCTAGCACTTGGGAGTTGGAGGCAGGAAGATCAGGAGTTGGAAGTATTCCTCAGCTATAAAGGAAGTTCAAGGCCAACCTGGGCTACGTGCGACTGTGTTTATGTCTGCGATCCCAGCACTGTGGAGGTAGGGCAGGAAGCTCAGGAGTGCAGGGTCATCTTCCGCTATGTAGCAGATTCAAGGGCTGCCTGCGCTGGGTAAGACTCTGTACAACAGAGGGACTTTCAGGCTACCCAGGGCTATATAGTGAGACCCTATCTTATAAACAAGCAAACAAAAAACCTGCAAAAAACAAGACCCAAAACTTCCCAAAAGTCACTTACTAAAAAGACAAGCAAGCAAAATACCCATACCCAAAACCTAAAATAGTAAACTCCGTTCCTGGCTGCCGTTCAATCACACCCTTCCGCCCCCACGTTCTGACTGTGGCATGAGCGGGTGCTTTCTCTTCTCCCCTCAGCCCACAGGGATTTCCAAGACAGGTCCAGCTTGCTCTCTGCGACACATCCCTTCTGTGTGAGTCTCTGTTTCATTCAGCCAGCTGCAGCAGGGTGGAACGAGACAGTGTAGACCAAGGAAGTGGACAGGGTTTGAAGGTAAGCAAGGAACAGTCTTGTGGGGGTCCCCTGAGGTTCTATGTGGCCTCTTAAGTCAACTTAGTGCCACCAGTGGTTGACACAGAGCTCTGCAGTGACACCTGTGTTATCTAGAGAAGGACAGAAGGCAGGGGATGGGGCTTGAAGCTTTCGGTTCTCCATCTGTAGAAAAGGAGAGACTGTCGTAAAGACTAGCTCTAGCATGACTTGTGGGGGACTGTGGAGTGGGTGTTTATGTCCTAACCTAGGGCCTCCTCCCTGGTTTCTGTGACAACTGCCACACTCAATCTATTTCCAAATGAGTTTGGCTACTAGCTGGACCTTAGGAATTGCACACAGAGGAGAGAGAGGGTCCGGAGCTCTGCTGCTTCCTGGCTGGCTAACTAGGGCAAGAAGTGGAAACCTCAATGTTTCCCATCTGGAAAATGGGTATGAGGGATGGAGCTATAGTTCCATCGTTGAAGACTCATTTAGCGTGATCAAGGTCCAGGGGTTCCTCCCTGCACCCCATAAACTGAGTTTTGGGGTGCATGCTGCTAATCACAGAATTCTGAAACCTCAGGCAGGAGGATTAGGAGTCATCCTCCGCAACATCATACTGAGTTAAGAGATCAATCTGGGCTACATGAAACCCTTCATGAAAACAAAGTTGAGTGTTTGCAGACAGGGGGTTCTCAACTTGTGGGTCTGGACCCCAGAGAGGTATTGCATATCAGATATTTTATATTACGATTCATTACAGTAGCAAAATTAGAGTTCCGAAGTAGCAATGAAATTATTTTATTGGGGAGGGTGTCACCATAACACAAGGAAATGTATTAAAGACTCGCAGCGTCAGGAAGGCTGATAACCACTGTTGCGGACTGAATAAAAGAGCTTCAGGTCCAGGTGGAAGATTTCTTCAGGACATGTGAGCACAGGTGGGTGGGCGCATGGGCCTATGTTCGCCATTCCCAGTGAGGCCAAGCTAGCCAGACTTCGGAGACCTTTAGTCAGAAAGAATTGTTCTGGAAAGAGAGAGAGAGAGAGAGAGAGAGAGAGAGAGATTGAGAGGGTCTGGGATGGGGACCTCTAACTCCCTGTTCCCTCTGGCCACACCCAGAGTGCCAACGCCCTCCCCGCCCTCCCAGCCCTCCCTGCTAAGTGTCCCTGCCTTTCCAGGAACACTTCAGCCCACGTGACTCCCTTTAGTCACCAACTGCCTGGGGAACCAGACAGTGTGCATCACTGTCAATGGGTCGTGGAATGGAGGTGAGAGTTCTGTAGGTCACTGGCACAGCAAGCTGCTCTGTCACCTGTGCACAGATGTGCGCTGGATTTCCCCTGTATGAGTGTCTTGGTTTCTCTCTTGTTAACCAACAAATCACCTGCAGACCTTGTGGCTTTAGGTGTCAACGGGTTTCACCACTCCTGCGGTTCCTGGGGATGGGGAAATGAGGAAGAGTTTCACAAAACACTGCAGTGTCTGCAGCTGCGGCCCAGCGAGGGGTTGAGCATACCAGGAGGGAGATTGAGCTTTCTCCCATCATGGCTGCCTCAGGACCTCAACAAAGCCTCTGAAGAGCTCACCCAGCAAATGGGGTGGCAGCTGCCTGGTCTTTTGCGACCCAGCCTTGGAGGTCACTTCCACCGTGCTTGTAGATTGAAATGGCCCCCAAAGTCTAGCTGGTGCAGGGGTGTGGCTCACACCTGTAATCCCAGCCACTGGGAAGGCCTTGAGGTGGGAGGAACCCAAATTTGAAGTCAGTCTGGGTTACATAATAAGACTCTTCACCAGATAACAGCTAAAACAAACAAACAAACAAACAAACAAACAAACAAAGGAATCTTGGTTTTGGAAGGGGTATGAGAGTCTGTTGATAAGTCAGAGACAGAGTGCTGTTCTTTTGGTTTTTTTTTTTTAAACTATTATGTTATTAAAATTATATGTATGGCTTGGGTGGTAGTGATGGACACCTTTAATGTCAGAGGTCAGAGAACAACTTCCCTTCCCTTCTATCCTGTGGGTCCTGGGGTTAGAACTCAGGTTATTGGGTGCAACAGCCCCTCCCACCCCCAGCCATCTCTCCAGCCCCCATACCTTGCATTTTTGAGACACAGTGTTGCTATATTAACCAGGCTGGCCTTGAACTCTCAATTCTCCTTCCTCTTCTTCCCAAGTTCTGGGAGCCAAGGCTAGGCTTGCTTATTTACTTTGATTCAAGGTCTCCAGGGACTCAAATGATCCTACTGCCTCAGCCTCCCAAGTAGCCAGGGCTACAGGTAGGAATCACTGTTGCCTGCTTACTACAGACACATTGTTAAGACAGAGGCATTCTGGGAAGATGTTGATTAGAGGGAGAAAAATTTCAAACTTTAAGATTCCTAGCAGTAGTGGACAAGGTGTCTCCTCCGGGAAAAGGTGCTTTCACCAAGCCCGATGACCTGAGTTCAATCCCCACCATCTACATGGTGAAAGGAGAATGCCCACTCCCACATGTTGCTCTCTGACCTCCACAGGCACATCTGTACTACAGACGTGCCTCCTCTCCAGTAAATAAATGAAAACAAAAACAAAACAAAACAAAACAAAACAACAACAAAAGCAACCCACCAAAACCAGACAAGGAAAAGTTGTAACAATGCCAGAGGCCATACAGAACTACTGAGACAAGAGTAAGAGATGACTCAGATGACTTCAGACAAAGACAGACATCCAAAATGGGAGGCTCGGCCTCTGAGTCACTCCTCTTATCTCCCTCTCTTTTGCAAGGGATTTCTAAATCCTGAGGGACTGTGCTACACTCGAAGCCAGCCAGTTACTAGAGAATGATGACACCTGGGTCCAGAGGAGCGTTCCTTCTCACTGCTCAGACTGAACAGAACCCTGAGGCTCCGCCTACGCAGCCCTGAGGCTCCGCCCACGCAGCCCTGAGGCTCCTCCCATCCAGCCCTCCTGCTCCAAACTAGCTAGCTAGCTCGGTGAAGCATCTTCTCAACCCTCCCTGCTTTGTATCTGTTCTTCCCAACAGTATGTGTCCCCAGGGCATTCCGTGCCATGCCAGAGTGCTCTTAAGAGGAACCACACACACTCAGTACTTCACACATTCAAAAGCAGACCGCCATTGGCACGCACGACAGACTCACACTTCTATCCCAGCACCCACTGCGAATCTGCACAGCTGCAGGAATTTTAAGCTCAAACATCCTGAAATGTGAGATTGGAGGCCCAGGCTCTATTTAAGGAAGGAAGATCTCATGGTTTCTTCCTTTCTCTCTCTCTCTCTCTCTCCTTCCCTCCCTCCCCCGCCTCTCTTTCTTTCTTCATTTCCCTACTTGTGTAGGAAGATAGATTTGCTAATAGCCTTGTTTGACGTCACCCAAGAAAACTCACCATTATTTTTGTAGTAGAGAAAGGAACGCTGATTGAAAAAGTGTTTTACTAGGATGAAGCTCTGTGCAAGGTAGACCATTTACCCAGGATCCCCCAGTGAGGGGGTAGCAGGATAGCCCAGTGGTACAGAGAGACAGAAAGAGACTCAGAAGTACTGGGCAGTTATTAAGTGCATTCACCTACCAGAACTGTAGATATTCCAGACATGAGAAAGGAACTTTACCCGGGCAGAGTAGTGTTCCCTCTACTCGGAGATGCAGAAGACGCCTTTGTTAGATGCTACGCAGCAAGGAACACTGAAACGCAGAAGACTCTGCACGTGCTGGATCAGCAGGCAACGCCCGAACATTCTCACCTTCACATCCTCAAATTCCCAGCTGCCAACAGCTTTACTTTCAAAACTAAGCAGCAGATTAAATTAATTATCACAATGAAGGAAAAAGAGGCAGATGTGGGAACTTGAAATTTACAATAGGAAAAGGACAAAAGAAGATTGCTAAGAGGAAGCACGGGGATGTGCAAGTTGTGCAGATATTGTCCCCATGGATATGGACATAAGGTGTCCATATGTACACATGTCCCGTCCCAGATCCATTCTCAAAAGGACTGAGGGTGTAGGGCAGCAGTAGAAGGCTTGCCTAGCATCCCCCAGTGAGGGTCTGGGGGCGTGGCTCAGTGGTAGAGCCCCTGCCTAGAATCCCCCAGTGAGGGGCTGGGGGCATAGCTCAGTGGTAGAGCCCCTGCCTAGAATCCCCAGTGAGGGGTTGGGGGCGTGGCTCAGTGGTAGAGTCCCTGCCTAGAATCCCCCAGTGAGGGACTGGGGGCGTGGCTCAGTGGTAGAGCCCCTGCCTAGAATCCCCCAGTGAGGGGCTGGGGGTGTAGCTCAGTGGTAGATCTCTCAGTAAGCATACTTAAAACCTTGGGTTCCATCTCTACTTGATGGAAGGGGAGACTCTCTAATCCCCCAAACTCTATATCCTTCTACCTCATCACCCACTTTCCCTCCAGCCCAGACACCCATCCACCCATTTTCTGTTCCCTTGCTTGGCTGACTCCTCTAGATGTCTCAAGTAAGTGACACCACACACTATTTGTCCTTTGTGCCTGGCTAAAAGTCACTAAGCTTTGAGCAGATAATTATTCATCAACAAACCCCGCAAATACATCACTGACTGCAGAAGCCTCAGGCTTAGGAGAGGTCTCAAGCATGGGAAGAAAAGAGAGGTCCCACTGAGCCTCAGACCACATTCCTGTCCCATGCTGTCTCTCACTCAGTGCCCACTGTCGAGAGACAGTAGTTTCTATCCTCCAGGCAGGGAAGCGTGATGGTCTGAGCTGGTGATGAAACATATGCTGGTCTTGGCCATCATCAGAGGAACCAGACAGAGACATGCCCATCAGAGTGTGCCTCTGTGTGTGTTCAAGTTTTTAGGCACCTTGTTGCATACCATCAAGCACGTGAGTGTTCTTTTAACAAAGACACATTTCATTATTTATTTATATGTACAAGCATGCCTGTGTGTGCACATGGATGCAGTGTCCAAAGAGGCCAGAAGAGGGCGTCTTATCTCCTGGCACTGCAGTTGTAGGTGGTTATGAGCTGACCATGGATGCTGAAAACTGAACTCAGGTCTTCTGCCATAGCAGCATGTGCTTCTAACCAAAGACTGAGCCATCTCCTCAGACACCCACAAAAGTCCTTCTGCATGTGCTTTTCTGCAAAGCTGATGTTTGCAAGGGAGAACTTGCAGGGCTGTTTCTCACCGTGCCCATCCCACATACACGGTTATTTAGAACTGTCTGTGGGAGGGGGAGGTGGTTCTACACATCCCCCAGGCCCCATGTGAGTAGGTAGCTACATGTCTGAACAGATAGATAGACGCACGTGCCGACAGCAGGTCTCTAGCTTTGTGTGTGTTCTCTAGCTGGGTGTGGCTGTGTTTCCAGCAAGATGTGGGGTGCCTGGCTGAACTGCTGAGTAGCTGTAAGTGTTCAAGATTCTCAGTGTTTCCTTTCAGTGGCCCGTGTAGATTTTGTGCTTCTGTATGCTGATTGGTTTTTGTTTTTTTACTCATGTTAACTGGAGTTACCTTGGAAGATGGAACCTCAACTGAAGAAGTGCCTCCATTGGATTGGCCTGTGGGAATGTCTGTGAGGTCTGTGAGACATCATCTTGATTGCTAATTGATGTGGAAGGGCTCAGCTCACTGTGTGCTGTGCCAACCCTGGCCTGGTGGACCTGGGATGTCAGGCTGTGAGGAGCAAGCCAGTAAGCAGCATTCCTTCGTACACTCTGCTCCAGTTCCTGCTGGAGCCCTACCTGCCTTGATAAAGAATTCTAACTTGTAAAATACAGTGAACCCACTTCCATCCACTGTGGATAGAGATAGCATGAGACATGAACACGATAGGGAAATGTGCTACCACTGAGCTCCAGCCCCTCACTGGGGAATTCTAGGCAGGGGCTCTACCACTGAGCCACGCCCCCAGCCCCTCACTGGGGGATTCTAGGCAGGGGCTCTACCACTGAGCCACGCCCCCAGCCCCTCACTGGGGGATTCTAGGCAGGGGCTCTACCACTGAGCCACACCCCCAGGCACTCACTGGGGGATTCTAGGCAGGGCCTCTACTACTGAGCCACACCCCCAGCCCCTCACTGGGGGATTCTAGGCAGGGGCTCTACCACTGAGCCACGGCCCCAGCATCTCCTGGTACATTGTCGGCGCGTATTCTGTCATTGAGCTACAGCCCCAGCCTGTTCACTTTTCAGTTTGGGTTTGGCTAGGTAAGCCAAGCAGACCTTGAATTTGAGGTCTTCCAGTCTTAACCTCCTGAGGGCTGGGATCACAGGCATGTGCCAACACCCACAGCTTGAAGGGGGTTCTCTGAGACGTGTCTTCCCTAGCAATGCCCAACTTTGGGTGTGCTGTGTGGGGACCTCAGGCAGAAGGGAAGTGGTTGGTCACATGCACAGGGTTTGGTGATTCCCTGGAGGGTGAGGCTGTGCTTACTGAGCCTTACTCTGGTGCACGCCCTACCTCTCCAGTCTCAGGGGAAGGGAGCTCTGTCCCTTGGGGAACTGGTTCTTGTGTGGCCTCCTGGGCTGTGAGCTGAAGACTTCTATCACAGCCTTCTACAGCGCTGGCTTTGGCTTCTGGTTCACCATCACCTGTCACTAAGGCGCTACCAGGAGCCCACTCCTCTGTCACCAGAAGGTGCCTCGTGGGTGAGCAAAGAGGTGTTGGGGTGTGGGATGCTTTTCAACATAATTTATTTATTTTTATTTTATCCTCACCCACATGGCAGCTCACAACTGTCTGTAACTCCAGTTTGAGGGAATCCAACACCTCCACACAGACATAGATGCAGGCGAAACACCAATGCAGAGAAAATGTGGCGCACGCCTTTAATCCCGGCACTTGGGAGGCAGAGGCAGGCAGATTTCTGAGTTTGAGGCCAGCCTGGTCTACAAAGTGAGTTCCAGGACAGCCAGGGCTACACAGAGAAACCCTGTTTCAAAACACAAAATAAAATGCAAAAGAAGAAGAGGAGGAAAGAAAGTATACACTACATTCACTTTTTCTGGCAAGTTTGCCGTTTATTTTCGACAGTGCATCTTGATGTGCACTAACTAGCAAGGGCTCCAGTGCTCAGCAGCCACCTGTGGCTTCCTGCGCCCACATAGAATACTGTCATTCCGGAGCACAGCAGGCGCTATGGATGGAACTGCAGGGACTCTAAACGGATACTTATGGGAAAATAGGACGATGGCTCTGTTTAGAAGTGTTCAAAAGTATTTATTCCTGGCCATGTGCCAGGCACGGTGCTGCGCAGCGATAAATTCTAGCATTGAGAGGTAGAGGCAGGAGGACTGTTAAGTTTGAGGTTAGCCTGAGCTCAAACTATATGTATGCATGTGTTTGCATAAATGTACACAGACATATATGATAAGGATTTACATAATCTACAGTTGTGTGAGATTCCTTATTTTCCATTTTGGGGATAGACCCTAAGGTGCTATGAATGCTAGGGAGGCACTCTACCAACAAACCACGCCCCCAGCCCCTCACTGGGGGATTCTAGGCAGGGGCTCTACCACTGAGCCACACCCCCAGCCCCTCACTGGGGGATTCTAGGCAGGGGCTCTACCACTGAGCCATGCCCCCAGCCCCTCCCTGGGGGATTCTAGGCAGGGGCTCTACCACTGAGCCACGCCCCCAGCCCCTCACTGGGGGATTCTAGGCAGGGGCTCTACCACTGAGCCACGCCCCCAGCCCCTCCCTGGGGGATTCTAGGCAGGGGCTCTCCCTCAGGATTACAACCTGACCCCTGAGGTTGTTTTAGTTTGAATTTTTGGACAGGGTCTTACTGTGCAGGCCTAGCTGGCCTCAATCTCAGAGGTCCACCTGCATATGCCTCCTGAGCGCTGGGATTAAAGGTGTGTGCAACCATACCTGACTTCTTCTTGGGTTTTCACATTAGAGAAATAAGAAACCATTTTGCTTTCATGTTGTCTATCATATCCTCTACAAAGCAGTCACTTGTGGATATTTGAAGGAACAGTTGAGACTGGCCCAGAGGTTAACGGCTAGAAGTCTCCAGTGAGTTCTCAACAAGGACAGGAATTCTGTTCATGTGCAAAGTGAGTCTGTGAGCTCTGTGTGTGTGTGTGTGTGTGTGTGTGTGTGTGTGTGTGTAAGGTATGTGCATGTGCAGTTGTGAACCTCTGCCTGGGTATGACCCCTAATTCCCTTCCTTACCCTCTCCTCATGCTACTTAATACTTCTCTACCCGGTTCTGGCTCTTGCAGCCCAAGCAGGGGACTGTGGGTGGCTCAGAGGCATCAGAGTTCCCAGGCTACCTGCTGGCCTGCGGGACACACTGCGCAGTCAATCATCACCCAGGCCGAGGCATCCTTGCGCTGTCCTGAAGAATCTCGCTGTATCTCCTTGGCAATGAAGCCTCTCATCTGTCGTTCTCGGGCACTGAGAAGCCTGGTAGCCTCTGGGGACAAGTCAGGGCTCCAGGCTGGACATCCTTTCTGGGACTATGGCTTCCGGAAAGCTAAGTCTTCTTTCTTGACCTCACGACCACAAAGGCTGCCTCTCCTTTCTTTCTTTTTTGTTTTTTGTTTTTGCGAGACAGGGTTTCTCTGTGTAGCCCTGGCTGTCCTGGAACTCACTCTGTACACCAGGCTGGCCTCGAACTCAGAAATCTGCCTGCCTCTGCCTCCCAAGTGCTGGGATTAAAGGTGTGTGCCACCACTGCCCGGCTAAGGCTGCCTTTTCCTGTGGACACTCTTATATCTGAGCTGTGTGAAGACCGTGCCCCTCCCCCATTCGGGATGGGTTTTCCCAGAAAATCCCTCACAGGTAGGTTCCCCAGAGGGTTTGAGTCTTAGTTGGTCTCAGAACCAGTCAGGTTGACACGGATAGTTCGGGAGACAGAGGAGAAAGGAAAATACAGACAGCACGTCAGCGGGAAGTGCGTGTTACGGAGAATCAGTACAGCAAAGAGAGAACAAACTGTTGCCAAAGACATGCAGGAACATAGGAGGGGTTTGTTATTGTTGTTTGTTTTGAGACAGCGTTTCTCTGTGTAGCCCTGGCTGTCCTGGAACTCACTCTGTAGGCCAGGCTGGCCTGGAACTCAGAAATCCACCTGCTTCTGCCTCCCGAGTGCTGGGATTAAAGGCCTGAGCCACCACTGTCTGACTCAGCTTTTAATCTTTTAAAAAGGACCAAAAACACCTGTTGGGGCTGCTCAATAAAATCCCAGCTTAGGGTGAGAGAGCCAGTCGGCCAGTCCCGGGTGCACCTCTAAAATAAAACTTGCTTCAGTTGTATAATTGTGGAACTGGTCTTTCTCCTCTCAGTTTTCAGGCTTAATTACAGATGATAGATATATGCTACTTAATAATAATACTCCATTCTCTGGTCTTTCAGAATGTTCCCACCCGCCTGCTAGTGGAAGTTTCTCTTGGAACGGGACAAAGGAGGTAGATCAGTAGGAACCAATTCAAAACCAGCGGCTACCCCCAGTGCTGAGAGGAAAATCTATGCCACCACAGCTGACTGGCTCTCTATTTCCATTTGTACCACTTTCTAGCCTCTCATGACAGGCCCCAAGTATCAGTTCCCCCGGTCCTCGGCTGTGTGGTGTGGGCCTCATGACTGAAGTGTGGACATACTTAAGTTGTCACCCTGTCGTGGGAGGTGTTCACAGTTCCACTTTCTGCTTTTGGTGGGAACTCGTGCAATTTCCTTTTATCTTCCTCCCTCGAGGATAGATTTAGCAATAAACATCCTGATTACAGGACACGGACTAATATCTGTTCCGTTTTTGCATATCACACATAATTTACAATAAGCTTAAAAGCTTGGATGACATATTCCTCCTGTTCATTGAAAGAAAAAATCCTAGCTGGGTGTGGTGAAACACGCCTATCCTTTTGGGAGGTGGAGGCAGGAGGATCAGGGAGAGAAAGAAGAAAAAAGAAAGAAAGAAAGGAAAGAGGGAAGGAGGGAGTGTGGGCAGGAGTTAGGAATGGAGCTGAGGAAGCCCTAAAATGTACCACAGAGGTCTGGGGGGATGGCCCAATGGTTAAGAGTGCTTGCTGCTCTCCAAGGACAGAGCTCTAGTTCCCTGCATCTATGCAGAACATACAACCACCTGTAGCTTTTGCTCCAGAGGACACCACACCCTCTTCTGACCTCCTGTGGCATTGCACATAGGCTGCGTTCAGCTGCTGCTCCCTAGTGGCTGGGGTATGCTAGTTCACTTTGGCTCATCTGTCAGTGGCTGTCCCTATCCCAGGAGGGTAGCAGATCTCTTCCCCAGCATGCCAGGGTGCAAAAACAAACAAACAAACAAACAAACAAACAATAAATTAAAAAAAAAGAATATGGACCCAGTCCCTCTCACAGTCTAGTACTGAAGTCCCAGAATCCTACTGATGACAGCAATTCTCAAGGACAGCTCAAAATTTATTCCATGTCTCCAGGGAAGCCTGGAATTCACATTTGGGGAGAAGGAAACCACATGTGGCAATCGACTATAAAAGGGCAGCCATCTTGTAGCTTCCAAATCCTGTCGCTTTCTCCTTGATTTCCTTTTCTTCTCTTTTCTCATTACTACTTGGCCTCATCTTATTTTCATTATCTATATCTTTTAAAAATATAAGGGCTAAGGCTGGAGAGATGGCTCAGCAGTTAAGAGCACTGGCTGCTCTTCCAGAGGTCCCGAGTTCAAGTCCCAGCAACCACATGGTGGTTCATAACCATCCCTAATGAGATCTGATGCCCTCTTCTGGTGTTTCTGAAGACAGCTACAGTGTACTTATATATAATAAATAAAATTAAATCAAATCAATCATTCATATATATATATATATGCTAGAGAGATGGCGCAGAGGTTAAAAGCCCTGGCTGCTGTTCAAGAGGACATGAGTTCAATTCCCAGCCCCCACATGGCAGCTCACACCTGTCTGTAACTCCAGTTCCAGGGGGTCTTAAACATTCACACAGACATACATGCAGGCAAAACAACAACAACACACACAAATAAATAAATTAATGAAAATATAAGTTCCACAAAACAAGGATCAACCTGGGCTACATAGTGAGTCTCAAGGCAGCCTGAGATGTAGAGTCCTATCCACTACTGTGTCCGGCCTAGAACAGAATCTGGTGGCCATAAGGCAGCCAGTGTTCGAATGAATAAGAGAAACTCTGGAGGATGATTTCATGTTGGCGCGCGCGCGCACACACACACACACACACACACACACACACCCTGTATTTCCAGCACCCAGAAGGTGCCAGTGAGAGGAAGAACGTCCAAGGTCATCTTCAGCTACATGGTTCAAGGTCAGCCTGGCCTACAAGAGATCTTGTCAAAGGGGGGGGGGGGAGTGGGGAGGATCCAGACAAACACAAGAATAAAACCACAATCTATTCAGTGAAACTCCAGGATGGGTCCAGCCTGGCGGGGCTGGACTGCTGGGAATGGAGAGACCAGAAGGCACAGTGTGCAGGCGAGTTTCAGGATCGCTGGATTTTGTTTTCATTTACTTCAGTGTGTGTGTATTTGTGTTTAACGTGTGCGTGTGGTGTGTGTGGTATGTGTTGTATATGTGTCTATGTGTGGTGTGTATGTATGAGTAGTGCGCATGTGTGTTGTAGGTGTGTGTGGGGGTTGTGTATGTGTGGGTCTGTTGGAGTGTTGGTTCCTAGGGCTCCACCTTAGCCTTCCTGCGGTTTGGCAGGCACCTTTATCTGCTGGGCTATCTCACCCTATCAACATTTGTTCTGCTTTGTTTCTTTTTCTCTGTGTAGCCCTAGCTAGCCTGATAGCTCTGGAGACCAGGCTGGCCTCGCACTCAGAAATCCACCTGCCTCTGCCTCCCAAGTGCTGGGGTTAAAGGTGTGCGCCACCAGTGCCCTGGCAGATCCAGGTGCTGTTGTTTCTTGGTACAAGATCTCACTGTGTGTAGCTCAGGCTGGCCTCGCATTATCAGTCCTCCCATGTCTGCCTCCCGAGTGCTGGCATGACTGGCAGCGGGCACCACTCTATTTTTGTGAGTATAGAACTGATGTGTGATAAGGATCTGTGCTTTCTAAATAAGTTCCCAAGAGCTCTCTCAGCTGTCCCAGAATAAACATCTTAAGTGATAAGGAAATGTCATGTTGTGGTTTTATTGGCAGCATCATTTTTTTTTCTTTGTTAGCAGGATCAAAAAAGACGTGTCCGACAGCCACCAGCGTCTTAGGTTTGATTACATTCAGAAGGAAGGGAAGAGCAAGTGCAGAGAGGTTATTCATCTCTGTTCTCTCTGCTGGACCTGGTCCCACCTCCTCCCCCTCCCCTCCTCCCCTCTTCTTCCTCCTCTTCTTCCTCCTCTTCCCTTTCCCCCTCTTCCTCCTCTGCCTCTTCTTCCTCTTCTCCCCTGTCTCCCCTCCTCTGCCTCCCCCTCCTCTTCTTCCCCCTCCTCTGCCTCTCCCTCCTCTGCTTCCTCCTTCTCTTCCTCCCCCTCCTATGCCTCCCCCTCCTCTGCTTCCTCCTTCTCTTCCTCCCCCTCCTCTGCCTGCCCCTCCTCTTCTTCCCCCTCCTCTGCCTCTCCCTCCTCTGCTTCCTCCTTCTCTTCCTCCCCTACCCCTGTTCCCATTTTACTTCCTTCATTCTCTCTGGCGCTGAGGATGGAACCCAGAGCCTCCTGTATGCCAAGCATGCCCTCTAATGCTGAGTTCTTAACACACTAAACTAAATAGAAAAGGTTTAACTGTGGGCTGGGGAGATGACTAAGTGGGTAAGAGTCCTTGCTATGCAAGCATGGGGAGGGAATTCAGATCTCAGCATCCATGTAAAAGCTGGGCATCGCCACCTGAGCTCGCTGGCCAAGCAGGCTAGGCAGACGGGCCAGCGAGCCCGAGGATCCTCCTGCCTCCATCTTCCAAATGTTTGGATGGTGGCTGTGAGCATCAGGCTGATCTTGTTTGCATGGCTTTTCTCTTTTAAAAACTTGCATCTTAGTGTGTGTGTGTTGCCAAGGAGCACATGTGCAAGTCAGAGAACAGGCTGTCAGAATCAGTTTTCTCCATTGACCATATGGGTCCTAGGGATCAGATTTGGGTTATCAGCCTTGTCTGAAAGCTTCTTTATAAGACACTGCCCACCCTCGCCCCCACCCCCATCCCCACCCCCATCCCCACCCCCATGGGGTTTCTCTGTGTAGCCCTTGCTGTCCTGAAACTTACACTGTAAACCAGGCTGGCCCCAGACTCACAGAGATCCACCTGCCTCTGCCTCCTGAGTGCTGGGATTAAAGGGGTGCACCACCACACCTAGCTCATTAATGTTCCTTTTAAGGCAAACAGAACTGGTTAAGTTTATTATTTTTATTTTTTAAGGTTTATTTATTTAATGTATATGAGTACATTGTAGCTATCTACAGACACACCAGAAGGGGGCATCAGATCCCATTACAGATGGTTGTGAGCCACTATGTGGTTGCTAGCATTTGAACTCAGGACCTCTGGAAGAGCAGTCAGTGCTCTTAACCGCTGAGCCAGCTCACCAGCCCAAGTTTATTTCTCTATGGTTAATCGATTTAATTTTATTGAATTATACTGATAAAGACATAAAATAATAAAATATTTTAAAAATTATTTTATGTGTATGAGTGTTTTGCCTCCATGTATGCATGTGCTCTGTGTGCGGGCATGATATTCATGGAGGTCAGAAGGGGGTGTCAGATCCCCTGGAACTAGAGATAAAGACATTGGTGGGCTGCCACATGGGTGCTGGGAACCGACCCTGAGTTCTCTGCAGGAGCAGCCAGTGCTCTTATCCTTGGAGCCATCTCTCTGGCCCCTTGGCTTATGTCTGCAGATCTGTTTGATGATGCTGTGTTGCTGGTCTTTTAGTCCCTCCTCGCTCCCCCACCCGGGCGTTGCACGTGTCTGTGAGTTTGGGGAAGGAGCCTTGGGGACGTGCCACACACAGTCTGCTCAGTGTTGAGGAATGTCTGAGGCTATTTTTGACTCCGTTTCGTTGGTTTGCTAGTCAGCAGGATCCCATCGAGCCCGCAGCTGCTGCCTGAGGCTTGGAAAGGTTGGACTCAGTGGGCAGCAGCCGTTCCTTCCCTAGATCCAGGCAATAATCTGTCCCCAGCTCTGGGGCCTCTGTCCCCAGCTCTGGGGGATCCTCCCATGGCCAGAATGAGCCTTCAAGATTTAGAAGCCCAAGGTTCATCCTAGAAAACAGATAGGAGAAAGAACGCCCGTAGAGCCTGGCTGAGGGAGGCTATGAGGGAGATAGGACAGGCAGGTGCCCATGGACCAGATGGTAGAGAAGCTGTAGCTAAGAGCAGGGTCCTGAGAGCAGCTGCAGTCCCCAGACGCCATGACTGGGTGCTTTGACTCTTATTAGTGGGAGTCTCGGCCTCACGTGTGTGTGTGTGTGTGTGTGTGTGTGTGTGTGTGTGTGTGGCATTAGGAACTGAACCTAGAGGTCTGCATGCATTGGGCAAGTACGCTACTATTGAGGAACATCTCAGACCTTGTCTTTAATTTTGAATTATTGATTTTTTTTTTGAAGTAGGGCCTCAGGTTAGCTTAGCCTGACCTTACCCTGTAGCTGAGGCTGACTTTAGGTTCACCGCTATCCTCTTAACTCTGTGTGTGTCTGAGTGCCTGGACTGTACACATGAGCTACGGGCATGAGCTACGGGCATGAGCTACGGGCATGAGCGTGAGATAGTTGGTTTACTATTTTGAAACAAGTGTCAGCAAGTTGCCCAGGATGACCTTGAATTCACTCAGCAGCAGGCCTGGAACGGGTGATCCTCCTGCCTCAGCTTCTCAAGTAGCCTGACTGGCAGACCTGTGACACCTAGGTTAGACCTTTCTGCTCTCTACAAAGAGCTGGGGATGGAACCCAGGGCTTGTGCACACTAGGCAAGCACTCAGCCACTGAGACTCCCTGATTGCGCCTGCCCGTTCTCTGCCAGCAGCCCCAGAGCACCCATCATCCATTCCATTTCTCCTTCCCTGCTTCTCTCCTCAAGTGCTCTCTCCCCTCCAGCCTTGCCCCACCGAAGGGGTCCTCGACTCTGCACATCAGCTGGGTGGCGTCTCTCTACCTCCTCTTAGCTTGTTTTGAGACAGGGCCCCATGATGGCCAGGCTGCCCTCGAACTTGCCAAGTAACTGGAGGATAATTTAGAACTCCTGATCCTCCAGCCTCCACCTCTCAAGTGCTGGGGGGGGGGGGGAGGGGGTTACGGCTGTGCGCCACCACTAATAACTCATGTCTCCTAGCATTCCCCTCTCCATAATCCAGATGTGCTGCTTCACAGAGTAAGGAGGGAACAGGAGACAGAAGGAAGGAAGGCAAGAGAGACACTTGGCCACCGAGCAAAGACTGACAGATGGGGCGGGGAAGGGAGGAAGAAGGCAAGACTCAGTGCTCTGTCCTGTGGCTGCCACCCAGGGCCACTGCGGTCTGCAGTTAGTACAGATGAGACCCTGTGTCAAGCTTTGTGGTGTGTGTGTGTGTGTGTGTGTGTATGTGTGTGTAAGCCAGAGGACAACCTCCTGCATCATCCGTCTGCCTCCTTTGAGACAAGGACCTCTCATTGGTCAGCAGCACTGATCAGGTGAGACACGCTGGCCAGGGCCCAGTGATTCTCTGTCTCCAGGGCTGGGGTTATCAGTACCAGAGCTCTGAGAATTGAACCTGCGTCCTTGTGCTTGCAAGGCAAATACTACAGATTAAGCTATTCTCCCTCCCTCTACCTCCCCATTGCCCAACCTGTGTGTGTGTGTGTGTGTGTGTGTGTGTGTGTGTGTGTGTGTGGTCTCACTTAGCCCATATTGGTCTCCAATGTGCTGTGTAGGGGAGGCTGTCCTTGAACTTGGGATCTATTGCTGAGGCTCTGGGATCACAGGCGTGAGCTGCCAGGCCTAGAAATTGGTCCCTTCCCTCCCACTGCCCCTTTCCTCCTGTCCCAGCCAGTGCTAGCCAAGCTAATAGCCACCCCACTCTATCCTCATGCCCCAGAGTACATGGGACACCTTAGGGGTACACAGAGGAGTGGGTAATGAAGGAAAGGTTGACAAGCTGAAGGCTTCCCTGGGCTGTAGTATAGAGCAGGGAGCAGGCCAGAGCCTTAGATGTCCAAGTTATTCATTTAGGACTTAGTCTCAGAGGGCCCACAGAGTTTTTCTGTTTGTGATTTAGGGTGTGTTTTGTTTGTGTTTTGTTTTGTTTAGGGTTTCATGAAACCCAGTTCGGCCTCAAAGCTTGCTATCTAGACAGGGAAGGCCTTGGCCTTTAGTCCTTCTGCTCCATCTGCTGAGTGTTGGTTCGCTGGCAGTTTACCACCACGCTAGGTATGTTTGGTGTTGAGGACCCCAGGGCTTCCAGCATGCTAGACAAGCCCTCTCTATCCATGGGCTACATTCTCATGCCATGGGGGTGGGGGTGGGGGTGGGGCTTTGAGCAAGTCTGTTTGGAAAGACACTTGTGTCAGCCCTCAGGGCCTATAGTGGCTCTCAGGGTTTGAGGGTCTCTGCTCCCTGGGGCCCTGCCCTCTGATGTCACTATCTCATTATTACACGGAGCCCCGCTGACCAATGGGCTGAGGCTCACTGTTATAATGGGTCCTAGCAACAGGTTGTGATCTTGGGCTAACCGGGGAGGAGACCCCACCAGCTGGGAGAGTGTGAGGGGAAGGGAGAGCCTGCAGGCAGGTGAGTCCCTGAGGGCCAGGCTCTCCAGCTGGGCCCTGCGGGTCTGTGCACAGAGACCCAGGCTTCTGAAAGTCCCGATCCCCACCTGCCACCTCTTACTGTTCAGCCTCTAGCTGCTGGGACCTGTCTCAGGTCACATCTGAGGTAGGTTAGGGACAGGGCCTGGGAAGGGGTAGCTGGGGCTGGGGATACAGGGGGGCCAAGGGGAAGGGGAAAGTGGCAGAGGGGGTGAGGGGTAAAAGAGCCAAGGGGCCTGGGCTAGAGTCCTGACTGTCTGAGTGGGGAGATAGCTTGTGTTATCTGAGCTAGGTTCCTCTCCCTGCCAGACGAAGTGGAACTCTAATTCCAAGGAGGTCTCTCTGTAAGCAAGAGACTTCATTATTTGGACGGTTTTTTTTTTTGGGGGGGGGTGCTGGTGTTCTTGTTTGAGACAGGCCTCACTCTGTAGCCCAGGCTGGCTTTAGACTCATGGTGATCTCCCTGACTCGGCCTCCTAAGTGCTAGGATTACAGGCATGTACCACCATGTCTGGGTGAGGTAATGGCCCACAGGGTGCACAATTGAGAACCTCTGGAACCCCAGGGTGACAATGAGGGACATTGTCAGGAAGGCGACAGGAGATACGAAGAGTAACAGGTCCCAGGAGACGGTAGTGGGCCCGTCAAGGCCAGCCAAGGTCAGGCTGGGGGAGGGGGCAGTTGAATGGGAGCCTACGGGCTGAATTAAGAGTATCTTCACTGTTGACTCGAGGGGACATGGCAACACAAATAGGCCTAATATGGGCCCAAGAGACCTTTGAGGGCGGTTCAGAGGAAAGCAGTCAGGGCTCAGGAGGACAGAGATCCAAGTCACAAGCCCAGCCAGGCATAGGCTCACTCCTGTAATCCCAGTACTCAGGAGTTAGAGGCTAGCCTGGGCTACATAACCAGACTGTCTTAAAAAAAAGTCATATGCTAACAAAAGCTCCTGCCGTATGCCTAGCATTCTCTTACTGATGATGTTTACCAATGGGAGACTCACTGGAGACTCCCAGCATGGTCACAGCCAAATCTCACAGATGGGGAAGGCCAGTATGTAGCAGAAGGTGACCACAGCACTTGAAAAGTAGCAGCTCACCAGCTTGGCCTGAGCCACATGCTCATCCCTGTTACCCAGTATGGGAGGCCTGACCCCAGAAAGACTGGATAGCTCTGGTTCAAATATTTAGAAGACTCAGATGGGTGTGGTGGCTTGTGCTTGTGATGCCAGGACTCAGGACCATAGTGATTCTAGGCCAGCCTGGGCTACAAAGTAAGTTCTGGGACAGCCTGGGCTACAAAGTGAGAGACCCTGTCTCAACCCAGATACTGTAAGGAATCATCAGGTTTCATTTCAGCAGGCCAGCCTCACTCCTGGGCGAAGGACACACATCCCTCGCAAGGTTGTTTGGTTCTTATGGCCCCAGGTCCCATGGCAAGACAGTGGCCTAGGTGGAAAGTGACCCTAGGCCTTTGATACTCCAAAGTTCCTTAACTCCTGCTGAATGTACCCGAGTTCTTGTTTAGGGACAGGTTTGCATGTATAGCCCAGGAGAGCCTTGAACTCACTTCTATAGCTGAGCATACCTCAGCTTCAGAACGATCCTACCTCTGGTTCCCAAGTGTAGGAATTCAGGTGTGAGACTTCTGACTTCTTATTGTGGTTGTTTCTGAGACAGAAGCTCACTAGGAAGCCCTGGCTAGCCCAAAACTCACTGTTCAAGCCTAGGTTGGCCTTGAACTTACATAGATCTGTCTCAGCTTCTCAGTACTGAGATTAAAACTATGTGCCACCACACCTGGGCATTGTGAGTCACTCTCACTGTCCTGGGACTCATGGTGATCCTCCAGTCTCAAGCTCCCCAGTGCTGAATTACAGGTGAGAGCCAGGGTACCCCGTTCTTGAGGAAGAGAGCTGGAAACTGGAAACGGTCTAGTGAGAACTTGGCCTCCCTGACATCTGATCAAGAGCGTGATATGCGAACGTCTCCTTTCTCCTGCAGCCACTGAGGAGTCACATTCTGTGACTGTCCCCCATCTTCCTGCCCAGCTCTGAACCATGGCAACTTCCAGGTTGCCCGCCGTGCCTGAGGAGACCACCATCCTCATGGCCAAGGAAGAGCTGGAGGCCCTGCGCACTGCTTTTGAGTCTGGCGACATCCCTCAAGCCGCCTCTCGCCTTCGGGAGCTGCTGGCCAACTCAGAGACCACCCGGCTGGAAGTGGGCGTCACGGGTGAGTCGGGAGCCGGCAAGTCCTCCCTCATCAATGCCCTACGCGGCCTGGGGGCCGAGGATCCTGGCGCAGCTCTCACTGGGGTCGTGGAGACCACCATGCAGCCTTCGCCCTACCCGCACCCGCAGTTTCCCGACGTGACCCTGTGGGACCTGCCGGGGGCCGGTTCTCCAGGCTGCTCAGCAGACAAGTATCTGAAGCAGGTGGATTTCGGCCGCTATGACTTCTTCTTGCTCGTCTCCCCCCGTCGCTGTGGCGCCGTGGAGTCCCGCCTCGCTTCTGAGATCCTGCGCCAGGGGAAGAAGTTTTACTTTGTGCGCACCAAGGTGGACGAGGATCTGGCGGCCACCCGCAGCCAGAGGCCCTCGGGTTTCAGCGAGGCTGCAGTCCTCCAGGAGATCCGAGATCACTGCACGGAGCGGCTGCGGGTAGCGGGTGTGAATGATCCCCGCATCTTCCTGGTGTCCAACCTGTCGCCAACCCGCTATGACTTCCCGATGCTCGTGACCACCTGGGAGCACGACCTGCCCGCCCACCGTCGCCACGCCGGTCTGCTGTCCCTGCCTGACATCTCGCTGGAGGCTCTGCAGAAGAAGAAGGACATGCTACAAGAGCAGGTGCTTAAGACTGCCTTGGTATCTGGTGTCATCCAGGCCCTGCCGGTCCCCGGACTGGCAGCCGCCTACGACGACGCCTTGCTTATCCGCTCACTGCGGGGCTACCACCGCAGCTTCGGCCTAGACGACGACTCGCTGGCCAAGCTGGCCGAGCAGGTGGGCAAACAGGCAGGGGACCTGCGCTCCGTCATCCGCTCCCCCCTGGCCAACGAGGTCTCACCAGAGACTGTCCTGAGACTCTACTCGCAGTCCTCAGATGGTGCCATGCGGGTGGCCCGTGCCTTTGAGAGGGGCATCCCTGTTTTCGGCACGCTGGTGGCCGGGGGTATCAGCTTCGGCACGGTCTACACCATGCTCCAGGGCTGTCTCAATGAGATGGCTGAGGACGCCCAACGCGTCCGCATCAAAGCCCTGGAGGAAGATGAGCCCCAGGGGGGTGAGGTGAGCTTGGAGGCGGCTGGTGACAATTTAGTGGAAAAGCGGAGCACTGGGGAAGGAACCAGCGAGGAAGCCCCGCTGTCCACCCGCAGGAAGCTCGGCCTCCTCCTCAAGTATATTCTTGACAGCTGGAAGAGGCGCGACTTGTCAGAAGACAAATAAAACGCAGCCCTGCCCCTCCTCCCCACCTCCGCCTCACCCACCAGCCAAGCCCTTTAAAAAAAAAACCAACATCAACCAAACAGGGCTACTGTGATCAAAGGGAGAACCGCAGTTGCTGCGCGCAGGGTGGGTGTGGGTGTAGAGGGTGTTACAGAGGGACACAGACAGGCCTGAGTGTAGGGGTACTTGACCCTGAGGAGAGGGAGGCTGAGGGATGGGTGGACAGGGTGACCAGGGCTTCTCAGTGGTCTCCTTGCTCCTCATGAGGCCAAGGTGAGAACTGTCAATTGCCTGGGAGGTGCTGTGTGTGTGTGTGTGTGTGTGTGTGTGAGGGGGGGGGGAGAAGGGGGAGAGAGAGAGAACCTTCTTGTGGCACTCCATATTGTAATTTGCTGTTGGGTATGGAAATGGAGCCCCCAACCCTAAGCATTCTCTACCCCCATTCTGGTAGGTCCAGCATCATATCCCAGGGGCTCTACCCACTGAACCACACTCCCAGTCCCTCACTGGGGGATTCTAGGCATGGGCTCTTAACACTGAGCTACAGCTGGTGAATTTGGGGCAAGTGTCCTACAGCTGACCTACATTCCATCTAGAGTCCTGTAAGTTTCCATGATTTTGAGGTAGGGGATCTGCACAAAACACTTCAGCAGAGCCACTTGAAGATTTAAGAGGCTTCCATTGGCTCTCAGATTCAAAGGCCTCAGTGCGGATCTGTTGGCTTCAACCCTAAAAGTCCTGTGGTGAGACAGAACCTCTTGGCTCCAGGAAGACATGGCGGGTGAGGCTGTTTATATCATGGGAACCAGGAAGTAGACACACACACACACACACACACACACACCTCAAACAGTAAGCCATGCCCTTAGTCATCCACCTCAGCTACCCACTTCCTCCCATCAAGGCTCTATATTATGTCCACCGATGCTGCTTTCAGCCCCTTCGTGACCCCATCTCCTAAAAGCTTTGCCATTGAGACAAGGCTGCCTAGAGGCCACCTTGACATTGAACTACATCTTGAAGAATCTTGACTCCGGTCCTCCATCTCCAGAGTGAGGAATTACAGGGGTGCATCACCACATCTGGTTTATCGGGTGCTGGGGTGGAACTGAGGCTCCTGCATGCACAGTGAGCATCCTACCCGCTGAGTGGCACCCCAGCTCCCCACCTCTGAACACTGCATTGAGGACCCAAGCCTTCAACAGAGGCCTTTTGGGTGGTGCGTAAGATCCAAACCACGTCAATGTCGTGGAGTGTGGTCATGGGGATTAGAGCGAAGGGTTGATGGGCTGAGGCGGGTTTCTGGTGTCGGGAGGTGTATCTGACGACACACCGCTGTGAGTGGTATGCTCATGGGTGAGGCTCATGTCCCAGTGAGAGATGGCTCCTACCCAGGCCTTCCTCTGTGCTTGATTCTTGGTGGTAGTCATGGTGGTGATACACAAAAGTGATCTGGACACTGGCCTGCTCAAGCCGGAACTCCCTGTTTAGGAAGGGTCACAAGTATTCAACTTACCAGAAAGGCAGGTGAGGTGGCACACACCTTTTTTTAAATTAAGATTTATATATACGAGTCCACTGTAGCTGTCTTCAGGCATAACAGAAGAGAATATCAGAATATCAGATCCCATTTCAGATGGTTGTGAGCCACCATGTGGTTGCTGGGAATTGAACTCAGGACCTCTGGAAGAGCAGTCAGTGCTCTTAACCTCTGAGTCATCTCTCTAGCCCTAGTACACACCTTTAATTCCAGAACTTGTGGGGCAGAGGCAGGTGGATCTCTGAGTTCAAAGCTAACCTGATCTACAGAGTGAGTTCCAGGACACCCAGAGCTACACAGAGAAAGCCTGTCAAGAAAAATTCATAAAAATATTAAACGTTTCCAATAGTGCAGAGGCCTCATTGAGGCTTAGGGACTGTGTGGAAGCTGATTTTTGATTTCCTGCCCAGCGTGCCCAGCCTAGGATGGCCTGGGACAATCTGAAAGAAGGAGCTGCATGCCTGAGCTGCTGACGCAGCCGTGTGATAGGAACTTGGCAGTGCGAGATGAAAAGTCACATTTGTGGTTCGCGAGAGCTAGAGAGGCAGGGGCAGGTGGATGGGTGTGATCAGCTGCCCTGTGACTGGCCGCTCTGGGAGAGACGGAGGGTCCAGGGCAGGCTGGGAAGCTCATCTTGGAGCTTCTGTAGTCTGAGCAGCAGAAACAGCCTGACCTCCTTTTGGAGGGTCAACTGGATGCCCGACTGGGCTGCAGCGGAAGAAGTAACTGAGAGCCGAATCCTCCAGGCTCTGCCTCCTGTGCCTCCTGTGTGGAGGAAGGCTGGGCTGGGATCCAGCCTGGCAGTTACATCGCGGGAAGCTTTCCAAGCTTCATGAAACTCTCGGGAAGGTTCTGGAGACTGCACAAAGCAGGTGGCAGACAAGGATGTGGGACAAGGGAGCTGGGCTCCCCCAAGTCGCTCCCATCTGCTTCCTCAGGATTCCAGGATCTGAGGATAGCTCTGACCTGGAGTGACCCAGCCCTAGCAAGTAGGCCCAGACTAAGGGCGTCCTTCCCCTGGAGATTAAGGGGTCTGGACTCTCTCTGCTTTGTAAAAGGACTCTCTCCTTTTTTCTCTCTTCCCTACTCGTGTGTGTGTGTGTGTGTGTGTGTGTGTGTGTGTGTGTGTGTGTGTGTTTAAGCATGTAACACACACACACACACACAAAGGTCACAGGACAACCTTACAAGTTCTCTCCTCTCCTCTTTATGTTGGTTCTGGGGACTGAACTCAGGGCACCAGGCTTGTGTGTAAGTACCTTTACACAGAACTCTCCCTTCCCCGAGAGGCCTCTCCCTTGCTTTGTCTTTACCAGAATTACTTAGGAACCCTCATGGCCCTTTCTGCATCAAAGAGGCTGCAGGGATAGAAGAAACCCAGACCTGGCTGGGCATCGTAGGGCAATGCCTGTAATTGCAGCAGGGGTGGAGGCCGGAGGATTGAGAGTTCAAGGTTTCCCTCAGCTACACTGAGAATTTGAACTAGTGCTGTACTCAGGGTTGGAAGCATTGGCCTTGCATGCACGAGGCCTAGTGCTGGAAAGACGCCTCTGCGGCCAAACAAACAGCTCAGGGGTGGAGAGAGGGTTGCAGAGGACCTGGGTTTGGTTCCCAGAACCCACATGGTGGCTCACAACTACCTGTAACTCCAGTCCCAGAGGATCCAGGGTCCTCCTCTTGCCTCTGTGGGTACCAGATACACAGGGGCTCACACATATGAAAGCACAGCCCTTCAGATGGTCCTTTTCAAATCTATGTTCTAAATCCACCTACAACCCTGTGCCCTGTGGACTGCTGCCATCCCAAACCCAGGACGTCCTGGCTCTGTCTGGGCTGCGATGGAAGGGTTAGGAGCCAGGAACTGAACAGTCTCACCACAGGTCCCAAGGTGGAGAGGGGCATGCTGGGATTTTCTTTATCATCTCTCTTCTACTCTCTCAGCCAATGGGTCCCCACTTCCTGTCTCTTCCTCCATGTCCACCTCAGACCTCCAGTTTCGCACAGTTCATACCTTGTTCTGTGCCTGCAGCTCTGGGCCCAGATCTCTGCACTGTTGGTCAGGCCCAAGCTTCATTTCCCATAGGACCACGGAATTTGTGCATGTCCATGACTGTGAGCATGTGCGTGTGCATGCATGTGCGTGTGCTTGTGTGTGTGTTGCTCAGATTTTCCTGTGGCTTCCCAGCCCGCTGTTCCTTCTAAGATGGCCCCTGCCTGAACCTTATCCACAGTAAACGTTTCCCTGAGACAGAGCAGCCAAAGGGCTCCTGAGAACTTCCTCTCCACTGAACAAGTAAACAGACTCCTCATAGCCAGGCCCTTTCAGAAATTGAGTTGAGACTGCATGGGATGCGATGGGGATGTAGCTCAGCTGTCGAATGTTTGCCTACTAAGTGCAAGGCCCTCAATTCAAATTCTAACACACACACACACACACACACACACACACACACAAAAGAAAGGAAGAAAGAAAGAAAGAAAGAGAGAAAGGAAGACAAAGGTCAAGGAAGGGATGCAGAGGTCCAGCGCTTCGCTTGCCGGGCATGGCAAAGCTCAGCGTTCCCTCCATCCATCCCAGAGCTATATTAACTCTGAGTGGTGTGAGCATGTGCCTCTAACCCCAGCACTCACCAGGTGGAGGCAGGAGGATCAGAAGCTAAAGGTCATGGTTGGCTATCAAAACACAATAAAACAAAGGCCCTGTTATCTGTGATAATGAGATGGAAGGCAGCGATAGGTGGATCCCTGGGAGTTTAGGGCCAGCAGCCTGGCCTGGCCTACATGGTAAGGTTCCAGGCCAATGATGAGCCCTGTCTCAAACAGGTGATGGACTACACCTGAGGACCAACCCTCAGGGTTATCCTCTGACTTCCACACACCAGCACTGTGCATGGCTGCCCCTGCACGCACTAATGTACCCACAAGAACACGCACAACAAATTTGAGGACATGACCTGCCTAGTTTCTTGGCTGGGGATACATATGGTCACGCAAGGACAGAATGTCCACATCAGCTTCCCTGGCCCACCATACTCATCAAGGTAGCAAGGCCTGGTGGCAGGATTTTCTGACCGGTCATTCCTGAGCAAACACAGGTACTCAGATGGTGGGAGGCCAGGGTGGTCACAGTTCCAGCGCCAGCCCCATTAGGCCTCTTCCTTCAGGCCTGTGCCAACCGGTCTGGCCTAGAGGTCTGGACACACTGAGTATGCATCTGTAAAGCCATGAGAGGCTGTATGGCTAAAAGGACCCATAGCTCTGTGCCACGTCCTGGCTCTGGAGCCCGCCAAACGTCTTAAGGAAGGGACTTCTAGGCCTGGGCTGGAGAGATGGCTCAGCAGTTAAGAGCACTGACTGAGTTCAAATCCCAGCAAGCACATGGTGGCTCATAACCATCTATAATGAGATCTGATGCCTTCTCCTGGGGGGGGGGTGTCTGAAGACAGCTACAGTGTACTTACATATAATAAATAAATTAAACTTCTAGGTCCGTTTCCTGCTCTCTGAGATGATGATGTAGTGAGCACGTGGCTGGATGTAGTGGCACATGCCTGTAATACCAGCACATAGGAGACTGAAGCAGGGCTCTGGGTTCCATTCCTAACAGCCTGTAAGCTAGCTGGTGGCCCTCAGCACGATATTCCTCCTCTCAGTGCCAGAGAATCTCCTTTCCAGCTGTTATGAGGTGGGGCTATCAGTGAACATATGTTAATACAACAGCCACATTATTCTTCTTAGTCCTCCTGCTGGCAAAGCCTCAAGTATTGTGGACATTGCTACTTTTAATTTTTATCATTCATTCATTCATTCATTCATTCATTCATTCATTCATTCATTTGTATTTATTGAGAAGAGAGTAAGCCTAGTGCCTCTCCAATGGTAAGTGGTTCTATCCCTGAGCCATGACCCCAGTCCCTCACTGGGGGATTCTAGGCAGGGGCTCTACGGATAAACTATATCTCCCATTGTTTCCTACTTTTTATTCTGAGACAGGGTCTAACTAACTTGCTCAAGCTCACTCTGTGTCCAGGCAGGCCTTGAACTTGCAATCTTCTTTCCTCAGCCTCTCGAGTAGCTGGAAATGCAGGCTTGGGTTACCAAGTACTTTGATTTCCTTTTATTTGGAAGAGGCAATAGGGAGAAGGGAGAGGGAGGGACGGACATGTGTGAGGCTGTGGTTTTATTAAGTTCATCTGGCATTATCCCCAGCACATTGGGGAAGACTGCTTAAAACGGAACCCCTTTAAGAGACTGTGACGTTGACATTAAGCTTTGCTGCGGTCAGCTCCTGTGAGACCTGTTAGGCTGAGGTGAACAAGTGGGCTGGAGCTCAAACCACCACAGGGCAGGGCAAGTTTGATCTGGGTGAAGGCGATGAATTATACCTGAGTTCAAACGACTTAGGACAGACCTAAAGATGGAAGCCAAGGCAGCAAGACGAATTTGTCATTAACATTAAACCACTTAGGACAGGCACGCAGAGGGATCTAGAGAAAGGGTGACTCAGAACAAACTGCCATCCCCATCCTATCGGAGGTCAAGTTCTGAAGGCTGGGAGCAGGGAGTCTGGCAGCCCTGGCAGTGCTCAGGATGCCTAGTATGTATTGCTGCTGGGGCCCAGCACTGTGGCAGAGGCACGTGCCAACAGTGGCTGTCCACATGTGGGCTACACTTTAATTGCTAGAAACAGATCTACTAACTTATCTTTTCTTTAAAAAAATGTGTGAGTGTGTGTGCGTGTGTGTGTTGTGTGTGTGTGTGTGTGTGTGTGTGTGTGTGTGTGTTGTGTGCATTGGAGGTTAATGGACAAGCTTAGTCGTAGGAGTTGGTTCTCTTCTACCATGTGGTTCCAGGGGACTTAACCCAGGTTATCAGCAGGCATTCTTACTGATTTTCTCTACTCCCACTGGCTGTTTAAGATAGGCTTGCTTCTCCCTTCCCCTCCCCCTTCCCCTTCCCTTCCCTTTCTTTTTTTCCTTTTTAAAGACGGTGTTTCTCTGTGTAGCCCTGGCCGTCCTGGAACTCACTCTGTAGACCAGGCTGGCCTCGAACTCAGAAATCCGCCTGCCTCTGCCTCCCGAGTGCTGGGATTAATTGAAGGCGTGCGACACCACTGCCCGGCTAAGATAGGCTTTCATTCCGAAGTCCAAACTGACCTAGAACTTGTGGTAATCCTCCTGCCTCAGTCTGGGCAATTGCTTCTACTCCATCTGTTCTGAGACAAGCAGACTTCCGTGTCTGCAGAAGTCCAGAGATCTGGGATGGTGTTGGCAGGTGTGGGCTCTGGGGCGGATGGAATACTCCCGCCATCCAGTCAAGGTCCAGAGTAGGCAAAGGGGCTGTTTAAAACCACGCCTTGTGACTGGACTAAACCCCACAGTTGGCTCATATCACACAGGTGACAGAGGACAGCCACATATGTAAATTTGGAACCTTGGGGGCTCCATGAAGTCTACACTTTCAGACCCAGCAGAGGCACGGGTCAGAAAACCTTATTTCACAGATGGGAAAGCAGATGCCCAGAGAGGTTTGGGCACTCGCTGAAGGCCACACGCAGTTTGTAGGGCTGAGACGGGAACAGAGGCAGCCTGGCCGTAGGGCTGACATCCTCATGCCACATGCCGTGGTCTCTAGAGTGTAACCTAGGCAGCTGCTAGTGGGACAGGAGGGAAGTGGGTAGCCTTTCTTGCAGTGGACATGAAGGCCTCCCTGCTGGCTGTGGTTTCCATTGGCTGAAGATGAGGAGTTGTGAGGCCTGGGTGGCGTTTCTGGCTGCCGTGTTGGCCATCTCAACACCGCTCTGAGAGCAGAGCTGTCCACAGCTCACCTGGCTAGGTGCCAATGTTACTCTCAGCCTGTCCCATGCTGGGCAGAGGGAGTGCTCGGGAACCTGGACACGCTGGCCTGACTCCTTGCCAGACAAACTGAGCAACTCAACCAGTTTCTCCATAAACCCAAGACACTATTGCTGCAAGCCAGTCATGCATGCCTCTGTGGTCACAGCCCTGGGCACACGGCACCTCCTTCACCATCCCTAGATGCTCCCTGTTGGACATGGAGCTGCTCCAGCTGCAGGGCTGGGCCCACAGGACACAGATCTGTCCCAGGCTGGCTGGTGTTAGGACTGGAACTTAGGCTCTTTCTCTCCGGAGTGAGGCTTGCTTGTTGGCCTGTTTCTCTTGCCTTAATCTGGTGCAAACTCCCAAGCAGAGGATGCCTCCCCTGAAACCTGGATGAGCTTAGCTTGGTCTGATCATGGATGCCTGAGACAGGCTCTAATCTCTGTGTAGCCACTGCTGACCTGGATTTTGTGACCCTGCTGCCTTGGCAGTGCTGGGACGACAGATGGGTGCCACCGTCTGGCCGAGACCCGGGTTTTGACAGGGAAGAGCTGGGCTACCTTGGGTGGAGAGGGCAGCAGGGTTTCTGCACAGTTGGGGGCCTGGTATAAGGGTTTGGGATCACTGTGTGAGGGCACAGCACCGAGGGGCTTTTAAGAGCATCTGGAAGTTCATATCCCAGTGCCCTCTTACTCCCTGACTCTGAGGCACTCAAGATGCTGAAGCAAGCACATGGTGGGTCCTCCAGAGCAAATTCTGGTTTTCCCTAGGATCTTCCAGTACAAAGTGTGATAATACAGGAGCTTAAATTTTGTGTTACCATGTCTGTGAAGGGAATCAGGATGGCTGAGCAGCCGTCCTGCTGGTGTGGGTTACATGGTGATGGCCACTCATGAAGGTGAACTAGAGCTAAGAAAACGGTCCATCCATCAGCGGTAAGTCAACAACCAAAGTCACAAGGAAGGAACGATGGGATGTTGATCTTGGAGATTATTCAGGGTCAGGGTACAGACAGGCGAGATGAAAGTTCCGGCTGGGAAGGCGTGTGCGAGCCTGGGGCCCAGGATTGCAGCCGATGCAGGCAGCATGGCTGTCCAGTGTATTTGCAAAAGAGACTCATAAAGTATTTGTTCAAACAAACAATAACAACAAAAATCATCTGCATGGGGCAAGAACCTGAGAGGGGAGTCTGGGGACTGAGTGCCACGGTGTGCCTTGGGTCTTGGACCTCCCAAACTGCGAGCTCTGCTCTCTGTAGACCTGCATGGACTCTCTACTTCTGGCCTGCCATTCGCTGCTCCCCCTAGCTATGCCTGTTCAAGAGGCTCCTGGACACCCCTTATATGGGAACAGAACAGGAAGGACATGCCTCCGAGGAAGAGATGAGAGGCCAAGTGTAGCCAGGCAGGCTGGTGGCAGGCTGGTGGCTGTGGTGTGAGACTGAGCTAGGCTGATCTAGGGCCTGCTTTGGGAAGCAGAACCGAGAAGGACCACCATGTGCAAGTGAGCGGAGGAGGCGCACACATTGCTTGGGGTCTGAGGCCAGGGATATCCAAGCTGTTTCCAAGAGTCAATCCATAAGGGCGAGAGAAGGGCTAAGGGCAAACACAGCATGTTACATGATGGCCCTATTATCTATTCATTTATTTAGTCAGGGTCTCATGTGGTTGGCTGAAGCTGGCCTTGAACTCTTGATCCTGTTTCTATCTCTCCATGAGCTTATAGGCCGAGTCACCGCACTTGACAATTCTACCTTTTTAGCCTAAGTCAGGCACTGTCTTTATGTAGGCTCTAGTGACAGGATTAGCTGCCCTCTGTTCGAGAAAGAACAAACCCCAGAGCAGGCTCTGTGACCACATTTATTCGAACCATCAGACCCTCGTCTTGAAAAGCTCTCCAGCCCCAACCCCGTTTCCCACGGAAGGCCTGGAGTCAGACTCAGTGGGGTCAGGCTTCCTGGCACATTGACTCCTCCTCCTGCTGCTGCTGGTCTCTATGGAGATTTGGGAAAGGCTGCTCATACCAGGCTCGGGGTGGGATCTCTTAGTCACCCTGTGAGCAGCCCCCCATTTGAGGGAGGGGCTGGCCTCAGACACCTCACGTCTCTCAGCGGGAAGCCACGATCCCTCTGCCAGGCCTCTGTCACTCTCCTCCCTTGCTGGAGGGTGGCTGTGCCCTCACTGTCCACAGGACAGCCCACAGGACAGGGCAGTTCCCTGCATGCTGCTGCTCCCTCGGCATCAGGCCAGCAGGCGGCTGTACTCTGCCAGGGCTGAGGACTTCTTCACCCCATCCCAGATGCGGGCAGCGTAGTGGAACCTGTGTGTGGAGGTCTGTAGTCAGGGTGGCAAACTAAGGCCCAAATAAGTTCCAGCTTACAAGTGAGCTTCCCAGAGCCTTCAACAATGCTGTCGACCCTGATCGAGTAGCCCTGTTTCTATGCCCTGTCCCAAGGAGGCTGAGGGCAGGACTTGGATGAAGGTCCAAGTCTCCACTTAGCGTTGTGCTCTGTGGTAATAGTGTCTCCCCTCCCCTCCAGCACTGTGATGGACAAACTTATTCAACAGCAGCTACACAGCCTGGGGCCTGTCCTCCCCTCAGGCCCTGGTTCAGACAATGGCAGGAGCCTGAGCCTTGTTCTAAGCGTTCAGTGAGTGGGTTCTGCCTGTGCTCCCAACTCCTCGGCTGACTGCACCAGACACACCACTCTGGTGTTGTATCAGCTCTCTCCAACAGGCCAGGCAGGCAATGCTCCCCCGTGTGGTGCACACAGGAGCCCTGTGAAGACGGGGCTTCGAGTAGGGTATGGGAAGGTGCCAGCAGACAGGCAGGAGGGACAGAGGGACACAGAATGACACAGAGCCAAGCACAGCATTTGCGAGGTTGGGCACTCACGACCTTGAGTAAATCTCCAAGCTTAACCAGGCTCACTGATCTTTCTCCTGGCTACTGAGTGAATTCATACAAGTGTGTGACTCTGCCACGTGACATTTCCTTTGGGCCTAAATTTCTGTTTTTGAGACAGGGTCTCACTTTGAATACCACACTAGTCTGGAACTCACTATGTAGTTTAAGTTGATCTTGAATTCATAATGATCCCCCTGCCTCAGTCTCTTGAGTGCTGAGACTATAGATATGAACTACCATGCCATAAATTTCTTCCAGGAAAAACCCCTGTATCAAGCCCAAGAGGCCAGTGGGTTAGTCACACACAAGTGTCCCCTGCTGGCCTGGCAGAAGTGCTGCAGACTAGAAGGCCAGAGAGCTGGGTGTTACTGACGTCCCCCCACCACAGTGCCCTCTAGGTTGCACTAAGCGGGCTCCTCAAATGCACCCACTCCAAAGAACCCTTACCAATTCTTCTCAGTGAGGATCGTGTGTGACAGCTGTGGCCGAGCCATAGACATCACCTGGCTGCGGAGCTTGCTGACCAAGGACTGGAAGCTGGGGTGACCTCGGTACCCAGGCAGGAGGGAAAAGAGGGGGCTGGAGCCAGGTCCTGGAACAGTGGGGTGGGTATTTCAGAGTTTTGCTTCAGACCAGCTTTTCCCAAACCTCTCCAGTGCTGAAACACACAGCCCTGAGAAAGGCCCCAGCACCAGTGGCAAGCCAGAGTTCTCCCAGCCCCAGGGCAGGTTGCCTCCCCATGGCCCAGATGTCCCCTAGGGTAACTCTACCTGCTCGAGGTGGGTTCTCGTTCTCAGCTTCACTGTCCATGAAGGGCACCAGGAACAAGTTGACCTCAGCATCCAGGAAGTCGGGCGGCAGCCCTGGGAAGACGTTGCACTGTAGCATGGACAGCGTCCCTGGAAAGCAGACACTTCAGCTGCAGCCTGAGCTGTGGGCTGGGGTGGGGGACTGGCAGCCAGGAAGGCTCATCTGGGGGTCCTGCCTGGGAGTGGCATACAATCTATGAGAAGCTCAGAGATGCTCACCCTTGTAGCGCAGGTGGGAGTGTGCCATGAGCTGGTCAATCATCAGGTGCATCTGACGTAGCTTCCGGGGACAGAAGTCCTCCCTACGTGCCTTGTTCTGCAAGAAGACTGGGTGGGAGGGTACAGCAGTGAGGCAGACAGCGCCTGGCCTCACCACGGGATCACTACCCAGACACAAGCCAGACCTGATTCCTTCCTGATAGGATTCCCTAGCCTGATGGAAAGAGATGAGGACAGCTGTGTGATCAAGAACATTACAGGAGACTCAAAGGAGGTTAGAAAGACCACAGCAAGTGTGAACTGTGTGTGTGTGTGTGTGTGTGTGTGTGTGTGTGTAGAAGCACAATCCTTGAAGAGGGGCATCAGGGAGGACAGAGCATGCAGAGAGCAGGCAGGACACAGGACTGGAGGGTGAGCAGGTCATGGGATATACACACCAACCCAGAGCTTGTTTCTGCAGTCCTGGGATGCCAAGGACACAGAAACAGTGTGGGTCAGAGAGGAAGCCCCAGCTAACCCTTTCTGTCCCCTCATACTCCCCAGGTCTCCAGAGTGGCTCTCACCCAGGTGGGGGTAGTACTCGGTACCCTCGTCTGAGCCTGCAGAGCTGCTAGACTCGTGGCTGGGGGACGGTGTGGATGGCTTCACCATCTCTGCTGTCTGCAGGAACCTGCAGGAGTGGAGCAAAAGGCTCATGATCACACATGGACACCCTCCCACCTTCTGGGGAGGACTCCCCTTGAGATTCTGATGAGAGCTACAGCCCTGCAATGCAACACCAGCCCATGGACACCTGTACCAATTGTGCACTACCTTTGCGTTTCCGTGTGTGTGTGTGTGCTGGGCAGAGTTGGGTGACTGTGTGGGGTCCCCGTGCTGTGCTGCTGCTTCACCCCAGTCCCTGTCCTGCACCCAGGCTCTGCCTCCTCCAGGCTGAGAACCGCGCACTCTGCAGCCTTCCCACACTGGCTTCTTAACAATATGCATTTAAGGTTCCTCCGTTCCTTTCATAGCTTGACAGCTCATTCTTTCCAGGGCTGAGTAACTCCATTGTCTGGATGGACCCACTTCATCCAGTCAGCCTCTCACGGGCAAGCCGGCTGCTTTCACGCGGCCATTATGAACAAAGGTGCTATAAATACCCGTGCACAGGTCTTTATGTGGATGTATTTTCACTCTGTGCTATTTTCCAAGTGTGTAACAGTAAATAAAACAAACCTGCTATCTAATGGGAAAAAGAGACTGCTAGTACTTGGGCATTCTCCTAAGTGTTCACCCACAGTTGCGAGGGCCCACCTGCAGACCATGGTCCCAGCAGAACACAAGTCCCACAGGAGCCGCCTGCTCTGTGTTCTTCACACCTGTGTGCCCAGAGCTTGGCATGCATGGGGGTCTTTACTTGTATGAATGAGCAAGCAGGGGCTGCTCCAGAATCATATCACTCAGATACGGCCACAACCCTGCCTGGCAACACCTTGTCTGTTGTTGGGGAGACCCACTACTCAGTCCCATCTCTAGTGTTGGATATCCAAGAGCAACTCACTTAAGAACACACGGCTTTGGGCCAGTCCTTCTAATAGCTGCTACTACAAACTGTTTAGGGCCAGACAGCAAACTCATGGTTATGTTAGATTCTGATCTAATTATAAGAGAGTTTTCAATTTACTCAAATAGAAATGGCTAGAGAAGTTAAGGTTTAATGGTTCAGATATACTTTACATAGATAGTCTTAAAAAACATCAGAAATCCACAGAATGTCACATTTAATGTTACTTCAATATTAAGGATCATTTGACCATGAGACATGTCTGCTCCTGACAGCACCCCCTTCATTGTTCAAAGAGGACATTGAACATCTTTACTTCAAGGCAAGGCTGCTCATTATGGCAAGGTAGCCATGGGGCAGAAATTGCCTATTTCATCTTCAGACAAAATACTGTCTAAAGAGGACAAACAGATGTGGGATAGTTGATTACTAATCTCTGCCAAGAGAGGGTAAGCTAGTCTTTCATATTCCTACTCCATTGCTAGGTCTTCCACATGGCTCTGGGCCAAAAGGCTGAACACAAATGCTCCGATGTTATAAGAAATTAGGGGACTGTCCAGGGAGTCAGCTCTCTACAACTGTTTAAACAGCTTTGTTTTGTGCTTCTCATATTTTCAGGTAATATTTAATTTGTTTTTGGATTTATGACGAGATTGAAGACTAGTTTAGTCTCGTAATCAAACTTAACTTGTTTAGCATTGAGATGTGATATACACTTGAAAGGATGGTTTTCAGACAGTAATGCAAATCGGAGCATAATTCAGGTATAGAATTGTAATCTAAGTTAGGATAGAAGGTAGAGCACTTTATCTAAATTGACAAATATGATGGACTAGATGTTAAGTACATATTATATTTTACCATTTAGTAATTGTAAGGATCGTGCTCAATTTATATCTGAGAGAAAAGAGCCTTTTAACTGGACAAGAAGGGAGGGGGAAATGTGGGATACCCTAGTGCTGTATTTTGATGTTAATTCTGCTTTCTCAAGAGGGGCTGCCCCCGGGGAGAAATAGATCTCTACTCAGGTGACCTCACTGAACCTTCTGCCCATTCTGAATGGCCAAATAAAGGCTGGAGCCGATGACTGGGCAGTGGAAGGGAAAGGTGGGACTGGCAGAGGGAAAGCGATGGAGGAAGAGGAGGTGGAAGGAAGATGGAGCAGAACAAGATGGCCTAGAGAAGCCACAAGTAACAAGGAGTCTCACAACTGAGGAATAAATTAGTATAGTGATAGATCTGCCCAGTCTAGGCATGTAGCTTATAAATATAGTAACTGGTTGTGTGATTTTTATACGGGCTTATTGGGTAAAAAAATTACTACAGCACACATGCCTGCTGCAGACACAGCTGCTGGAAAACAACACTCCAATGGCTGAAGAAGCCTGGCCCCATAAACTCTGCACCAGCCTGTGTCAGACTCTGCATGTACTGCTGGGACCTGCACTGAGGGAGGCCATCAGACCTGTGGGATTCCTCTAGAGTGGCCATGGTGGGGGCTGGGCAGGGGAGGGAAGGTCGGAGGAAGCACTTCCAGCCGGGAAAGGAACATGAGGAGAGCACCTTGCAACTGAGCTGCACGGCTAGCCAGATGCCGGGGCTAGCCAGATGCTGTCGGGCGGCCTTCCTGATGGGGAGGAGCCCTATAGGGCAGCACAGAAAGGGCTCTGCCGCCTACTCCAGTGAGGTGAGGTCTGGAAGGGGGGTGTGCTTTGCATGGGTGTTGCACAGGCCTTTCCTCCACATAAAACACCATCTTCATGACTTTAGCTGTGCCCGCTGTCAAAAGACCATGGCTTGGCTTGCTGACCACTGACTTCCCTCTCAGGAGGGGTGGGTGGCCATGAGACCTCACCTGAGTGGCCAGACACTCCTCCTAAGCTCGTCTGCAGCTCTGCCCTATTGCACCCGTGTGAGGACACCTAACTGGCTGGGAAGGACTAGGGAGGAAGAGGCCAACCCTGCCTCAACCACTGCCTAGTCCTCCACCGAGGAGAAGACAGCAGAGGACTTCGGTGGGGATCATCTACAGCAACAATCATTAGCAGCGTCCCTGCAGCTGCTGAGTGGGATGGCGAGGCCCTGGCCTGAGGCTCGGTCCCTCAGGCTCCATCCCTGTCTCAGCACTCACCTGTACAGACTGAGGTCCGTGAACCAATCCTGCACGACGATCACCACGTGGCACACGGTGAAGAGGAAGGCAGCTATCTGCAGGGACTGTGGAAGCAGAGGGGCACGGCTGCAGAGCAGCAGGGCAGCAGGGCTGCAGGGCAGCAGGGCAGCAGGGCTGCAGGGCAGCAGGGCAGCAGGGCTGCAGGCCAGGGCTGAGGCACACTGAGCCTCTTTCTGTGTGCAGCACTGTGGCCTGTTTCCTTACAGCCGCGTGGAACCTAAGTGTGGTCGGGCAGGAAGCAGCCGGCCTTCCACAGAGGGGCACCGGCCTGAGGTGAGGAAGTGACTGCCTGAGGCCGGGTGCGACCCTCAGCCAGAGCTGCCCTTTTCCCCACCGCCCAGCCTTTGGCAGGCTCGCTGAGAGCCCTCACCTGCATTTCCACATAGGTGTGAGGGAGGTTATACTCTGGAGGCAGTTTGCGGTCGTTATTGATGAGGTGGTCCAAGATGGATGGGCTGAGGATGGGCTGCAAAAAACGAACGGTGGACGGGGAGGGCAGGGTTACCATGAGGTAAGCTCTGAGAGTGTAGGCAAACCCTGCTAGCAGCACAGCAGGCCACTTCTAACGAGTATAGGGCTGGCAGCAAGCGGAGCTAACCACTGTACTCCAAAGCCGACGCATCTTCCCAGGCCTTGCTGTTCTCCAGTGCCTGGTGCCCAACGGCAGCTCCTGGTAAATTTCACACAGCGTGAATGAGCCCCATCCCCTTAAAGACTCTTTGTTGTTGGCTGTTTCATGTGTTTCCAAAGCTTTGCTGAAATAATTACTTAGGTCAAAAAATGATGAGTGTGAAACCTGGTGCGGATTTACAAATTACATCAGTGCCTGTTAGAGAAGCAGTGGTTCGGAACTCTCCTTAAAGCTACAGTCAACTTGCAAACTCAGTCTGACAGTCTCCCTGGCTCTCAGCACGGTGCGAGCTGTTCTGGAAGGCGCTATTTCCCAGAACGGTCCTCTCTTCTCTCTCCTCTGGCCCCTGACTCAGCCCAACTCGTGTGCAGGTCCCTGCATCCCTTGCATGATGCCCTCCTCAGGCGGCAGATTTCTGCTCTGCGTCATCAAAGCCACCAAGAGAGAATACCAACAATGGTCCAGGCCCAGAGCCCAAAATGCTGGGGATGGGGAGAGCAGACACAGCAGCCAGTCACACCGCAATGGAGGTGATGTGGACAGCAGTGGTACCGGAGGCTGGAAATGTCCAAGAAGCATGTCCCACAGGAGTCTTCAGAAGGGAGGCATGGTCCAGGCAAACAGGCAACAGCATAGAGACTGTTCTAGGACCCCAATGCTGACAGCCAAGAGCATCCAGCTCAGGTCTACCTCCTGTTTACACTACTGCTAAGACTTTACTCTCTGAACTGTAGGAACGACTCAGGCAGGCAGGCAGGCAGGCAGGCAGGGTGACTCCCCTTTTCTGAAACTCAGGGGCAGAACTGGGGAAGGACCTGAGCAAGGCTGCACAGTTCACAGACAGCTTCAAGTGGAGAGAACAGGCTGAGATAGTGAGGCCCTGCTGACTCCTCACGAGGGTGAGGACGGCAGCCAGTAGGCCTCAGTGCACACTGCCTGACGCCAGGCTGAGGCCCTGGAGGAGCAGGAGCTGAGGAAAGCTGCCCAGATTTCCACGACCCAACAGCAGTGACAGCCTGAGCAAGAACCTCGTCCCCGGTGCTGGCCAAGCACTGTGCCTGGACTGTTACAATGACTCCTCAGAGCTCCCAACAGGTAGAGCCCGCACTCCTGTCGGGTAAGACCAGGCCTGGGGGCAGAGGTCACAGGGCTGCTAAGGCTGAAGTTCAGGATCTGGACCCACACAGCTCCCAGGCCACCCCCAAAGTCATGCTGCTCAGAGATCCTTCAGGCCACTCTGACAAGAGGAAGCAATGGGCAGGGAGAGGCGCTGGGGCCCGCACCTGTGTGTCTAGGAAGACAATCCGCTCTTGGGTAATGAAGAAGTCAATGCCACTGGTCTGGTTGCCCCCTCGTTCCTTCATCTCTGCACTCTGAGCCCGGAAGACATACGCTCTGTGAGGAGGAAAATGAGGGCTGTGTGGGCTGTCTGGCTCCTCTCCTCTCATCCCCAGAGAATACCCTGAGAAGTGGACACTGGAGCTGAGATTCTCTGCCAGCCCCAGGCCTTACATCTCCACCATCTGTGGCCATAGTTGGGGGATGATGACATGTTTGTTGCCCCCAACCTTACTCCACCCCATGGGTACATTAGGTCCAGCTAAGGGAGTCAGCAGACTCATGTGCTCCCAGGCAGAGACAGCTAGCCCAACACTGCAGAGCTCAACTCTGTCCTCCTGGTCCTTAAGCCCTCCCACCTGATTGCTGTTTGTAAAGTGGAGATGATGAGGGCAGGGACACATCTTTAATCCCAGTACCAGGAAGTAAAGGCAAGCCAACTTCCATTAGTTCCAGGCTAGCTGGCTACAGAGTGAGCTACATTGTAAATAATAATAAAAATAGCCAGGTACTATGGTACATATTAATCGCAGGACTCAGTAAACAAGGGCAGGTTAATCTCTATGCAGCCAGCCTGGTCTACACAGCAAGACCTTGTTTCATTTTTTTTTTTTTTTTTTAATGGAAGCAATGATACAACCCACCCAAGTATGTCTGACTTTTGGTACTGTGACACAAATGCTGCCATCCACAAAGCTCACACTCAAGCCTGTGTACTTAGGCTACGGAGCTGGCTCAGTGGGTAAGAGTGTGCACTGTTCTTCTAGAGGATCCAGGCTACATTCCCAGCACCCAGGGCTCACGACCAACCTCACCTCCAGCAACAGGGCATCCCTTACCTTCTTTGGCCTCATGGGCACCTACATACATATGTAAATAAAAATAAAATTTCAAAACAGAGAATCACATATTTCACCTACAAAACTGCAAAGTGTTTTAAGTTATTTAACAACCTGTACTGGGCTGTGTCCATAGCCAGCCTGGGTTATATGTGGCCTGCAGGCTGAAGGACAGACCCATTTGACTCTGTGCCCCAAAGCCTAAGGCTGCTGTGAGGTTGACATACATGAAAGCACTCAGAGCATCAAAGCAGCTGCTAGCTGCCAATCACCAAGCACCCTTCTCTGTGCTGGACACCAGGATACAGCAGAGAAGCTGCCCCACCCTCGTGCTTCCTGTCAGCAGGTCTCCTCATGACAGAGCTGTGACAGCACCTGCCTTGGTGGCGGGAGGAGGCAGGGGTGGGGTGGGGTGGGGCTCTCACATACATCCTGTCCTGAAGATGCATGCGTGGAGCAGGCATCATCCTGCTCAGCAAACACTACAGAACCCACCTGACATGGCTGGCACTGGCCAGACACCAGGCAGAGCATCAGAGGAGACAAGGCCGCTGCCTCCTAAGGCTTCTTTCTGTCCAGCTGGGTGTCCGTCCCCAGCTCATTTCTGTCTAGCTCACTAATCACAGGCGCTCTGGTGCCATGGGATAGGAAGAATGGCGGTGGGGTGGGGAATCTGCTGTGAGGAGGGAAACTGCAGTGCTGTGGGCAAAAGGTGAAGGGGTTGGGAAGGACATGCCTGTGTGAGGAAAGAAGGATGCACACCAGGGCTGTAGCAGGTTGTAGCAAGGGGCAGCACGAGGGGCAAGAAGAGGCCATGTATAGCCAGGAGCACCAGCTTGGAGAGTCACGGAGCACAGGGAGGAGCTGGGGTTGGGGTGTGAGCCCTTGACGCCCTGGAGCACAGGGGCAATGAGCAGGTGTGGTTGGAAGCATCTCTGTGTTGCTGTGTACACGGACTACAGGAGCGTATGGAGGGTGGCTCAGGGGCACGGCCGCACGGCCCACCTTGGCTTCTCGTCTCCTTACCCTGCAACAACTGAGAGCGATAGTCCCTTGTGGGAAGCCACATGTGCCGTCGCAGGGTGGCGCTGGCTACCGCTGGCTACCACGCATACATAGGCAGTAAAATTTTTTGCCAAGATGAGGTTTTGAGAATTAACCAATCAGATGAGAGACAAGTTAACCAATCAGATGAGAGACAAGCTAACCAATCAGATGTGAGACATGCAAATGAGGTGGTAAGCATAACCCATGCATAACCAATCCGGGTGTGAGACACGCCTCTCCTAGGCCTATATAAGCAGCACCAGTTCTGGGCTTGGGGTCTCTTTGCCTCTGCAATCAAGCTCTCCCAATAAACGTGTGCAGAAGGATCCTGTTGCAGCGTTCTTGCTGGCAAGTCAGGGCGCACACAAGAGTCCCTCACCTGGCAATCTGCCTAGGCAAGTGCTCCATCACTGAGCTGACTCCTTTCTGTTTGTCTGTAACTTACACTACCCTTGAACTTACATGTAGTCGAGGATGACCCCGAACTCTCGCTTATGTAGCTGAGGATGGCCCTGAACTCACTATCTAGCAGAGGATGGCCTCAAATGCCTGATCCTTCTGCTTCTGCCTCCTGAAATCTGGGACCATAGGCATGCACCACATGCCTGACTGTTGTCATTCTCAGCATGCCAAATGGCTCCACCGTGCCAGATGGATTCTCTTTACAAACTTCCCAGAAAACAAGCCCACAAGGCAGGCTATGGCATTGTGGAACCCAGCACCAAGAACAGGAGCGGGGACACGGGGCGCATTCACTACACACTTGCTGAACTGAGGGAAGGCACAGAGACTGGCCCAGGGGGTCTTGACATCTGTCAAGGGGGAGAATAGCTGGGAGCAGTGGCTGGGGACACAGTGGGGGAGACGGGTTGTAAATCAGGTGAGTCCTCCAGGACCTAAGAGCCGGAACCAAAGTCTACTGCATGCATGCTCAACACAGGTATAAATGGCAACAGAGCCCAGAGCACAGGGGACATGAGAGAGGCTTCCCAGGAGCTACAGTGGCACAGTACAGGGTGGCTGTAGTTGCAACTCAGCAGAAGGGACAAGGATGGAGAGGCAGAGGGACCTCTTAGCCCCAGGCCAAGGCAACAGGGCTCCCTAACCTTTTCTGGGTTTCCACCAGGCCCTGAGACGTCCATGGACTCTTTCCCTAGAAGAAAAACTTGACAGTGAAGCAGAGGGACTGTGGCACAGAAGCCAGCCTAGGCTACGTAGGGAGACCCTGTCTTAAAGAAATGAAACACAACCCCTACCCCTCAATAAATCCAACAACAATAAAACTGTGGCTCGGAACACTCATCTGTGCCACGAGGGCACCCTTTGTGGAAAGCCGAGCCCTAGCTCCTGGAGACAGCTTGGCCCTTACTGTGTCTGGAGGGGAACTCAACTGAGAAACTGCTTCCATTAGATCAGCCTGTAGGGCTGGCGAGATGGTTCAGTGGTTAAAAGTGCCGACTGCTCTTCCGAAGGTCCTGAGTTCAAATCCCAGCAACCACATGCTGGCTCACAACCATCCTTAACGAAATCTGATGCCCTCTTCTGGAGTATCTGAGGACAGCTACAGTGTACTTACATATAATAAATAAATGAATAAACACACAAATACATAAATTAAAAAAAAAAGATCAGGCTGCAAACAAGCACACAAGGCATGTTTAAAATGGGGGAGGGCCTAGTCCACTGTGGGCTCATGGCCATAGAAAAGCAGGCTGAGCAAGCCAGTAAGCAGCCCTACTCCATGGCTTCTGCAGCAGCTCCTGCTCTAGGTTCCTGCCCTGGCTTCCTTCAACGATTAACACCGATGTGGAGACCAAATAAACCCTTTCCTCCCAGCTTGCTTTGGTTATGGTGTTTTATTACAGCAATAGAAACCCTGATTAAGATAAATTGGTACCAGGATAGTGGGGTATTGCTATGACAGACATGACCATGTTTTGGGGAAAGACTGTGGAAGGACTCTGGAATTTTGGACTACAAATGCCAGTGTTGAGGTTTGGTCTGTTGCTATGTATTGTAATGCTAGGTGTGGGCCCCCAAGGTCTGGTTGCCCTAGAGACAAGAGAGTCCACACACAGACCCAAGTGACCTACATGACCTTGCCTCCAAGTTATTTCTGATTGGTGAATAAAAATGCCTACAGCCTATAGATGAGCAGAATTGAGATAAGCGGGGTGGGGAGGTGGGGGTAGGGGTAATGAAGTGAGGAGGGTGGGTGGTTCGCTTGGTGTAAGAGGAGACCACGGGGAGAGATAGAAAGGAAGGTAGGACAGAAGATGCAAGCCATGGGGTAGGAGTCAAGAAAGCATGGCCCTGAGGACTGGCCAAGTGGGGTTAAGAACAGCTCAGATGAAACATAACAACTTGGGGTATTGATAGGAAATAGATTTTAATAGCTTAGAGGGTAGATATCGGCCTAGCTTTAGTGCTGATAAAGGCTATTGTAAATAATAAAAGTGTGTGTCTTTTATCTGGGGACGGAATGATCAAAGGCAGGTTAGAAGCCTCTAACTGAGATGAAATATTTTCGTCAGCTACACTGCGCCCTCAGTGGGCTCCTGGGGAGCTGGACAGATGAGGATGCTGAGATCAGTGCAAGGGATGGAGGCCTGGCTTGGGAAGTTTCAGAGGGAAGTAGAAAGACTCTACTGGGGCCAATGTTTTTGTTTTGAATTAAAATTCTGTGGCTATGGTCAGCTGGGGCTGAAGAATTAGCTGTGATTAACGAGAGACCAGCATCACTGAAGTGAAACCTTTGCTTACTGGGACGGTTGATGCTGGTTGGCTGGAGCTGAGAAACTAGCCATGATTAAGAAGAAACCGGAATCCCTGAGGTGAAATTCTCTGGGAAATACTTCCTAAGAGTCAGCACACAGAGGTGCGTTCCAGGGGTGGCCGAGGTTGTACCTTGCACTGGTGCCAAACTTGGTAATGCAAGAATCAACACCCCGGGGGTACTGGCCTTGAAGGCATGAAGGGGTCATGGAGACCAGCTGAGGCTTAGCACTGTGAGGGGCCAGGAGAGGCCATGGGTGAAGGTGCAGCCTCAGTGACAGTTGAAGGCCCAGAACTGAAGGTATCATGCAAAGAAGTTGAGGCTTGGTGCTCTGAAGAGAGAGAGCCTATGGTGAAAGTGCAGCCCCACTGTAGAAGATCCCAGCGAGTACCACGGCATGACCACCAAAAACAGCAGTGGAGTGGAGTCAGCCAGAGCCTAGAAGCCACACTGTGTGCTGTAGAGGGCAGTGCTGGAGAAGTTACGCAGGCCTTTGGTGGAGCTCAGAGGATGTGAGTGAACCCCAGACACTGTACACTGAATTATTCATCCTGCCGTTCGCATCTGATTCAGAGTGTGCCCTGGTCCTTCCCTCTTGAAATAAAGTATTTAACTCAATTTGATTTTCACAGGAGCCCACAGTTGAGATTCTCAACTTTTAAGAGATTTTGAATTTTTAAGGAGATGGATATTTTAAAGGGACTTAACTTTTAATGTGTTTGGATTTGTAAAGATGGTGGGACTTTTAAGTTAATTATGTTTTTAATATGATCTTGGGGATCAATAAGAAAGAACAGTCGTGGTTTAACAGTGATGTTTGTTGTCAAGCTGACAAGGGGTCAATTGTGATGGCTGGTTTTATGTCAACTTGACACATGCTAAAGTCATCTGAGAGAGAACCTCAATTGAGAAAACGTCTCCATAAGACCAGGCTGCAGGCATGCCACAGGGCAGTGCTTCTCTACCTTTCTAATGCTGTGACCCTTTAACATACCTTCTCATATTGCGGTGACTCCAACCATAAAATTACTTTTACTGCTACTTCATTACTGCAATTTTGCTACTGTTATGAATCATAACATGTTAAAGAAGGTCGTTCAACCCCTGAAACAGTTGAGACTCAGAGAACGGCTGCTGTAAGGCATTTTCATAATGAGTGATTGATGTGGAGGGCCCAGCCCATTGTAGGTGGTGCCATCTCTGGGCTGGTAGCCCTGGGTTCTATAAGAAAACAAGCTGAGCAGGCCAGTGAGCAGCCAGTGAGCAGCACCTCTTCATAGAGGTGCTCTGCGATTCAGCTCCCGCCTCCAGGTTCTGGCTGTTTGACTGCCTTCCTTCAGTGATGAGTTACGATGTGGAAGTGTAAGTCAAATAACTAAACCCTTTCCTCCTCAACTTGCTCTTGATCATAGTTCAACATAGCAACAGTAACCCTAAGACACTCCCCACCCCAGCCCATATTCTGAGTCTTCCTTTGGTCTTTTCCTCCCTGCCCTCCCTGCTCCTGCTCGGATGTGTAGGGGAGAGGGGGTGGCGTCCAGAGAGAGGCATTGGGTTGAGTCAGCCTTCAGGAGATGGTAGGGAGAGCCTGGTGGACACGTGTGTGACCATGTGCATGACAGGGAGAGACAGGGCATGTGACTTAGGCTGTGTGTCAGGTCACTCTGTGGTACGGGTGTAGGGCTTAGTTAATGTGTGATGCACACATACAGGGGTCACTTGTCCCACTTGTATCTGGAGAGCTTGTCTGTGGGAGGGCCAGGCTTCCCTGTCTGTGCCCGGGCCAGGACACAGCTCTCCAGGCCCTCCTCCTTAACCTCTCCTCTAACGCTACCATTTATCTCCATCACACCTCTCCCGACTCAAGACCCGCGCACAGGCCAGGGCATCCTCTCTACTCCTTCCCCACAGGCAGAAACGTAGGAGGCCCGGGGCTGGTGCAGAATCCGCCCCCACCAGATGGCTCTCCTTGCCCTACCTCCCAGATCACCAGGCACCCTTAACTTTTTGGCTCTGTGCCAGCTGCTTCATTCTTTTCTTTTCTTTTTCTTTTTTTTTTTAGTTTTTTTGATATAGCCCTGGCTGTCCTGGAACTCCCTCTGTAGACCAGGCTGGCCTCGAACTCAGAAATTTGCCTGCCTCTGCTTCCCAAGTGCTGGGATTAAAGGCGTGCGCCACCACACCCGGCATCTGCTTCATTCTTTCAAACTCCACTTGAGGGAGGGGCTGGCGAGATGGCTCAGGAGTTGAGAACACTGGCTGCTTTCCCCAGGACCAGATTCAATTTCCAGCACCTAAAAGGAGGCTCCCACCATCTGTGACAGCAGTTCCAGATCCGAAGCCTTTTCCCAGGCACCGAGCACACAGGTAGCACACAGACATTCTTACAGGTACGACACCCAGAGGCATTAAAATATGACAAGATAAATGTACTCGAATAGTAGGAGCTGAAGTCAACCAGAGGAGATCTGGCACCAAGCCTGCGGCAGCCACCATCTTTCAAAGCCTTAGTGACTTTATTCCCCTTCCTGGCTGGGAGCTAGACTCAGCTAGCCCACACTCTTCCTGTCTCTGAAGGTGAGGCCAGGCAGGGGAAGCCACTTGGAGCCCTGCAGTTCTGATACCCAGTCCGTCCTCCCCACGGGCGGCCACCTTCCCCTGCTCTCCCGGCCTCCTCCAGCCCTGCCCAATGCCCCTCACCTCTGGTCTTCCTCTGGAGTGTTTGCAGACAGCAGTGACATGACCATGGACTTGCCTGTCCCCTGGAGGCCTAAGACACCGACCACTAACACGTCCGTCTGATCCAGCAGGTACTGGGGGGCAATGGGGAACATGAGCCTCACAAGCCTGACAGGCATGGTCAGGCCCCTTTGGTAGGCTCACCCACCCACTTGGCCAGTCTCACTCCCTTCATCTGGACAAAGGGCCGTGTTGTGGCAGGTTCATGTGTAAGGCTCTGAACCCCCGCCCTAGAGTCTGGAAAAGCTGAGTGAGAAAGCCTCCTGTGGTTGAGAAGTGGAAGGGTGTCTACAGTCACACAGCCTGACTGCACAGGGCCACACCGAGGCTAACACTGTAAGATCTGGGCAGGAGATTAGAGAAAGGAACTGTGTCTGGAGCTTTAAACACCTGAGACCTTTGCCTTGGGGCCACCAGCTCTGCTGATCTTTACCACTAGGGGGCGGAGGAGTCTCTTCCAAAAGCCAACTGATTTGCTGGCACTTCTCCAGAATCACCAGAGGGACTCAGGAAAAAATAAAATAAAAAAAGGCCTCGGGCCAGGGTTTAATGAGCCCCTGTACCTTAAAGCCAAACTACTCAGGACTGGGTGTTCACTGTGGTAGGTGGATTCCATGTGGCTATTTCACTTCATTAAACTGAAACAAAACTGACAACTCTGTCTTCAGCCCCAGGGAGTTACAATGACAAGGACTTGCTCAGTAGCCCTGCACAGTGGAGGAGGTTGCCACACTAGGTAGCTCAAACAAGCCACTTTATCACTGCAGAAAAGGGCCACTGTGGAGCAAGCAGGCAGGGCCAGGTAACACACAGACCTGGTGTGTAGCACTAACAGGCTGGGGCTAAGAGGTGAGAGGGGCAGTCCTTCCAGAGCATGCGCAACTGTGGAAAAGCCCTGAGCAGAGCACAGGTGTGCGGGCCTAGCAATGTAAGGCTCTAACTAGAGCAAGGGCTGCTGGGAAGGAGCCTCTGGTTGGCACTGTGAAGACAGCATGGGGCTAGATCTAGGAGTGTAGGAGCAGGCTCAGGACCTTCCTCTGGTGTGCAAAGGCACAGGAGTTCTGGGGTATAGGGTAGCAGGGATGTTTACCAAGAGATGTCAGAGCAATCAGGGTTTCAACCTGCCCTGGTGTCACAGGCCTGCCATCCAAGCTATTTAGGAGGCAGAGGCAGGAAGACAGGCAGTTCAAGGTAGCCCAGGCAACTTAGTAAGACCCCACTTCTGAACCAAGAGTAAGAAACAGTCTGGGGCTGTAGCTCAGAATGGAAAACTCACCTAGCAAGCACAAGGCCCCGGGGTCAATGCTCACCGCCCCTCACACTATCAACAAACCATGACTCTCAACTACCAGCCCTCTAAGCTGGATGAAATTCAGGCCTGACTGATGAGACCCCCTCAGGTCCCGAGGGCCGTTCTGTTCTGGAGGGGTGTGGACGGAGGTGCGGGGCCTGGGGAGCCTACCTCAATGGCACTGTCACACCAGTTCATCTGGTCGTCTACCAGCTTGATGCTGTGCTTCATGCGCTCTGGGGGCAGGAGCTTAGCCTGGCCCACCACAGCTGGATGGAGAGAGGAGACAGGACAGTGAGGGTCTCCGGGAGGCAGGAGCTGGTCCCTGCCCAGCCTGTGGGGTTCACTCACGGTCCATGGCAGTTGGGGCAGCAGTGCCCATGCCCCGGTTTTGAATCTGGTACACAGGCTGTGTGGGTCTCTGCCCCTCCTTCTCTCCCTTGGGTGGTGCAGGGGCCGTGGGGGGCGGGGGCGCAGTACCTTCAGGGGTGGAAGCCCCTGTTCCAGCCACAGGCCCCTTCCCCTCCTCACGTGGCTTCATGAGCACAATGGGTTTCTCCAGTGGGGCCGGGGCTGGCGGTGCAGCTGGCGCTGTACTAGGTGGCGGCTGCTTTGACTGTGGGGTGAGAAGGTTGCCGGGCACTCGGGAGACCTCCTATCACCCCCTCCTCCCGCCTCCCTCCTGAGGTCCTCCACACTCACCCGCTCAGCTGGGGGCTTTGAGAGGATGATGGGGGTTTTCTGCATGACGTTAGTGCTGGGGTCTTCGCTGCCATCCTGAGGAGAGGGAACGCAGCTGTTTGTCTAGACGGCCTCCATGGTGCCTCCCCACCCTACCCATGAAGGGGAAACTTCTGGGTTGTTTGGAAAGTCAGTTATGTCAAATGATGTTTTGCTGGGGGACACAAAGGATGTGTGAAAGGATGTCTTGCTAAAGCAGACATGGGAAAGAATGTTTTCCTGAAGCAGACCCAGGTGAAAGGACATTTTGATACAGCAAAGATGTGAAAGGACTCACGATGGAGGAGTGTAGCTATGACCCTATAGACTGTGGGACGAGCACTGAGCATTGGTTCTGCCTCGCTATTCTTCGCTAAGGCACGATTGTATTGATTTGCTTTATATTGCGTTGTTGACCTCCACTTGTGGTAACGCCTCCACCACTGAGAGAAACGCAGGCTCGTGAGGTTCCTGCGGCAGCTTGCTGCTTCTGTAGTCTCCCCTCAGGCTGATTGGCCAACCTTGCAGTTTCCTCAGGATTGAACTACAGCTGCTGGTTTGTGCTTGGTGTCTGCCTGCCGGGAGGACTTTGGTGTCTGCAGCTGCTGAGCTGTATTTGGTGTTTGCTATGGGACTGAACTGATGACAAAGAAGATTGAGCTCGCCCCCAAAGAACTATTGCTGAGCAGGTCCACTTCCCCCATAGCCTAATAACTTTTCTCTTCCACTGCCTCTGCTGGGTGGTGGACAAGAGGAGAGGTTGGACACTTATTAAAAGTAGGTTGTAAAGGAAAAGTACCTACATACCCAGATGCTGGTACCACGCCCATGAGGCTGAGAAACCCATATAGAACCCGGCTACCTGACTCCAGTCTGACATCCTCACCACTCCCAACAGCCTCCTCTGCTGGACCAGCCCCATGGGAAGGAGTGAGGGCTTGGAGCTTTGCAGATGGGGTGGGGACACATCCCAGCAGCAGAGCAGTAATCTAAGTAACTGGTAACCTACTCCTATCTGTTCAAGTGTGGGGGTGGGGCAGGAGTCCCACCCTCATAGGACTAGTATACAGCCTATGTATTACCCAGTAGGACAGCTGACACGTGGCAGATGCCTGCTCTGTGGGAGCCACTGGGATCCTTGCTACCCTGATTGCCAAGCCTTGGCCCGGCCCTGCTCTCATGGGCTAACGGACTTTCCTAGACAGACCCCTAGTCAGAGGGGCAAGGCCTAAGCTTCAGGCCTGCTTATGCCTGAGGTTACTCTGGACCCTCAGCGGACCTGTATCTCCTGAAACCCCGCTCACTCCATTGGTTCATAGGCTCGGTACAACCCCAGGATGAACAAAGTGCTTTGGCAAGGACAGCTCTGAGGGAAGACCTGCAGGATGGAGGCTGAGGGTGGGGGTGACAGCTGAGCTCATGAGGCGGGGCATCTAAGTAATGGATGGATGAGAGAGAGAGAGAGAGAGAGAGACAGACAGACAGAGAGACAGAGAGAGAGAGAGAGAGAGAGAGAGAGAGAGAGAGAGAGAGAGAGAGAGAGAGAGAGAAAAGATCTGCAGGAAGAGGCTAAGGTCAGATCTAAGGCAGGGTGTACAAAACTTGGAGAGGAGCCCCGTCTGAGACCAAGGTAAGATTCAGAGCAGCTTCTTCAGGGATTACAGCTGACAAGATGCAGGAAGACCAGGGCATTTCCCCAAGGGCTATGTGTGACACAGTCCACGCAAGGGTCTGGGAAGCTCCCCGAGACACAGCATCCAGAGAGGCAGGGGAACATAATGCTAGGTGCTGTTGGTGGTGACATGCGACTCCTTAAAATGGGAGCTGAGGTCAGTTCTGGTTCAAGCCTCCAATGCAGTTCCTCTTCGTCAAAGCCCAAGCCCTGTGAGGGCCTTGTGGGATCTGAGCCCACCTCCCCTTTATTCTCCCTCCTGCCGCCCGAGGGCAGCTTTGGACACAGACATGTCCACTGCCCCTGGATGGAACCTTGTTGAGCTGGTGGGAGGGGCTCCACTAAACTGGAATCCTGCACTCACCCGTCTCTCTCTTTCCCAGGGGGCAATGTAGTCTCTCTCCCGACCACCAGGTCCAGAAAGGTTCTGGGGGCCACTGGAGCCTGGCTCCTTCCACCGCCGCCGCCGCTCTATCCCGTAGAGCCCAGGCTGACTGTGCCCAGACTCCGACATGGTCACCTGGAAGGAACAAGGAGGTTTTGGTGCAAAGGGAAGGTTTCTCCATGGGCTCACCTGACTGCATGAGGTTCTTCATAAAAGGAGGCCGCTCAGTGGGTAAAGGTGCTTGCCACCAAGACTGCCCTAAGATCAATCCTCAGGACCCACATGGTAGGAGAGAGGCACCGATTCCACACGCAAAGTAACCAGTGCTTCCGGCCTCCGCAGACACCTGCACTCATTACACCCACCCACCCACTCTTAACAACAAACCCAAAACCCACAAACAAACCAGAGGCTGGAGAGAGTGCACATGACTCTTGTAGAAGGCCCAAGTCCTACTTCCAGCATCCACACAGGATGCTCACCAGCATCTCTGGCTCTAGGGAACCACTGCCCCCTTCTGGCTTCCTTGGGTACTGCATGCATGCGCATGTAATCGCACACATATACACACAGAGAACAAACAGCCGCAACTGGAGCTGTGTGGCTGTGGCGGCAGCCGGCTGCCAGTGGCCTCCTGTTTATGCTGACTTCTTCCATTCTGGTGAGGTTAACACACAGCACCCAGAACACACTTCTCAAGCTGTTTTTGCAATTAGGTGTGCCAAATGGTGTGGCAACAGAAGGGTGGCTTGGAAGCATTCAGAAACTTCCCTTTACAGAAACAGGTACATGTCTTTTGCCTCTTCCGCCTCTTGGCTAAAAGGCAGCTACCCCGACTTTCAAGGCAACTTAGTGGAAATCATGGTAAAACAAGACACAGGGTGTTGGTAGTCCCCAGATAACCTTACACTGCCTACCTCTGAAGCCAGTGAGAAACAAATCTATGTCTCTCTTTTGGGACCAAAGCTATTTGCAACTATTGAAGTGGTCCAACAGGAGTATAACTTACAGGAGCACAGTCACATAGAAACGAGACAGTCTCCTTCCCATAGGCAACAAGTCCCCCTGTTGAAGGACTCTCGATCACCCATTCATGTGTGGTGACAATGTTGGGGCTCACTCCCACGGGCCCTTTTATCTACCTGGTTCCACTAGGTTCCTGTAGACCTACTTTCAGAACATGTGGACCAACATGTTCTGGACTGTTGGACTATGCAACCCACTCTCCACCTCTGGTGTTATTGGTTTCCAGGCCCCCGGGGAAAGTGTCTTGGGGTCTTTACAAGAGAATGTGCTCTAGGGACACCCCTGAGTGCTCAGCTGCCCACAGGACACTACGGGGCTGCCTGCTCTGGCTCCAGAGGTTAGGTTGGCAAACTGTGGCCTGCAGAGCAGATCTGCAATCTTCCTGTTTCCAAACACAGGGGCTCATTGAAATCTGGCCTCACAGTGACAGAGTGGCTATGGCTGGCTTCTGTGAGCAGCAGCAGTAGAGGTGGAGACAGTGTGACCCCCTAGGACCTACAAACCCAGCGTCTGGCAGTCACACTGGGTTCCCTCAAACCCTTCCCCACGTCACCCCAGGCCTCAATGACATCAACCGGCCCCCGTGACACACTCTGGAACTGACAGACGAGGCACTTTTGCTGGCCGTGTGGGGGCTTGTCTAGCCCCTCTCAGGCCCGAGTGACCTCTCCACAGCCACAAACTCGACTGACCAAGGAGGGCAAGGACCTGCTAACAGATGCTTGCTGGAATGAGTCAGGTCATAAATGACTGTTTACCGTCTAAGGCCCTCTCCCCACAGACTGGGACTCCTTCCTCCCCACAATTAACTGTCTGCTCCCCTATTATCCTGACGACCTCCCCAGTGCTTCAGAGTCTAATCCCCTGCCCCCATGGAGATCCTGTCCTCACAGTGAAGTGACGTTCACTGGGACCACCCACCCTCCTTTCAGGCAAGTGAAGTGTCCCTCTGCACACTGCTCTGGAATCACTAGTTGACTCTACTCATCAGGTCTTGTGGGGAACGATCCAGAACCTGAGACACCATCTGCCTGCAAGCTGGGACCTGCAATGCTGTTTCTAGGGTTCTCCAGGAAGAGCTCTGCATAAACTACTAAGCTGGTATTCCTGACCTCACAGAAATGAAGTCTAATCTGCATAATGTTGGGGTGGGAGCTTCTGGGTTTCTTGTGTGTGTGAGACACACACATACACATGCCTGCGTGCAAGCAGGCACAGAGCCATATCACATTTGTGGAGGCCAGGTGACAACTTCCGAGAGACCATTTTCTCTTTCCATCCTGTAGGCCGCAGGGATGGAAGTCAATTCTTTGGCCTTGTGGTGGCCCCGTTACCTGATACAACCATCCTGACAGCCCCACACTGTTTTTGCCTGGGCAAGGAGCTCTGCACATCTGCCAGTCTTGCCTCCGCAGCACTGGGATGACAAGATCGTGCCGCCAGGCTCCACTTTTTATGTGGTTGCTGGGGATCAAACCTGGGTCTTCATGCTTGCAAACAAGCACTTCACACACTGAGCTATCTTCCCACCTACATGTGAAGCACCTCTTTGGAGAATCTTCCAGAATTGACAAGTTGCTTTGCAAGAATTTCCAGGAGACCCCCAATTCTTAACTGTTCTAATGCCTTTTCTCTTGAGGCATGGTGCATTCCACAACTTAATACTGTTTCCTCCTCCTCCTCACCTCTCCCTCTCAAACAGGGTCCTGCTCTGCAGTTCAGGCTGGTCTCAAACTCATGGCGACCCTCCTGTTTCTGGCTCCACACTACTGGAATTACATGTGTGAGCCGCCTTGTCCAGTTCTATTCACGTATTTTTCTAAGTGCTTCCTAGTCTACTTGCAGTCTTTTTTTTTTTTTTTTTAAGATTTATTATAATATATAAGTACACTGTAGCTGTCTTCAGACACACCAGAAGAGGGCATCTGATCTCATTACGGATGGTTGTGAGCCACCATGTGGTTGCTGGGATTTGAACTCATGATCTCTGGAAGAGCAGTCAGTGCTCTTAACCGCTGAACCATCTCTCTAGCCCCCCTTTTTAAAAATATTATTTATGTATTTATTTATATGAGTACACTGTAGCTGTCTTCAGATACACACCAGTAGAATGTGCATCAGATCCCATTACAGGTGGTTGTGATCCACCATGTGGTGGCTGAGAATTGAACTCAGGACCTATGGGAGAGCAGTCAGTGCTCTTAACCTCTGAGCCATCTCTCCAGCCCCTACTTGCAGTCTTATATGGAGCCTCCTTCCAATACTCAGGCATGAAGAACCTCAAAATCCAATTTCCATGGAAGGTGGCCCTAGGTGTATGTCGGCTTCTTTGGGACTGTGTCCAGAAATTTCCTCCCGATACTGTTAGAAGGCTCGTACCAGCACTACAGGGACACTTTACAGTGGCTATAGTTTCTATTAATTTATTTGTACCTCCAGCTAACGGCGCCGCAATTCCGAGACCTTCACGTTCCTACTCCCATTGGCCAGCCGCCCAGCGACCTTTTAACGGCAGGGCGGGGGCGGGGCTTGAATACGCCCCACCCCCAACCCCGCCCCGTCGGCGCGCCTGCCTCTCCCAGGCTCGGGGCGTCCCCCCTTCCCCTTACCTAGGGCAGCTGCTGATTAGTTCCTGGGTCGCAGCGCGCGCTCTGAGTGACGGGAGTGCAGCGTGGGCGGGGAAGGTCCTCCACAGCCACCTGCCGTGTAAATGGTGCCGGAAGGTCACAAGCCAGAGAATGAGAGAGGCCGAGAAAACGGGTGCCGGCTATTCCGGAACAGGCCTTGGCGTCCCGGAAGCTCCCAGAGGAGGAAGAAGAGGAAGCCACAGTACGCAGCCCAACGAGTCACGGCCTGCGCTGCTAGCTCGGCGCATGCGCCGCGGGCTGGGCGCGCAAGCGAACCCAACGTGCGCGTTAGACTGAGCATGCGTGAATGGAGGTGGCTGGCTTCAGCACGCATGCGGATTACGGAGGGGCGAGGGAGTATGTTGCTGCTGAGAAGGCGCGTGCGCATTGTTTCTCTGGGCGGGCCTGCTGTTTGGCTGGGTGGGCAGCTCTGGAGATTTCGAGTTCGAATCCCGGGTCTTCTGTAGTGTTGTCAGACCGATCGGGGTAGGGTACGGCGGAAGGGAGGAATTAACGTCCTTATCTGAGCAAGCACAAGACTGATTCAGCTGGCTGCAAGAAGCGATCTTGAAGGACTTTAAGGAAGAGCCCAGCTCCTCCAAGACAGAACATCTGTAGAGAAAGGTCTAGGCTTGGACCTGTGGCACGAGGTGGGCGGCAGAAGTGGGCGGATCGCAGGGCTACAGAAGGGGCAAACATTCAAAGGACTAGGGGCACAGCCTGAAGCAGCTGGAAGGCCACTGGGCAGAGGGTGCAGTCACCCAATGGAAAGACAGCTGAGAGGCAGAAGTTCCACCTCCCCTATTGCTTTTCCTTTCTTAAAGAAAAAAAACCGTGAGTCCATCAGCCTGACCTCAAACTTACCCTCCTGTGTCTGCCTCTTCAGCATAACCTACCTGTGTGTGCCGCCACAATCAGCTCTCTTGGTTATTTGTTTGTTTGTTTGTTTGTTTGTTTGTTTGTTTTGAGACAGGGTTTCTCTGTATAGCCCTGGCTGTCCTGGAACTCACTCTGTAGACCAGGCTGGTCTCAAACTCAGAAATCCGCCTGCCTCTGCCTCCCAAGTGCTGGGATTAAAGGCAGCTCTCTTGTTTTGAGGTGGGGTCTTACTGTGTAGACCAGGCTGGTCTAGAACTCAAAGAAACCCACCTGCCTTGGCCTCAGGACTGCTGGGCTCTCCCCACCCCCTCGGCTTTTCGTTATTCTCTCCCATTCTCTTCTGTACTGAGAAAAGAGAGAGGGCCTTGCTATGTAGGATGTGCTCTACCACTGATCTGCATTTCAAGACACAAGCACACATGCGTGCTTGTCCCCAGAGCTGATCTCCATGTCAGCCTAACTCAAACAGCATCGCCTCCCTCCATGCCCCCGCCAAGCTCTTCTCTGTTCTCCTATGGGCACCTAGCTGCCAAGACTTAAAGTTTGCCTTCCCTTCGGCTTTTCTTTCAAATTTGAAAAAAAAAAAAATGTTCCTTGGAGTGCTGATAGAGGCACACTCCACGGGATTAAACCTAGAGCCCCATGCATGTTATGCATGCTAGGTAAGCACACTGCTGCCTGGGCCACATGGCCAGCTTATAAAGGATGGATATATATATAGTGAGTACACTGTAGCTGTCATCAGACACACCAGAAGAGGGCATCAGATCCCATTACAGATGGTTGTGAGCCACCATGTGGTTGCTGGGAATCGAACTCAGGACCTCTGGAAGAGCAGCCAGTGCTCTTAACCGCTGAGCCTTCTCTCCAGCCCGTGAAGAATTTTTTTATTGTTGAAGCCTGGAGACAGAAAGCACGAGTTTTTCATATTCAAGGTAACCATCAGGGCAGTGATTGGTTGGAGGGCTGTTTATGAAGAGTGCTCAATGCCACCAGATTCACTGAGTTATAAGCGGGATGTGTGCCCTCTAGGATGTGTGCGCACACATGCAGCAATGCACATTTGGATGCCAGAGGAGTCAGCAAGAATCAGCACTGTCCTTCTATCCCATGGGTCCCAAGCGCCTTTACCCAGCAGGCCACCTCACTGGGCCTTTAGTTAAGGTTTCAGCATTCATACATTTGAGGTAGGGTATTGGGGACTGAATTTAAGTAGGCTTGTTAAGCTCCCTACCACAGAGCCTTAGCCCAGCCCTCCGCTTACATGTTTTAAAGATTTCATTTTCTTTTATATGTATGAGTGCTTTGTAAGTATGATTGAGCACCACGTGCCTGCCTGGTGGCTGCCAAGGCCAGAAGAGAGTGTTGGATCCCCTGGAACTAGAGCAACAGAAGGTTGAGAGCTGCCATGTGGGTGCTGGGAATTGAACCCCTGTCCTCTGTAAGAGCAGCCAGTGCTGTTGACTACTGAACCATCTCTATTTTATTTTATTTTATTTTATTTTATTTTATTTTATTTTATTTGTGAGACTGAGTCTCAGTAAATTCCCCTTGAACTTCCTCCATAAGAGGCCTCTTCTGTCCTCCCGAGGCACAGCATGCATGTTATATATATATATATATATATATATATATATACACACATATATATAGTATATATACTATATATACATATAATATATATTTATATATATACACAAAGCATACATGTTAAATATATACATCATCATGTATACATCACACACACACATACATATATAGAGAGACACTAATATCGACCTCTGGCCTCCTCATGCACATACGGGTGAGTGCACTCATCTGCATACATGCCGCAAAGTGGGCAGAGGAGGGATTTGGCATTGTCCTTGGGCCACCGGCACCAGGCTCTGCTTCCCTGTAACTTCTATCTCTCGATAAAGCCTCCTCCCTCACTTAACAGATGCAGAAAGATGATAAGAAGACAGGAGATGCGCCTGAAGGCCCCATGCTTAGGGAGCAGCAGAGCCTGGCCCGAAAGGCAGGCTTGGCTCACTGCATGCCCTTCTCGCAGTTCTCCGTGAGGGTCAGCAGTCACCCTCCCCAGAAACCAGCTGAACTGAACTTAGCAGTTAGCAGCTCAGGCTCTTAACAGTTTTCTGCTGCTGTACGCATACGCACTCTGAATATTCCTTCTTATAAACATTCCTGTGTATACTTGATGACATGTGCTTGAGAGGATTATCTTTTTAATTAAACTATTTTGTGTGTTTATGTGTTTTGCCTGCTTGTGTGTAAATGCACCATGAGTGTGCCTGGTTCCTGTGGAGGGCAGGAAAGGGCATCAGATCCAGTGGGACTGGAGTCACAGCATTTGTTGGGAGGTGGACGCAGACATATCCTGGGTGCTGCCAACTGGGTGAGCTCCTTTAGTGAGATAGCCTGCCTCAAGGCAATGAGGTGGCAAGCAATAGGAGAAGACACAAAGCATCGCTGTGTGCACAGGTGTGTGCGTGCTCAGGTGTGTGCGTGCACAGGTGTGTGCGTGCTCAGGTGTGTGCGTGCACAAGTGTGTGCGTGCTCAGGTATGTTCATCCAGATTCACATGCATGCACCCCCCACCCACACACAGAGTCTGACATTGTGACTACAGTTACAGTAAATCCTACATTTGAAACAGCTAAGAAAACAGACTATTCTCACTGAATAATAACACAAAATAGATCAGGTAAAAGACTGATGTTAGAAGCAAACAGTTAGGAGATAAGAGAGGGTAGGGGAGTCAACTTTATTTAAGTGCTGGCATTTAGAGGAAGTACTGACCCCAGGCTCCTGTCTTGGGGAACCCTGGGACACACGGAAACTACTATGGAGCCCCAGCTAGCCTGGAACTCCTGAGATCTGCCTGCCTGTGTTTCTGAGGTGCTGGGTTTTAAGGTGTGAGCCACCTCACCCCCACAATGAGGTTTTCTGAAGAGGGAATGATGGTGCAGGGAGACAGTGGACAGGACGGGCACACTAAGCTGGGTTTCTGCTCCCAGAATGTCTCCTTTTCTCTTTGTGGAAGCTCAAACTGGACTTAGGCCTCTGAGGGCCTCTCTCTGTCTGTCTCTATCTCTCTGTCTCTCCTCTCTCAATGGTCTCGTTACTTTTTTTACATTCTAAACTGCGTAGCAATTTGCATATTTTGTGTTAGTACATGGGCTCTGATGCCATCTGAGGGTCAGCAGGTTTTCCAGAATTCTATAAACCTGAGGAAGGATTTTTTAGTAGCTAACATCTTAGTCATTTACTTTTCTTTAGAATTTAAAATGCTGGACCAAAACAAAGGAACATAATCCTTGTAAAAGGCTCAGTGAGAGACAAGTGCTTGTTCAGAGTCTCTGTAACCCAGGCTGGATTTGAACTCAGTTTGTACCCAAGGATGACCATAAACTGCTGATCCTCCTGCCTCCACCTCCCAAGTACTAGCATCATAGGTATGTACCACCATGCCTGGCTAGGAGGCAGCTTTCAAAGGCTCAAGGAAGGAGACTTAACTATTGCAACAGGACAGAATGAGTTTCATAAGTTTCCAAATGAATGAATGTACTATAGTTCTGCCCTGTATATACCAAAACATTGTGTTGGGACTGGTGAGATGGTTCGGCGGGTAAAGGTTCTGGCTGCTAGGCCTAATGAGCTGAGCTTGATCCTCTGCCTTCCATAGGTATGCATGCCTGTCCCCAAGAGTTGGGGGTTGGACTAGCCATGGAGGTGGCTAGAGGCCATCAGAGCAGCGAGAGGAAAAGGGGAACAGCAATATTTAGAATGGGCTTCCCTTTTCAAAAAAATTTCCATTTATTTGTTGCATGGGCATAGGGAAATATGGAGTAGGGATGTGAATGTGGGTACCTCAGCACACATGTGGGGAGATCAGGGGATAACATCAGGTTTCTGAGACAGAAGTCAGCTCCGATATCGCCTTCCTGAGTCACGGTAAGGATTTATGACATCCGGCTGTTAATGAGAACAAGGCTTAGCCTGTTCTGTGCCTTATTTATTGCTGTTTCTACTTTAAGACAATATTTTCCTAGTGAACCACCAGATGCCTCAGTGGTTGCCCGGAGGGTACAGGTGAGAGACATGAGCAAGTCAGGACTGAGGGGGAGACTTGGGTATGCACTGGGTTTTCTATCATGTGACCAGTAGTGAGGCGCAAGGGTGAAACCGTTGCTGGGCGCCTGGGGCAGAAAGGCCTGCAGCCAAGCAGGGCATGGGGAAGCTCCTGGGCCTGCCTAGGCAGGACGCCCCTGGATGACTCGGGAAGATAGCGATGCTGATTGAGAGGTCTGAAGAGTTGGAACACAGCTGCAAAGTTGAGCAGAGGTATGGAGGGCAAACGGAAGCATGACTCAAGGGTGACAGACAGTTATCTTAGGGATCCACCGAGCAACGTAATGGCTACAGATGATAACTGCACAGGAAATGTGTGGAGTTTGCTGAGAGAAACTTCAGAGGTTCTCACGACACAAGAATGTAGGTGCCAAGGTAGTGCATATGGGCACAAGTAAGCCTTTCTACCATGTATGTGCATGCTAAAAATATGACCATGCATGTTTAAAAGTTCTTTTGGGAAGGGGGCTGGAGAGATGGCTTAGCGGTTCAAGTCCAGCTGCTCTTTAGAGAGCCTGGTTCAGTTTCAAGCACCCATATCAGACAGCTGAGAACCTCCTGCAAATCCAGCTCTGGGAGATCTGATGTCCTCTGGCCACACAGAGCTGCATGCACGTGATGCACATAAACTCAGGCACACATATGTACTCAAAAAAATAAAGAAATGTATTTTTCTTTTTCTTTCTTTCTTTTTTTTTAATGAAATGTATTCTTTTCTTTTCCTTTCTTTCTTTCTTTCTTTCTTTTCTTTTTTCTTTTTTTTTTTTTTTTTTTTGGTTTTTCGAGACAGGGTTTCTCTGTAGCCCTGGCTGTCCTGAAACTCACTTTGTAGACCAGGCTGGCCTCAAACTCAGAAATCTGCCTGCCTCTGCCTCCCAAGTGCTGGGATTACAGGCGTGCGCCATCACCACCCGGCTAAGAAATGTATTTTTCTTTAAAGAAAGTTTTGATGCACGGCAGTCTTTGAAGACAGTCTCCTAACCCTGGGTGGCCTTGCACTCGCTTTGTAGCCCAGGCTGGCTCAAACTTGTGACCACTCTCCACCAGCTGCTGGGTTGACAGACAGTTCGTTCTGTGGATTTGGGGTGTGTTTAAGTGGATGAATGATGCTCGCTCTTAACTGGCCCAGGGGGAAGGACAGAGCTGGACAAACCTTGAGGTTGACAGAAAAGCCAGGCACGATGGTGCACATCTGTAACTCTAACCCCGGGGAGGTTCATGCAGGAGAATCCTGAATGCATGGCTAGTCTGAGCTACATAGCAAGATCATGCTGGGAGAGAAATTGGGGTTTGAAGATCACTTTTTTTCCTTTTCATTAAATAAATCTGAAGCATACAAAGGGTATTATGGCATAAAGGTCTCCCACATGTCCACTGCCCAGTATGGAGGCATCTCACCATGCTATTTCCAACCCCGCCCCAGGTATGCGTGTATTCTGTGATGGCTAAGCTTGGTTGCCAGTTTAACACTATGGGAGAAGGGAACCTCAGGTAAGCAGTTGGCTCTATCACATTGGTCTGCGGTCATGTCTGTGAAGCATTGTCTTAATTGCTGACTGATGGAGGAGGGCCCTTCCCACTGTGGGCGGTGCCTGCCCTAAGCAGGTCATCCTGCAAGCCTTGAGGAATAAGGCAGTAAGCGGAGTTCCTCCATGGCCTCTGCTTCAGCTCCTGCCCTGACATCCGTCGTAATGGAGTGCAACTCCCACTCCAGTCGCTTCTGGTCAGAGTTGTTTTTGAGACTTATTAATTATTATGCACACATGGATGTTTTGCCAGCAGGTGTGGCTGTGCTCCATATATGTGCAGTACCCACTGAGGTCAGAGAGGAGTTAGAACTAGAGTTACACAGTTGTGTGCTGGGAGCCAAACCCAGCCAGTGCTCTTAACCACTGAGCCAACTCTCTAGTATCAGAGCAGCAGAGAAGCCAACTAATGGATTTTCCTTCTGGATTTTGTTTGTCTTACACACATGACAGGTATTTGGTCTCTTACCACTAATTATACAGGTATGCTAAATTTACATGTAGCTGATATTTCAAATCCTGAAACCTGCTGTGGTCATCTAGTCTGAGTGGCTGGAGAAGACAGGTGAGACTGAGTCTTTTGGACTTGGGATAAGGAAAGGAGCTGAGTGCTGGGAAGAGGCCAAAGAGCAAGGTCATTATGGAGGCCATGACTTGGAGCCATGGGAACAAAGGGCTTCAAAGAGAAGGTGATGAGCTAGTGTAGTGGGTGAACCTGGAGTCCACCGGGAGAAAGACAAAGACTTCTTGGTCTGTGTATGATGCTAGGAACTGAGTCCAGGGTCTCGGATAAGCTAGGCAAATACTCTACCACTGAGCCACGCCCCCAGCCCCTCACTGGGTGATTCTAGGCAGGGGCTCTACCACTGAGCCACACCCCCAGCCCCTCACTGGGGGATTCTAGGCAGGGGCTCTACCACTGAGCCACGCCTCCAGCCCCTCACTGGGGAATTCTAGGCAGGGGCTCTACCACTGAGCCACGCCTCCAGCCCCTCTTTTAATGTTTTCATTTTGAAACAGTGTCTCACTAAGTAACCCAGGCTAGCCTAGAGTTCACTTTGTATTTGTTGCTCCAACAGTCCTTCAACTTTTGAGGCATCCCAAGGAATTGTGATCACAGGCCTGTGTCACCAGCCAAGGCAAGGCTCATAGTCTAACTCTACTATGAAGATTTCTCAAAATTAAAGTACATATTCTGTGGAGAGGTTTGTCAGTACTTGTCTGTCCTTCTTGGGAGAAATTAAACTGTTGAGAAAGTGCATAGAGTGTGGTGTCTAGCCGGGTATGATTGTGCATGCCTTTAATCTGTGCTCAGGAGGCAGAGGCAGAGGCAGGAGGATCTCTGTGAGTTTGAGGCCAGCCTGGTTTACAAATCAAGTCGAGGACAGTTAGAGAAATCCTGTCTCCTATTGAAAAAAAAGTGTGGTGTCACATGCCTCTTATCACAGCCCTCTGAAGGCTGTGGCAGGAGAGTCACCAGCAGCCTCCATAGTGAGGCCCTGTCTCAGTAAATATGAAGGACACAAGGCAGATGGCATTCTTACAATAGTGTGGAGTAACTTTCCCAGTCCTGTGACTTGTCAGGCTAATTCTCCCTCCTTCCTTTCTTCCTTCCCTCCCTCCCTCCTTCTCTCCCTTCCTCCCTCCCTTCCTTCCTTCCCTCCTTCTCTCCTTCCTTCTCTTCCCTCCCTCCTTCTCCCCTTCCTTCCCCCTTTCCTTCCTTGCTTCTCTCCCTTTGTCTTTTTTTTTTTTTAAAAGATGGGAGTCTCACATATTCTGGGCTCTGGCTGCTGATAACCTTGAATGCCGGATCCCTCTGCCTCCGCTTACTGAGCATCATAGTGCTCGAGTCTGTCTGTTCATGAGGAAGCCAGAGAGGGTACACAAGGAATGAAGTGCCATCTTATCTTGATAAGAGTGGGAAGGTTTTGCCGTTCTGCACTATCTTTGCCCCATAAAAAGCACTGCCTGGCTGTGGGATGTTGGCAGAGTCCCCAGCACAAAGGTTCCAAGCAGGTCTCTGCACAGCCAGCTGAGCCTGGATGTTTACAGTGGTAATAAATCACAGCACCAATACTGGAGACATCTGTTCTAAGGGGAGGGAGCCGGAGGGAGGGGAGAATAGGGGCGGGCCAAGAGAACGCAGAACAGGGGGCAGGGAAAGGGCCAGGCATTGAAGAAACTCCAAGTGGAGGCTCCTGGGGACACTGTGACACCCCCGGAACACCACAGCCCTAGGGACATACCAGCTGCTGACAATCCCCCCTCACTTCCCAGACCTGAAGAAACTGGTCCTCCGCAGGTCGACTGGTGAAGCCCTTGGATACCAGGCGATCCCAGGAATGGGTTGGAAACCAGGACTGCTGTGCCGGGGGTGGGGTGGGTGGGGGTGGGGGTGGGGTTGGGGTGGGGGTGGGGGTGGGTGGGGGTGGAGGAGTACAGAGGCTGAGGGAGCTTGGGGAGGTGGTGACTTCTCATTTGGGTTGAGTGGCGAGCAGCCATGTGAATGTATCTGTCAAAATTTGCCTGAGGGCCCCGTGAGACAGCTTAGCAAGCAGGAGGGCTTGCCACAGTGATGACATTCGGTCTGAGCCTGAACCCTGGGTCTCACATGACAGGACGATCAAGCCAGGTCCCTCAAGTTGTCCTGCAGCTGCCATACACGTGCCCACATGTGTGCACACGCACACACAAAAACATCATCAAGGGTGCGTTAAGATGGAGATTAATATTTGTTCATCTGTATGAAAATAATTCTCAGTTATTTAGAAAAAAACATCTGTGTGCAATGGCTCATGATTGTAATTCCAGAATTCAGGAGGATTATTGAGAGTGGTTTACGCCTTGCCTGGCTACATAGTGAATTCCAGGCCAGCCTGGGTTTACGTAGTAAGATTTGTCTTTAAAATCCAAATAAGACATCTACAGAGCTAGCTCAGTTGGTAAAGAGCTTACTGTGTGAGCCAGAGGAACTTAGTCTGGTCACCAGAGCCCACGTACAGAAGCCAGATACGAGTCTTGTAATCCTGTCACTGGGGAGCCAGAGGCAGGGACTCACTATCCAGCTGACATAATCTCACTAGCAAGCTCCAGGCCAGTGAGAGACCCTGGCTAAAACAAAACAAAAACGAAGGTAGGTTGTCCCTGAAGGTTGACCTTGAGGTTGACCTCCGAATTCTGCACAAACCAGCACACACACACACACACACACACACACACACTCAGAGCTGACACTATGTATCAGTGGTAGAGCCCCTGTCTAGAATCCCCCAATGAGGGGCTGGGGGTGTGGTTCAAGTCCTAGAATGTTGCCTAGAATTGCATCTAATAGTGAGGGTGGAGATAGAGTGTAACAGTAGCCTGCCGTCTAGGGCGTATGTCTTCAGTTCGGCCTCCAGTACCACACAGTAACTAGGAAACAGAGGAAGAGCTTTGCCTGTGCTAAGCCTTGACAGAAAAGGCTGTGGAAGCCACAAGCCACGGTGCATTTTGAGCAGGGAGGGGTGCAATTGGGCTGGATGTTAGGAAAGTCCTCAGGGACTCAGTGTGGTATACATTAAGGAGGGAGACTGGCCCTCGCTCCCCGTTACTCCTCTCTGAGCCCTGTTCCCCTCCACGCGCCCCCACATCCTTGTGGGAGTGCAGGCAGAAGTGAAATGAGAGAGGGAAGTAACTCAAGTAGCCAGGCAGAGCCTTGGAGGTCAGCAGCCTCTGACTCAACGTCCGTCCCAGCTCAGCTCTTGCCTGGCGCTGGGCTTTTCGGAAGCATTGATTTGATGACAGGGAAGGGGAATGCTACTGGGTGTCAGGTCTGAGCCCCACTGAGATCAGGGACAGGTTGACAGGGACAGATCCAAGATACACGGGGATTTGGGATCTCTTGTGGGAACTCTTGTTGTTCATCAAAAGCCCCCATGTTTCTGTCAAAACCACTAAAAAAGATGTGCACATGAGTGTGTGCATGTGTGGCGTGTGCACACATGCATGTACATGGGTATGCTTACATGAGTGTGTACGTGTGCGTGTGCCAGTTTACAAATGCATGTGTGTGTGTGTGTTTGTGTGTGTGTACATGAGGGTGTGTTGCTGTGGATGGATCCAGGTGTGTGTGTGTGTACATGAGGGTGTGTTGCTGTGGATGGATCCAGGTGTGTGTGTGTACATGAGGGTGTGTTGCTGTGGATGGATCCAGGTGTGTGTGTGTGTGTGTGTGTGTGTATGTGTGTGTGTACATGGGGGTGTGTTGATGTGGAGGGATCCAGGTGTGTGTATGTGTATACATGGGGGTATGCTGCTGTGGATGGAATCCAGGAGTTGGCACACACTAGGCAGGCACTGTACCACTGAGCTGTTTCCCCATCCCACCTCCTCATCTGATTTCTCTGAAGGCAGCATGCTCCTGGCTACCCAGATATATAAAATGTGGGTTTTTTTTTGGGGGGGGGACATTTACTGAGGGCCCTGATATGCTGGGAAATGTTGTAGAAAGCCAGCTAGACTCCAAGCATAATGGCCCTTTCTTGAGCAGAGCAGCTCTGAACACTTGCTGAAGGCCCTGGAGACTGGTCCCACTGTCTGTCGCCCCATAGAAGGAGGCTTGGAGCCACGCACTGGACCCTCACCCCAAATCCCAGCCTCCCCGTGCTGTACCTCTGGCCATCTGTACTTCTGCCCTAATGGTACAGGACCTTATGGCCTCAGGAGTACAGACTGGGGAAGGCTGGCTGAAAGGATACCCCATCTGTGGAGTTGTGAGGAAGCCATCCTTTGAGCTGGGACTAGACTCCCCCCCCAAGTGGCATGGCTGCTTTTGGGTTACCCACACCCCTACAGTAAGCCCCCATTCAGGCCCTGTAATAAACCCAGCAAACTCACGGGTTCCCCAGTTGGACCTTGGCAGGCTCATACTGTGGTTTATCATTGGCATCCTGGGATGGGGGTGAGGAGGCACTTGTTCCCATCTCCCGAGTTAAAGAGTCCAGAAGCAGAGCACAGAGAATGAACAACACTAAAATATAATCTACTAGCTGACAGAGCAACTGCTTGGCAAAGCAATGGGGTGCAGGACCACATCCCCGATCCCCATAACCCCTTGTTTCCTTATTAAGAGATAAAATCTCATTCTGTAGCACAGGCTGGCCCTCAGCTTGTGATCCTCCTCCTCCTCCTCCTCCTCCAGCCCTCTAACTTCTGGGGTTACAGGCATGTACCTCCATCTTCCCCTCTCTCTTTGCTATGGCTTCGACAGGTTTTTTTTGACTTCCAAAAATTTTTGTCTAGTGTCAGAATTTGAACCCTGGGTTTGGCACACACTAAGCAAGCACTCTTCCACTGAGCTACAACTCTGGCCTGTGCGGATTTATTAATCTGTCTGTGAGTCAGTTAGCTCATGTGACAAACTCACACCCTAACGTGTCCTCTTTCCCTCTGTTTGAGAGCCACATAAAGAGTTTAACATGGTGTTTGGCCCAATCAATATTATTATGACAGGACAGGATACCAGAGCGGGCTTCCTGGAGGAGAGGACATCTAAGTCCCTAAAGGAGGAGTAGCCAGCTGAAGGCAATCTGGAGGGGAACAGTGCTTCCAAAGGAGTCGACAAGACATGGCCTAGGCCTGAGGGCTTCTCTCAGGGGACAGACAACTTTGGAACCCCTCCAGTCTCTTTCTGGAACCACTGCTTGGCCTCCAGGTGAGCCGGCAATCAGAGGAAGGGACAGCGGAGGCAGTGGGTGGTAGACAGTCCAATTTAGCACAGGGACGAGACTGACAGAGGACTTGGAGGGAAATCCAAAGATAGCTCAGCCAGAATGACTCGAAGCCTGGGCATCCCCTTCCAAGCCAGGATGAGTCAGCCTGGGGAGCAGGAATGCAGGCCCGGGCCCCAGACCCAAGGCCACTGGTCTCTGACTCACTTGGGGCAGGGCAGGCAGGCAGACCAGCCAGGGGACAGGACGGCTGGGAAGTTGGGCTCTGCAGCCGGATGTGTGGCTTCCTGGCTAGAACCTTGGACCAGGCCTGCATGCCCTGCAAACTCAATTTCTAGATCTGTGAAATGGGGAAGTTGAGGCCTGGTGGCGGCGGCTGAGGGTTTACAAAGAGCAAGGTGGCTGGACTGACAAGAGACCTCATGAGCCAAGGCGCTTGTCACCAAGCCTTACATAGTAGAAGGAAAGAACTGACTATGGCAAGCTGCCCTCAGATCTCCATGTGTGCCCATGATGCACCTGGGTGCACGCATGCACACGTGCACGTGTACACACACACACACACACACACACATGATGTATTAAAAAAATACTTAGCCAGAGGTCATACATGACAGTAATCCCAGTACTCAGGAGGCTGAGGCACAAGGATTGAGTTCAAGGTTGGCCTGGACTACAAAGTACCAGGGTAGCCAGGGTGACATAATGAGACCCTGTCTCAAGTACAACAGCAGGGCTAGGGAGCTCCCTCAGCTGGCACAGTGCATGGGATCAAGCACGAGGCATGGGTCCCTGAACCCATGTGAGAACAGCCAGGCTGCGGGTGCCCGAGAAGGCAGGCCCAGGCTAATGCCTGCTGCTCTCTGACCATGAATCGTGTGGTGTGTTCCATTCCAGTGACACGTCTTGGCTCAAAAGAAAGAGAAAAGAAAGGTGGGGGCTGGACCTAGCGATGAGTACCTTTAACCCCAGCACTTGGGAGGCAGAGGCAGGTGGATCTAGTGCCTGGCCTGGTTTACATAATGAGTTCCAGGAAAGCCAGGGCTCCATGGTGAGACCTCAGAAACAGATTAAAAAAAAAAAAAAAAAAAAAAAAAGGTGGACTAGAGTCTGAGGATCAAGCCCAAGCTTGACCCGTGCCTCCACGTGCATAGGTACTCCAGAACATACGCAGAGACACATCAACAAAACAAAACCAAAACACTACAAAAAGAAAAGTGGGGCTCAAAAATATGGGCACACGGTAGGTGCTCTGCCATCCCAGGACCCAGCCAGCTCCACTGAGCGGTTATGACATTGCTGTGTGCCGCCCTGTGGGTGCTTGCTCATCTCTCGGTGTGTGACTTGGAGGCTAGGACCAGGGTAGGTGTGAATGACTAGGGAGAAGTCAAGAAGGACGGGGTGGCCACACACCGAGTGTGGAAATGATTAACACTGGACCAAATGATCCCTCACGCTCGGGACAATACTAACCCTGACACGACCCCCCCTCCGCCCCCTGCCCCGTGGCACTGTTTCCTTACACCATCACAGCAGTTCCATGGAGACACGACATCTCACAGGTGAAGTAAAATGTTCAGAGAAGGGCAGCCACTTTTCCAGGTCACACAGCAAGTAGAGGGCAGAATAAGGATCTTGATGCCTGTCTGCCTGAATTCAAACCCTTTGCTCTGGCTTCAGAACTATCAGGGTGTTGATTTCAACCACTCCGGTGTTAGAAAGCTGCGGGCAGGTACTTCAGGGGACTTGGCTTTTTTCTTTCTTTCTTTCTTTCTTTCTTTCTTTTTAACATGTATTTATTGGTGGGTGGCGGGTGGGACATGGCATTATACACATATCAGAGGATGATAGCTTGTGGGAGTCATGTCTCTCCTCTACCTACCCTGCTGGTCCTGGGGATCGAACTCAGGTTGTCAGGCTTGGCTGCAAGTTCCTGTACCTACTGAGCCGTTGCACCAACCCATTTTGTTATTTTTGAGTCAAGATCTCATGTGACTGAGGCTGGCCTTGAACTCCTAATCCTGCTTCTACCTTATAAGTGTTGGGAAAATAGGTGAGGCTAGCACCCCCCCCCCCAATTTAGCTGAGGCTATTCCCAAACTCAATTTCTTCCTGCCTTCTTCCACTAATTTTGTTTTTGTTTGGTTGTTTTGAGACCAGGTTTTAGTATATATCCCTAGCTGTCCTGGAGCTCACTATGTAGACTAGATTATACTGGTCTTGAACTCACAGAGATCCTCCTGCCTCCACCTCCCGAGTCCATCTGCTTCCTGAGTCCACCAGCCTCCTGAGTTGTGAGACTATACGGAGAAGCATATGCCACCAGACCCCTCTACAGTTGGGGAAACGGAGACTGGGGACAGGGCAGGTGCCTCCCGCAGCAAAATTTGAAGTGTTTGGAAAGAAATGGCAGCTGCTGTCTTCGTTTACCATTTATTACAAAGTATGAGGGTGGATTGGTGAGCAGCACCCTGTACCCTCTTCTGGCACAGTCTCTGCAATCAGGAGGAAACGGCATCTTCCCAGGTGTCCACCAGGGGGCAGCACCTCCCGTCGCTCGGACCTGGTTCCTTCAGCGAGACCCGCCCGCGGTTAACTGAAGCTTCCTAGCATCCTAGACCCCAGGCACCTCCTCCTCCAACAGAGATTAAGGGGTCCTGAACAGCAGCACAGCAGAAAGGGCTTCTGATGAGGGCATATGTGTAGTGGTGGCCATGTTCCCATTGACGTGGGAGGTCCAATTCAGTGTCCACTCATGGCTGCCACCACCAGAGTCCATGCACCTCAACGTGGATCCACTTGGGTCCTGGCATCTTGAGGTGATTTATCGTGGGGCTTGGTCGGAATTGGCAGGGAGCATGTCCTTGAGCTCGGTCCTTGGGTACTTAGCCTGGTTCTTCTGTGAGTTCTGAGAAGATGGTAGATTGGTAAATGGCTAGAAAACACAGGAGCAGGGATGCCAGAGGTGGAGGTTGGCAGAAGCCAGAGAATGTCTAGAGGTGGAAAGAGAGAAGGGTGTCAAAGCCCAGGAGAGGAGAGTACAGGTGTGCACGGGGACAGAGACCAATCAAAAGCAGGAGAGGGCTGGGAAGCCAGAAGCCACAAGTTAGGGAATATGACTCAAGAGTAAAGCCCCTGCTTAGAATCCCCCAGTGAGGCGCTTGGGGCATGGCTCAGTAAGAGAGCCCCTGCTTACAATACACAAGACCCTAGATTCCATCTCCAGTCCTTTGGCCACGCCCCTTCGCACAAAAGAGTGAGAAATGAGGCTGACAAGTGAAAAAGGAATCACTCCCCTTTTTTTCCAGTCCAGCCCTAAACTCAGAGTTCTAAGAGGTGGGGGACAGCTTAAGAGAAAAGGTGGCCTTATCTATAGGCAACAGCCACATCAGGCACTGGCCTGTCTCTTCCTCGGGATTTTTCCTGTCCCTGTCCCTGCCCACTCACCATGTGGAGCTATGTGGCCTCCTGACTGGGTTCTGGTAGCTGCTGTTGCTGCAGAGCAGTGCCGAGCAGCTCTGTCAGGGCATCCAGCTTTCCTGCCAGACCGTCGATTCTCTTCTCCAGGGCACGGTGCGAGGAGCTGAGACCCAGCTGCAGGTCGCACAGGATCATGTGCATCTGGGTGGGAGGGGAACATGAGTGAGGGCCTAGAAGAGCCCTGTCTGCTCTACAGAGTGGGATAGCAGAGCACTGCCGAGCCCTCTCTGGTCCTGGAGGACTGTTCTTTTTTAGGGGGTGGGGAGTGGAGCAAAGTCTCTTGTAGCCCAAGCTGGAACTGAATTTACTGTGTTACTGGAGGTACAGGCAGATGAAAGCTGCTGTTTGGGAGCTGGGAACCCAACCTGGGTCATTCATTGGCAAGAGCAGGAGGTGGTCTTAACTGCTGAGTCATCTCTTTATCCCTAATTAGCTTGAATTCCTGATCTTCTTGCCTCTGCCTCCCAAATGCTGGGTTTACAGGCATGTACTGCCATGCCTGGTTTTTGCAGGGCTGGGGATTGAACCGGCGGCTTCATGCACACCAGGCAAGTACGTATCCCCACCCTTGTCTGTGAGCTTGGTGTGGGGAACCTTCGATTTCTGTGCTCAGGTCCTATAACTTTCATCCATAGTGGCCCACCTATTCTGGCTGACTCGAACCACCCTGTTTTCGGAGACGTGTCATGTAATCTGGGGACCTGTGTCTGTGACTGTGTTTACCGTGGCCTTAGTGCCAAGGGTGGCTGTTTGAATTGTGCTGGGCTAACAAGAAAAGGCCACACATAAAGAAGGGCTCGCCTGAGGCAGGCCAAAGGAGCATGACGTCACCATCGATGGTGGAGGCGAAGGCTCTGAGCCTTCGCAGCAAGGGGACCTCTCTGCCCTTGGGCACCCGATTCACAACAGTGTCAGGAACTGGCTTTTGCTGAAACAATATCATCACCTGTCACGGTGTCCCTTAATTTATTTTTTTAAGTTGGGTTTGTTGATGGTATTTGAGCTGCTTTGTAAGTTTGCCCGGTTTTATTTGCATAAGAGTCGCACCTGGAAGGAAATTTGTATCCGTCCACATGTAAGTAATAAAGATGATTCGAAACCAAACATTGGCGTTCTTTGGTGGTTTTTTTTTTTTTTTAGCTTTTTGTTTTTCTTAAGTCTAAAAGGGGCCCCAGTATCTTCTGTAAGAATGGGAGGCTTTTTTTCTCAGTCCTGTAACCTTTACTGCACACCTGTGTGTTTCAGTCCCCCCACTCCAGGTGACTCCCCTTTCTGTTTCCTTTTTTTTTTTTTTTTTTTTTTTTTGGTTTTTGGTTTTCTCGAGACAAGGTTTCTCTGTGTCGCCCTAGCTGTCCTGGAACTCATTTTGTAGACCAGGCTGGCCTCGAACTCAGAAATCCGCCTGCCTCTGCCTCCCAAGTGCTGGGATTAAAAGCAGGTGCCACTACCACCTGCTTTTTTTGAGATGGGTCTCAGGTAGCCCAGGCTGGTCTTGAACTACCATATCTAGGTCTGAGAGTCCATCCTTCACAGGTCCATCTCCCTGCCTTCCATCCTCAGTCCCACCTTGCCCCTTTCCCCGAGACCTCCTCCCGAGGGCCCTGGTACCTTGGAGATGTCCACCATGGAATTCACTTGTTCCCGGAGCTTCCGGTGTTTCAGCCGTACCTGGCGGAACCTGTGGGGAGGTGAACTCAGTTCTAGGCTTGGTCCCTGGGTAAGTCAGAGGGTAGGGGTGAGGGGAGGAGAGCCAGGACAGGAAGGAGCAGTCTGCCTCAGAGTAAGAGGGACCCTGGGAATCCAGGGCCACTAGCATTGAGTCACAGTCAGAATCGGGCGGATCACACAGGGACCCAGGGAGGCCCTCACGTGTGGATGGCGGCCAGCATCTTGCGCTGATGTCTGCGGGCAGCCCGGGAGTCCTTCCTTCGAGTGTGCTTGTAGTACATCCAGGCTTCCTGCAGCAGCCGCGCCGCTGACTCCTTCATCTGACGGGAAGACACAGTGTCAGGGGAGAGGGGTGCCCAGGAGTCTGGAAGACTTGGCTTAGAAGTCGGGGGACTGGATTTTTCCTGTAGCCCAGGTTGGCCTCAAATTCCCTGCCATCTTATTGTCTAATCCTTCTGAGTACTGAACCATCACGCTTTAAGGGGAACTGGCTTTATTTATTTATTTAATACCGGGTGGTCTCCTGCAGCCCAGTTGGCCTTGAACTCACTACATAGCTGAGGACTATCTTGAACTCCTGATCCTCCTGCCTCCGTCTTCTGAATGCTGAGATTACAAGTCTATACCACCGTGCCCGGTTTACAAGGTGCTTGGAGTTGAACTCAATGTGAGCTAGGCAAGGGTCTAACCATTGAGGTACAGCCCCAGCCAAGCCTCACCTCTTTGGCATAATGGATGTCCATCATGAAGTTGTGCACGTGTTTCTCCGCCTTGTTGAACTCCAGCTTCCGAGCCACCACAGCCACCAGGAGAGCTGTGCAGCAGACCCCCTGTGGGCACACCAAGCAAGGAACGTGATTCTGTGGGACTTGGTTGTGACAGTGTCAGTCTTCTCGAAGCCACAGAGGCCAGGTTCAGCCACTGCCATTCCACCATCAACAGAACTATCTGTCAGGCTAGACTGAGTTCACCATGTGACCAAGGGCAATCTCAAACTTCTGATCTGCTGTCTCTACCTCCAAAGTGCTGGCATTACAAGCACTTATCATGATGCCCAGTTAGTACCAAACCCAGGGTCTAACCCAGGTCTTCATGAATGCTGGACAAGCCAAATTCCTAGCCCTGTTTGTCTTGTGGAATAAACAAAGTCTTTCTATGTAGCCCAGGCTACCCCCAAACCTGCATCAATCCCCCAGTTCTGGATTCACAGGCATGCTCCATCCGTCACACCCCCCCTCCCCCTGCAGCTCAAATGCCTCTTTTCTTAAATGACTGATTAGAAGACGAGAGGACAACCTTTCTAGGGGGACAGACATGTCCTCCCAGTATCTGTAAAAATGCCACCAGTTGCCACTGGAAAATGTCAGAGCAGAGACTGGCACAGAGGACCAGTCTGCTCCAGAGTCAGGGTCTGTGACACACACCTATAGACCCAGTGCCAGGGGAGGAGGGGACAGTACTGAGGCAGGAGGATCATCAGCCTCTGTTCTATGGCAGGCTTGGAGCCAGCCTGGGCTACCTGAGCCCTTTGTCATCCCCTCCTGCCCAGAAACAAACAACATAGAAACAATGTTGAGATGACTCTGAGGGTAAGAGGCACTTGCCACCAGGCCTGGTGGTCTACGTTGCATTCCCCACCCAAACCCTCACAGTGGAGGAGAGAACCCACTCTCTAAAAGTAGCCCTTGGACCTCCACACGAGGGTCCTGATGTGCAACACCCCCCTAAATAAATAATTAAATATAATTTAAAAGTATTAAAAAGATGCTATTATCTCATTGTGTTAATGAAGGCTCTGAGCCAGGCATGGTGTGTGTGTGTGTGTGTGTGTCTATATAACATAGTTCATACTTTCGATTTCTCTTTCTGTCAAATGACACAGCCCTGAGGGGCCCTGAGGAGCCCTAAGGGGCTCAGGAATATTTTTTTCTAGCTTTTCCTTCTCTGTGTGTGTGTGTCCAGCTTGCCTGCTACACCATTGCTCACCCATGGACTCATGGCCAACATGTCCTGGGGCAGCATCAGAGCTGGGAGCTGGTGGCTTAGGTCCCCTGTGGGATGGGCTAGGCCAAGGCACTTGGGGCTGGGCCTCGGAGAGGGCAAAGGAGCTGGGTGGAAGAAACTGGATGGGGAGTTTGTAGTAGGAAGGAGAGTGACTGTAGGTGAGGGACAGAGCCTGGAGGTAGGAGCCTCTGCCTCCGCCTGGAGGGCTCAGGAGCAAGGGTAGGAACAGTGAACTACAGAAACGCGTGGGATCCATTACAACAACTGTTCCCCAACCCCCACTTCCTCCCTGAGAGCTCAGGGGCTGGGGTCAGAACAGATGTGTGGGATTCATTACCGAAACCGTCATCTCCCCCACCTCGCTCCCAGCCCCCGCTGCTTTTACTGAGCAGTGCCTGTGCTTCCTGTTTGAACCCTTAACATGAAGTTCTTCATTTGCCCTTTCAACAACCCCACAAGGAGGATGCTGGGACTGCACCCACTTTACAAATGGGGCTACCAAGGCCCAGGAACAACATGTGGTTTGCCTGAGCTCCATAGCTGGCAAGGGACAAAGTGGGGCTTGAATCTATGAAGCCTGGTCCCCAAAACATACTCCAGATGGCGACTTTCCACCCAGTTCTCCCCAGGGGAGGATGGGAGACTATCCCTTGTCTCAGGAAGAAACGGGACTGGGAAGTTGGGGCCTGGATCTGAGGATATGGACCTTGGGTTCTAGGACTAAGGGACAACAGTCTCAAAACAGGTCATTTGTAGTATCCAGCCAGCATGCTTCAAAGCTGAAGCAGGACGATTGAGGGTTCAAGGCTAGCCTGGAGTACATAGCAAACTCCTAACTTAAAGGAGGAAGAGGAGGAGAGAGGAAGAAGGAAGAAGCTGAAGAGGAGAAAGAAATGGGCTGGATATCTTTTTTCTTTTTCTTCTTCTTTTTTTTTTCTTTTCAAGACAAGGTTTCTCTGTGTAGCCCTGGCTATCCTGGAACTCACTCTGTAGACCAGGCTGGCCTCAAACTCAGAAATCCACCTGCCTCTGCCTCCCAAGTGCCCGGCAGATCTGGGTCTTGAGTAAAGAATGAGGCTGGGGAGTGGGGCAGTGCCCAGATACCCACAATTGTCAGGGATGTCAGGGAGGGCCTAGGTTGGCCCATGGTTTCCTGAGCCATGAGTATCAGCAGTGGGCCGGGAGAGAGTCTTGGGGGCAGTACTCACCATGACTCCGGTGCACAGGCAGACAATCTTGCCCCACATGGTGCCAGGTACCACGTCCCCATAGCCAATGGTCAGGAATGTGATCGGAATCAGCCACAGTGTGTCTGTGAGGTGCCCCGTGGCATTGACAGCCTGCCTATGGGCAAAGAGAACTTAGTTCTGAAACCCCAGCCTGGGGGTGTTGGTGGGGTTCACCCCCCCCCATACTGTTCCTCTTCCAGCCACACTCTTAACACCAAGAAACATCTGGATAGAAAGCCAGAAATTCTGGTGGCCTCTTTCAGATGCTTAACCATTCTGGGTTATAAAAGTACAAGTTTAGGTCTGGTCAAGCCTGGAGGAGTGGTTCTCAACCTGTGGGGCGTGACCCCTTGGCGTTCAAATAACCCGTTCACAGGGGCTACATATCAGATACCTTGCACATCAGGTATTTATGTCACAATTCACAACAGTAGCAAAATTACAGTTACGAAGTAGGAAGAAATATACATTTCTGGTTGGGAGGGGTCACCACAGCATAAGGGACTGTACTAAAAAGATCGCAGCATTATGGAGGATGAGAACCGTTGCGCTAGAGCCTGTTTGAGCTCAGCGAGGCAACCAGGGCTGCTAGACTCAAGAGTGTGCGGATGAGGGCTAAGATGCGGATGAGGGCTAAGATGGGGCTGAGACCCAGCCTGAAGCAGGAACCATCCAGAGGAAGCTACACCTGTATCTAACACCCACAAAGAGACTACATGGCCTTCAAGTGAGATCAAGATAAAAATGATTAACATCTCTTAAAAAAAAAAAAAAAAAAAAAAAAAAAAGCTTGTAGAGAGCCGGGAACAGTGACACTCATCGGTAACCCAAGCATTCAGGAGGCTGAGGTACTGGGGTGTTGGAGGCAGCCTGAGCTCCAGAGGTTTGGCTTTGTTGCCCCAAGGCCCTGTTGCCAGCTCTCAGGCCACAGACTGGATTTCTCTGTTAGTGGGACCCTGAGGATCTGTAAGAATCGAGTAGCTACCACCCCCCACCCCGCCCCCATCTGTTTACAGTTGCTAAGCACCAGCTAGGTCCAGCAGGGAATTCCCCCAGCAAAAATGTTCCAAATGTCTGCTTTCCAGACTCAGCAAGCACTTACTGTACCCGCTAATTTGGAAAAGCTGTTCCTTTCAACAAGGTAGTTATTAGGATTAGCCCTATCACCAGAGTCTGAATCTGGACTTACTATGGGCCGGAAGGGTGGATTTGCCTGGGCTCGCTTGCGTGCGCGTTCTCTCTCTCTCTCTCTCTCTCTCTCTCTCTCTCTCTCTCTCTCTCTCTCTCTCTCTCTCTCTCTCGCGTTCTCTCTCTCTCTCTCTCTCTCTCTCTCTCTCTCTCTCTCTCTCTCTCTCTCCTTCCCTCTGTGTGTGTGTTCTGGGTGGCTCAGAAGTTGGGAATCACCTCAAGGACTTGAGATTTCTCAGCCAAGAAGGATGGAAAGTGTGAGCCTGCCCTGATGTTGGCTGGCCCCCAGCCTTGCAGCCTGCCCCATCATATCCAGTAGCCTCTGGTGTCTCCTCCCTGTGTTCCAGGCCCCTCACCTCTCAGCCACAGACAGCACCCAAGCTGTGGTGAGCCAGAGACCCAGCGTGAGGCCCAGCAGCAGGCGACCCGGGTGCGTGTTCATGTACAGCTTGGCCACGAACCAGTGGCGGAAGCGGACTTGGTTGAGCGCCCCGATGCTGCGGTAGGACGCGTTGAGCAGGACCCCGCTGCGCAGCAGCACCGCGCGGGGCACCAGGTAGAGACGCAGGAGCATGGCCAGGGACAGCAACGCCTCGCCTTCGCCCAGGAAACCCGGCCAGGGCTGCGCGTCGGTGGCCTCCCCCGCCAGGGCGCAGTGCGGGCTCCGTAGGGGCACCGGGTGCACCCCGCACACCAACAGCTCCAGCAGGATCTGCGCCACCTGCCGCCGGGTCAGCGCCACGCGCCAGTCCCGGAGCCCGTTGTCAGTCATGAACAGCTGCAGGGAGGAGGCAGACACAGAGAGAGGTCAGGTGCGGGGCAGGCAGTGGCACACCCGGCCTGCGCCCCGAGATAAGATGCGGAGGACGCCCTGGGCCTGGAAAGTAGGATAGAGATAGCTGTACGGGGCGTGGGGCTGGGGAAGGAAGCAGGCGGGAACCGGCAAGTCTTCTCTCCACCTTCTCCACTTTCTCCAACTCTAATGGCTAGTTCTGGCCCACTTCCGGAAGGAATACTCCTCCTACACGAACTGAGTGCCTCTTGTGTGCACTGACAAGTTCTATAAGCTATGATTTGTAGCTACTGAGACAGAACCATCGACCTTCTAGTGTTTGTGTGCCCATCCCTGAGGGCTCTGCCCACTTATGGCCCTGGGATACTACGGCTGGCAAAAATAATCGTCAGGGCCTATGGGATGGCTTAGTGAATAAAGGCATTTGCCACCAAGTCTGACTCCCTGAGTACCATCCCTAGCATCCACGTTGTAGGAGAACTGACTTCCACGCACACACTGTGGCGCCAGGTAATTTATAACCTAGGCTGGGCTCAAATGAGCGATCTACCTGCCTTAGACTCCCAAGTGCTGAAACTACAGGTAGGTGCCGCCACATCTAGCTCCATCTAAGCAGCATTTGGACGCCTTGGGGACTGCTCTGTCCCCTGTACATGTGACTCAATAAATGCTCATACACAGAGATTCATGTACAAGCGCTCCCAACTTACAAATCTGGAAATTGAGGCCTGGGTCTCACAACTGAACAGGGCCCGGAGCATGAACTGCTCTCTGTGAGGTTTGTTTGTTTCAATGTGAAGGTAAAAACCACTCTTTAGTATGCAAAGAAAACACTCTACCACTGAGCCACGCCCCCAGCCCCTCACTGGGGGATTCTAGGCAGGGGCTCTACCACTGAGCCACGCCCCCAGCCCCTCACTGGGGGATTCTAGGCAGGGGCTCTACCACTGAGCCATACCCCCAGCCTCTCACTGGGGGATTCTAGGCAGGGGCTCTACCACTGAGCCACACCCCCAGCCCCTCACTGGGGGATTCTAGGCAGGGGCTCTACCACTGAGCCACGCCCCCAGCAAATCACTGGGGGATTCTAGGCAGGGGCTCTACCACTGAGCCGGGCCCCCAACCCCTCACTGGGGGATTCTAGGCAGGGGCTCTACCTCTGCGCTACACCTCCAGATCTCTACTCTATAATTACTATTTCCCTACCTATTGAAATCACAAGTCACCTAACACTTAACATCCCACAATAGTGCCGACCCCTAATGGGAGGTTTATTTTCCTCCTCCAGACTCAACAACTCTTCTTAGCCATCTTTGAACTCTGGTCTCACAGAGACACAATGCCGTTCCCATTTTCACTTCTCCCGACTCCCATACAAGACAGTGATTCTCAGCCATGTACAGTAACACCCTAGGAGGTGTTTGGCACCTGAGAGGCACTCAGTTAAAATACACATGCTTCGGGCCTGTAGGATGGCTCAGTGAGCCAAGGCCTTTACCTCCAAACCCTATGATGTGATTTTGATTCCTAAGAACCCCACATGGTAGAAGGGGAAAACTGGCTTGCATAATTTGTTTTCTGACTTCCAAGTGTTCCCCCCCCCATAAAAATAAATAAATGTTAAAAAATTTAAGTACACACTCTTATTGTCATTAATAACAGTTGTAAAGAAACTAGGCATGTAACTCAGTGGTAGAGCCCCTGCCTAGAATCCCCCAGTGAGGGGCTGGGGGCATGGCTCAGTGGTAGAGCCCCTGCCTAGAATCCCCCAGTGAGGGGCTGGGGGCGTGGCTCAGTGGTAGAGCCCCTGCCTAGAATCCTCCAGTGAGGGGCTGGGGGCATGGCTCAGTGGTAGAGCCCCTGCCTAGAATCCTCCAGTGAGGGGCTGGGGGTGTGGCTCAGTGGTAGAGCCCCTGCCTAGAATCCTCCAGTGAGGGGCTGGGGATGTGGCTCAGTGGTAGAGCCCCTGCCTAGAATCCCCCAGTGAGGGGCTGGGGGTGTGGTTCAGTGGTAGAGCCCCTGCCTAGAATCCCCCAGTGAGAGGCTGGGGGTGTGGTTCAGTGGTAGAGCCCCTGCCTAGAATCCCCCAGTGAGGGGCTGGGGGTGTGGTTCAGTGGTAGAGCCCCTGCCTAGAATCCCCCAGTGAGGGGCTGGAGGTGTGGTTCAGTGGTAGAGCCCCTGCCTAGAATCCCCCAATGAGGGGCTGGGGGCGTGGCTTGGTGTAAGGTCCTGACTTCAATCCTCAGGACCAAAATTAATTTTAAAAACGTAAGTGGTCTCTGGACCTGGGAGCTGGGAGGGTAGGCATAGCCTCCATCTCTAAGTGGGCAAGGAAGCCCTTGGGGGCTACATTGGGGGATGGATCAGCTACGGCAGCAGAATCTGCCTGTCTGTCTGTGGCTCATTCTATCCCAGCGGGCAGAGGTGTAGACTCAGGTATCTCAGGGAAGGAGAACAAGGATACATAGAGAGCAAAGCTGAGGGGCGGGGCCCAGCTTACCTGGACCTCCTTGGCATGGAAGACCACAATAAGACAAAGGAGGAAGGCAGTGGACAGGGTGATCAAACACTTAACCAGGAGCAGGTACAGCACCCACTGTGGGGGAACAGAAGACAGTGAGCTGCCGGTGCTTCCAGTCTGCCCACCCCCATTCCTTTCCTTTAGAAAGGCGGTCTCTACATTCCCAACAACCTGGCTCCCGAACCAGGCCCTCCTGACACATCTCAGAACCATTCTCAAGTTTAGTGTGTAGGTCACCCGTATGATCCCAGTCCTCAGTAGGCTGAGACAGGAGGACATCGTCTAAGCCGTGTCTCAGTTCCTCACTACCCTCCACTCTCCTACCATGGGGAGCCTTGAAACTCACATTCTTTCCCTATGAAAAGTAGTTCTCATTTGTGTATGCGTGAAGTCTAGAAAAGGACATACAGCTTCCAGAGGGTGCCCCTTCCATCTCCAGCAAGCAGAGCCTCCCCGAACCCCAGTTCCAGCAAAGACGAGAGACTGTCACTCAGGTCTCAGAGCAGCATTCTGCCCTTCTCTAATCGGAGGAACGAACCTCAAGACACCCCCAGCCCCAGGCCCTGCTTTGTGAGCCCCTTCTTCCCCTCTCCTACCACTTCCCCTGGCTGGATGCCCGGGGCACCCGGGAGGAAGTTCAGGGCCTACATAAAGCACCAGAAGTTTTTTTTTTTTTTTTTTTTTTTTTTTTCTTCCTCTCTTTGTGTGGCAATGCCTTGGAGGGATCATCTAGAATTTAGGGAGGAAGGATTAAGAGAGTTTGGGGGGGGTTAGTGAGAACTGCTGAGTTCCTTAAGATGGGCCGATGCCCACGGGGAGATGCTGTCCCAGGGCAGGGCTTGTCTGGGTTCCCTCTTTGAACCGTGCACCTGTTCCTCCGCGGCCCTCTGCCAGCTTCCCTGGCTGGGCCCGCGCCAGCACCCCGCCTCTGAGCAGGGGAAAAAGGCCAGTTTCCTGCCCCCTGGGGGGCCTCCCCCCACCTCTGTCTGAACAATGGCTCTGCTGTCCTCAGCCTTCCCCTCCCCCGTCATCCTTCACCCTTACCCAGTTCCCCGTTCAGTTTTTCAGTTTGTCTCAGCCCCTATTGCTCAGATACCAGCCACTTTCCCACAATGCAGTTCACGTCTCCCATGGCGAGGTGTGTGTGTGTGGGTCCCCTTTTCCTATTCTACCACCCAGACTGGGGTCTCTTACTTCCTTCTCTCTGCGAGTCTGCTTCTAGGCCTCCCAAGTGCTAGGATCACAGGCATGCATCATCAGAGCCCAGTGCTGGGAGATCAAACCCAGGGGCTTTGCACATGCTAAGCAAGTACTCTACCAATTGAGCTACTGCCCAGCTCTGGTGTGTGTGTGTGTGTGTGTGTGTGTGTGTGTGTGTGTTGTGTGTTGGGGTGTGTGGGGGCAGTCCATGCATGCACGGCCTTTCTCTCTCTCTGTGTGCATCTCTCCAGCTAGGGTTTCTCAGTGGCTCTGGAGGCGCGTTTCTGTCATATGCTCTCTCTCTCTCTCTCTCTCTCTCTCTCTCTCTCTCTCTCTCTCTCTCTCTCTCTCTCTCCCTCCCTCCCCCCTCCCTCTGTAGACTGACTTTCCCTTCCCCCAAGTCTCTGTCCGCCCCATCTTCTCTGCTTCACCTCATCCAAAGCCGTCTCTTCCTTCCTATAGCCTTGGCACCCGCCCTTCCTCCTGAGGAGCAGGTGCCTTCCTTTGGTGAAAAACAAGTTTGTTAGATTGAGATGGAGTTGGGGAAGGAGGGGGCATGGAGGTCTCCAAGGCAGCCATTGGACGGGGGCTTAGGGTGGGGATGTGGCTCACTTGGAAGAGTGCTTGCCTAGCAGAGCCTTGGGTTTGAGCCTTGTCCTTTTGTAAACTGAGTGTTGTGATACATGGGGAAGTGGAGGCAGGTCACCCTCAGCTACCTAGCCAGTTCAAGGCCAGCCTGGGCTACCAGAGAGCTTGTCTCAAACAAGAGCTGCAAGGGTGCTAATGGCTACGTTTGAACAGATCGGGAAACTGAGGCTCAGAGAGCCTCATCCATTCCTTCAAGAATCACAGTCAGAGGAAAGGGCCTGGGCAGGTAGTGAAGAAGGAGAAATGAAGGATGAGAAAGACCCCCTGGCTCCTTCCCTTCTGCCTGGGCTCCCAGGTCCACACCTCTCCTACTGGGCGTGGTGCAGGAGCGTGGGAGCGCCGGGCAGGCCCCAGCCATGTTTCCTGTTGGCATGGCTCTGGACGGCCCCACCCCCTCGCAGTAGCTGCCCTCTCCTTGGCCACTTGGCTGAAGGAAGCTGGCCTGCCCTGACCCTCCATGTGCCTGCCAGTCTGTTACTCCACAGCGGCTGAGCACCGGGGCCGAGAAGTTCTCCCAAAGAATGTCCCACCTGCGGGCACGCAAACACACACACACACACACACACACACACACACACACACACACACACACACACACCACACACACACACACACACACACACACACACACACACACACACACACACATCTCCTGTCCCAACTTTTCTGTTGAACAAGCAAGTGTGCTGCCCCCTCAAACCACACACCCAACCTTGCCCTCCATCTCTCTTCTGCCACAAGTCTGACCAGGGTGGGAATATCCCCAGGGCTTGTTAAGACCTGCCTGTACTCCCTGGTCTTCCAGAGGTCGATTGATAGCTCTCTTGTGTGTGTTCTCTCCGTCCCCCACCTTGTTTGGATTTATTTCAGTTTTTGAGATAAGGTCTGTGTAGCCCAGGCTAGCCTCCAACTCAGTATGTAGCTTAGGCTGGGCTTAACCTTCTGATTCTCTTGCCTGCCGCCCCCCCCCAGCCTCCCTCCCCTGACTTCTCTAGTGCTTGGATCCATTGCCTGGTGAGATTTTTTGAGGCTCTTCCTGCAGACTCTTGAGCCTGAACCCCAAGTCTCCTCTTCCACAGGGATGAAGGATTTCAAACCACAGTAGACCACTATCTGGTGAGTGGTGCCTTCTGGGGGTAATGGCACTTCTGTATGGTAAGGGTGGGGTGAAGGCTCCACTCCCCACAGTCTCCTCTGTCAGTTACTTCAGAGCACTGCCTGGTGGCACTGGGTAAATGGCAGTGGCTAGATAAGGAGCAAGGAGACGCCTAATGACAACGTCTTTCTCCCTTGCCAGCCCTCCCTTCACCAGAGCTAGGCTATCAAGGATCAGCCTTGTATGGGCCTCAACAAGGCCCAGACCCCCAGTGGTCTGTCTGATAACACTTACCCAAAGGCTAACACTGAGAACTGTCTCCCATGTGTGCGTACGTGTGTGTGCGTGTGTGTGTGTGTGTGTGTGTGTGTGTGTGTGTGTGTGTAGGTTGGGGGGAGCTGGGGGGAGGACGATATCACACTAGCTCAGGTTTCAGGGGTACAGACCCCCCATCTACCTCCATCACATCCAGGGGTCCAGACCCAGCCTTCTTCTCTTAGACCTTAAGAAGTGTAAGACCTCAGTTCTCCTCCCTTAGACCCAGGAGTCCAGACCAGCTCTCTTCTCCCACACCCAGGGGTGCAGACCCCAACCTTTCTCCCTCACACCCCAGCTCTCCTCTCTTCTTCACACCCCGGGGTGGAAGATGCCAGCCTTCCTCCCTCATGCCCAGGAGTATAAGATCTCCTAGCTTTGCTCTCTAACACTCAGGGGTGTAAGACCCCAGTCCCCTTCCCTCACACTCAGGGGTGCAGACTCCAGCTCTCTTCCCTCAGATCCAGGGGATCAGACCCCAGCCCTCCTCCCTCAGACCCAGGGGTCCAGACCCTAGCCCTCCTCCCTCAGACCCAGGGGATCAGACCCCAGCCCTCCTCCCTCAGACCCAGGGGTCCAGACCCCAGCCCTCCTCCCTCACACCCAGGGGTGCAGACCCCAGCCCTCCTCCCTCACACCCAGGGGTGCAGACCCCAGCTCTCTTCCCTCAGACCCAGGGGTGCAGACCCCAGCCCTCTTCCCTCAGACCCAGGGGTGCAGACCCCAGCCCTCCTCCCTCACACCCAGGGGTGCAGACCCCAGCTCTCTTCCCTCAGACCCAGGGGTGCAGACCCCAGCCCTCCTCCCTCAGACCCAGGGGTGCAGACCCCAGCCCTCCTCCCTCACACCAGGCTCCCCGTCCCTTCCCTGCTCGGTGGAAGGCCCCACTCACCTTGCAGCCCAGGAACCACAACATCTCAGCGTGCAGAACCATGAGTCCGATGCCAGTTCCCGCCAGCACCAACGCCCAGCCGGCCACCCTCTTCTCCTGCTCCAGCAGGCGCTTTCTCCGTCTCAGGGCCCCCAGGCCAGTCACCAGCTCCCCGCCCATGGCCCCTGAGGTCTTGGGGCTCAGCCAGCTTCCTGCCCAGGGTCCCCCACCTCTCAGTACGCAAATGGCAGCCAGCTTGGCTTCCAGGCCAGCGGCCTGTTCTGCTCACTCTGGGACTTTTGCTGGAAGGCACAGCCTAGCCCTGTGCCCTCTGGGGAGTGGTAACTGCAGCAGGCAGGGCAGGGCGGGGAGGGACGGGGAGGTCCCTGGGTAGGGGGAGGCTGGCTATCCCATTCCCTTCTAAGACTAAGGAGGGGCTGGGGTGTGTCTTGTGGTCCCGGGCAAGGAAGAAGAGTTCATCCACGTGGGCAAAGACACACTGACACAATAGGTTGTGACTCTCCAACCGTTTGCACTCTGTGGTACACACCTAAAACCCCCACCACACCCAGACACCACAGAGCACCCTATGACAGACCGGAGACGGAGCCCAACACACCAGCACACACCACACAACCTCCACAGAAGTGACTCACACTCCTGAAAGTTCAGAAACCCACAGCCACACCCAGACACCACACACACACATGGTGTGACACACGCCAGCACTTAGCAGGGCAGCAGCGTCCCATTGCACACGGGGCCACCCAAAGGTTGAGCTCACGCAGTCACACATTCAAAGTGGGGCGGGGGAGGGGCTGGAAAGTCAGGCACAGCGAGTGAAAGTGAGCGCTCCTCTCCAGAGGAGTATAACTTCCGTTTCTAGCACCTACTTGCTGGGTGGGTGGCTTGAAACCACCTGTAACTTCAACTCCAGGAGATGACGCCCTTTTCCTGGTTTTTGGGAGCCCCTGACACATGTGGCTGATATTCACATACATGCATGCGCATAAAAAAAAATAAATCTTAAATGATAATTTTTAAGTGGGACCAGGGATGGAGTGCAGCTGTTAGTGGGCTCCTTTGAATCACAGACTCTCTGAGGTAGATCCCAGCATGGCATAAAGTGGGCAATGGTGCATGCCTGACTCTTGGTACTAGGAAACTGGGGCCAGGAGGATCAGCAGGTCTCAATCATTGTCAACTATGAGTTCAAGGTCTGCCTGGGCCACATGAGACCCTGTTTCCAAAACCAAAACCAAGTAAAACACTATAATATTCTACGATACAAAGAGCTAAGCATCAACGACCACACGGGACATGTACCAGGAGCCACACAAATACACAGCAGGTCTGAGCACACCAATTTGTAAGAATCACCAGGCACAACACACATGCGTCAACAGACACACAAGGGGGTGTGAATGTGAAACACAGAGAGATGCCCCATATGTGTAAACACCTGTGGTGGCAGACACTGTCATCCAGCGCCCAGAAAACAGGAAATGCACACTAGCTCACATCATTGTGTGTGGGACTCACACACACACACACACACACACACACCTGACATTGATCCTGACATACACTGGTGCACTTGACACTCTGCATACCTTAGCACAGAGAACAGTCAATGGAAGTGTGCAAGCAACGCCTACCCAGCGTTGGACATTCTAGGACATTCTAGCCACACAGGACACAGTCCAGGATGATATGAACCCTTTGGAGGGGATGGGGTTGGATTCGGACCCACAAGAACACCAACGTCCAGATTAGCACACCATCAATCCAACATCACGCACAATACACATACCCGTTATACTCCCATGTGCATGGCCACACAAACACCACACTCAGGGAAGAGAAAGGCCCTCAGCGTGGGCATATATCCTGATATAAGTAACAGAGCTATTTCACTGAGTCAGACTGGGTGTTACATGCACATTTACACACACACACACACACACACACACACACACACACACACACGCCACGAATGCATGCTCAAGCACAAATAAGACTAAAATAAAACAAGTAGTTAAAAAAAAAAAACCGTAGGTGCACAGGCACATACCTGCAACCCCAGCCCTGAGTGGGGAGATGATGTAGTCAGATGGGTGGAGCCATTCTAATCGAATCAGTGAGTTCCTGTTGGTGTGAAAGACGAAGTTTCCAAAAAATGAGGTGCAGGACTAGTGACAAGACTCATGGGGTTTAAGGGCACTAACTGAGTTCAAATCCCAGAGCCTGTATGGTGGAAGGAGAGAACAGACCCCTGCAGGTTGTCCTCTGACTTTCTTGTGTGTATCATGGCACATGCACACAGTGCATAAACACACAAGGTGCAGAGCAATTGAGGAAGCTATTCTTATATCAGCCTCTGATCTCCACAGACAAGCACACTCTGTGCACCCTACTCCAACACAGCACACACACACACTCACACACACACACACACACACATACTTACACACATGAACTCACACTCACACACAGCACACACACACACACATACACACTCACACACACACTCACACACACACTCACACACATACACACATACACACACACATACTCATACACACACATACTCACACACACATACACACATACTAACACACACACTCACACACACATACACACACATACTCTCTCTCTCTCTTACACACACACACACACACACACACACACACACACACACACACACACACCACAAGAGATAAAACAAAGGCACACGGTGAACGTGACTCTGGGAATAGGATGTTGTGTGAGACAGAGATTCAAATAGGGACACACAACAAAGAAAGCAGACACATGGGTCTACACACCATGTGCCAGGTCCTTAAATGCTCCCAAGCATGCCAACACACACGACACAATGGGGACACCAAGACAGGTCACAAAGGGATCTTGTAACATAGGGTTTCACCTCACGGTCCCCAAGCTCAGAGAAACGCTCAGTTACAACTCCTTCCCACTCTGTGTCCTGTGGCATCGAGGACTATGCACCCGCCAGCTACAGAGAAATGAGATACCCGTGGACAGACATGCCTGGCACCAATGCTACCCACACAGACACGCCCGGAGACTCCCAAACACACACACACACACACACACACACACACACACACACACACACACACGCCCAGTGACAGAAACACACCCCGTGGGGGTGCCCCACCCCATGGCACACATGCTGATCCCACTCAGTGACACATGGCTGGAGAAGGATGGAGTCACACCCAGTCACACCCGGACACCACACGTGTGTCTACTTGGAGAAAAGGCTGCAGCTGGGGACTCCTCATGCTGCCACCCAGGAATCCCTGCCTGCTTGCTGCCTGGAACCTGCAGCCATCTCTGCTTCCTCCTCCCCGGGAACATCTCTGGGCTTTGCACACAACTCTGTATTATTATCTCTCTCACTCTATGTCTTTATGTTTTTTTTTTTTTTTTTTTTTTTTTTTTCACTGCTAGACTGGAACGCGGGGTAGTCTGTGTGCTAGAGATGTGCTCACCACTGGACCACACTGGGGAACCTCATTGGGGGATTCTAGGCAGGGGCTCTATCCACTGAGCCACGCCCCCAGCCCCTCCCTGGGGGATTCTAGGCAGGGGCTCTACCACTGAGCCACATCCCCAGCCTTTTGTTCACCTCTGTCTCCAAAACCTGTGTTGTGATTTAGTTTCTTTTTTTGTATATTGTTTGTGTTTTTTGAGACAGGAAGTAACTCCACATCCTTGATTGGACTCAACCTCATCATTACCATGACTCAGCCTCCAGTTTTCTGAAATTACAGATGTTTGATACCACACCTGACTCCTGGACCCTCTGATTTCTCAGCCCCTCGCTCCCCCTCTCCCTCTTTCTTTTCCTCCCTCGGCCCCTCCCTCCCTTGATATTTGTCTGTGTGTACATTTCTCAGAAGTCCCTGAACTGGGGCCCAGAAGCTGTGCAGTTGAGTGGCTTGAGCTGTTCGTGGCTTTGGACTCACGTGTGGCTCTCGTCCCTGTACATCGTTCTCAGCTCCTCTGTGCTGCTAAGATAGAAATGGAAGTAACCTGCCGTCCACAACTACGCCAGTGATGCAGACCGAGGAAGGAATGGGGATCAGAAGACAGAGAGAGAGCTAGGGAAGAAGCAGGGTGAGATCGGGACAGAAGGACAGAGAAAGAACGGGAGCTCAGAGTCAGCGAGAACTAGGCTGGAGAGAGCAGAGACAACAGAAGACGATGACCACAGAGATGGAGGAGAGAAACAAAAAGACAAGAAAGATGAGGGAATAAAGGCAATACTGGGGCGTGGCTCAGAGGTAGAGCCCCTGACTAGAATCCCCCAATGAGGAGCTGTAGGTGTAGCTCAGTGGTAGAGCCTTTGCTTAGAAACCCCCAGTGAGGAGCTGGGGGTGTGGCTCAGTGGTAGAGCACTAGCCTAAGGCCCTGGATCCTATCTGTAGCACACAAAACACCTAAAACAGTACAAAATTAAGGAGATAGAGAAAACACACAGAAGTGAAGAAAAAAATCTGAAATCCATACATGGACGTTAGGCAAAAATGTTGTCTCCAAATATACTGGAAAAAAAAATAGATATCTGGGAAGTTTGAATGTGGGAGATACCCCAACTGGCACCGCTGAGTAATGATCATGGAAAATCTATACTGGAGCTACGGACAGTTGAAATAGTCCCATTTTCTGGCTCTTTCCAGCTCTGGGAGGGGCTGAACTGAGAGGTGGGAGTGACTCAGGCCCCAAAACTTCCTGTGAGTCAGCCTTGAGTTCAATACTGAAACACTGAAGGGGGCAGGAGGGAGACCGGGGTCTTTGGAGTAAGAGGACTGCAGAGTAAAAGCAGGGTGCAGAGCTAGCCTGAGGAAGGAGGGCTGGGGTCTGGACCTTGGGTCTGAGGGAGGAGACTGGCACTTAGACCCCTGGCTCTAAGACTGGAGGTCTGGGCCTGCACTTCTGGGTCTGAAGGAGGAGGATTGGTGCCTTGGGCCCCGGGTCTGAGGGAGGAGGCTGGTGCTTAGAGCTCTGGGTCTAAGGGAAGAGGATTGGGGTCTGGACCCCTTGGTCTAAGATGGGAAGGTCTGTACCCCTGGGTCTGAAGGAGGAGGACTGGGGCCTGGACCCCTGGGTCTGAAGGAGGAGGACTGGGGCCTGGACCCCTGGGTCTGAGGGAGGAGGCTGGCACCTGGACCTGTGGACCTGAGGGAGGGCTGGCTCCTGGAGCCCTGGGGCTGGGGGGGCTGGGTTCAAGGTGAGAATGGGGTTAGATCCCACAGTTCTATCCAGGAAGAGTGGAAGAGCTGATTCAAAGTCCCCAGGACATATCTTTGGCGGTTTCTCATATGCCCCACCTTTGTCCCAGCCCCATCTCCGGGCCTGGAAGAAACCCAGGAGCCTCGGGGCCCAGCCGGAAGGGGCCAAGGACAAAGGGTTGTTTAACTGGCTGGTGTTGGAGGGAAGTAGGGAAGAGGGTGTCTTAGGCGGAAAGGTCAGTTGTTGCCCAGGGCATGTGCTGGGCCTGGCAAGCCGTGAGCTCCACGGAAGACATCCTGAAAGGCCTAGGCTGGTGGCAGGCAGCAAAGGCACCGTGAAGCCAGCTCTGGGGCTTGGCTCACGGAGGCGTCAAGGTTTGGAAGACTCCCACCTGGTGGTCATTTTGGAAACTGCAGGCACTCTGTGGCTTTGTAACAAAAGTTTCTTGTCGACATGTATGGTGCATCTACTGAATGCCTGATATCGTTCTAAGAGCAGGAGATATTGCAACAAACAAAACAGACAACCCTGCCATGGAGGCACTTTCGGGCCATGGGAGAGAGCGCTCAAGATTTCAGCCATCCCAGCGTCCGTCCAAGCTTCCCTTTCTCTTTGGACTCCTGTCTCTTCCTCTTAGTCTCTGGGCACATGCATTTGTTATTCTTACGTCGCAGCGTCCAGCCTCGTCCCTTCTTTCCCTTCCTCTTCTTCCTTTACTGTCCTCCTTTCCCCCTTAGTTTTCCAAAAGAAAAAAAAAATCTGTACTGTTCTTTGTTTTAAACATACACTGAGGTCGGGCAGTGGTGGCCCATGCAGAGGCAGGTGAATTTCTGAGTTTGAGGACAGCCTGGTCTACAAAACAAGTTCCAGGACAGCCAGGACAAAAACCAACCAACCAACCAACAAACCAACCAACCAAACAAACAAACAAAAAAGCCCAACATACATTACTGGCTGGTTGATTTGGGGGTGTGCACGGGCACGCACACATTCCACAGCAAGTGTGTGGCAGTCAGCGGGCAGCTGTCCCGAGAGGTCAGAACATGGATCTCTCCTTCTCCCATATGAGTCCTGTGGATCAGACTCAGGTCCTTGGGCTTGGCTCCAGGGAGCTCACCGGCTCTCTGTTGGTGCATTTCGAAACTCCCCCTCCCCCCTTTTTTGAGAGAAGGTCTCTCTCTCTACATAGCCCTCCCTGGCTGTCCTGGAACTCACTCTGTAGACCAAGCTGGCCTCAAATTCACAGAGATCCACCTGCCTCTGCCTCCCCAGTGCTGGGGTTAAGAGCATGCACCACCATGCCCAGCTGAGATTTTATGTAACATATTTTGATTGTATTTATCCCCTCCCTCTTTCCAGTTCCACCCCCACTTCCCACTCAATTTTGTGAATTTCTCCCCCCCCCCACCCCATCCTCTTGGATGTGTGATCTTCCACTGGAGTGTGGGTGGCACATCGGACACTCCTCTCAGCCCGTTCCTCCCCCAGTAACTAACAGTAGCTCCTTGGCTGGGTGTTGGACTTTGTGCTCAGTTCTGCTCTCCATGCTGGGATTTACTCTATTTTGTAGTCATAGCTGTGAGTTCTCTCCTTTCTTTCCTGTGGGTGACTGAGCCACGGCTTTCCTATGTATCCCTGGACGGCACACTCCTCTGCCTCAGTCTCACTGAGCTGCAGTATCTGGTGTGCACTGCCTCTGGTCACGACTACTGTGAGTTCACACGTGCAGCAGCCCTGCTGATGGTGCTTACGCTCCTTCCACAGCGATCCCTGGACCTCAGGAGAAAGGGGTAGTATATGCATGTTCCATGTAGAGCTGTAAAATTACACTTTAAAAATTCGTGTGTGTGTGTGCGCTTTCTCTCTCTCTCTCTCTCTCTCTCTCTCTCTCTCTCTCTCTCTCTCTCTCTCTCTCTCTCTCTCTCTCTCGCCATGCCCACAGAGGCCAGAAGGGGGCGCTGAATTCCTTGGAGCCAGAGTCACAGACATTTGTGATCTGCTCAATGAAGGTATTGGGATTGGAACTATGGTTCCCAGATTGCAACTTGACTTTTGGCTACATTTTGTGGGTTCCCTTTTCCTACTGCCCTACTCCACCCTTATCCCATCCAGCTCCTCCGCTAGGTAGAAGAGGAAGAAGGTTAGGGGAAAGAGAGTGCCGATATCATTAGACGACTTCCTGCTGGTTAGAGGCTTCCAGTTCCTTGGGCAGGTTTGATATTCATTGTTAGGATATCTCCAATCATCAACCAGTAAGAGCAGGGACAGCAGCAGCCAGGGGAGCAGCAGCAGCTAGGGGAGCAGCAGCAGCCAGGGGAGCAGCAGCAGCAGCCAGGGGAACCACAGCAGCCAGGGGAGCAGCAGCAGCCAGGGGAGCAGCAGCAGCAGCCAGGGGAGCAGCAGCAGCCAGGGGAGCAGTAGCACCATCCAGGGGAGCAGCAGCACCATCCAGGGGAGCAGCAGCAGCAGCCAGGGGAGCAGTAGCACCATTCAGGGGAGCAGCAGCATCCAGGGGAGCAGTAGCAGCAGCCAGGGGAGCAGCAGCAGCAGCCAGGGAAGCAGCAGCAGCAGCCAAGGGAGCAGCAGCAGCCAGGGGAGCAGCAGCACCATCCAGGGGAGCAGCAGCAGCCAGGGGAGCAGCAGCCACAACAGCCTTTCTCAGTGCACTGACATTTTTAGACCCTCTCACGAGTCCCCAGAATTCCAAACATCACACAATCACAGAAACTGGCCCCTGCCAGAGCACGAGGCAAATCATAATTAGCTGTTGTAGACAAATTGAAGCAGCCCCATATCCCACACCTGGGGTTAAAGCAAAAACATATCCCTATAACATTTCTGTGCTTAAAGAAATAAAAATTCTCACTATACCTAATAGATCAATAAACACTCTTAACCGGTGATTCATGCCTCCCGGCCTTTTCTAGTGTTTTGGATGTAAGGTCTCCTGTAGCTCAGACTGGTCTTGAACTCATTATGTAGCCACGGATAACCCTGAGCTTCTGATCTCCTGCCTTCAGATGTCACATAGACTAATGAGGCATGTGCATACCCCATCCTTCCCACGCCTCTCTTTCTTGTGGGTGTTTGAACCAGAGCTTTCCTATGTATTGCGGCTGTAAAGCCGAAATCCTTCTGCCTGAGGCTCACCAGCACTGCACTATCTGGTGTGCACTGCTACATCTGCCTCCCACAGACATGTGACATTACATCTGACTACACACACACACACACACACACACACACTTTGCACTGCTACATCTGCCTCCCACAGACATGTGACATTACATCTGACTACACACACACGCACATGCACACGCACACGTGCACACGTGCACATGCACGCACGCACACACACATGCACACACACATGCACACACATGCACACACACGCACGCACACACGCACGCACGCACGCACGCACACACACACACTGCAGAAAGGGTGGGAGGAGTCTCACTATGTAGCACTAACTAGTCTCATACTCACAGAGATCTGCTTGCCTCTACCTCCCAAATGCTGGAATTAAAGATACGTGTCATCATGGGAAGCCCCTGGCTCTGATCTCGGTGTGTCATTGGCTTTATTTCTACATGGAGTTTTCCACACAAGTAGCATTGTTTACAGGCAGATCTGCCTGTAGTCTAGCTGCCATCCCTAACAGGATGCCCCCTGAGCCCTGTAGAGAGGTCTGGTCCTTATGTCACAGAGTGGCTTGAAGAGTGGGTGAGAGCCCTCAGCTCAGCACCTGTGGCCCACTGTCACACTGTGAAGTTCTTCCTCCAGGTGATGGTGTGGTTCTCTTTGTATCTGACTGACTTGTGACTTGCTTTAATGAATAGAATTCTGTGGGAATAGCTTGGTGTTTGCTAAGGGCACAAGGAATTTCTATTTCTGTCCTCCCAGACTTTGAAGCCACCATGCTGCAAGAAAGCTTAAGCTTACCCCACATAGAAGAACATTGGAGGAGAGTCCAGATATTGTAAGCAAAAGATTCAGGGTGGCAGAATACAGCCGTCTAAGTGGCCCCAGGAGAAACGAACGGGAGAACCACAGTCAGAAGTACAGGAACAATATGGGTATGTTTGTATAGGAGTATGTGCACATGGTGTAGGTACCAGCCAAGGCCAGAAGAGGGCGCCAGATCACACATGCTGTAGTTATAGGCCATTGAAATCCACTGGATGTGAGTTCAAGGAAACTCTGGTCCTCTGCAAGAGCAGTGTGAGCACTTAGCCATTTCTCTGGCCCCAGCCAAGAAAGACCAGTCTTTCTTGGTCAACTTCTGCTTTTCTTTTACATGTTCCTGCCTCTTCCTCTCTCTGCCTCTGTATGTGACTCCTGTCAAAATTTCTTTCACCACAGTCCTTGGCTTATTTTCACTGATCTACAAACCACACCAAACCCTCTGTCTGTCTGTCTGTCTGTCTGTCTGTCTGTCTGTCTGTCTCTCTCTGCTAGAGGAGGAATCTAAGATGTTATGCAAGCTACACAAGCAGTCTACCACTAAGCTACACACAGTATCTTCCTTGATCACTTCTTCAAACATAGTCTCTGCTGTCAAATAAATTCACTGCCGACTTGAAGACACCAGCTCTGTCCTCCCACTGTGTGAGCCCTTGGAACCAAACTCAGGTCTTCTCGAAGCATTTGCCTTTACCCCCTGAGCTATCTGGTTGGCTCATCATGGCCGATTTCAATGGTAACCTTTGGATGTATCTGCGAGAGTTTTTCCAGAGAGGATGAGCTGAGAAGGTTATAGAAGCACCCTGAGTGATAACTAGTGCTCTGGATGCTCAAATGAACAAACTGAGGGAAGGGAGCCAGGAGAGTGCTGGCATTCATCTCTCTGTCTCTGTCTCTGTCTCTGTCTCTGTCTCTGTCTCTCTCTCTCTCTCTCTGTGTGTGTGTGTGTGTGTGTGTGTGTTGCCCGGCCCACCCAGAAGTAAATAGACAGCCCAATGCTCCCACCATGCCACCACTCTTTCCTTCCACATGATGGCTTGCGCCGTTACAAACCAAGAGACGGAATTAATCTTCCTTCTCATAAGGTGCTTTTTCTCAAGTGCTCCATCATCCCAAGGAAACAGGAACTGATGCTAACACAGCAACCACTCTAGCCATCCTGTCTCTCAGACTAGTGCCTTGTCATTACACGGGGTCAATGCTAGAGTAAAATGATCTTACCTCCCTTTTAATATTTATTTTTATTTTATGTGTATGAGTGTTTGCCTGAATGCATGTCTGTATACCACAAGTGTGTCTGGTGCCCATGGAGATTAAAAGAGAGTGTCAGATCCCCCAGAATTGGAGTTACAGGCTGTTGTGAGCGCCATGTTGGTCCTGAAAGTGAAACTTAGGTCCTCTGCAAGAGCAGCCAGCCCTCCTAACCACAGAGCCATCTCTCCAGCCCCCATTGGTCTAATTGTTAATGATAGAATCCTTGCTACTCACATGGTACAAAACAATGTTTGGTGCACTGGAAAGATGCTGCATAATATTTTCTGAGATAGGGTCCTATGGGTCTCAGGCCGACTTTGAACTTTACTATGCAGCCAAGATGGCCTTGAACTCTTTATCCTTTTGCATCCACATTCTGAGCGCTGAGATTGCAGACATGCACCGTTACATCCAGTTTATATGCTGCTGCTGCTGGCGATGGGGTCCATCTCCCCATGAATGCTAAGTGAGCACTCTACCCACCGAGCTGATGCCTCAGCCTTCCATGGATGCTTGTCAAAGGAATGTTCGTGCTCTGTGATAGTAACTGGCTCTTCTGCTCCAGCCTACTCCACACCATCCTACAGGAGGGAGGGACGCCATTTCTCCATTTCCCTAGTACTTGCCCTGACCCCTCAATCCGGTGAGTTGCTGTCTGTGGTCCTGATAACAGCGGCTCTGTCCTTGGTGCTGACGCTGGGACTTCACTCTTGGGACAACAGAGAGGGTGGGAACATCTTGGAGAAGGGACAGGGTCCTGTTTAGATGCAAAATTGACGCACTGTGTTCCTGCAGACATGAGTGCGAAAGGGAGGGCTACACAGACCCACGTGAATACTGTAGGATCCACTGTGTCTATCTCCTATCTGCACACTCAGGCTTGAATGTGTTTGTGTGTGTGTGTTTGTTGATCAAGCCCAGTCTTCCTTGATTTCCAGAGGGGCTCAGTGCCACCCCACCCCAGGACACCAAGATCCATGGTTTCTCATGTGTCTTAATAAAACATCTTAGGTCTTAGCATTTAACTTATTAGTACTAGTCCCACTCTCCATCCATCCATCATCCATCCATCCATCATCCATCCATCCATCATCCATCCATCCATCCATCCATCCATCCACCCATCCATACAAGCATCCATTCATTTATTGTATAGATGTGCACATGTGTTAGCGTATGTGTGGATACGTAATTGTGTGTTCACATGTGTAATCATGTGTGTGGAGACTAAAGATTGAACTTGGATGTTATTCCTTGATGGCCATCATTTTTAGCTTTGCGTGTGTGTGTGTGTGTGTGTGTCGCTCTGGCAGTCCTGGAACTCACTCTGTAGACCAGGTTGGCCTTGAACTCAGAGATCCACCTGCCTCTGCCTCCCAAGTGCTGAGACTAAAAGCATGCACCACCATTACCTGGCATTTCCCCCCTTTTCGTTTTTTTTTTTCTTTTTCTTTTTCTGAGTTAGGGTTTCTTTGTGTGGCCTTGGCTCTGTAGCCCAAGCTGGCCTCTTTTCCCATAAATATAAGTACTTCAGGTCCTTGTGCTTCCAAAGAAAACACTTTACCAACTGTAATATATCCCCAGCCTCATTCATTTATTCATTTATTCATTTAAAAGATGTGTAGCCTGGAGTGAGTGAGACAGTTATTTCTGCTGGCGAAGGCACTTGTCACCAAGCCTGATGATGTCTGCAATCCCTGGGACCCACATATTGGAAAGAGAAAGTCAACTCTCCACCTCCTAAACATTGTCCTTTGTTGGCCTTTGACCATGGCATGCAAGTAAATAAATGAACATAAGTAAAAATTAAAATGAAGAAGTAAGTCCTTAGGGCTAGCCTCAAACTCATGATATTCCCTGTTTGAGACAATGTTTTGTCATGTGGCCTAGACTTGCCTTAAACTCGAGGGTGATTTGGCCTCAGCCTGCTGAATGTGGGGTTACAGGTATCCACCATCACACTTCTCCGTCTTTGCTCTGAAGATTTTCACCTGTGTTCATGTGATTGTAGTACCCACAAGGGCCACAAGGGGGCAGCAGACACCATGGAGATGGAGTCTCGAGCTGTTGCCAGCTGGTGTGATGTGGGTGCTGGGAGCCAAGCTTAGGTCCTCTGAGAGAGCAGCAGACACACTCAGCTGCTGAGCCACCTCTTCAGCCTCTGCTACCATTCCGGCAATGCAATTTGTAATGACTCATTTCATGTGTGCAGAAAAAGGAGGTGGATGCAGGAGGATCAGGAGTACAAAGTCATCCTCAGCTGGACCACATGAAGCCTTGTCTCAAATGAGAGCCAAAGCTCAATAGCATGAGCAAAACAATTCCTACGTGAACAGTTCCAACAGCAGTTGACCTTCTAACGTGGACTGGGGGATCTCAGAGGTCCCCACCCCTAGATGAAGAGCTACAGATGATTTACAAAGGCTCAGAGAGGGAGACTTAGCCCTCGCAGGGATGATCCCCCTGACTAAGTAATGCAGGCAGCAACACTGAACGGACTAGCAGATTGTGATCATATGTTTATTCATTTATGTGTCTATATAACAGTGGTGGTGAAAGAGAAGGAGGCCCCGGTGATCTTGGAAAGGGCCTGGCAAGGGTGGGTGGGGCTAGAGGGAAGGGAAATTATGTAATTATTTTGTAATTAAATGTACAACACAAGTGTTTGTTATTTTGGTTTTTGAGACAGGGCTTTTCTGGGTAGCTCTGGCTGTCCTGAAACTTGCTCTGTAGACCAGGCTGTCCTCGAACTCATGGAGTTCTGCCTGCCTCTGCCTCTCCAGGGTTGAGATTAAAGGTGTGCACTACCATTTTACAGTTTGGAGTAAGAACAGACAGTTGATCCCTTGTCCCCAGCCTCTGCCACTCTCAGAGAGGATACTGGCCTCCTGCAGGACTGTTCACTCATCACACTGATCCACCCCCCCCTTGGTCCTCCCCACTGGTCCTCCCCACCTCCACAGGAGAAAGCTGTCTTCAAGCAAAGGCAGTTGGCTCCTACCCCTCATCCCTCACATAGCCACTCCAGCCTTTCCTTTTCCCTCTGGTCTTCAGCATCAAGCAGCCCTCGACCTTGGACTTGGAGGAGAGGCACCCTTGACAGCCCCTCCCTCTGTCCCTGCCTTGGTCTGGTCCCTGTCTCTCTTTGGGTTTTACAGCATGGCTTTTGTCATGCTCCTCTCTGTCTCTAAATCCTTCCTCCCATGGCTCCCACTGGCTTTTGGAGGAAGCTGAGAAGTCTCACTCAGATGGAATATTCTAGGCCTTTCAGGCCCAACCCATCCTCTTCACACTCAGTTTCCTCCATATATCACCACATCCCAACTTTAAAAAGTTCATTTGTTTATTTCTACGGTGTAAGTGTGAGCGTGTACATATGTGGCATGTGACATGTGGAGGTCAGAGGACAACTGTGGGGAGTCTGTTCTCTCCTTCCACTGTGTGGGATCCAGGGACTGAACTCAGGTGATCAGGTTTTGTGGCAAGCCCCTTTAGTCACTGAGCCCTCTCGCTGACCCTATCCTGACTCTTTATGCAAGTGGCCCTAAAACCTCCTCACTTACTGTTTTGTCACAAAGGTGTCTTCTCGGGCATCTGTGCCATCAGAATTATCTCCCTAGTTCCTTTCTGTGCTCCCATTACTGGATCATACTCCTTTTTTCTTTTTCTTTTTCTTTTTGTTTGTTTTGAGACAAGGTCTTATGTAGCTCAGGCTAGGCACTATGTATCAAACTTAGACCTTGAATTCCTGATAGTTTTCCTCCACCCCTGGAGTGCTCGGATAAGGGCTGTGCTCCCCACCAGTTGACTCACACCCCAGTTTCATCAACCATGACCTTCCAGGTCTGTGACTGTATCTTTCCGAACCAGAAGGGCAGGGCTGGGTCTGACTAATTGCTGGGGCCGGGACCAGGGCCGGCGACACACTAGCCCGGAAGAACAGGTTCCAAATGGTTGCTGGATGCCTCTTTCAGAATCAGTTTCTTCTGATTCTGGCCTCTGCCCTGTGTTCTCGCCATCTAACGAATGCTTCGAGCCTCCTTCGCATAGACTGATCCCTTTGCCTGGAGTGCCTCGCCCACTGAGCCTTCCTTCCTGGCAAGATCCTCTTCCTGCCTCAGGACCTGGCCCTGCTCCGCCCATCACCTCTGATGCCCTGTGATGTGATGTCAACTTGTCAGAATCCAGAGTCACCTCGGTGACAGGCTTCTGGACATACCTATGAGAGTGGCTCCATGTAGATTTAACTGAGATGGTAAGATTGACCTAACGGCAGGAAGGAGGAAGTGAACTGAGCATGCGCCATGCGCCGCAGCTCCTTTCTGTTCCTGAGAATGGACACAGGTGCCCAGCCACCTCCCACTCCTGCCCTGTGACTTCTCCACTGGTATGGATGGTTCCTTGGGCTGATGGAATGGCTGGAAGATGAAATTAGCCCTTCCCTCCCCAAGTCACTCATAATCAGAGTTTTATCACAGCAACAGGAAACTCTAAACGCTACCCAGTTTTGCTTACTGCGTCATAGGTGTATCTTTTAAAATTTTTTTGTGGTCAAATACTGGAATACTTAGCCACTTTTTTCTTACATTCGCAAGGTTTTCCCCCCTGGAGGTGAGATATCCAGGGTCTCACATATGTTAGACAGCTCCTCCATGACTGAGACAAGCCTCCAGACCCTTGCTGGGGCATTCCCTACAGCCCAGCTACATCCTAAGCCTTTTTATTTTTAAATTTTGACGTGGAAAGGTTACTTCTGATGACCTTGGATTTATCTGTATTACAGGCTGGCCTTGAATTCAAGACTCCCCCGTGTCAGCTTACCAGTGGCGGGGACGACAGGCTCATGGCACCTCATCCGGCTCAATCCTTTGCGTCGAACACGCAAAAGCTGGCGTGAGGGGCAGAACTCAGACGCTTCCCTCTGCCGTTCCCTGTGCCCAGTGGATAATCTCCAGAGACGAGTAGTCAGCTTTGTTGTCCCTCCTGCAGCCTCTCCACCTGCCCGTTTCCCATCAAGAAAGTGTGTACATGTTTAAAACCTTTTATTGCAAATAATACACATGTGAAAAGGCAAGAAAAGACAGGTGTGATGGATCCCACATGTAATCCCAGCATCTGTCTGGCAGGTCGAGGTGAGGGGGTCAGGAGTTCAGTGTGATCCTAAGCTATGCAAATGAGTTTGAGACTAGAATGGACGACATGAGACCTTTTCTTTCAAAACAAAAGAAAACAACAACAAAAAGTTTGGGGGGGGGGGAGCGAAAATGGATCAGTGAGTTCTTAGATCTCATAACTCAACATCTAGTTATTTCCAAACACCCCGTATTTCCTCTTTTGGTCACTTGTTCCCAAACACGACCACTCTTCCCTCTTCTAATTGTACATACTAGCTGTTAGCAACTTTCATACGTTGTTTGAATGGAATCATACAACCTGTTCTGTTGTGTGCCTTTACTGTTTTGCTCAACACTGTTTTTGTGAGATTCTTTCAAGGCCACTGCAGGTAACTGTCAGCTGTCATTTCCCGCTGCTGCATAATACTCCATTGTGTGGCTAGATCTCAGCCTCCTCATTCCATTTGGCTGTTCATATTTATTTGGGTTGTTTCCAGTTTGTAGATATTATGAACTGTCCTACTAGTCTATATAGTTTGGGGGAGCATATGTTCTACTAGTCTATATAGTTTGGGGGAGTTTCTGTTGGGGTGACGGGCCCAAGAAGGACTGCAGTTATATTATAGATTTCAATTCTGCTTTAGAGAGACTGAAAGGCAGGGTGTTTGTTTCCCCTCTACCCCCTCTTTCTTTCTTTCCTTCCTTCCTTCCTTCCTTCCTTCCTTCCTTCCTTCCTTCCTTCCTTCCTTCTTTCCTTCCTTCCTTTCTTTTGAAACATGGTCTCACTATGTAGTCTTGGCTTTCCTGGAATTCACTCCGTAGACGAAGTTGACTTTAAACTCAGACCTGCCTCTGCCTCCGTGGTGCTGAGATTAAAGGTGTGTGCCACCATGCCTGAAAGGGTCTCACACTGTAATTCAGGCTGGACCTAAACTAGCAATGTAGTCCAGCTTGGCCTTGAAGTAGCTATCCTCCTGCCTCAGCCTCCTGAGTGCTGGGACAACAGCCTGGTATTACCACTAGCCTTGCTAGAAGTGGGTTTTTAAGGTGAGTGGCATGGTTTGTTGTGAGAGGGTCACAAAAGGCTCATGTATTGAAGGCTTGGTGACCAGGGGATGGCACTATTGAAAGCTGGTTGGACCTCGTTCAATGCACTGGATAGATGGGCCTTCCAGGAGGTGGGGCCAGCGGCAGTAAGGAGGGACAGAGAGCAGGGTGGAAGGTTGTGACTGGAGGGACAGGAGTGCAGCTCTTATTTTCACATCATTTTTAAAGGAGCCCACACCAGGGGCTGGAGTGATGAGTTGCGGAGCGATCCTGGAGGTGCTGTCTATGCAGGGAACCCGACGGACGCCCCTAGAGCGATGGCCAGTAGTGGAGCAGCCGTCAGCAGGGTCAGGATTCGGGGAGCTCTGGGAGGGGCCGAGGACATGGTGCCAGGCAGGATCTGTGTCACCGAGGCCCTGTTGCAGAGGTGGCCCTCGCAGCAGTAACCCTGCAGGTCGATGGATGTCCAGGGGCTGGTGGTGCCCATGGTGGTGCAGGAGGGCCGGTGACAGGTCCGGATGTACACGGGCACCGAGAAGTTGCCTGGGTGGACAGTGAGAAGGGGTCAGGCCTCGGTCCTCTACCACATTTCAGGGCTCATTGGAACCAAGACCACATCTCTCAGTGCAGACAAGCCTCTTCCTTCAGACCAGAGCCAGTCTCCTTCCTGACATGCATGCCTCCTCCCTCAGTCTACAACAGGCCTTTTCCCTTAGATCAGAGACATGTCTCCTTCAGTCTAGAACCATACCCCTTTCCTCAGACCTCAGTCTTGCTTCCTCCCTCAGACACAAGACCACAGAGAACCATGCTTCTCTGGTAGCTCTACCCTTAGGCCTTCAGCGCCTTCCCACCATCCCAGCCCCTCACCAATGTTCATCCGGCCGTTGCCCTGAAAACAGGCGCTCTGGTCCTGGTGGCACTGGACCCGTCGGGACTTCTCAGGGGAACAGTCTTCAGGGTGGGTCCCCAAGCAGGCATAGCACTCGGTGCCACTGAGCGTCTGTGGGTTAGGAGCTTGAGAAGACAGTAGATGAGGTTTAGAGCATTGCTTCGGTCTGACAGTGCAGGCTGAGCAGTGTACCTGCTCATGCCAAAGTGAGGTATGGCATCCTACAGCCAGAGCAGCGCTCAACGGAGACAGTGCCCCCGACCTCTTCTCCAGCCCTGGCCCCCTCCAGCCCCACCCGTGACGTCTCCAGCCCTGAGTTATCTAGCAGCTCTCCAGACTCCTCCCACCCCACCGTCTCCAATTCTGCCCCCCAACCTCTTTAGCACTACTTTCTCCAGCACCGCCCCGATTTCTCCAGCCCTGCCTCCGACCTCTCCAGTCACGCCCCCAGCTCACCTTGGCTCAGGTTGGGGAGGGCGTCGTGAGTCTTGAGGTTGCTGTTGCAGTAGTCAGTGGCGCAACCACGGACCACCGCGTAGTCGGGAGGCAGAGCATCCTGGTTGGTCTGCATGGGGCCGGTGGTGGGGCCTGTCCAGCATCCTTTCCGGACCATTGTCACCAGGCTGCGGTAACCTGGGCGGGAGAGTACCAGGCCAGAGTGAGCCTTCCCTCCCTACTTCTGCATTTCTCCTCCTCTCACTGAGTTTTGTCTCTTCCCTCCTTCCATTCTATCTTTTGCTATCCTGAGTTTTTTTTTTCTTTCCCTTTCCTACTCTGCCCTTCTCATCCCTTCCCTTCCCAACTCTCCTTGACTTAGAAGACTTTATTTTTAGTTTATATGTAAGAGCAATTTGCCTGTATGTATGATGCATGCATGCAGTGTTCACAGAGGGCAGAAGAGGGCGTTAGATCCCCATCTCTGCAGATGGTTGTGAGTCACGATGTAAGTGCTGGGAACCAAACCTGGGTCCCCTGGAAGAGCAGCCAGTGGTCTTAACCACTGAGCCATCTCTCCAGCCCTGTTTGTTCATTTTTTTGAGACAGGGTCTCATGTAGCCCAGGCTGGCCTACAATTTACATAGCCAAGGATAATCCTCTTGCTTCTACTTTCCAAGTGCTTGGATTAGAGATGTGTGCCACCAGGACTCTTTCTCTTTTTCCCTCTGACAAAGTCTTGCCTTGTAGTCCAGGCTGGCCACAAACACAAAAGCATTCCTGCATCTACCTCCAGGGTGCCAGGGTCTTGGGTGTGAACCACCAAGTCCACTCATTGCTTCCCCACCATCCCTGCACTCTTCTCCACTTTCCTTTATCTCTCTCCTCCTCTTCTACTGAGTACGTTTCTCTTCCTCTCTCTTCCCCATCCCTCTATTCTCTGTCTTCTCTATTTCTCGGGCTGCTTATCCTTTCGTTGCCCTCTTGTCCTCACCGGTATCCAGCGACAAGACCACCTCAGAGCACCCCTCAGGACAAGAGACACTGGGGAGTTTCACAGCGCTGAGGTCGAAGGGCCCGAAGTAGGTGTGCTCGTAGCTGTAGCACTGTAGGGCCTGGGAGCCTAGGAGAAGGGTGGGGAGGAGGTCAGGAGGAGCTATCACAGGACCTAGGACTCCATGCAGTGTGGGACAGATACACACCAGGCTGCTGTGTCTCATGCCACCATGAGAGAATGATGTCAGCAATGGCTGAGCCTGCCTGGCATCACCAGGTGCTGCCAAGGTCCTGGAAGACCTCTGTCATTTACATAAGGGCCTTAGTGATTTCTTCCTGTTCTGCCCACCCCTCCACAGACACCCTGAAACCATCTACACCTGTGGCAGGAAGAGGGTGGGGCAACACACACCCAGCCAGAACTCTAAGTTCTGGCACAGGTTTGTACTTATTGCATGCAGAGCAAGATGGCTGAGCAGCCAAGGATGCTAACTGCCAAGCCTTACTTCCTGAGTTCGATGCCCGGGACCTACTTTGTGGAAGGAGAGCATCAACTCCTGAAGGTTGTCTTCTGACTTCCACATGTGAGCTGTGGCATGTGCCAATACACACACACACACACACACACACACACACACACACACACGGCAAAAAGAATGAGGAAAACACATGATCTCATCAAAGTAGTCTAGAAATCATATATGGATACAGGATATTTAGAAACATGGAAATAAATAGGCAGAAAGAAAACACACACTCTAATATCTAAGTACACAAAGATATTAACATGCAAGCCATAGAGATAACACAGAGACAGTGGGCATGTACGTGGAAAATTACACACAGATCTTGTTTTTTTTTTTTTTTTTCTTTTCTTTTTCTTTTTTCAAAAAATGTGGAGAGAAACTGACAGTCAAAGAATGTTTTGTTTTGTTGTTTTTTGAGACAGGGTCTTATGTAGCCTAGGCTAGCCTGGAACTCACAGTGCAGCTGAGGCTGGTGGAGCGCTGGGATTACAGTCCTGCAGCATGCAAAAACATTTTAAAAAATTTACATAGTTGCCAAGTATGGTTGTGCACGCCTTTAACCCCAGCACTCAGGAGGCAGAGATGGGTGGGTCTCTGTGAGTTTGAGGCTAGCCTGGTCTACACTTGAAAGTTGCAGGCCAGCTAGGCTAAACAGTGAGATCCTGTCTCGAAATCAAAATCTTTCTGACTGCATTTTATATACTGTGTTGTAGAGGAAGCGTGGCATGAGGATGCTACCCCCAGGACATGCGTGTCGGTCAGAGGGCAAGTTTTAGAAGTCAATTCTTTTGGGAATCAAATTTAGATTGTCAGGCTTGTTAGCAAACACAGGTGTACACACACACACACACACACACACACACACACACACTTCTTAGATATTGAAATCTGGTGCAGAGGAGCACAAGCAGTTGCCAACTCGAGGACACACAGATACCAAACTGCATCCAACGATGAGCAAATACACACAGATTAAGCCTTGTGCAAGAGCGGTTTGCTTCATATCCTTCTAATTTGTCCTTCACAGCCCATCCATACTCAAGTGAGTAAATCCCTGTAGAAGAGGGTTCAAAGATGGAGCTAAGGTCCTTTCCAGCTCTGGGGAGAGCCCCGATTGCTCCCCAGAAATGCCCTCAATGAGGGGGTGGGAGGGAGAGAAAGGAAGACCTGTGCCAGAGGAGATGACAGTGATGGGGTGAAGAGGGAATGAGAATGGGAGTACTATGGTCTCCACCATCCCAGGATTCAAGACAGCATGCCTCCAGCCCTCCTCCCTCAGATGTAGGGATCCAGACCCCAGCCCTCCTCCCTCAGACCCAGGGCTCCAGACCCCAGCCCTCCTCCCTCAGACTCAGGGCTCCAGACCCCAGCCCTCCTCCCTCAGACCCAGGGCTCCAGATCCCAGCCCTCCTCCCTCAGACCCAGGGCTCCAGACACCAGCCCTCCTCCCTCAGACTCAGGGCTCCAGACCCCAGCCCTCCTCCCTCAGACCCAGGGGTCCAGACCCCAGCCCTCCTCCCTCAGACCCAGGGCTCCAGACATCAGCACTCTCCCCTCAGACCCAGGGATCCAGATGTCAGCCCTCCTCCCTCAGACCCAGGAGTGCAGGCTCCACCTCTCCTTCATCAGACCCAGGATCTAGGCCTAGCCCTTCTCCCTCAGATCCAGGGGTCCAGACCCAAGCCTCTTCCCTCAGACCCAGGAGTCTAAACCCCAGCTCTCCTTCCTCAGATCCAGGGGTCCAAGCCTAGCCCTTCTCCCTCAGAGCCAGGAGTCCTGGCTCAGGCTCTTCGGCCCATTGGATTCAGCCTATGCAGGTACCTGTCAGGCAGAGCAGGCTCCCGAGGAAGCAGTGCAGGAAGGTCCTGGGGATCCCCATGGCGGCCTGTGGAGCTGAGATCTGACTCTGAGGACAGCTCCTTCCACTCTGGCTTGCAGTTGGGCTGGTTCTCCCTGCTGATCCCCAGGCATCCTGGCCACCCAGCCTGGCCAGGATTCCAGGATTCTCCACCCCACCCTTCCGCCCTCCTTCACGTGGGCTGTGTCCTTCTAGGTAATCATGGTGGAGCTGCCGGATTAAGAGGGTGGGGACTCAGGCTCCTGGGCCCTGAGGAAGGCATTAGGGGGCCTGGAGCTTAGACTTTGGGGGTGATTTGTATGTCGCAGGTCTGTTGGTATCATCCCTTCTACATTCTGTGATGGTCTGTGGTCTGTCCCTGATTCCTGCCCCTTTCCCACCTCCCTACTCCAGCTCTTAGCACTCACGCAGACACGGGCTTGTAATCCCGAGACTGAATATCTGGAGGAGACACTCAGACATCCTCTCTCTCCAGAGTCTCTGACCCCATCCGCTGCCTCCACTGCCTCTCTTCAGCTGCCAGCGGCTACCTGTTCCCCTCTCTGCCTGTCACTTCTGATCACATAGGATGGGCAGAGGTTTCTCTCTCCTATTGGACTGGGGACGCCTCTGCAGCCTCCACGGATGTCTGTAACAAGAAATGAATGAATGGAGAATGAATGAGTGAATAAATGAATGAAGCAAGAGAGGGAGAGGAATAGAAGACGATCACCCACAGACGCAGAATGGCAGGTTGGGTTGTGGCTCAGTAGGCAGAGCACTTGTCTAGCAAACATAAAGCCCTGGGTCCCACCTCCAGCGCTCCATAAAGCAGGTGTTCGGGCCTGTCAACCCAGTGCTTGGAGGCAGAGACAATAGGATCAGATATTCAAGGTCATCCTGCTACTTAGTGAGTTTGAGACCTGAGCCATATGAGACCCTATCTCAAAACAAACAAATTCAAGCAAAAATGTAAAAGAAAGGTTGGGAAAGTAGTTTAGTCAGTAGAGTGCTTTCCTAACATCTGGAAAGTCCTGAGTTCGAGCCCCAGCATGGCATAAAAGTGGGCAAGAGGGTTTCACACAGCCAGTCTGGGATACAAGAGATCTTGTCTTAAAAAAAAAAAAAGAGAGAGAGATACAGAAGAATCAAGATGGTTCACTTGGTAAAAGTGACTGTCACCAAACCTGATGGCCTGAGTTCAATTTTCTAGCCCCACATGGTGGGAGAGGAGAAACAACAGTCACGGGTTGTTGTCTGAGCTTTTATACATAGCACATTCTGTGCGCAAACACAAATGCAAACACACACACTGGCTAACTTTTTTTTTTAAGTTAAAAAGAGATACAAGAAGACACAATCCTGAGTCAGGCAGTGGTGGTGCACGCCTTTAATCCCAGCACTTGGGAGGCAGACACAGGCAGATTTCTGAGTTCGAGGCCAGCCTGGTCTACAGAGTGAGTTCCAGGACAACCAGGGCTACACAGAGAAACCCTGTCTCTGGGAGAAAAAAAAAAAAGACACAATCCTGTGTGGACAGATGTAAATGAAGACACATAGACAAGCTCAGAGGGGAGGAGAGACACCCTAATAGACAGGATGCGCCCACAGACAGTGTTGATACACCCTTATTAAATAAATGGAGAACCGCCTGCTTCCTCAATACCTATAATTAAAACTGATGGAGATTTGATAGCGAGAAGCCTGTTTGAGGAAATTCCTGAATTAGTGATTGAGGCGAGGGCAGAGGGGCAGGGAATGATTTGATTGACACCAGGCCTGTCAGCTCTGACACCTTCCTCTCTTCCAGGGTCACTGAAGACAGAGTTAAGGGAGCTGGGCATAGTGGCCCAGCCCATCACTGCAGCACTGGATGGAGGCAAGAAAGTCAGAATTTAAGGTCCTGCTGGCGACACAAGGGGTTCGAAGCCAGCCTATGCTACAGGAGACTCTGTCTCAAAACAAAAACAATCAATGAAACGTCTGCCATGCAAGTGTGAACTCTGGGATCCACGCACTTGGCAGAACATCAAGAGCAGCAGCTCAAATCCAATACTGGACCACCAGAGGCAGGAGGATCCCTGAGGCTCAAAGAGCAGCCAGCTTAGTTGACTGGGTGAGCACATAGACACACAAACACACACACATACAGACACAGACACACACATACATATGTTACACATACCAAGCCCCCTACCCTCTACCCTTTCTACACACTTATACATACAAGACTTTGTGGGCTTTATATGTAACATCTATCCATCCATCCATCTATCATCTATCCATTCATCTGTCCATCTATCATTTATCCATCCGTCTGTCTGTCTGTCTATCTATCTATCTATCTATCTATCTATCTATCTATCTATCTATCTAATAAGGATGGGTGTTTTCCTGCACTGTGTGCATGCAGTGTGTGTGGAGACCAGAAGAGGACACCAGGCCCCTGGAACTGGAGCTACAGACAGTAGTGAGTAGTGTAGGTGCTGAGATTCGAACCCTCATCCTCTAAAAGAGCAGCAGTGCTCTTAACCACTGAGCCATCTCTTCAGGCCCGACCTTGTATCTTTTAACGTTTATTTTTATTGTATGTGTGAGCAGAAGACACATGTGTGCAGATGCCCACATGTGTGCAGGGCCAGAAGAGGGCGCCAGATCCTCTGGAGCTGGAGTTACAGTTGTTGGTGAGCTGGGAATCGAACCTCTGCAGGAGCAGTGTGAGCACTTAACAGACATCTCTCAGGGCCCACAAAAGCCTTGTAATTTCAATTTCTTTCTCAGTCCCTCTGGAGGGAAGATGAGTCTTCTATTGGCCTCAGTCTAGTTTTCAGGCTAATAACCTCCCTGTCTCTCTCTCTCTCTCTGTGTCTCTCTGTCTCTGTCTCTGTCTCTGTCTCTGTCTCTGTCTCTGTCTCTCCCTCCCTCCCACCCTCCTTCCCTCCCTCCCTCCCTCCCTCTCTTACCCACTCCCCAAGGGGCCTGGGAGCTGTGTCTTTGAAACACAGTCACCAGGGGTGATGGCACCTTTATCTGCCAATCTCTGTGGCAGGTAGGATCCTGATGTTGATAATCCACAATGAGCAGGCACGGTTGGCCTAATGGGAGAGAGAACGTTTTGCAGTCTCAGGAAAAAGTCCATGTACTCAGCAGAGTCCCTGGAGCAGCCTTCCATTCCAGATTAAGCACCTCCCACCTTCTACCCTTTGTTTTAAAGGAACTGGGTCTAATTCTCATTTAAGGCAATAGTATTAGAAAATATTTCCCCTTTGTGTCAAAAAACAAAACAACACAAACGAGGTTTTTGTTTGTTTGTTTTTTGTTTTGTTTTGTTTTATGAATCAGGAAGCTATGTATCCCAGTGAGATCTGGAACTTCATGTGTAGACCAGGCTGGCTTCGAACTTACAGAGTTCCACCTGCCACAGCTTCCAGAGTGGCAGCATTAGAGGTGTGCACAACCACGCTGACTCAACATTTTTTATTATGTCTGTTTACTCTGTGTGTGTGGGGGGGTGCGGTGTGAAATGTGTGTGCCTGTACATGATATGCGTGTAATACGTGTTAGGGTATGGTATGTGCGTGTGTACATTTGTGCACATGATTTCAGAGGAGGTGTGCATACACATATATGTGTTCATACACGCAGAAATCAGCGTGTCTAGGCTGCCTGGCCAGGCAGTCTCCGGCATCCTCCTGTCTCTAACTTCTTAGCACTGGGATCACGCCACACCCAGCTCCCTCTTTACAATGCTTCTGAAGATTCAACCCAGGTCTTCATGCTTGTGTTACGGTAAGCACTTTATGTATCACCCAGCCCTGTGTCAGGGTGTTCCCGTGTGGGCCAAGCTGGCCACAAACTCCCGACGTAGCCATGGATGACTTTGAACTCCCGTCTTCACCTCCCAAGTGCTAGGACTACAGGCTTGCACCACCAGGCCTCCAGCAGGTGCATGTTTTCTGAGGGAGACACGGAGCCCTTGTGGGCAGTCACAGACACTGGCTCCCCTGCTCTCCTGTTATCGGGCTTCTGCCCCTCCCATTAGTCCTCATTTCCCAGAACCTGTTTGGCATCCGTGTTGTTCATCCTGCTTCTCTGGTCCCTGCTGGGAAGGGTGGATGGAGTCTGGGCCCTCTAAGAAGTGGAATCTAGCTGGGAAGTACAGGACACTGGGTTTTGCACTTACTGTGGAAGGTGGCAGAATTGAAGGATGGAAGCTGAGAGAGTCGTGTGTGTGTGTGTGTGTGTGTGTGTGTGTGTATGTAATATTGTATATGTGTGTATGTGATCTTGTGTGTGATCTTGTGAGTGTTCTTGACTGATAGCCTCAGGGACTTGTTGAAGATGTTGAGGTGTCACATGGGGAATTCTCCATTATGGGAGGCAATGTTTACAGGTGGCAATGATTCCAAAGTGCCCTACTGGGATTCCTAGGGAGTTCACCACCCTCCCCATAGCCCTCTGAAGAGGTGAGAGCCCCACCCACACCCCTAGCATTAGATGAAAAGTTCAGGAATCTGTCAGTCAAACCAAAATAAACCTAATGACCAGGGCTTAGGTCACAAGACAAAAAGAACAACAAATTCTGTTGAATCTGATCCCCGGAGTCCATGTGATGGAAGGAGAGAACCAACTCCCACAATTTGTCCTCTGATCTGACCTCAACACAGTACTGTGGCATGACATCTTGCCACTTAAGTAAGTGAATCAATAAACACAAGAAGTATTAAAGCTGCGTAGAAGCCAGACAGTGCTAGTGCACAGCTTTAACCCCAGTACTTGGGAAGTAAAGGCAGGCAGATCTTTGTGAGTTCAAGGCCAGTCTGGTCAGCAGAGTGAGTTCCAGGACGGCGGTGGCTACTTCTGAGAAACTCTGTCTCAAAAAAAAAAATCAAAGAAGAAGAAGAAGAAGAAGGAGAAGGAGGAGAAGGAGAAGGAGAAGGAGAAGAGAAGGAGAAGGAGAAGGAGAAGGAGAAGGAGAAGGAGAAGGAGAAGGAGAAGGAGAAGGAGAAGGAGAAGGAGGAGAAGAGAAAGAAGAGAAGGAGGAGGAGGAAGAGGAGGAGGAAAGCAACTGAGGAAGATACCCAGTGTTGTCTCTGATTCCAAATTCACCCACAACTGGTGGTAATGTGCAGAGAATGAGACTGTAGGGTGCTCAGCCCTAACTGGCACATCTGAATCTCATTGCTTCCTTCAACAGCTCAGGGGCCTACCTACGCAGAAGAGGACGGAAGAGCATAAGAGCCAGAGAGAGTGGAGATCACCAAGGAAACAGCATTTCCCAGACACAGCAGGGCATATATGAACTCACAATGGCACGACAGCAAACTCAAGCCAGACAAAAATCTCAGCACAGAAAGGGAGAGATGGGCACAGGGCTTCAGCCCTCGCAGAGGAGCCGTTAGCATTTGATAGGTTCTGGGAGAGCGAGAGTCAGTTTTCTTTAATGACATAACCCCTGGGAAGGCAATCATGCTCCCTGCACATTTTCAAATATCTGTTCTCCAGACTAATATTCTCAGATTTAATTTCTGTAAACAGTTTACCCAATATCATAATATCTACCATCTGTTTCCCAGCTTCGCTGTTCACTAGTCATAACACACACACACACACACACACACACACACACACACACACACACACCAGTGTTGATGGATAGACGTAGGCCCATCTTGGAAATCTAGCAGTGGTTTTTATAAAATCTCTCTGTGTGTGTATTTGTGTGTGTGTGTGTGTGTGTGTGTGTGTGTGTGTGTGTGTCACAGTGCACAGGTGGAGGTCAGAGGACAATCTTGGCTCTCCATCCTTGTTTCCCACCACGTTTGAGACAGTCTGTCCTCTGACGCTCACTGTTGAGTGTGCCAGGTAAGGCGGCCAGGGGTCCTGTTTGTCTTACCTCCCATCTCACCACAGGAGGTCTGCAGTTACAGATGTGTGCTTCATGCCTAGCTTTTCATGGGTCCTGTGGATTTGAACTCAGGCCTCCATGCACAGCAAGCACTTCACCCATTGAACCATCTTGCTAGAGTCAGCAATAATGGGAGACAGAGTCTTAACTATGCAGCCAGGCTGCCTTCAAGCTGACGATTCCTCTGCTTCACTGTTTGTTCCCAGGACTGGGGTCACATTCACCATCACACCTAGCAAAAAATGAGTTTCATTCACTTGTTTTGCTTATATTATTAATTTATAACAAACTATATATCTCTCTCTATATATCTATGTATGTATATATACCTATGCATGTATATACATACCTATGCATGCATGCATGCATGTATGTATGTATGCATGTATTTAAATATATGTGTGTGTGTGTGCACGCGCGTCCACACACGTGTGTGCACGTGTGCACATGCTCACACTTGCAGCCACGAATATGTGTGGAAGCCAGAGAATATCTTGAGTGACTTGATTCTTCCTTTCCGCCATGTGGGTTTTGGGGCTGTAACTCAGGTCATTAGATTTGGCAGCAAGCACCTTTACCCACTGAATCATCTTGGCACCTCCACCCAAGCAGTGTTTTAAAATTTAGTTCAGGTCTCACTCACAATTTAGCCCTGGCTGGCCCTGAACTTACAGAGACTCTCCTGTCTCTGCCTCCTGAGCGCTGTGATTAAAGGTGTGCACTGCCATGATAGGCTGCTCCAAGCAATGGTTTTCAAATGGCTCATTAACCAAAATGTCTTTGTGACCCAATAACTGAAAAATAGTTAGTATGCCTAATTTCAGATGATGCCATTAATTTAACATGTGGTAACTGTAATGATCTTTCAAAAATTAGCCCCCAAGTCACGTGTCATTTCACCCAGCCAATCTCTGTCCCCATGTGTCATCTGCCGTGAGATTAGTTTTCGAGGACTTGGCTTAATGCCTCATTGGAAACCAAGTTATGTATGCTGTGCGCCAATATTTTCTTTTGTTATTATCACACACTCGGCTTGGCTTGTCAATATTTCCTCCTCGGAGCATATTTTAATTTTTAAAAATTTAGTGCAGTGGTATACATATGTTCACACTGTTGTACAAACCAACAATATTTGGAAGATTCCGTGTTGCAAAGGGGGGATTCCAGGCCTATTAGGCAAATTCCACTTCTTTTACCCTCACTCCCCCAAGGCCCTGGTGCCTTGCCACAGGCTGGATAATTTACAAAGCGTAGAGGTTGCTTTAGCGGGTGATTGTGGAGCCTGGGAAATCTAAGAACAGGGCTTGGTGGAACCCCTCTCAATGTGGCTTAAGATGGTGAGTGAAGCACATGGTGAGACAGGTAAGGTGCCTCCCTTTACTTTTTGCCTGTGTTATGCATGTATACATGCTCGCATGTATGTGGGTACAAGCGCACACATGTGTGCATACACACAGAGACCAGAGGTTGATACTGTCCCAGTCATTGTTCTCCATCTTATTCTTGTTAGTGTGTGCATGTGTGATGGGTGTGGGCACATCCATGCCACTGCGCATGTGTGGGTCAGTAGCGGCATCCACTGTCTCTTTTTGTCTCTATGTGGAGTCTGGGATCGAACACAGCTCACTAGTCTTGTCTGGCAAGTGTGTTTACTGGCTGAGTCATCTCACTGTTCCTCATCTTACAACTTTGACGAAAGGTCTCTAACTGTTCCTTCCTCCGGAATCCTCCTGTCTCCATATCCCCAAGGATGTATTACAGGATCTTGATACCACGTCCCACCACGGTGCCTGGCTACCATGTCCAGCTTTTTATAAAGGCGCTTGGGAGTTGATCTTTGGTCTTCATGCTTGCACAGCAAGCCCTTAACTTGCTGAGCCATCTATACTCTCTTCTCTCTCTCTCTCTCTCTCTCTCTCTCTCTCTCTCTCTCTCTCTCTCACACACACACACACACACACACACATTATATGTATATACACAGATATTTTTGTATGTCTATATGTATATTCATATATATATGTATATGTATGTATGTATATAATACAAGTATTTGCCTGAAAGGATGTATGTGCACCACATGTGCATATGTGGTGCCTCAGGGGCCAGAAGACAGCTTTGGAGCCCCTGAAACCAGAGTTACAGAGGGTTGTGAGCCATCATGTGGGTGCTGGGAACAGAACCTGGGTTTTCTGCAAGAATAGTAAGTGCTCTAAACCACTGAGCCATCTCTCTAGCCCTGTTTTTTATTTTCTTGAGATCTCATATAGCCTAGGCTGGCCTCAAATCTGCTATGTAGCCAAGGTTGACCTTGAACTTCTGATATTCCTGCCTCCACATCAAAGATGCATAAGGTATCACACCTGCCATATGCAGTGTTGAGGGTCGAACCCAGGGTGTGATGCATGCCAGGCTAGCACTCTACCAACTAAACTACATCCCCCAGCCCTGTTTTTCTTCAGAAAATCATTGATACCACCATGGGGACCCATCTGGTGACCTCATCTCAGCCTCATTACTCTCAAAGGCTCCACTGTCACTATCATTCAATATAAACCTAAAGATGAAGCTTCTGACATCTGAGATCTGGGAGAAGACCGGAAACCAGAAGCACCGGTTAGGAAACCGGAAGTACCCGTCAGGTGGTCTCCTACTTTATTTCTGTGCCCAAGATTCTACTGCAAGCCTTACACAGGCGGAACTGTGGGTTCCTTCTCCTTTTCTGACCGGCTCTTTTCACTTAGCCTAGTATTCTCAAGTTCCAACCCCTGTACAATAGCCTTGTTTTTCTTTTTGAATTTTTGCTATTGTTGTTTGTTTTATTTTTTTTTTTTTTTGAGACAGGGTTTCTGTATGTTTCCCTGGCTGTCCTGGAACTCTCTGTGTAGCACTGGTTGTCTTGAGACTCACAAACGTTGTGTCTTGACACAAAGATCTCAGAACTGATGACCCTCTTGTCTCCCAAGGATTGCTGGGATTACCACCACACCTGGCTTTCTTCTTCTTAAAGACTGAATAATATTCCACTGTATGGGCCTACCACTTTTCCTTTGCCCATCCATCAATGGCCACGTGAGTTGTTTCCATATGCCACCTCTAGTGGATGAACGTAGGTGCACAGATGTCTACTAGGAGCCTCTGCAGAATTCTCTTGGATATACAACGAAAGGTCTTTGCTTGGGGTGTTGTACACTATTACAAGTGCAAACTTTATCTCCTCCTCTTCAGGCTCGCTTAAGGGGTGGTGCTGATGAAGTGATATTAATCTCAAGAGGCAGGGCAGGTGGAAATAACTTACGTCGTGGGGATTCCACCCTGATGAATGGACTCACACTGTCGATGCTCCGAGTGAGTCAGTTCCTGTGATACTGGTTTAGTTCTTACGGGAGTATGACAGTATTATGGCAAGGTTACTCCACACGCTTCTGCTTCTCCATCATACTGTGACACAGATAGGATTGCTGGGGGTGGGTAGGGGGTGCTTGGCAGGACTTTTGTGCTATCCTGGATCTCTCATCTACCAGCATTTTGGGGCAAATAAACCTTTCTTCTATGTAAGGTGCACAGCCTCAAGTGTTTTCTTACAGCAACACATGAAAATACCATCTTTGTTGTTGCAGTGCAGGCACTCCTGGGAAGTAGACTATGAGGTAGTTGATGAATTGGCAAGACTCTGAGACCAACACCTTCTGGAGGGAAGAGAAGAAACTGGACTAAGTAAGGGTAAAGTCAAAGTGTGCTTTAGTTTCAACACTAGGTTCAGTGTACCCCAGGGGAGTCTCCTGTGAGACATGTAGACCCTCATTTGATGGAGCTGTATCCAAGGGCTCTGACATCATCAAGAGTCTTTCTTTCTGAAAAATGTGCATGCATGTGCGTGTGCACCATATGTATATGTGTACACAGAGCCCAGGAGTTACCTGCTGGAATCTTTCCTTTTCAGGCCCCCCACACCTTATTTTGTTTGATTGCTGAGACAGGATTTCACTATGTGAACCAGGCTGGCCTAGAACTCACGTTGCCACCACGCCTGGCTCACGCACCTTGATTTCAAGAGCAGACTCTCTCAGGCTGGTGAGATGGCTGAGCAGGTAAAAACCGATCACCAAGCCTGATAGCCTGACTTCCTTCCCAAGACCTGACGTGAGAGAAGGGAATAACTGGCTCCCTCCTGCATACCCACACAATAAATAAATGTAAAAGAATAGAAAAAAATAAATATAAAAACAAACCCCCCAAAAGGCAGACTCTTTCCCTGAATCTGGAGCTCACTGTCGGGCAGGCTGGCTAGTGAGTGCCGGGAGTGAGATGCCCTTCCCCTGGGGGGGGGGGAATTATAAATGTGCACCACCACCCTCCCTTTTAACATAGTGCCAGGTCCAGAGTCAGGGCTCCAGGGCTAACAATCTGACCTGAGCTATCTCGCCAATCCTCAGACTTTTTTCTTTTTCTTTTCTTTTCCTTTTTTTTTTTTTTTTTTTCCTTTTTGGTTTTTCGAGACAGGGTTTCTCTGTGTAGCCCTGGCTGTCCTGGAACTCACTCTGTAGACCAGGCTGGCCTCGAACTCAGAAATCCTCCTGCCTCTTTCTTTTTCTTTTGAGAAAGAGTCTCATCTTGTAGTCCAGGCTGGCCTGAAATTTGCCCAGGTTGGCTGCTGTCCCATGATCACCTAAGCCCCAGACTTCCAAATGCTGGGATGATGGACTTCCACCACTGACTTAGATCCCCTGGAAAGAACTTGGTGTGAAATCACAGTGCCCACCCCATCCTCTACTCATCTTTATCTTTTGGGCTTTTTCTTTTCTTTTTCTTTTTTTTAAATGGAGCTGGAGAGATGGTTCAATGGCTCACAGTACTGTTTATTTTTCCAAAATGGGCTTCCATCCCAGCATCTACATGACAGCTCATGACCATGTGTCTTTACAGTTTCAGGGAATCTGACTCCCTCTTCTGGCCTCCGTGGGTACTGCATGCACGTGGTGCACAAACAAAATACATAAAATGAAGAAGGAGAAGAAGAAGAAGAAGAAGAAGAAGAAGAAGAAGAAGAAGAAGAAGAAGAAGAAGAAGAAGAAGAAGAAGAAGAAGAAGAAGAAGACATAAAATGAAGAAGGAGAAGAAGAAGAAGAAGAAGAAGAAGAAGAAGAAGAAGAAGAAGAAGAAGAAGCAGCAGCCGCCGCCGCCGCCGCCTGGTGTGGTGGTGTATATTTTTAATCCCAGCACTTGGGAGGCAGTAGCAGGCAAATCTCAGTGAGTTTGAGGCCAGCCTTGGTCTACATAGTGAATAGTAGGCCAGCCATGGCTACACTTAAATAAATAAAATAATAAATAAAATAAACCTATTTCAAGTGTAACCTGAGCTTACACCCCGTGACCTACAGAGACACTAAAGCTCTCAGGGTTGGCTGCCGGGCTGGAGAATGTCTCAGTCCACATCGCAGGCTCAGGTGATGGCATGATCTTAGGAGTTCCCCAAAAGTCATGTGCTAAAGGCTCGGGGACAACAGTTGAAATATTATTGGGAGGTGATACTGTCAGCTAAAGCAGCAATTTTCAGGCAGAGAGATGGCTTGATGGGTAAAGGCACTTCCCTCCATGAACATACAGACGTGTGTCCATGCACGCACATGCACACACCTCCCAAACAAAAGATAAATGCAACAAAACGAGACAGCTTTCGAGACTCTTTCACCTCCTACTGCAACAGCTTCCCACATTCTCATCTTGATAACTTTTCTTCTTCTTAATGGATGGAGTTGATGAGGTGGGTTTTGCAGCAGGAGCTCATATAGCCCAGGCTAGCCCCAGTCTCCCTATAAAGCTAAGGCTAGTCTTGAACTCCTGACCCCTACCATCTTTACCTCCAGAGTGTTGAAATCACTAGTCTGTGCCATATCTGACTTTGCAACAACTTGACAGGTGTGAAATAGAGTTGGTATTTTATCTTGGAATTTTAACAACTTAAGTGTCCAGGTAACAGGTCGCAGGGTTATAGTAATAGTTTATTTTTACACTGAGGAAACGTCAGCAGCCATCGCAGCTGTGCTCTGCACATTCCACCCACTTGCATGTTTTGTCATTCTTAATGGTAATTGCATGTTCATTAACATGCGGCAATTTGCAACAAGCAAAAAGACTCGTGGATTTAAATTTCCGGTCTGGTGCAGGGAACAATTACCCAGTGTGCTGGGTGTGGTGGCGCCATGTCTACAAGCGCAGTTCTCAGGATGTGGAGATAGGAGGGTCAGGAGTTCCCTGCGTTGAAACCCAGTCTCACAACAAAGCCAGTGGGGCTGGAGATGTAGTTCAGCGGTTAAGAGCACGGGCTGCTCTTCCAGAGGACCTGAGTTCAATTCTCAGCATCCACATGGCATCTCACAACTGTCTGTAACTCCAGTTCAATGGATCTAATGCCTTCTTCTGACCTCTGTGGGTACCAGGCATGCATGTACATAGACACACACACAAGCAGAACACAGGTACACATAAAAAAATAAATTCATAGCTAGTTTTTAAAACCAGTATAAAATACCAAAGACTAGAGAGGTGGCTCCATGGTTAGAGCACGGGCTGCTCTTCTAGAGGACCTGAGTTTGGTTCCCAGCCCCCACATCACAATCGCCTGTACCTCCAGCTTCAGAGGAACCTAAACCTTCTTCAGGCATCTTTGGAAACTGTACTTGTAACACACACAGACACAACCCCTTAAGTAAAAGGAAGGAATACAGCAGTTGGGTATGGCTGTGCGCACACCTTTAATCCCAGCACTGGGGAGGCAGAAGTGGGTGGATCTCTGTGGGTTCAAGGCCAGCCTGGTCTACAGAGCTAGTCCCAGGACAGCTAGGGCTACCCTGTCTCAAAAAGAATCTTTTTTTTTCTTTCTTTCTTTCCTTTTTTTTTTTTTCCAAGACAGGGTTTCTCTGTGTAGCCCTGGCTGTCCTGGAACTCACTCTGTAGACCAGGCTGGCCTTGAACTCAGAAATCCACCTGCCTCTGCCTCCCAAGTGCTGGGATTAAAGGCATGTGCCACCACTGCCCGGTTTAAAAAAGAATCTTAAAACAAGAAATATCAAATAAAGTTCATGTTAGGTACCATTAGGAACTTGAGGGAGGATCCCCTGTGTCTGGTGAGAAAGCATGAAGAAGGCAGGATCTTTTTGGACAACTTAGGAAAGAGGCCTTTAGTTGCTAAAAGCTGAATCCTTTTGAAGTGGAAGCAGAAAGCCAGCTTTCTCCGTGTAATACACAAGACACTTTGTCGCCACCTGCTGGCCACAATAAATCTTAAACCACACTTCCAGATTAGCGGGATTAGTGAAGGACTAATGACAGCGTCTCATGAGCCCAAACTGGTCTTGAAAACACTAGGTAGCTAAGAATGGCTTTGCACTCATAATTCTTTCTACCCTGGATTACAGGCATGCACCACCATGCACAGTTTCTGGGGTGCTGGGGTTCAAACCGAGGGCTTTGTGCTAGGCAGGCACTCTCCCAGCTGGTAGATGTGGTAGATGTGTAGTATGCTAATTAGAGGAGAGGAGAGTTCAGGACCATATGAAGAGATGATGGGACTGGGGGGGGGGGTGTGTCAGGAGATTCTGACCTAGGAGCCAGGGAGACCCCAGCTGTGTTCTGCAGTCAGTCTGCTTTTATGCCCTCCCTCCCACTCTCTGCACCTATCCTGTCCTTTCACTATATAGACAAGGACAGATGCCACCGCTTTCTCAGGTCCCTACCATCTCACTTCCTAGGCAGAGAGCTGAAGTGAGCTCCAGGAACAGCCCAGGACCCGAATGACTACAGTGTGACTCCCTAGGGAGTCTATTTGTGTTCACTCCAATGGAGAATACCACAAAAGAACCAAAAAAAAAAAAAACAAAACAAAAACAAAAACAAAAACAAAAAAAACAACAAAAACAAAAACAAAAAACAAAAAACAAAAAAAACCACTGAAGGAACTTATTGAAATTATCGGAGTATGCCTGAGGATTCACTTGAGCAGCGAGGGTGATGACTGGCAAGAGATGCATCCCTGGAGTTTCCTCTCAGGTCGACCTGCTGCCCACTCTGCTTCCACTGTGTATGGAGCAGGAGGGAGAGGGTTGCTGTGCTCCTATGCATCCAATGCTCCTCCCATCTACCGACAAGAGAATGATAGTAGCCGTGCCTTGTGAGAGTCTCCTGCAGGTCATCACAGCTTCTCTGATTCCCAGACATGGACGGCCACATCCTGCCTGGAAGGCAGAGTTCCGAATGGGAGTCATGCACTGTCATTGTCGTTTGGGTCCTAGTTCGAGAGCCTGCTGATGGGGTATGATATGGAAGGAAGTGTAAGCAGAGTAAACTCTCCCTTCCCATGTAGGGGTCTGTATAGTAGAGCCTTTGTGTGTGGCTTTGAGTGGATGTATAGTAAAGCCTTTGTGTCTGGGTTTGAGTGAACTGTTTAGCAAAGCCATTGCTATGTTTGGATTAGTGAGTAGAGGCTGAGAAATTGTTTTGTGACTATTTGAACCCTGAAGAGATGTCTCCCTGGAAAGTCTGTACTTGGCATGACATGAGAGCTTGCAGCTGCACAACCTTGGTCCTAAGACACTCCTGGGCAAACATGGAGTTCTTACTTGTGATTATGGCTAGCCATGGTGAAACGGGACTGAGATTTGTGTGGGATGTCTGCTCTCAAGGGCAGCAAGAGTAAGTTAACTTTGGTAGCTGAAACCCTTCCCAGCTCCAATTAACCTTGTATGATGTTTGAATAAAGTAACTGGAGTGAGCTAGCTGTGTGTCAGTCTTTTCCAAGAAGGCTGAACTCCTCTGTTCCTTTAGGAAATGAAGGCTTGGCATCTTGGTGAGCTTCTCTGAGCTCTCCCCTCCCCTCCCCTCCCCTCCCCTCCTTCCTTCTCCTCTCCCCTCCTCTACTCTCCCCTCCTATCCTCTCTCCTCTCCTCCCCTCCCCTCCCCTCCCCTCCCCTCCCCTCCCCTCTCCATCCTTCCCTTGAATGACTTGGAACTCAACTGTGCAGATCATGTTGTGCTCAAACTCACAGAGATTCTCCTGCCCCTACCTCCTGAATGTTGGCATCACTGGCCATTTTAGCATCTTTTGTAAGACAAAGACACGTATCTTTGGTTGTCCTAGGAAAACCAAAGCGTGCTCTCTCTTTTCATATATATAAAATTATATAATGTATAAAATATATAATAAACATATGACACATAATAGATGTAACATGTAACATAATATATAATATGCAATCTATAATACGCAATGCGTAATATACAACACATATATAATATTTATTTCAATATGCTTCATTTCACTGAATTTGGAGAGGAAAGAGCCTTCGGGGATTGTGACGGACCTGCCCTAACAGAGGTTGCTTTGATGACCTAATAAATCAGAACGGCAGCAAGGTGAGACCGACCAGGAAGCCCGAACCCTTCCACTGAGCGCCTGAGGTCGTTCCGAGCACACGGGGCACCATGGGCGCCTCCCTTTCGTCCAAGGAGGAGTGGGAGCGCGAGAGCAGGACCGACTTATGGTGGGCGCACATCCAGGAGGTGTTGAACAAGTGCGACTTCAGCTGGGAGCAGATCAAGCAGCTGCACCAGAGGTTCAGGCTGCTGAGCGGGGACCAGCCCACCCTACAGCCAGAGAGCTTCGACAACATCCTGGACTTGGAGTTCAATCCGATCCGCTCCAGGATCGTCCGCGCCTTCTTCGACAACCGGAACCTGGGCAAAGGGACCAGCGGTCTGGCGGAGGAGATCACCTTCCAGGACTTCCTGACCATCATCTCCTACTTCCGGCCGCTGCGGCCCAGTCTCAACAAAGAGGAGGCGGAGCAGAACCGCAAGGACAAGATGCGGTTCCTCTTCAACATGTACGACCAGGACGGCGATGGGATCATTACCCTGCAGGAGTACCGCCGGGTGGTGGAGAGCCTGCTGTCGGCGCACCCGCAAGTGGAGAGAGACACTGTGCGCTCCGTCGCCAATGCCATCGCCCAGGGCGCCTTGAAGGAGGCGGCCAGGGCGTCGGACCAGCCGCTGATGGCGGGCCAGCAGTATGAGGGCATCACCTTCGAGGACTTCGTCAAGACCTGGAAGAGCCTCGAATTGGAGGTGAAGATGCAAGTCAGCTTCCTGAATCTAGAAGCCACGGTCTTATGCCAGTGACCGGCGGGCTGCCACACCCACACTGGAGAAGCTGCCCCTTGAATCCGGCAGACTCTTGCAGCAGCTACAGGGTACATGGGACTTGATGGATTTCATCTCAAAGAATAAAGATGATCAAAAGAGATGAGCGGGGCGTGGCTGTGCTTGCCTTGAATCCCAGCACTCAGGAGGCAGAGGCAGGCAGGCAGATCTCTGTGAGTTTGAGGCCAGCCTGGTCTATTGAGTGAGTTTCTGGCAGGCCAGAGCTCACACAGTGAGACTCTGTGTCAAAAAAATAGAATGAATAGAACATAAATGTACCAATGGCCAGTAAACACGAAAATCGTAAGCATCCTTTGCCCATCTATCTCATGCAAGGCGCAATGGCTATCAATAAAATAAATGGTGGGTAGGATGCAGGGGCGCGAGGGAAGGAAATATGTACACACGATGACTGGTAGGGATGTAAATTCGTTCAGCTTCTATGGAGTCAATATAGAGAGGTTTCTGGAAAGCCTAGAACTAGAACCATCATATGACCCTGTGGGAAGCCGCCCTCACACTCGCCGTTACAAGATGGCGCTGACATCCTGTGTTCTAAGTGGTAAACAAATAATCTGCGCATGTGCCAAGGGTAGTTCTCCACTCCATGTGCTCTGCCTTCACCGAGTCGACAACTCGGCCGATGGGCTGCAGCCAATCAGGGAGTGACACGTCCTAGGCGGAGGATAATTCTCCTTAAAGGGGATGGGGTTTCGCCATTCTCTCTCTTGCTCTGGCTCTTGCTCTCTTGCTCCTAAAGATGTAAGCAATAGAGCTCTTGCTCTCTTGCGCTCTGGCTCCTGAAGATGTAAGCAATAGAGCTCTTGCTCTCTTGCTCTCTGGCTCCTGAAGATGTAAGCAATAAAGCTTTTGCCGCAGAAGATTCCGGTTTGTTGTGTTCTTCCTGGCCGGTCGTGAGAACGCGTGTAAGATGACCCAGCTATGGATGTACACCCAGAGGACCACGTAGATGCCAAACATCTGCACAGAGTGCAGCATCACTCAGTATTGCCACCTTACAGAACGAGCCCAAGTGTCCCTCTGCAGACGAATGAATGGTTAAAATGTGGTATATATGGGGTCGATTTTATCCATCCATGAAAACAAGAAACAAGCCAGAAACGGAAACACTACTCATTTGTGGATCCTAGAGTTTTATATAGATAACATGAAGTCATAGGATGTAAAATCGCCAAGTAGCCTGGGGAATGAACAGGGAGGAAAGGGGGTGGAGTCACTGTGGTCAGAGTACAGAGCACAGGTGTATGAAATTGTCTCTCGTAACTCATCACTGTGTGCATCAGACAGACCCCGGTGAAGAGAGTACCAGGGCATGCTGTGAGCATGCCATTAGGCTTAATGTCTTCTTGCTTGGTGAAAGAGCAGATTTGAGCAGTTAAAACTAGCTCGTTACAAGTAAAAGTTTGTCAAACCTAGCTGTATCCTCGTTGCTTGGACAAAATACTTAACAGGCACCGTTAGGGGGGAAGAGCTTGTTTGACTCAGAGTTTGAAGGCACAGTCCATGGTAAAGCAGGCCATGACTTTAACTCAGGGTTAAGCTATTTTTTTGTTAGTGGTGTCACTGTGGCATGCATTTGAGTGTCACGTCGTAGCCCAAGATGGCCTTGATAGTTGAGGGTCACCTTGTATTCCCATCCCCACTTCCCAAGAGCTAGAGTTACAGGCATGTGCCAACACGTCAGCTGTGGATGAGAGAGAATCCACAGGGCCCCTCCCCCAGATGAAGAGCTACTGGCGATCACTGGCTGTTGAGGAGAACCCATTTCCTTCTGAGATGAGGTCCCCTTCTCTCCTCACCCCCATAGGTTACCCAATCCCAAGTGGTCAGCCTTAGACTCAGATACATATGTATGATCAACACTGGTGGACTCTGTTGTATTTATGTACACATATATAACAATAATAAAGACATCTTGGATTTGAGAGTTAAGGGGTGGGGGATGGGAGGGACTGGACCAGTCTTGCTCAGGCAGCAAAGCTGTTGAGATATCATGGGTGCAGTGTCCCTGTCATATCTAAAAGACACTATCTTGAAGCAGGTGCCCTTGTCTTCTGCCCTCTTTTCTGCAATGCTCTCTGAGCTTCAGGTGTAGGGGTTGTGTTGTAAATGTATCACTTGGAGATGGACAGCCATGATCCTGTATACCCTGCATTTTGACCAGTCGTGGATCTCTGTGATAGTCTATCTGCTTCAGCTCCTCCGATGAGGTGGGGGAGAGCTACACTAAGCAGGCCAGACTTGTATGCAGGCTCCATCTTTGTTTTGTTTTTGAGAGAGGATTTCTTTATGTAGCATTAGTTTGCCTGGAACTGGACATATAGACAGGCTGGCCTCAAACTCAACAGAGATCTACCTGCTTCTGCCTCTCAAGTCCTGGGGTTAAAGGTATGCACCACACCTGGCCAGGCTCATTTGACAGTCCTTGAAAGAGCTACAACACTTGATATAAGAGAGTCTAGTTTCTTTGTTTCAATAAATAAATAAATAAATAAATAAATAAATAAATAAATAAACCATTGTATCCTATTTTGTATTTATTAGTTAACATTTTGTAGTTATGAGAATTGACCCTAGGCCTTGTGCATGCTGAGCAAGTGCTGGGCCTCCAAGTCCCATCTCCAGCCCCTTCCACACTAATGTGAGCACTTGCTGGTTCCTGCAGGCCTGTTGTTAGCACAGCAGCAGCCTGAGTCTTTAAAAGTCTCCTGCAATAATTTTCTTTTTGTCATTGTAGTTGAGAAAACATTAAAAATGTAGTCTGCCAAATACCCCCTGGAGTTCTAAATTATCCCTAAAAGCTGCTGCTTTGATGAATATGCATGAGTGAAGATAATAATAAATTTGCATACAGGCGCTTGAGTTCCCTGAGGGGCAGTTGTTTCCTTCCTTTCCTTCAAGCAGTTGTGTTGTTGTTTGTTTATTTAAATTTTGGGGTCAAAATCTCAAGTATCCTAGGCTGGCCTTGAACTCACTGTTTTGCCTAGGATGCCCTTCTACCTCCTGGCTCAACCTCCTGAGTGCTGGGAGCATAGGCATGCACTCACAGGCTTGATGCATCTGCTCCGAACCAAACTCACAGCTTTCTGAATGCAGGCAAGCACTTTACCGGCTCAGCCTCATCCCCAGTCCCCAGATCTTTGCTTCAGATCTGAGCACACACAGATAGGATGACTTCTGTTCGTGGGAAGGATGCATATCCCCGAAGGAAAGAGAGCTGGAGAGCACTGTTTCACTACCACTGTCAGAGTCCTCTGGGCAGTACCAGAATCTATGATCTTGCTGGTTGACTGGCTTGTAGAATAAAAAGCATCTCATTGTATGGAGAAACACATTGGTTTCTTATGAAAAAGCCACTTTGGGCTCTGTGAAATCAGCCAACTAGAAAGTAGAGAGTGTTTCTACCAACAAGCAAGCAGACAATAGGTTAGACATTCAAACATTAAACTGAAATTAAATTTAACACGTCCAGGAGGCTCTTGGCTGAAAGAAACTATGGCTTCATGGGGAAAGGGCTTTCATGCAAGGATGAGGACTAAGTTTGCATTCCCAGAGCCCACATAAAGCCAGATATGGTACTGCACACCTATAATCATAGTGCTCCCGAGATCACAGTGCTCCCCAGACCATAGTGCTTCCAGGGATACCTGGGAGGCAGAGACAGAAGAATTCCTTAAAGCTCCAGGGCCTGCTTGCTTGGCATAGCAGAGGCTAACAGCAAAGAGACCCTGTGCCAACATGAGAGAAGGTAGGGACACTTGGTACTGGCCTCTGGCTTCCACATACATGCTGTGGTATTTATAGGCATGAAGATGTGCGTGTGCGCGCTTGTGCACACAGACACACACACACACACACACACACACACACACACACACACGTGGGTGCTGTGACATTATGTGCCTGTTCTCACAGACATGAAGGTACACATACACACACCACATCACACCACACCACACACAAAGACCTTAGAACACCTAGGTTAGACAGGGATCAGCCACAGTTGATGACGGACAGTTTGCTTTTGCAAACAATGTTGACTTTTCATGTGGGCCCACAGATAACCAATGGGTAACAAAAACCAGGCAGAAATAGCCATTTGTCCCTTGGGCCAGAGTCTTGCTCAGCTGTGTCTGTTGGCGAGTCATCCTCAGAGTGTTCGTACAGCACCAATAACTCCCCGTTCAAGGCCAACGACACTGAGATGGTAGGATTTCTTTTTGACGTTTCCCAGGGACATTGTTGACAGATTACTGTGTGCTTGCTTTTATAGTCTGCTGTTTGAGACCTCTGGTGTCCAGCAGTCTCCGGTCACCTTCTTAAACCTCGAGTCTTCTAGGCAGCGCTCCCCATGAGGAGGTTGCCACTGGAAAACAGTCATCTTGTGGGAACCAAATCACCTCAAACAACAATGCCCAGAGCCTTGCAGAATCAGAGTAGAAATAATGACCAGTCAAGCCACAGTGTGACCCAGAGCACTTAATTATGTGGACCTCTTGGCCCTGGTTCCAACCTTCCTTTTTTCCCCTCACATAGTATATAGCCCTGGGTAGCTTGCTAAGGAGACCAGGCTATCCCTGATCTAACAGGGATCCACCTGTCTCTGTCTCTGACGTGTTGGGATTAAAGGCGAGCAGTGCCACACCTGGCCTGTTTCGGTCTTTTTTAATGATTATGTCCATTTACCTGACGACTGCACTAAGGACGTTGGGTCCTCCTTTGTGTTTCCAATGAAGCTGTCTTGAGTAAATTTGTTTTCTGCTTTTCATCAATTTTGGGTTTGATTTTGGGAGTGTGTGGCCAGACTTGATTTCTTGGGACGACAAGTCAGGCTTTCTGTGTTTTAGGGCTCTCATATTGCTGCTTCCTGTCAAGGCCAGTCTGGGGTAGGGGCCAGGGCCTTGGAGTGAAGGTTTAGGTTCACGAGCACAGACTGGAGTTATCAATCAAAAGGCGGTGTGTGCAGTCTGTGGCACACTTGACAGATCCTGTCTGAAACAGTAAGATCACAGCATCTGGGGCTCACTGTCAGCAATGACTTTGGTAAGTCTAATCAAGCTACCTGCCTCATTGGGACCGATTTCAATTATCACTCTGTCTTCTCTCTGTTTTCACTCTTACCACTAGATATTTTTACCTCATGAAGGACATGATATATATTTTTTTCTCTCTTTTTCAGATTTGGAGTCAAGATAGGAGGTGAAAGGTGTTATCTTCAGAAAGGAACAGTTTTGAACTAAATCTTTGATCGTGAGACACCCACCTTCAGAAATAACGGGAGGAGCCAAGGCAAATCCAGAAGAGTACAGGAACGAATGCACTCACCTCACAGTAAAGCATCCTTAGTGGGGTGAAGTCCTCTGTGAAGAGGGAGTGTGGGAAGACGGTGGCTGTGACGCAAAGCTTGTGCCAAGTGGGCATTTAGAGGCAAAACACACTTTGAAAGTAAGGATCATGGGAAGAATTCTTAAAGTTCTTTAAGAACTCTTACAACTTATTGCTCCTCCGTGATTTCATATTCGTGAGGAAGTCTCAGGAACGTACAGTGTGGAAAGACCTTTGGTCGTATCTATCACCTGATTAGCAGAAAGTTCATATTGATTTGAAAAAAAAAAAAACCCTTAGGAATGTAAGGAACGTGGGAAGGCCCATTGTGGGGCCTCAACCCTGGCTAAGTAAACAAGAACTAATTCACCCAGGTGAGAACCTCATTAGTACTAAGAATGTGGGCGAGGCTTCCATTGCAGCAACCGACTTTCATGGCATTGGGAAACCCATACCAGCGAGAAACCTTATGATTGTGAAACTGTAGGGCACAGCTTTTTGTTGGAGTCTTCAACTCCATTGCCATCCTGAAGTTCACAGCGGAAAGAAAACCTGTGAATGGATTTAAGGGACTTGTTAGACCACAGAAAGTCCACACTAATGAAAAACTCTATGAATGCCAAGACTGGGTGGGGCTGTAGTAGCGACCATTGCCTTATGTCTTGCCAGTTACGTCATACCAGTGAGAGACCCTATAAATGTAAGGACCATGGGAAGACATTTGATCATAGATAAAGTCTCGCTGCGTGTAGAAGAACTCACAGTGGCGAGAAACCACACCGGTGTAAAGAGCTTGGGAAAGGTTTCAGTCTTGCTGGTCATCTTACTCAACAAGGGAAAGCTCACACTCATGAGAAAGCTCTTCAGGTGAGAAGCTCTCCAAATGCCAAGACCCAAGACCGTGAGGAGGCTTTGGGTGGTGACTTGCCAACTTGTCTGGGGAACGTCATCAATGTGAGGGATGTGGGGAGATCTCTACCCGAGCCTCACGCCTGGATCCACTTGACAGAACTGATGGTAATAAACCCTGTGGCTATAAAGATGTAGGCAAGGCTTTCCACAGACATCTGATGAGAACATCGACGCTGGTGAACCCGTAGGAAGCTATTGAAGATGCACTGCTCCCCCTCCTTCCAACCGTTTCCCTGGCAACACTACAAATGGAAGCATCAAATCCTTTCCTAACGACTTAAAGTTTCCTGTAGAAATTATAGGTACCTGGGTTTTGTTGAGGTCATTTTGGAAAACCTAATTCCTCCTGTAGCTGTGCATAGAGACCTGACATTCCAAACTACATAGTACGTGCCCCTGGTGATTGCTCTCTTGTTAAAACCTTTTTCCTCCCTGAAGGCCCCTCCTCTCATTGCTCAGTACAGCTCATTACAGTCGCAGAGCACGTTGGCACTGCCCTGCTGTGTCTCTAACTCAAAAAAGTGAAACTTTGCTGCTGTTATTTCTCCGCCTGCGAAATGAGCCAATTCAAGCCAGGTGGGAGTATATAAGGGAAGGGAAATCTTTATTGAGAAGCGGCTCTCCTGCCTGTTCGTTGGTCTTTCCCCCCACCCCCCCAAAAAAACAAAACAAAACAAAACAAAACAAAACAAAACAAAACAAAAAAAAACCAAAAAACCGAGGCCCGGGAAGTCGCCATAGGGAGGGAGCCATAGGGGTGGAGAGAGAAAGACAAACAGTGCGCGCACTTGGGGAGAGAGAAAATGCAGAGAGAGGGAGAGAAGGGGAGAGAGAACCCAGAATGTCTGGATTGTATAGGGCAGAGCCTCTAGGGGAGAAGCCCGGCTCCTGGGCTGGAAAGTTGACGGTAGAGGGCGGGGTATGCCAAGTAGGGGACTGAGGGATGCTGGGAGAATCTGGAGGCCAGGTCTGCTTTAGTAGGTAAACTATGCGCCTCAGCCCCTTGTCTCGGGTCTGAATCCCAACTTTGCCTGTTTTCCTTCTTTACAATTTTTTCTTCCAAATTCTGGCTGAAGCCTGCGCGTGGGCGAGCTTTTCCAATCAGCCGAAGGGCGTATCGGCTTTTTTGAAGTGCCTGCATCCCCCACCTTCCCATCCCCACCACCCACAAAGCTGCGTGCTACACTCCTGCCAGCTTTCTCAGGCTCTAACACTGGAAAGTGTGACTTTCTCTTTCCCTCATCTCCGGGGAATTGTCAAGATTCCCATTGTCCCTGCCTAGTTTTCTCCCAGATTCTAATATAACTGCCCTCGGGTTTCCTTCTGAGTCCATTTTAAAATTATTTTATTAGCAAGCAAGCAAGCAAGCAAGCAAGCAAAAAAAAAAAAAAAAAAAAAATTAGCAAGACCAAGGGACACAAAAGGAGCCCATGGTTTTCCTGGTAACATGGTGCACCCCTCCAGACTTCCCCATGTCCTGAATGTGCTATGCCAGAAACTGATCTCCTTCTGTGCCACAATCCATTGAGTAACACATTGGCGAGCTTTAGCAAGGCACGGGTGGCAGCTTGCCAGGTAACCTCATCCGCCTTGCTAATCTGGCAAATTCAGGTTCATTTGGTTCAGCTTTAATTACTAGTACTACGATTATATAATACATAATAACCTTCGAGGTTCAGGAGTCTCTCCACAAACCATATAACGCCAATCTCAGTGAGACAGACTTGGTTTATTGAGTACACACCTAAAGACTGATTGACCAGAGCAGCAGTTCATGCTCAAGAGCTTAAAGCTGCACACTGGACAGTTCTCAGGGCCGGCTTATAAAGGCTAAAACCACAAAAGCTATAACGAGCTCCCACTCACCTACTGGAAGCACTCCCCGGTGGTCAGCTCTGACTCAAGCCATTGTACACAATCGTGCACATAACATCTGACTTCTTACAGCCTTTGGGAGGTGGCAGAAAGTTTTGTTTCACGTGATTTAGTACAGGATAGTGTCTGTGGTAAAAACCATGGAGGGGCCAGGCCAAAAAAAAAGATTTGGACTAAAAGTTGGTCTTCTTGCTGCCCCGTGGCTCTCAGCCTTTAACCTCAGCACTTGGGGAGGCAGAGGCAGGTAGATCTCTGTGAGTTTGAGACCAGCCTGACCTACAGAGTGAGTTCCAGGATGGCCAGGACTACACAGAGAAATCCTGTCTGGGAAGAAAGAAAAAAGTTGGTCTTCTCACTTCTGTAGGCTTAGATGTTTTTAAAACCTACTTTTAATAAGGTTTTTTAAGTGCTCTAAGCTCCCCTTTAGCCCACCACCCACCAGAGGCCGTGGAAAGGAGCGGTTAATGGAGCAAAGGAGAATGTGGACCTGGTTAGAAAAAGTTTTTTTGGAGCAAATCCAATTTGCATGGTCAGGGTATCAGCACTTTGGTTCACATGAATCAGCAGTGGCAGCTCGATCCACTCACAAACTCCATTTACAAATCAGCAACAGCCGGTAGATCCAGAAGAAACCTTGAGGCTCTGCCAATTGGCATGAGTCTGGGGAAGCAGTCAGAAGCCACTGGATTCCACCAGAAGTTCTTTGATGGCATTACTGTCTATGAAGTAATGACAAACAATGACCAGCAAAGAATGGTAAGGCGAACCAATACCACACAGCATCACCCACTGTCTGTGGGGTTATATTTATACCCTTTCCAAACATCACATATTCTCTCAAGTGTCTGCTATAGTAAAACATCACATGCCCCCTTTTCAGGCAGCTTCCAGAAAAGCACCACATGTCTATTCTCAGCAAAACATTCTCCCATGTGTCTGCTTTAGCAAAACATCCTCTCATAAGACAGTAAAAACATCACATGATACAACTGAGTCTCCAAAGAAACCAACAATTTTTACTTCAAACTTCAAATGATTCAGTTGAGAAAAAAAAATCCCAGCCAGATGGTGGTAGCACACACCTTTAATCCTACATTTTGGAGACAGAGGCAGGTGGAACTCTGTGAGTTCCAGGCCAGCCTGGTCTACAGAGTGAGTGCCAAGACAGCCAGGGATATATAGAAAAACCCTGTCTCAACAAACAAAAAACAAAACAAACAAACACAAAACAAAGAAAAAAGAAAAAGAGAAAGTTAGCATGTTTCTGTCAAGAGGCAATTCATCTGCCTAGTGTCTTATCAGTACTGAAGTTTTGTATAGATAAACTCAGTCAATATTTTATCTTCCGTCCTTGCATCTACAATAAATCAACTATTCCCTTTTATGACTTTAGCTGTCAGATAATGGTTTTACAGCCTAGAGGAATGTTTTTCTTAATCGTAAATCTATACCATGCTTGCTTTCTATCCTAGTGCAAATAGCTTGTGACACATGAAGGATTAGAGAGTCCTAGTTACAGTGTTTCTTATAGAGGATTTCAGAATCACTTGTGTAAGTTTAGGAATTCTATAAAGTCACTACTAGGAATTAAGAAATCATCTATTTGTCTATATAGCATTGCTACAAAAGAGTACAGTCCGTCTTCATTGATCTGCAGAAAATCTGCCCAATAGGGTGGGCTAATGCCCAGGAATTGTTATATTAGTTTAATAATGACAGGAAAGGCATATCAATAGCAAGAATCGGTCCTGAGACAAAGTCTCTCAGGCCTTGTCTCTAATAGCTTATGCATCACAGTCCTGCAGAAGATAGTGGGGCACCTCAGGAAAGTCATCTGCTAGCATTAGCCTCTCTCTCCTAGACGGCTTCTGACATGCATGAGGCCTTAGTGTCAGGCTTTCATGTCCACTACCAAGAATCAACAACAACAAAAAACCCTATATAATTAGGCAAATGAATTTTCCAGGCATAGTGGGTGGTTCACACCTGTAATCCCAGCACTTGGGAGGCAGGGGCAGAGGTGGGAAGATTAGTACAAGTTGAGGCTTAGCCTGGTTTACATAGCAAGTTTCTGACCAACCAAGGCTAGATAGCAAGACCCTGTCTCAAAAACGAAAACAGAGCAGTAGCAAAAAGTGGGTGACTCATACAGAAACATGGACCCTGGGTTCTTAGCTCAGTTGCTTCCTGCTCATCCTTCCTGGATTTCTTCACCCTTCTTGCAGAAGACCAAGGTTGAAGTTGTGTGTTTGGTGTTGTAGGAGATGGCGACACTCAAGGACATGACCATAGGTCTTCAATGAGGAAGAACTGGGGTTGCTGGACGCTGCTGGGAGGAAGCTGTACTGTGACGTGATGCTGGAGAACTTCAGGAATGTGGTGTCACTGGGTGATAGCAGACACTGGTGCTGCAGGTCAAGTCCATGTAGGGTGGTCCTAGATGTGACTGGGGCTCTGGAAGTAGGTTCTGGTTTTCTAGTCATCATATGATTCAGAGTTGGATATGCTCTTCATTTTACAAGTGAAGTGAAAATTAAAGCATGCTAATGTTTTTGTCTTCCTCCAATTGTAATCTCAATTGGTGGGTGGCTGCACATGCAAAATCGTGCCTATACATGCCTACTGAAGTAAGTTGAGGCAGCTGGAGAGAGAGCTCATCAGTTAACCCTTTCTGCTCCTGTAGAGGACCAGAGTTTGGTTCCCAGCACCCATATCAGGTGGCTCATAATCCAGGGGATCCGCCACCCTCTGCTCATCTCCATGGGCACCTGCACTCACATACACATACACTGACATATACACACCAAAAGAAGTATTGTAGAGAGAATCTCTTGTGTACTGTGACAGGAAGCATCACCTGCCAATAAAAATCTGATGGCCTATTAGCTGAGGCAGGAGATTGGAGGTGGGTCTTCCAGCAGGGAGATAGGAACTCTGGGATAGAGTCAGGTGCAGGAGGATATTTGTTCCAAACTCTGAGAAGACAAATGCATGAAACTGAGGAGAGGTAACCAGCCATGTGGCACTCATAGAAAAGAATAGATGGGTTAGTTAAGTTACACGCTAGTTGGAGAGTGAGCCAAAGCTTGTGGCCTAGGCATTTTTTTCATAAATAATAACTATCAGAGTCATTATTTCAGGAACTGGGGCATGAGTGTAAAAAGCCCATGGTACAAAGTATTTAAGAAATGAAATGAAATAGGGTTGAGGCCATAACATGGTCAGCAGGTGCCAAGGCTGATGACCCGAAGTTCAATCCCTGGGGCCTACCAAGTCCCGCCTGCTGTCTCTAACCACCAGTGGCATGAATGAACACACATGTGCACTAGATAAAAATGTAGTAAGACATCAAAGAAATTATAATGGGAATGGGTGGGTAGGGAAGTAGGGGGGAGGGTATGGGGGACTTTTGGGATAGCATTGGAAATGTAATTGAGGAAAATACATAGTTTTAAAAAAATTAAAAAAAAAAAGAAATTACACTGGCCTAGATGTCTGTCTTCGACACTGCCAAGAGAAGTTTGAGAGACAAGGGAGAGGAGGTAATGAAAATAGATGTCTGTCAAAGTATACCAAAGTCTATGCATATTTTGGGTCTTTTCAAAAGATGTCTGTCTTCCTCTGAATTAAATTATCAGTTAGGGAAAGACAAGATTTGATGAAGAGAACACAGTGGAATGCTTGTCTCTGGGGCGTGTTAATTTAAAATATATTCTTCACAGGGCATCAGACCGGGACTCCAGATGGTTTGCTCAGGCTCAAGAGAGAAGACGTGTTTTGGATGTTGACAGTGGTGAGCTGGAGCAGGGAATCTACAGGTGAGAACACTGCAGTGGCTGGTCTATCTTGCTTCTTAACCTGTGCATGCCTTTGGGGCTGGGGTTGGCCAGGGCTGTGTAGCACTCTGGTCCACCCCACTCTTGGCAGCAGTCTCCACATGCACTGGCTCCCATGAAGCTTAGTCACATCATCACCGCTGGACTGCCTAGGCCTGCCAGCTTCCCAGGTAATGACACGGAGACATGTTAACTATGAAATTCTATGCCTTAGCTTACTCGTTCCCAACTAGCTCGTGTAACTGAAATTAACCTACTTATATTTATCTAAATGCAGCCATGTGGCTTGATACCTCTCTTCAGTATTGTACATTTGACATCTTCTGGGTCTGACTGGTGAATCCCCCCCCCCCCCGCTACCTGACTCTTTCCCAGAATTCCCATCTCTGCCCAGAAGTCCTGCCTATCCTCTCCTGACTAGCTATTGGCCATTAGATATTAAACCAGTTAGCAGATGTCTTAGACAGGCGAGGAACACCAAGACACAGCTTCACATGGTGTACAAAAAGATTATCACGACATATCATACTATTCCTCTACATCTGGATGGTTCCTTGTGGATATATACACAGGTGTATGAGAGAGTGCATGCGTGTGTGTGTGTGTGTGTGTGTGTGTGTGTGTGTAGGCCATAGATCAATATTTTCTTTCTTTCCAACTTTAATTTTAAAAATAAACATTTATTTCTGTGTGTGATGAACATACATACTGCAGTGTCACTCACTTGTGATGCTTTGTAGAAGAACTCAAAACTGCTCTCATTAATGTAAGTATGGGAGCTTGCAGCGCTGAGCTTGGCTTCTGGGTTTGTCAGTGAGATGACAGGATACTCAGTGTTAAAGGAAGGGAGCCATTCATTCTCTGGTTCAGTGAAGCCTTAGGGTGTGGTCTTAACTGTATAGCTCCAACATCAGCCAACAGAGCATTCACACGCCCTACCTCTCTCTCTCTGAATTCTCTTTGTGCTTCTAGGAGACAAGAATCCTGAGGAGATGGAGTCTCTTGAGGAAGTGGGATTGAGGCACCTGTCACATGAGGCGCTTTTCTGCTCACAAATCTGGCAGCAGGTTAGCAGGGAGTGAACCAAGGCTCAAGCCTGCATGGTAAACACTGGAGAAACGGGCTTTCTGCTGAAACTAGATGATGTGCATTGTGAAGATGAGGAAGTCAGTAAACATTCCAGTCAAAATTCAGTTCTTCAAGTTCACCACAAATTTTCTACCCTGGAAAATTAAGAGTCCTTACCTCATAGGCGGTAATTTGGACCTACCTTTTTCCTTATATACCTGAGTATATAATATATACTTCTGTGTTTCTCAAAGAAACCAAAATTCTCTCTACACATCACAGCCACACAATCCAACCACTTTAGCCCTCCTGCTGGGCTTCTTCAAAACCACAGGTACATTGATAATTTATACTCTCCTCCTCCCTGCCCCTCCACTTTTTCTCCCCACTTCCTTCTAGATCTTCCACATCAATCTAGATCAATCCACAGGAGGGACAAGTTTTGTTTTGCTTGTTTTTTTAAAAAATTTTATTATTTAGAGATTTATTTTTTTTATTTATATGAGTACACTCCAGCTGTCTTCAGACACACACTCGAAGAGTGCATCGGATCCCATTACAGATGGTTGTGAGCCACCATGTGGTTGCTGGGAATTGAATTCAGGACCTCTGGCAGAGCAGTCAGTGCTCTTAACCGCTGAACCATCTCTCCAGCTCTGTTTGGTTTTCTGTTAAAATGTCCTTGGAAGTATTCTAGAAGCTTACAAGGCATATGAATTAGGTGTCTATGTACATTTCCCAACCCTACAGAAAATATCTGAATAATTTTGCGTGCAGAACCTGTGTTGTGGACAGGACTTCGGTGTGCCATCATGCACAAAAGTCAATCAGGCTTGTCCATCTACAGTGTCTAAAGTTAGACTTGCCTACAGAACATAGTCTAAACAAGCTGGTTAGCTGTGTTTAATCACTGCGATTAGATCTCCTAAGAGGAGGGAGGGGGGAAAGGAGGAAGGAGCCAACAGAACAGATAAAATTACCTCCCCGCCTCAAATAAAGTAAAAACATGCATAGCCCTGGCAGCGAACCTACTTCCTTTCTTCTCAGTGCCTTGCACTTAAACTACGATGGGGAAACGAGTCCAAGCAGAGTCACTGCTCTCAGCATCTCACAGGAACCCGGATGCTACTTCCAGCCTCTCTGCTCATGCTTTGCAGCAGTGCACCAGGACAAGACAGATTTGCTAAAGTGCATGTAATCACCAAAGATGAAGGCTCCTGGGCTTTTAATCTGTAATGTTTCTAAGACTGTGTCAATGTAAACAACAAAAGGAAGAAGTTTTGCAGAACAAAAGTGATGTACACTTGATGGTCTGATCAAGTTAAATATTATTCATAGCATATAACCTAGTCCTTGCTCTCGCTGTTTCTATGGCTTGGGCTTTGTGGCTCCTTCCAAGGCTCGGCTATGTCATTTGCTAAGGGATCACCTGGATTAGTAGTCCTTAAGAAAGCCTGGATTGACTGCAGAACTGCACATCTGTAGTGCCAGGGCCCGCTTATCTTTCAAAATATCCAAACATAGTCTCCCCGACTCCAACTAGGAGGATGAAGATTGGCGCTTTAGGTGCTGCTGTTGGGTACGTGTCTGGAAGGGATAGTTATGCCTAAAAGTCACTCCCTCAAAATTGCAATCCTGGGGCTCCCCTGAAGTGGCCACATGAAAATAACAGGTGCTGCTCTTATTGGGTTCTGCTTTAAAGCCAGGAACTGGTCCTGCCAGAAAACTCTGAGTTTCCCTGATGAGCCTGTGGGGGCACCCCGGCTGTCTTTTGCTACTACTCTGTGGGTTCTTTCTTCCAGCCTTCTCCACCCTTGCAACCCTGTAACACTAGATAAGAGAGGAAAAAGGAGAGGAAAGTGATCCCTAAATAAGGTGGGGGGGGTCAGAAAGGGGGTGATGTTATTGATAGACTACTTCCTGCTGATTAAGGGCATCACATTTCTTGGGGGCAACTTTGATCTCTGCCATTCGTCTTGCTGTTTCTTCTTTGCACAGGACCACTTAACAAACTTTGACCAACAGCAGTCAAAGACCAACAGCTAACAAACTGCCAACAACCCCACTGAACAGCCACCAAAAGCCAACCTACACCCACCCCTCTCTGAAAAGTCCCCCGAATTCTAAACATCACACACGCACAGAAACCACCTGCAGCTGGCAAAATCACGCCTCTGCTAGAGCAGGAGGCAAATCCCAGCTGCTGTGGACCGTCTGAAGCAGCCTCATATTCCTCACCTGGGGCTAAAATCAAAACATTCCTATAGTATTTCTGTTTTTCAAAGAAACCAAAACTCCAAAATTGTCACAACAATCATATCATGTAAAAACTAGTCTTTTTCCTTGCTACTATGTATACCTGTTACAGCATCTCCGCTGTGCCACACACATACGCCGAGATTTTGTTTGGATGAAAAAAACTTTTGCTAGTGGTCCTTTGGGATAATTAAAAACAAACAAACAAACAAACAAACAAACAGACAGACAGACAGACAGACAGACAGACAGGGCTGAGAGATGGTTCAGCAGTTAAGAGCACTGACTGCCAGAGGTCCTGAGTTCAATTCCCAGCAACCACATGGTGGCTCACAACCATCTGTAATGGGATCGGATGCCCTCTTCTAGTGTGTGTCTGAAGCTAGCTTTTTTTTTAATTGTACTTTATTTGTACTCACATAAATAAAAAAAGAAATAAATCTCTGAAAAATAAACAAAACAAAACAAAACAAACAAACAAACAAACAAAAAAAACCAAGCAAACCAAAACTTGTTTCTCCTGTGGATTGATCTAGATTGATGTGGAAGATAGAAGGAAGTGGGGAGAAAACTGGAGGGGCAGGGAGGAGAGTATGAATTATCAATGTACCTGTGGTTACATTGAAGAAGCAGCCTAGCAGGAGGTTAAGTGGATTGTGTGGCTGTGATGTGTAGAGAGAATTTTGGTTTCTTTGAGAAACACAGAAGTATATATTATATACTCAGGTATATAAGGACAACGGTAGGGCCAAATTACCGCCTATGAGGTAAGGACTCTTAATTTTCCAGGGTGAAAAATTTTCCACGTGGGACGTGTCAAGTTCAGAGGCAGCATGGTGTCATGGCACACACGTTAGCCCAGCATTTGAGAGTGTGCAAGACTGAGGCAGGAGGACCATCGTAAATTCAGTATGGATTGTACAGTGCGCACCAGTGTCTCGCAGATTAAATAAAAAGTTCCGCAGAGGGCTAGGGAAGTACCTGCGTGGCGCACACACACACACTCCAGAGAGGCTATATACTAGGAGAAACGAGTGTAAGATCCGCCTCTCCGCATTCACTACCGGAAATGTAGTTCAACTGTTCCACAAACACGCAGGCACCCGGGAGAGCTGACGCGGAGATTTCTGGGAAGTGTCGTCCAGGGTCTCTGCGCATTGCGCGTGCGTCTGTGAAGGCCGGCGGACGCCGAGCATTCTGGGAAGCGTAGTTCAAATTCTCGGAGCATTGCGCGTGCTTCTGTTGTGCGGGCTGATGCGAAGCATTCTGGGAAGTGTTTCCCAGGTGGTTTCTGTTAGCATCCGCTCCCCTTGTCCTCCCTTGAGTCTCCTCTCTCCCACACCTTCCTCGACTGATGCCTGGATCTGGAGGTTTGCAGGGTTGGCGGCGGGCGGCCGTAGGGGAGTCGGCTCCAGGCTGGCGAAAGGGAAGCGCAGGGCGCCCAATGAGCCTCCCTCCATCCCACAGATATCATCGCACTGATAGGGTCTCAGCGCGTGGCTCAGTCAGCCTCCTGCCTCAGCATCCGGTGTGTTGCGATGACAGGTGTGAGCCCTCACACCTTCCTTCACTGCTGTCTGGAATTGGGGTGCGAGGGCCATGTTGATAGTGTTGTTTGAGGCATTGATGTAGCTAGTGTCACCCTGCCCTGAAGGTTCTAGGACTCACACCTACACTGCAGAGAATCGGGATGGGTGGAGATTTGTCGAGAGCCTGTCATGTAGAAGGATAAACGGACACGTCTATGGCTTTCCACGATGTCAGATTTTGCTGAACGACAAGAAAGTCATAAGCTGTGTCAGTTTCGTTGGCTGCAATTTGCCAAGGAATCTCGATTTCTCCTGGTGGTTGGCCATTAATCACAGGTTCTTTTATTCCAAGCTTAACATAGCTAATGATAAATTTCAGACCACGAGTCACCTGGCACACAGTTATACACACTCGTGAGTTTATTATCACAGGATGGATCATTGGAACTGGACTTGGCTCCTGGCATGTGACCAGGCTACTGAGCAGTGTGCCTGCCACATACCGGTCCCTTGGTGAAGAAGTAACGTGATATGGTTGGTGCGCTTATGTTTTATGTTACCAGGCTGGCTTTGAACTCACAGAGATCTACCTGAGTGCTGGGACTAAAGGCTAGTCGATATCTTTTAATAGCACAATTGAGTCGCCTGGCTATGACTGTGTAAACAAGACATGGATTTCTTCTTGGCACTTTTATCCAAGATAGAGTAACTCAGATCAAGACTGTTGCCGCATAAAATTCAAAACTAGTCATAGCCTGAAAGCTGATGGTCCAAACAACACAGCTCCCTGCTCAGCATGCTCCCAAGATGGTTTGATCAGCCGGGCAGTGGTGGCACACACCTGTAATCCCAGCACTTGGGAGGCAGAGGCAGATGGATTTCTGAGTTCGAGGCCAGCCTGGTCTACAGAGTGAGTTCCAGGACAGCCAGGGCTGCACAGAGAAACCCTGTCTTGAAAAACAAAACAAAACAAAAAGCCAAAAAAACCCAAAAAACAAAAAAGGAAAAAAAAGATGGTTTGATCAAGTGTAGCCCCTTACCTCTAACCCTACCCCCATTACAGATTCAGGGGAGGAAGGAGGAAGTGGTGGTCTGTTGACCAAGCATATCTAGGTGCATCAAGCCAAGTGTATTTCCTCCTGTTAAGGCGTAGCCTTTTAAAATACAAGTCTGTTTTATTCTCGCTTTTTCTTTCTAAGACTTTTTGTATGGGTCATATATGTGTACCATTACATGCATGTGTTGATACATATATGCTTCTGAATGCTTTGTACATGAGTGCTGGGATTCAAATTCAGGTTCTCCTGCTTTTCTTTAATAATTTGTTTTCACAATGACAATTTGTGTGTGTGTACACGCGTGCATACTCACATGCAACACTGAGCATGTGCAGGATGGAGGAGACCTCTCAGGAAGAGTCAGTCCTAGAGACTGAACTCAGGCCATCACTTGGTGACAAGTACCTCTCCCTGGAGATCTATTATCACGTGGGCTCTTTACCTTTTGTTTTTATTTCCCCCTGAGATAGTTTTTCCGTGTAACCCTGGCTGTCCTAAAATTTGCTGTTAATCAGGCTGGCTTCAAACCCACAGAGATCCTCCAGCCTCTGCCTCCTGAATTCTGGGTTAAAGGCCTGGGCCTCCACACTTGGCCCTCTCATTAGCTTTTGGGTCTTCTCTGTTAGAGCAGACACGAAAGCTTTGGACCATTCTTTTCAGGAGATCATAATCTCTTCTTGTGAGTACTAATATCTTTCCAGCTGTCCAGCCTCTCACTGGGGGCAGCAGGAGGTCCCTCCGGACCTTCTTTCTGTCCCCACCAATAATGGTTAGCCCTGGACACCTTTTAGGAAGGAGAAGATTGTCTCCAGCTTGGTGGGCAGGAGGGGACAGTTCAACTGCTTTGTCAGGAATGGCCTTCCTATTTCATGGCTTCTCTCCTTCCACAGCCTGATCTCTCAACAAGGACTGAGTGGAAGGTGAGGTCCTGACTCCTTCAGCAAGGCTCCTGGTGAGTGTGGCCTGGCATTGTTGTTGTTGTTGTTGTTTTGAGGTGGAGTCTCCCCATGTAGCCCTGGCTGTCCTGGAATTCCCTCTGTGGACCAGGCTGGCTTCAAACTCAGGGAGTCACTCTTCTCTCCTTCATGTCAGTCCCGATGATGGGATTAAAGATGTATGTCACCACGTCTAGCATGTTTTTCTTATTTTAATGATGAAGTCTTGGTGTCAGGGTCATGAGGGACAATCAAAGAAAGAGGGTCACTCCAGGACGAGATAAGGCCTCGCCGGTGGCAGCAGGGAGGTCCAGCCCCTGACGACTGAACGTCAGACAGCCACGCAGAGGCGTATTTATTTATTGACTGTCACACACAGTTACTTTTAGAGTAAAATAAGTTCCTCACACCAATTGCTGGATCTGCTCTCCGTGTTTCCTGAAGGGGCTCCTCACCCCGGCGGTCTCAGTCCTTACTGTGCACTGTTTGCAAAACTCAGTAATGCAAGATGCTCCCGGGTTGCCAGGACTGTCCTGTGACCAAAGTCGTACAAAAGCTGTAAAGTTCCTTCAGAAAAACAACTCAGTTTTGTTTGTTTGTTTTGTTCTGTTTGTTTGTTTTTGAGACAGGGTTTCTCTGTGTAGCCCTGGCTGTCCTGGAACTCATTCTGTAGACCAGGCTAACCTCTAACTCTGAGATCCATCTGCCTCTGCCTCCCAAGTGCTGGGATTAAAGGCGTGTGCTACCACTGCCCGGCGAAAAACAACTCTTATAGGTAACAAAAAGCAATCACTTTTTCCTTCAGTGATTTCTTCAAGGTCTAAGACCTTTTTAAAAACAACTGTTTTTTTTTTCCCCCTCTACAATGAAGAGCTTGAGTCAGGGTAGATAAGTCAATGTTTAAAGGTTGGGTTGGAACTTGTACAGCCCAGATCCATATAACTCTTGGATATATTCTCACTAAGGCACAGAACCGCCTGGAATTGTAATCAGAGTTTTAGAGCCAGAGTCCTTAGGGAACCCTAGTAGCTTTGGCTCGGTCACCTATCCTAATCCGACCAGAGACAAGACATGGCTAAGAGAAAGGTGATGGAACTACAGTGGCTGCATTGGGACTTACAAAGGAAGGGGTCCAGTGAGCTCCCGCTCCGACTCTGTGGTACTGACCAGAACTTTAGGTTTAAATAGGGGAGCGGGCCTGCAGGATGCGGGAGATGTAGGGTCCTTGCTGCTGGGCTTGATGGCCTGTGTTCCACCCCCAGAATGGACGTGGTGAGAGGAGCCAGCTCCTGCTGCAGGAGACCTCCCCCCCCCCCCATGTCCTGCGTGCACATTCTAAATAGACATAATGAATAGGAGAAGCATTGGAGCAAATGTGTGCATAACACAGCAACCTTGCTGGGTCTCCCTGTCCTTTTTTTGACCCAGATCCATAAAAGTGGCTTGATACATAGTTAATTGCTGGCATTGCCTAGGGGGACGCCTGATTAGTTAGAGGGTGGCCCTTCTCTTATCAGAGCTAACTTCCTATCTTAGGGGGGTGATGGTCTGTCCGTCTGTAGTCAAGGTGATGGCTGGTTTGGGACAGTGACTTGTCTTGATGCCTTCAGATAAGAGTGCTGGGCCCTGGTACCCAGTGTAGGTTTCCTCAGAGTGCTGGGCCCTGGTACCCAGTGTAGGTTTCCTCAGAGTGCTGGGGCCCGGTACCCAGTGTAGGTTTCCTCAGAGTGCTGGGGCCCGGTACCCAGTGTAGGTTTCCTCCAAGTGTTTCCTTTAACTCTGACCTTTCTCCGCTCCTATATCTGCCTCTCACCCCTTTCACCAGTGCCCGCTTCTCTCTGTGACTCCTGTCCATCTCTTTTTGTCTTTAGAAGCAGCAGAGAGACAAGGCTTGGGATGTTGGCTCTGGGGTGAGGCTGGGTTCAGGAACCCCACCTGCCTCTGCTTTCACCTGCGCGTGGGTGCAACAGCTGCCATCTTTGTTGGTAAGAATGCCCTAAAACACCAGGTACCTCACCGAGGGAGTTGCCTGCGCATGCTCATTTGCTTCCCATCATAATCTTGGGACCGACGTTCTATCTCTGTCCTTTTTATAGCCAAGGATGCTCACAGCAGCTTAGGTGTTGGGACCGAGGCCACACAGTAGCTTCTCCTTTGCAGGGATGTGTGAGGAACCTTCGTGGGGCAGTGTGCTAGCATGCATGTGCTACTCGGGTCCCGGTGTGCCAAACACTAGCACATTTCTAGCCCTTATAATGACTTTTGAGATAGGGTCTCACTGTGTGATCCAGGCCAACTTGAACTGAAAGCAATCCTCCTGCTTCAGTCGCTCCTGAATGCTAGAATTGCAGGTGTGTGACATCCTACCAAGCTCTTGTTTCTGTCCAGCAGTGATAACTCCTGTAGTCTGTTAATTCTAATTACATTGATTATAATGATGTGATTACCTGCATCTCACAGAGGCAGAGACTTTATTCCGTTTTCTCTGTATCTACGGGTAGTCTTTCATGGCTCTCCTCTTAGCTGGACGGGTTTGCAGACCTTATGTCTTTGGAAGCTGGCCACCCACGCAGCCTGCTTTTTAGAGTGCTGACGTGAGCACCATTTTCTACTGTCCCAGGGTGAAAGGCAGATTCAGAGACAAGAGAAGGGTGACTGCTGGAAGCACAACGGTTGTGTGTGTAGCTGGGCAGGTCGCTCTTGGCCAGGTGCTGGCAGCTGCTGGGGTGCATGGTGTTTGAGTCAGCCTCCCTGAGGAAGGAACACAGTGGCCATCTACTGAAGGCAGCCACTGCGCTGCTCATACCCTGGCCGGGCTCTCATGGTTTTTTTCTTTCCACTTCTTTCACTGTGCCTTCTTAAGACCCAGCCATCCCCCAGGAGGACAATGACCAAGGTCAAGGTGAGTTGGGCTGTTGGTCTCTCTTCCGTTTGCTGGCTCACTTGTTGAGTGGATGTGGCTGTCTAGAGGCACACTTATGCCACAGCCTGGCGTGCATGTGGAGCTCAGAGGACACCATGTGAATCTCTCCCCTCCACCCTCAGTTTACAAGGCTTTGTGGCAAGCACCTTCACCCCTGAGCTATCTCACTGGCCTTAAATTCTCATCTCTTTTTTCAGAGCCAGTGGCTCTCAATCTTCCTTTTAATACAGCTCCTAATGTTGTGGTAACCCCAAACCATAAAGTTACTTCCATTACTGCTTCATAAGTAATATTTTGCCACTGCTATGAACTGTAGTGTAAATGTCTGGTATACAGGATATCTGGTATGTGACCACTGTGAAAGGGTTGTTCAACCCCCAGAGGGCTCGCGTCCCACAGGTTGAGAACCACAGCTCAAAGGTTCTACTTCTCTCCTTGCTTCTTAGGAAGTATTAAGGAGAATTGTTCACATTTGAGAAATTCTTGGGTGCCAGATGTTAACCACCCCTGTTTTCATTATTTTTATCACTTTATAATTGGATGAATGAAGCAATAAAAACAAGGGCTCTGGAGATGGCTGATGCTTCAGAGCATCCACTACGCTTCCAGAGGACCCACGTTTGGATCCCAACACCTACATCAGGTGGCTCAACCTACCTGATCAGTGACCAGCCTGTCACTCCAGCTCCAGGGAAGCTGTCACCCTCTTGTGGCCTCTCAGGACACTAGCACTCACATATAGATACACAGCCACACACACATACAGGTAGTGAAAAATAGTAAAGATTTTAAAAAATAATAAAAATGCTGAGCATTTTTAATCCCAGCACCTGGAAAGCAGAGGCAAGTGGATGTGTGTGAGTTCAAGGCCAGCCTGGTTTACATAGTGAGTTCCAGGACTGTCAAAGAGAAACCCTGTCTTAAAAAAACAATAGCAAAATACTAACTACTATTACTGCTACTACATATGATTGGGTGAACAGGCACAGACGAGAAAAGCCCATGACGCCATCGTCCAGGTTGGGACTCTCTGCTATACACAAAGTTAGAGAAGAAAGAGCGGGAGAATATTTACCATACGGATGCTAAGGAATGGAAGTACGGGGCCGACAATTAGCTTAGGCAGAACACTTGCCTCGATTGTTCAGCGCACTGGCTTTGGTCCCCAGCAGTGCAGAACCAACACTTAGGAGAAAGGTAGGCAGAGTACCAAAGAGAAACAAACATGGGACTAGGGACATAGCTTAACCGGTAGAGTGCTTGCCTTGCACGCAAGAGGCCCCAGGTTCAGTTCCCAGCACCACATACTCCAGTCTTGACACCACATCCTTGTGACCCCAGCACTGAGGAAATGGAGGCAGGAAGATTAGAGAAGTGCAGGTCATCCTTGGCTACACAGCAAGTTTGAGCTAGCCTAAGCTATGAGACCCTGTCTAAATAGATAGATAGATAGATAGATAGATAGATAGATAGATAGATAGAAAATAAACATGGTTAGTAAATAGTTGAAAAATGTATTATTTTAGTGATCACAAAATAAATAGAAATATCAAATTGTCTTTCACTGATTTAAACAGCATTTTTTTTTTCCCCACATTTACTTTGAGCATGTGAGCATACTCAAAGAACAACCCATAGGAGTCGATCCTCTTCTTCCATCATGTGGTTCCCAGGATTTGAACTTGGGATGGCTGGCTTAGCAGCAAACTCCTTCACCCACTGAGTGCCTGTTACTAGTACAAATTTTTGTTATGGGTTGTTCAGTGTTGTCAATGGCATGAAGAACCAAGAATTCTTATGTTCATTTTGGGGAAAGCATACTGATAGCAAAAAAAGGAGGAGGAGGAGAAGGAAGAGGAGGAAGAAAAAATAGTTACCTCAGGCATTATAAATTAAAAATTGCATATTTGTTGACATTGCATTTTTAACATATAAGAATAGGGACTTTATGTAAAAAGTGGTCCTTCTGTGATTTCTCTTTTTTGTTTTATGTTTTTAAGACAGGGTTCCATCCTGTCCTGGAACTCAATATGGCTTCAAACTGACAAGTCACCCTCCTGTCCAGGCCTCCCACATGCTGGAATTACAAGCCTTGTATAGGGGGTTATATGGTCCAGTTTATGACGTGCTGGGGGTGGGACCCAGGGCTTTGTGGATGCCAAGCAGGTACCCCATGGCCCAAGCCCCAGCCCAGCCACAGCTACCCTCTGTTGAGAGACTTAGGTGACATGTGCTTGCTGTCACAGGAGATGGTGACCTTCAGGGACGTGGCCGTGGTCTTCAGTGAGGAGGAGCTGGGGCTGCTGGACGCTGCTCAGAGGAAGCTGTACCACGATGTGATGCTGGAGAACTTCAGGATGCTGCTCTCAGTGGGTGAGGACGGGTGTAGCAGACGATGGCTCCCATGATGTCTCTGTGATGCTGGCTGTATATGCAGCTCTTGAAGGGGCACCCGGAGTTTTAATCATTGTCAGGCACCGAGCTGGGTCATTCTAGTGCCCCGGCCCCAGCTCATTTGTGTGGTTCGTACATGGACCACAGTGGGCAGTGTGATGCCGTGGTTTTATGCCTTCTCTAATTGTAATCACCTCCACACATGTAGTGGATAGGTGAACATTTATTTTTTAACACTAAAAATCTTTCTGGGGCTAGAGGGATGGCTCAGGGTTAAGGGCTCTGGCTGCTCCTTCAGAGAATCCTAGTTTGGTTCCTAGCACCCACATGGCAGCTCCCAGTCGCCTGTAACTCCAGTTTCACAGAGATCTGACTCCCTTGTCTCGCCCCCACAGGCACCAGACATGCACATGGTGCACAGACACACATGCAGGCAAAACACCATGCCCATAAAAGAAATAAACCTTAAATTAAAAAAGAAATCACTTTGCGTGTGTATGTTTGTATGTTTGTGGATGCATATTGCCGTGGCATACATATGGAGGTCAGAGGTCAGCGTGTGGGAGTTGGTTCTCTCCTTTCACCATTCGGGAATTGAACTCAGGTCTTTGGACTTGGCAGCAGGTGTCTTTCCACTTAAAGCTGATTTGCTTGCCCTTTATGAACAATTTTTTTTTTTACAAAATAATAATAATTAAAAGAAGGGTAGAAAAGCCACACATGGCCCTGCACAATTTTAATCCCAGCACCTGAGAGGCAGAAGCAGAGAGGCAGAGAGAGAGGCAGGAGGCAGAGAGAGAGGCAGAGAGGCAGTGACAGAGGCAGTCTCTGAGAGGGTAAGGCTATCCTGGTCTACCACATAACAAGTTCCAGGACAGCCCAGGCTACACAGAAGGACCCTGTCTCCAAGGGTCAGTGGGAGGGAGCCCTTGGTGGTAACTTCTCATTGCAGTAAAACTTATAGTTTATTGCCAAAACCAGTGTGAGAGATTGCAGGAAGAAAACGGTGTGTGTCGTGGGTGTGGGTGAACATGTGTGCAAGTGTATGTGTGAGTGTGTGAATATTTGTGTGAGTATATGTGTGTGAACATGTGAGTGTGAGTGTATGCAAGTGTGTATATGTGTGAGTGTATATGCATGTGTATATATGAGTGTTTGGTAAGTGTGTGTGAATATGTGTATGTGTGTATATATATGAGTGTGTGTGTGTGTCTGTGTGTATGTGTGTGTGTATGTGTGTATATATGTGTGAGTGTGTGTGTGTGCGTGTGCGTGCGTGTGTGTGTGTGTGTGTGTGTGTGTGTGTGTGTCTGGTGATACAGATTGAATCTAGGGCCTTGAATGTGCTTGTGAAGACATATTCCAAACACTGTTTTTACTTTTTATCTAGGTCAGGGTTCTATGACAATCCAGGCCGATTTAGTACTTACTGTTTCCTGGGCAGCTTTGAACCTGTAACCCTCCTGCCCCAGCTTCCCAAATGCTGGAATTACAGGCCTGCACCACCAGTCCTGGTGAAAATGGACCTTTCTAATATTCATGCTAATGTCTGCATCTTTTGTCTTTTACATAAAACATTTCTTTTGTTATGGCACAATTAGAATATTAGGAAGCAGGGCAGAGACAGGAAGATCACTATGAGTTTGAGACTAACCTGGGGTATAGCATGAAATTCTTGTCTCAAAAACTAGCAGAGGCAGGTGGATTTCTGTGAGTTTGAGGTCAGCCTGGTCTACAAAGTGAGTTCCAGGACAGCCAGGGCTACACAGAGAAACCCTGCCTTGAGAAACAGAACAGACAAACAAAAACAAGTTTGGAAAACATGATGGTGTATGTGTTTGTGCACACAAGTGTGCATGTGGTGTGTGGGTATGTGTGTGTGTGTATGTGAGTGTACATACATGTGATGGTATGTGGCACCAACGCATGTGTGTCATAATGTGCTTGTTGAAGTTGGAGGACAACTTGTGAGTGTCGCTTCTCTCCTTCACCCGTGTGGGACCCAGGAATGGAACGTAGGCCGTCATCCTCAGCAGCATCTGATTTTACCTTCGGAGTTATCTTGTTGACCTGCTCATGATTTACTTCAACTTATTAAGTTTTAGTATGTGTGTGTTTATCTGTGGGTCTCCACAAAGGCCAGAAGAGGGTATTGTATTCCCTGTGCTATAGTTTACTGCCTGTGGTGAGCCACCCAGTTGTGGGTGCTGGGAACTGAACTGGGGTCCAATGCAAGAACAGGAAGTGCTCTTAACTGCCGAGCTGTCTCTTCAGCCCCCAAGAGTTAATTTTAAATAAACCTCTGCATAGAGCTTCAGACCACCCAAGCTGTCTACCCAGTTTCAGAGAGTTCCTGAGCTTTGAATGGTGAAGATGTCCACTCGTGGCGGTGACCCTGCAGGTGCAGACAGTGAGGCTCTGAGTCTGTCCTGTCTAGCTTGTCATCTTGGTTGGGCACAGTGTTGGCACCAGTGCCAGCCTGTTCCAAGGCCACAGAGAGACTTGTCTGGGTCTGTACTACCCCAGTGCTGCTGTCCTGGGATTTTATCCTCAGTTCTCTACTCTCAAGGGCTCCTTTGGGTGTCAACCACGTCATGGCTTCCAGCGACTAATGTACCTATGTGACTTATTACTTGGTGAAGTCAAATCTGGGGCTTACAGTATCCCGTGTGACTGTTCCTCCCTCCCATATACCTATGTAGACATGGCCTGTGACTTCTTACCCTGCCAGTCATTTCCACTCACACTGGTGTCCTTGATGTATCCACACATGCTCTCACTTCCTTGCCTGCTTTTAAACCGTCATGAATGTTTTGCCAGGTGGTGGTGGCGCACGCCTTTAAGCCCAGCACTTGGGAGACAGAGACAGGCAGATCTCTGAGTTCAAGGCCAGCCTGGTCTACAGAGTGAGTTCCAGGACAGCCAGGGCTACACAGAGAAACCCTGACTCAAAAAACAAAAACAAAAACAAAACAACAAACAAAACAATAAAAAAGAATGTTCTTAACCTGGGACCCTCCTGACCTCTCCCTGGGTTCATGCTGGTCTCGTCTAAGCTCTTACATCATACAAGGGGCCTTATCGTCCTCTTCCCTTCCCCTGTCCTGTTTTGTTGTCTGTCTGACCATTGATGGCTGTGTGCAGTTCTACAAGGCCTTTGTCTCACTGTGTTCCCCTGCAGCGTGGGCTCAGGAGGGGACCTGTGGAGGGCAGCTGTGCTGTGCATATCTATTGAATGAATGAATGAGTTAATAATGGCTGTGTGTTGCTGGGCAGTGGTGACGCACGCCTTTAATCCCAGCAATTGGGAGGCTGAGGCAGGCGGATATCTGAGTTCGAGACCAGCCTGGTCTACAGAGTGAGTTTCAGGACAGCCAGAGCTATACAGAGATACCCTGTCTTGGGAAAAAAAAAATGGCTGTGTGATTTTCTTCCAGTTAGACAGGGAGGCACCTAATGGTTGGCAAAGTTTAAAATGTATAATCAAAGCATAGTATAGAATAGGTTTTTTTTCTTTTGACAACTTCACATCAAGACATTTTTAAGATGTCTAATTTTAATTTTCTTTCTTTTTTTTTGGTTTAATTTTAATTTTCTAGGTGCCTTTTCAGATAGATAAGTAGATAGATAAATAGGTAGGTAGGTAGGTAGGTAGATACATACATACATACATACATACATACATACATACGTACGTACATACACAGACACACAGATGTTACAATTCATTGTCTGAACACTGTAGCCCCCAGCATCTGTAACCAAAGATGTGGGCACAAAGTCTGTGTTTAGGTGTCTGCACTACAAAAGTAATAGTAGTAACCCCACAGGCTTACGTGGCTTATAAACAAGGAAACCCGGCTCTGGAGAAATGGTGAGCTCTTGCAGAAGACCCGAGCCTTCCTACCCACATCCCGCGGCTCATGTTTGTAACTCTAACTCCAAGGAATTCAATGCTCTATTCTGACCTCAGGGGTGTGTGTGTGTGTGTGTGTGTGTGTGTGTGTGTGACACACACATGTTCTTTCCTCAAAACAGCTGCTGAGAAGGAGAGGTTAAGAGGCTGGTTTTGTTCTTAGCATACACACGATGGCTCACAACTGGCTCTAGTTCTGGGGGATCGCGACCCCCTTCTGGCCTCGGTGAGGACTAGGCACATATGCGGCAAACAGACGTGCAGGCAGGCAGACACTTACACACATGAAATAAAAACAGAAATGCACACGCAGAACTAGCCTTACTGTTCTAGCAGCTTGGAAGTCCAAGTTCAAGGCACCAGTAGACCTGATGCCTGATAGGGGCTGCTCCCAGGGCTGCCTGCCTCTTCTCGCTGGGTCCCCTTGGGTGGAAGGGCAAGGAGCCTTTATGGACCTCCTTTATAGTCATTAACCCATTCTTGGAGTCTCCAGGTGCAGGACCTAACTGCCTCCCTGATGCCATCCTCCCAGGGCTCAGGATTTTGGCCATCTTAAAGAGAATGTCTTTTCCCGTGGCTTTCCCATGGCACACTCAGTTGGTGGGGAGGTGTTGTCTGTTTTGTTGTGGCATTACTGAGGGTGGACCTAGGGCCTCACAGGTACTAGGCAAAGCTACTGAGCAGCCTCCGAGGCTTTTAAAAGACCACTTTTTTCTTCCTTCTTTGCTTCCTTTACTTTTCTTTTCTTTCCCTCCCTCCCTCCCTCCCTCCCTCCCTCCCTCCCTCCCTCCCTCCCTCCCTTCCTTCCTTCCTTCCTTCCTCTTTGAGACAGGGTTTCTCTGTGTAGTCCTGACTGTCCTGAAACAGGCCAGGCTGGCCTCGAACTCACAGAGATCGGCCTGCCTCTGCCCCCCCAAGTGCTGGGATTAAAGACACGTGCCATCACACCAGCTTGCTCTTTTTGAAATATTTTTCTTGCTTTGGAGATAAGAAAATCTTAATTTGTCACTTACCTGTGATACTCTGTAGAGCTTATGATGGTTCTCGTTGGTTCTCATTGTTATGTGGTGAATGGGAGCACTGACCTTGGCTTCTGGACGTGTCCTGAGATGACAGGATCCTGGGTGTTAAAAGGAAGGGAGCCGTTCATTCTCTGGTTCAGTGAAGCCTTAGTCTGTGGTTTAACTGTATAATCCAACATCACCCAACAGAGCATTCACACGCTCTACCTCTCTCTCTGAATTCTCTTTGTGTTTCTAGGAGACAAGAATCCTGAGGAGATGGAGTCTCTTGAGGAAGTGGGATTGAGGCACCTGTCACATGAGGCGCTTTTCTGCTCACAAATCTGGCAGCAGGTTAGCAGGGACCTAATGAAGGCTGGAGACTGCAGAGTAAGCATCAGGGAAACTGGCTCTCCGTTGAAGCGAGATGATGCACATGGTGCAGACAGGAAGTACAGCAAACATTCCGGTCAGAAACCATGGCTCCAACTCCACTGTGGAACAGATGGTGGTGAAGAACCTTACAGAGAGGAGAGGAGCGAGAAAGACTCTTGGGACTCTCCTCTGCAGGCTAACGGGCGACCCCCCGCAGGAGAGAAGAGGTATAGGTGTGAAAAATGTGACCACGCCTTCTGTCGGTTATCGGGTCTCCAAGCCCATCAGGTGAGGCACACTGGAGAGAAGCCATACAAGTGTGAGGAGTGTGGCAAGGGCTTCACTCGGGCCTCCACCCTTCTGGACCATCAGCGGGGCCACACTGGAAACAAGCCCTATCAGTGCCATGCTTGCTGGAAGAGTTTCTGTCACAGCTCGGAGTTTAACAATCACATAAGAGTCCACACGGGAGAGAAACCCTATGTATGCGAGGAGTGTGGGAAAGGCTTCAGCCAGGCCTCCCATCTCCTGGCCCATCAGAGAGGCCACACTGGAGAGAAACCCTACAAATGTAGCACGTGTGGGAAGGGCTTCAGCCGGAGTTCAGATCTCAACGTTCACTGCAGAATCCACACGGGAGAGAAACCCTATAAGTGTGAGACGTGTGGGAAAGCCTTTAGTCGGGTCTCCATACTCCAGGTGCACCAGAGGGTCCACAGTGAAGACAAACCGTACCAGTGCGCAGAGTGTGGGAGGGGCTTCACTGTAGAGTCACACCTTCAAGCGCACCAGCGCTCCCACACGGGAGAGAGACCCTATCAATGTGAGGAGTGCGGGCGAGGCTTCTGTCGGGCCTCCAACTTTCTGGCTCATCGTGGAGTCCACACAGGCGAGAAACCGTATCGATGTGACATATGCGGAAAACGCTTCCGGCAGAGGTCCTACCTCCATGACCACCACAGGATCCACACGGGAGAGAAACCTTACAAATGTGAGGAGTGTGGGAAAGTCTTCAGTTGGAGCTCATACCTCAAGGCCCACCAGAGAGTTCACACAGGAGAGAAACCATACAGATGTGAGGAGTGTGGGAAGGGTTTCAGCTGGAGCTCAAGTCTCCTAATTCACCAGCGCGCCCATGCAGAGGATGAGGGTCGCAAGGATTTGCCTGCATCAGAAGGCTCACAGGGGAAACAAACTCTATAATGTTTTATAGTTTGATATTTCAACTGGAAGCTGAAAGGTCCCAACTCTTAGAGTTCTCAAGGGAGTTGTAGTATTAGTATTTTGACTGGACCAGGATGCATTTTGATGCTTGGGAGACCACAAGCAGAGAAGCCTTGTAAGTTGGAGCCATGTAGACTTCAGTCAGAACCTTGACCTTTAACACATGGAGACAGTAACCAACCGGGGGAAAGTTGAGTGTGACCTGGAGGTATCTCAAAGGAAGGAACCAGATCACTTTCTTATGTTGCTGGTTGCAACCCCGTGTGGGGCTTCATTACCGTAAGTGACAGTCACAAGATATTTAGGAACACTACAAGCTTTCTGCATATCCAGGGACCAAAACCTCAGAATTCAACAGGTTCTAGGAGCTTCTGGCAGCTCTTACCCATGATGCAACTGTGTGACTTCACTGCAGCCTTCCTCAGAACACACCATCACCACACACAGGGCCCAGCCTCTCTGCTCAGGGTCGGCGTTGTTGTCTATGACAAATTGCATGGCTTTCTACAGTACACATGCTTTCTGTTCTTCCGGAAGCGTTGCTCACGGAGCTTTCCTGTTCTCGGTCTTCTAGTTCAGCTGCAGACTCTGTTGTGTGTCTCAGTGGGATTTTGACCATCCTCATTACTCCCCTTTACAGAAAGTGTTCCACGGCACTACTGTGCAAGTTAGGTTTTGTGGTTAATAAATTACCACTTACTGAAATTGTTTAAAATACATTTCTTCCCAATTAATAGTACATGTTTGAATTGTATATCTACATTGCGTACCTATATTCACAAGCAGTGCCTAAGACATCATATGCCTTCAGTAAACTGTTAAGCCAGCCTTGAGAAAGACAGTCACTTGAAAAATTTTTATTCAGTCTGCCAGCTGCAGTGGATGCAAAGCATGGAGTTTCCTGAAGAGGCTAAAGGAGGAAACAACATTTAATTCATATATGGTCTCAGAAAAATTTCCAAAAGAGGGCTGGAGAGATAGATGGCTCAGTGGTTAAGAGCACTGGCTGCTCTTCCAGAGGTCCTGAGTTCAATTCCCAGCAACCACACGGTGGCTCATAACCACCTGTAATGGGATCCGGTGCCCTCTTCTGGTGTGTCTGAAGACAGCTACAGCGACAGTGTACTCACATACATAAAATAAGTAAATCTTTAAAAAAATTCCAAAAGAATTAGAAAGCAAGAAAAAGGAATTGCATATTTAAAATAATCAATCTATTTTTATGCCAAAAGTGGTTTCTGAGTCAGCTATGGGCCACAGTAACTATCTCCAACTTGAGTCTAAAGTCAGTGAAATAAACACGGAGCTCAGTTGATTGAAAAGAAAATGATGAGAAACAAGCTAATGAAATAAAGGCAAGCTCTCACTGTATAGGCAACAGCTTCCATCATTTCTTGTAAAGAAGCAGGGACTGAGAAACTTCAGGAGACCAAGGAGAACAAAGCCAGTTTTGGCGGAGAAGGGGCCGGGGGCGGGGCCGGGGCGGAGCTAGTAGAAGCGAAGGGGCGGGGTAGAGGAGAAGGCAGTAGGGACAGAAGGAACTCTGAGACAGCTGAGCCAGGAGAAGCTGAGCTGAGTAGACAGGCAGAGCCGATGTTATAGCTTGGAGCGGTTAGAATGGGGAAAGCCGGAGAAGGACTGTTTACGCTGTTGGAAAACTGAGGGAGGAGTGGCCGGGAGAAATGTTTGAAGGGGCCTGGGCTGGAAACTGGAAGGAGGGAGTTAAGAGAATGGGTTATGCTGTGAAACAGCCAGCCATTTACATCTAGAATTACTACTACGTTGATCAATGGTAATATATTTAACTTTTCTAAGAGCAACTTTAAAAAATACACAGCTGTCCGCTTTGTATTCTTGCCATCAACATGCGATAGTTCAGTTCTCACATGTTATCATTTTCCCCCCACAAGGTAATTTGCCTATATCCATTTCTTTAAAAAAAATTCTAAAGATAAACATGTCCATGTTTGCTACTCTTATTTCTATTGAAATTGCTGAACCATGTTTGAATCTTCACTCCTTTTAAAAAGTTGGCTCTTGTGCTGGGGTTTATGAGTTTTCAAGGGCTGGCAAGGTGGCTCAGCAGGTAAACACTCCTGTTGCCCAGCCTGACAACCTGAGTTGGGTCCCCTGCACCCACATAGTGACTGCAAGGAGATTTACTCCTGTACGCTGTCCTATGACTTCCTCATTTGCGCTGTAACTGTGAGACCCCGAGCGTTCCCCCAAGCCCGTTTTCCCCGATCTCTGGGGATACAGCCAGAAAGAAGCTCTTTGTTCTCTATAGCCAGCAAAAAGCTTTTTTTTTTTTTTTTTTTTTTTTTTTCTGTGCCTTACAACCAGAGATGCGATAATTGTAGGAAGACCTAGCCAGGCCCTTGCTTGGCTCCCTGTGCCAAGGACACGGAGATAGACACAGGAGAGGAGCTATAGCTCACTCCCCCACCTCGCCAGAGAAGAACTGTTGCCAACTCTCCTCCCAACTCCTCCCAATTCCTCACTTTTCCTTTAAAAGACCCCCCCCCTACTGTTACCTCTGGGGGCCGAACTCCCCTGCCCTGCGCGGTCCTCAGCTAGCTGACAATAAAGCCTCTTGTGGTTTTGCATCAGGTGTGGTTTTATTGGGGTGCCAGCTCATCCCGGGACTTGAGCGGAGGTCTCCCCAGTTTCGGGGGTCTCACATAACATGCACGCACGCTCCCCACGCATGCATGAACACACCAATAAATGATTTATTTTATTTATTTATTTATTTTAGTATTTTGGAAAGTTTATTTATTCACTCACTTATTTATTTATTTATTTATTTATTTATGGATGTTTTCTCTGCATGTTTTGTCTGTGTACCTTGTACATGCAGTGCTCGAGGACGCCACGAGAGAGCGACGGGTCCTCCGGAGCTGGAGCAACTACGGTTTTGAGCTCCGCAGTTAGTAGCGCTCTCCGCACCACGTCATCTCTCCAGCGCCAAAGCCTATACGTCCTAAGGCAGACATCCTCCAATGTAAAGACGTTGCTGTCCAAGACTTTCTTAGGGAGTATGGGAAATGAAAAACAACAGGGAAATCCAATACGGGAGGATGGTGCTCCTCCCCTAGCTTCGGGACCGGCCACCCGCGCCTCTGCATCCTCACTTCCGTTACCACTGAGGGAGCCGAGCGTCACGCACGGTTTCTCCACGCGGAATTCTGGGAACTCGTCGGCTTCAGGCTAGCCTGTAGCCATCTGTCCCCCTGGATTTGAGTTATTTTAGCCAGGAACCTCCAGAATGACCCGCTAGATGCTTCTGAGATCGACAGCAATTGCGTCTCGGGTGAAAAGGAAGGAGCGAGGTTTGAAAGGTAAGGAGCAGCGGCGAGCTCCGGAGGGAGCGTCCTGGTGCCTGCAGGCCCTCGGCGCGAGCGGCTTCTGCAGTGCCCCCGCCCCGCCCCGTCCCCGCAGCCCCCTCTCCCTGCCTGCAGCCCTCTCTCTCCCATTCCGCAGCTCCCCTCCCCTCCTGCCCGCAGCCCTCTCCTGCCTTCAATCTCCTTCTCTGGTCCTGCAGCCCTTTCTTGCAACCCACTCTCCCTGCCCTCAGACCCCCTCTTCCGGCCCGCAGCAGCCCTCCCGCCTGCAGCAGCCCTCCCCTTCTGCAGTTTCCCTCTCCCCTCGTTACCCCCCTCCCTCCCTGCAGCCCTCTTTTCCTCTCTGAAGCCCCCTCTCCCTTCCTGTAGTCCCCCTCACTCCTGCAGCCACCTCCCTCCTGCAGCCCCCCTCTCCGCCTGCGGCCACCGCTCCCCTTCTGCAGCTCCCTCCCTGCTCCCGCGGCGCCCACCTTCTCCACCCCCTAGTCGGCTCTGCTTCTGCCCCTGCCGCACTAGCAGATCTCTCTGTGCATATCTTGGGTGTTCTGCAAAAGACAGACATTAGACCTTCCTAGTAGCATACTTGGAGAGAAAAAAAAAAAAAAAAGGATGGTGAAACACTCAAAACTGCCTGGCATGCAGGTCTCATGGAGAGACCATAGTAATACTTCATCCAGTTCTTGGCCGTCACAGTTGTGACCCATCTATGACCTTTAGAGGAAGGAGCTGGCTGCTTGCAGCAGGTACTGGGGCAGGAACTGTGAGATGTAATGTAGGGAATTTTATAATTTTACAATTTTTGGTTTCCCTGCAGCCCTGACTTCCCAAAAAGCAGTGCTGGAAGCCATAAGTGACTAAGATTGGCTGACGCTGGAGGATGTGTGGGTCGTACACCTGGGATTAACTTTTATTAGAGGTGAGTCTATACAGAGTGTTGTGCCCAGATGGCAGAAACCCCGAAGAGACCACCAGGCACCACAACTCGGAAGCAAGCACACGAACATCCTTGTCCTACTTTGAACTTGGGCCACAGACCTTCCCGATGGGACAGGAAGGAGAGTGACCCCCAGCACTAGGTGAAGGGATGGATAAAGGAAAAAAAAAAAACCCACAAGCGGGGGTTTCTAAGCCTTGGCACTGCATGAGAGGGTAAAAGAGTTTTCTTTCCAAGAACCCAAGGGTGGGGGCCATATCCCAGGCTAGCCTCTGACAATAGGCTGTTCAAACCCACATTTTACTGGTCCAAGCTCCCAGAGGAAGCCAGCCAGTATCATGAATATAGGTTAGCACTGGCTTGCAGGGATCTTGAGAGCGGGCTTTGTACATTTATTGAGACCTGTGTGTGTGTACGTGTGTGTGTACATGTGTGTGTGTGTACATGTATGGACGCCGGATGTCAACCTCGGGTTCCCAGGAACCATCCACTGTTTTTCTGTTTAATATTTATGTAGGGGTGGAAAACGTGAGTTGCGGTGTGGGTGTGGCGATTAGAAGACCACGCTGGGGAGATGCTGCCCATCTACCATCCTGTGTATCCTGAGGACCAAACTCGGGCTTGGTGGTAAAAGCTTTTATCCACCAAATCCTCCCTCGTGGACTTCGAGATTGCCTAATTAGGTGAGGCCAGCTGACCAAGAAGCAGGAGAGATGCCATTATCTGCCTTCGCAGAACTGGCTTTATAGATCTGTGTGTGCCACTGGCATGCAGCCCCCTCCTCCCCAACCCCTGACTTTTCAAGTAAAATGTGCCCTTGGGATGAAACGCAGGTCTTTGTGCTTTGCCCAGCAAGCTCTTTACCAACTAAGCCATCTCCCCAGTCCCTGGTATTAGGTTTTTAAAAAAAGTTGTTTTCACCAATTCTTTTTTTTTTTTTAACTTTTTTTCCCCCAAAGATTTATTTATTATTATATGCAAGTACACTGTAGTTGTCTTCAGACTCACCAGAAGAGGGTGTCAGATCTCATTATGGGTGGTTGTGAGCCACCATGTGGTTGCTGGGATTTGAACTGAGGACCTTCGGAAGAGCAGTCAGTGCTCTTACCCATTGAGCCATCTCACCAGCCCTGTTTTCACCAATTCTGGTATTTCCAAATAACTTTTTTTTTTTTTTAACATTATAGACATGGAGATGTCTAAAATTACAGATCATGTTAAAAAAAAAAAAACAGAACTGTTACAACTTTAGTATGCAACTGGAACAATGGCTCTTTTAGTTTGGTTCTGTCAGGTTTTCTTGGGTAAGTTTCTTTTAAATGGCAGCTGTGTTCCTTGGACTGGGCTGTCCCATGCAGCAGTTTAGAAACTCACCGTGAACCAGCAGAGAGAATTTCCTCTCCTGGGACAGTACCCAGGCTCAAACCCTGCCCATCTAACTGAGAACTCCTGCACGTACACCCCAAACCCTGCCCATCTAACTGAGAACTCCTGCACGTACACCCCAAACCCTGCCCATCTAACTGAGAACTCCTGCACGTACACCCCAAACCCTGCCCATCTAACTGAGAACTCCTGCACGTACACCCCTGCAGTCTGCATCCCAGGTGACTCCCACACAGGTCACATGTAAACAGTTCAGGGAAGGGTCTCATCTCAAAATTCAGGCTCAGAAGGGTCACCATGCTGCCTGGCACAGATAAAATGGTGTGGGGTACCCTGTACTCACAGCACTGTGATCCCCCCCTCCCCCCGACCACCACTACCTTGCTTAATGAATATTGTCAACAGTCACAGCTGCTAAAAATCCCAAGCAACGTGAGGCAATGGTGTGTTCCCGACATGCTCCTTGTAGGCTCCCGAGAGTGGATGTATTGCTTTGCGTGTACTAGTGTACTCCCTCCCATCAGGAGTGGGACGCCCACCCAGTACCCATTACAGTGAATTAGCATTAGATGCTATTTCCACGTTTACCATCCTCACCATTATCGCCACTGGAAGTTTAAAACGTTGAGAAAATTGCAAAAAATTAGTACAAGGAGATCTGGTCTGCTGTGCTTGGGCACAGTGTTCTGTGACGAGCTCCTATGTGGAGTTCCTATCGTCCACGCCACCGTTGTCATCCTCTGACCGTAGGCCGCAAGGAACACGCACCCGACTATCTGACAAGGGTCAGCCGCGTGGTCAGTGGCACTGACGAGACTTCTCCTTTCCCATTTCTGTCTTTTCAGGTCTGCACCTCCTGGAAGGAAGGGTAAAAAAGTGAGCGGGCCCATGGTAAGTAGAGCTCGCCCTATTTGTTGTCAGAATGTAACGGGGTCCTCTCAAGCTAGAGGATTGTTCTCCTGTAAGGAGACTCAACGCATTCGAGAGCTGACAAGGTGGCTCAGGGGTTAAGGTGCATGCCTCCAGGCCTGATGACCTAAGTCTGATCCCCAAGATCTACATGGTGGACGAAGAGAACCAACCTCCACAAGTTATCCGCCGTCTTTTACACAAGCACTGTCACACACACATGTGCACACGAGAGCGCACACAGGCAATGAGTAAGTGTGATTTTAAAAATAGGTTGTATGAAAGCACTTGATGTCTTGAGGATATGCCAGGTGCTTGTTTGTCCCTGTAAGTTTAACTGTCCTCCACCTCTTCAGGGCCACTGTGCCTCTAGAGACATTGGTATTGACTTATCTTTTAGGGAGACACAATCAGACATCTGTTTACCCCAAGTAGGGGATCCACAACAGACTCAAGTAACAGTGCCACCCGAAGCCACATTGGTGAATTGGTGGGTCTATTGGGGTTACTCCCAGGAGCAGGATGACTGCAAGGCAGCTGCGTCATGGAAGGGTTTCCCAGAACTTTATGTACGCCTTGCAGACATCTCAATAGGTAGGAGAGGCTCTTCTAGGAAACTCTGTTGACCTGAGTCCCCTAAGCAGTTCTTACTGCTCATATAACTCTATGGCCAGAGGAACCTTGGGCATCTGGTCAGTTTCAGGGAGTTCCTGGGACTAATGAGTTGTATAATCGCAGAATCTCAAGGAGCCTCCTTTTAGAATTTCTTGAGTCTTTACAAGCTTACCCCCCATCTCCCTCAAGAGAAACTATTTTAACTAGGACGATGTTACTAACAGCAGTTGCTTGTAAGATTGAGGTCATCTGTGCTTGTTGTAGGAGGCAGTAACATTCAAGGATGTGGCTGTGGTCTTCACTAAGGAGGAATTCAGGCTGCTGGACTCCGCCCAGAGGACGCTGTACCAAGATGTGATGGTTGAGAATTTTCGGAACCTGCTCTCAGTGGGTGAGGACAGGTGCCCTCTGGCACATGCCTGTGATCTTGCAGTTGGAACATTTCTTGTCTTTTCTGAACAGGATATTTCAGGACATTTTATGTATTTATTTGTTTATTAATTTGTTTGTTTGTTTATATGTATGTATAGGAGTATATTGCCTGGTACCCTTGAAACTAGAATTACAGATGGTTGTGAGCCACCATGTGAGTGCTAAGAACTGAACCCGAGTTATCTGAAAGAGCAGCATTTGCTCTCAACCCTGAAGCTATCTCTGCATATTATTATTTTTAAAATTTATTACTGGGCAGTGGTAGCACATGCACTCAGGAGGCTGAGGCAGGTGGATCTCCTGAGTTTGAGGCCAGTCTGGTCTACACATTGCCTTGAAAAGCAAACAAAAAACTGACAGCAAAATCACATTTTACTTGGTGTGTGTGTGTGTGTTTGCGTATGTGTATACACACATAGGTGTATGTACCCTCTGAGGCTAGAATTACAGGAATTACAAATGGTTATGAGCCACAGGATGTGGGTCCTAGGAACTGAACTTGGGGCCTTCTGGAAGAGCAGCAAGCACTCAGCCCCTGGCCCATCTCTTTAGCCCCATACTGATCATTAAAAGAGACTTATTTCTGTTATGTTTATGTGTATGTGTGAGATACACACCTTTATGTGGGAGCCCTCAGAGGCCGGAAGAGGACCCTGGACACCCTGAAGCTGGGGCTAGGCAGTTGTAGGTGCTCATAGAACTCTGGGAGAACAGCAAGTGGTCTGAGCACTGGACCATCTCGCCAGCACCTCTGCTGGCAGCTTTTAATGAAACCCGGTACAGTAGGAAACACCAACATTCTGTACAGAGAATGACACACGTTATAGGAAATCAGATGCGGAGTGAGTGGGGAGAGGCCTGATGACTAGGCATGACCTCAGAGTAGATCGCTCAGACTGTGTTCCTGAGGCACGCATGTGTGTTGGAAGGGTCACATCATAAATGCTGTTTCTTCTCTGGGCTGTTGTTGTGTCTGGCCAGCGGCTCACACGTCTGGGTTCTGTTCTGGAAAGGCATTTTGGAATCTGGAAGAGAAGAGGGAGCTAGGCGAACGAGAGAAAGATGAAGCTAAGACAAAATTCTGATCAAAGCTCAATTTTACTAATTCATGCACCGAGTTATGAAGGAGGGGAAGGGGCCCAATTCCTGCCAAATCATCTTGGAGCAAGGTTGCAGGTGAACGCCTGATAGCTCTGGAACAGATAGGTGGCAGGCAGTGGCAGTGGGAGTGGCAGGACGATAGGGTGGCAAGCTCCGCCCCATGCTCTCTTAACACTGAAACCTGAGCAAACAGGTTTCAGGCTGAGGAGGGGAGGTTACAGGCCTTGTGTGTGTGTGTGTGTGTGTGTAAGCTTGAACACAGCTATAACAATACACTATTTTCGTTGCACTAACGATGATTTCAGGTGCCACTGGTGTCCCCAGTGCATTTCCACTGGACCGTGCCCTTTGATATTTGTGATTTTTGCATGTTCACAGAGTATCAACTTTTCAAACGAGATAAACCATACCTGGAAAGAGAAGAGAAGCCTCAAATGAGGAGGGCAGCCCCGAGGGAGAGAGATTCAGGTGAAAAAATCTTCCATTACTCATCTCTAGCACTTGCTGTTCTCCGTCCCTGTTGCTGGCATTGTGTGGTCCAGATGGCATGTTTTGAGCAGTTGTAGCACTTTATTGCTGGAGTGTGTGCCAGGCATGGTTCTGGGTAGTGCCTAGAAAACTGAGCGCCATAAAATGTTTCTTCCTGTTGACACTGTCATATGGTAGGAGAGAGACATAATTTTTTTTTTTGGTTTTTCGAGACAGGGTTTCTCTGTTTAGCCCTGGCTGTCCTGGAACTCACTCTGTAGACCAGGCTGGCCTCGAACTCAGAAATCCACCTGCCTCTGCCTCCCGAGTGCTGGGATTAAAGGCATGCGCCACCACCGCCTGGCTGAGAGACATAATTTTAAAAAGAAAATAAAATTCAACCATTAGTTGATTTTAAATGGGTTTTATTAGTTCTCTTTAAAAATTTTAAATTATTGTTTTATGTGTATGGGTGTTTGCCTGCATGTATTTATGTTTACCACATGTGGGCCTGGGGCCCATGGAGGCCAGAAGAGGGTGTCAGATCCCCTGGGAGTGGAGTTACAGTTGTGAGATGCTGTGAATGAACCAGGTCCTCTAGAAGTGCGGCCGGTGCTCTTGACTGCTGAGCCATTTCTCCAGCTCTTATTGGTTCTTAGTAGTAGGGCCCTCAGTAGGCTATATAGTGGGTTCTGTTAGCATTTACACCTGAAAACCTCATTAGTAACGAAAAGGATAGGCTGGAAAATCACATTGCTTTGCATTAAAGTCTAGTATGGTGAGCTAAGTGTGAAATCCCCAGGTATAAACATTTTCACTTGTCCTTTCCTGTCTTCATAGGGATTAACGGTCAGAGTGCGAGAGGAGCAGTCCGAGGGAGAGGGTCACCTGAAGCCCTTCCCTGCTGGCAAATCTGGCAGTGGGTCACGGACGACTTAACCACGAGTCAAAACTCTGTGGTAAATACTCCTCAGCTACAGGGCAAGGCTCCCTGCCAGTCCAGGCCAAGGCCATCTGCTCCCGTTTCTGTAGATGAGAACTATATAAAGAGTCATACAATAAGTGTTCCCATCCACTCCGGAAGGCCCCCACTTCCCACTTTGAGAGCCCAGGGAACTTCCCTGACTGAGCGGCAGACTCGGAAGGATCAGTACCACCAAGGCTCCCACAGAGATGAAGCGGGTCAGAGGAAACGGGATGCTCACCCTACAAGTTGGATTCCACGTCCCCGCTCTGATCACAGAGTATGCAAAAGTAAGGGGCGGTGTAGCCCCAGTGATCATGGGAGAGACGGGGTGGAAGTGGTGCCATTCGACCAGAATGGAGGGATTCACACTAGACAGAAAAGCTCCCAACACAGAGAAGCCGTTACCGATCTCTCCAGCTCGGATCCTCACCAAGTGTTAGACTCAGGAGGGAGGGCTTGTGCATGTGTTGAATGTGGGAGAGGCTCCCCTTGTGGCACAGATGGCTGCATTCATCAAGGAGGTCGCACAGGAGAAGAACGGAAGGAATTCGGTCACCAGAGGGTCTGCACGCCAGTGAAACCGTACACCTGTGAGCAGTGCGGAAAAGTCTTTACTTGTAGATCAGCACTTAATGTCCACGTGAAAGTGCACACGAGGGAGAGACCTTACAATTGTGAGACCTGCGGGAGTGCCTTCAGCCAGGCCTCCCACCTCCAGGACCACCAGAGGCTCCACACTGGGGAGAAGCCGTTCAAATGCGATGCCTGCGGCAAGAGTTTCAGTCGCAGTTCCCACCTGCGGTCCCACCAGAGGGTCCACACGGGAGAGAAACCATACAAGTGCGGGGAGTGTGGGAAGAGCTTCATTTGTAGCTCCAATCTCTACATCCATCAGCGAGTCCACACAGGAGAAAAGCCCTATAAATGCGTGGACTGCGGGAAAGAATTCAGTCGCCCTTCGAGTCTTCAGGCCCATCAGGGCATTCACACCGGAGAGAAATCATACGTTTGTACTATGTGTGGGAAAGGCTATACTCTGAATTCAAATCTCCAAGTCCACTTGAGAGTCCACACGGGGGAGAAGCCGTACAGTTGTGACGTGTGTGGGAAAGGCTTCAGTCGCTCTTCACAGCTACAGTCCCATCAGAGAGTCCACACGGGGGAGAAGCCTTACAAGTGTGATGTGTGTGGTAAGAGCTTTGGTTGGCGGTCAAATCTTATAATTCATCACAGAATCCACAGCAGTGGTAAACCTTACAAGAGCAAGAGAGATGATAAAAACATCAAGGAGTCCACTCAGGAAAAATGTTCTATAAAATAGTGCTTGAAAAGACTCGTATCATGTGGATTCTTTGTGTGTGTGTGTGTGTGTGTGTGTGTGTGTGTGTGTGCTTAATTACACTTTACAATAGTTTAGTTTGGGAGCTGTAGGGATGGGTGTGTGTGTGTGTGTGTGTGTGTGTGCTTAATTACACTTTACAATAGTTTGGTTTGGGAGCTGTAGGGATGGGTTCTTCCTTTGCAAGAGCAAAGAACCTACTTCCCAGCATCCATATGGTGGGTCACAACCATCCATAACCTTGAGTTTGAGAAGATCCAATAGATGGCACACATACACGAATGCGGGCAAACAGTCATACACATAACATAAATAATCTTTAAAAAGTACAAGTCAGTGTATGTGGGAGCACACACATGCTAGTGTAGGCATGGCATGGCATGTGTGTGTGTGTGAGAGCACACATGCTAGTGTAGGCATGTCACATTAGTGTAGGCATGTCATGGCATGTGTGTGTGTGTGAGAGCACACACATGCTAGTGTAGGCATGGCATGGCATGTGTTTGTATGTGGGAGCACACACATTAGTGTAGGCATGTCATGGCATGTGTGTGTGTGTGGGAGCACACACATGCTAGTGTAGGCATGTCATGGCGTGTGTGTATGTGGGAGCACACACGTTAGTGTAAGCATGTCACATTAGTGTAGGCATGTCATGGCATGTGTGTGTGTGTGGGAGCACACACATGCTAGTGTAGGCATGTCACATTAGTGTAGGCATGGCATGGCATGTGTTTGTATGTGGGAGCACACACAGTGTAGGCATGTCATGGCATGTGTGTGTATGTGGGAGCACACACAGTATAGGCGTGCCATGGCATATGTGTGGAGATCAGTGGGTGCACATTAGTGTAGGCATGTCATGGCGTATGTGTGGAGATGAGGGGGTACCTTTTGGGAAGCAGTCCCTCTTTCTACCTTGTGAGGAGCCAGGGATCATCATACTCAGGCTGCCAGGCTTGCAGGCGGCACCTTTACCCATTGAGCCATCTCACTGGCCTGTTTCGTGAATTCTTTTCATCATTTTTCAAAAGAAAGACTATCTCTTTAAGGTCAGTGTTTCCGGGCGCTGCTAATTACAAGGAAGCTGTAGTTGCAACCTTGACCTGTTTCAAGTGTTATGTGGAGGACTTTGGGATCGAGGCCCCATCGGGGCTTTGTGGCAGTTCCTTATAAAGAAAAGGTGCTGCTGAGCTGCCATAACCCTCATGCCTGGGACTTAAAGATAGTAGCTGTTAGTAAAATGGGCAACTGTTGAGATCTAAGTTTCTGTTACAGGAGCCTTAATAAAAATGCAGGAGCAGCCGAAATACAAAATCCCACTTTGGACCTGGAGATGTAGCTCGGTGTTAGAATACTTCTTACCATGACAGGGTCTGGGTCCAGTCGCCAGGGTAGACCAGACAGTACTGTCATCTGCAGTCAACTTGGTATTGTCTTTTTATGGGTCTCTCTTTGTAGCCCTGGTTGTCCTGAAACTTGCTCTGTAGAGCAGGCTGGCCTCGAACTCAGAAATCCACCTGCTTCTGCCTACTGAGTTCTGGGCTTAAAGGTGTGCGCCACCACTGCCCAGCTGTTTTTTCATTTTTAAATAAATTAATTAAAAATTTGTGTTTACAGGCCACATGTGTGTGGGTGTCCACAGAGCTAGAGACCCTGTAGCTGGAGTTACAGGGAGTTATGTAGGTACTAGAATAAAATTCAGGTCTTCTGGAAGATTCGTGGTTTTTTTTTTTTTTTTTAAGATTTATTTATTTATTTCATGTATATGAGTACACTGTTACTGTTTTCAGTCACACCAGAAGAGGGCATCAGATCACATTGTAGATGGTTGTGAGCCACCATGTGGTTGCTGGGAATTGAACTCAGGACCTCTGGAAGAACAGTCAGTGCTCTTAACTGCTGAGCCATCTCGACAGGCCTCATAGCATTCACGGTATACATTAGACATATGCCTCTAAATGGGTCACACTGTACACTTGAGAGTCAGGAACCTTGCTTCCAACTCAATGAAAACCTGAGGAAATGATAAACAATGTAAGGCCGAGTGACCTATATACTGGCTTGCTTAGGTCTCACCCCATGTCCTTAATGTGGAGTTTCCCCATTAACTGTGTTATGAAGGGGTACCTGCTGGGCCATGAGTGCGGAGAAGGGCTGGGTTGCAGAAAAGGACAGAAAGAGGGGGGGGGGGGGGGGAGAGAGAGAGAGAGAGAGAGAGAGAGAGAGAGAGAGACCCAGAACACATGGAAACAGGTGGAAGCAGAGAGTGCATGCGCAGGCAGTCCTTTTACATGCAGCAGTGGATGGCGGCAGATGGTGACATAAGCCGTTGCTAGGTCCTTGGCAAGATCCTGGTACACTAACATTCCAGTACGGCTCTTTTACAGGCAGCAGGGGAAAAAATGAGATGGTGACTCAGAGATTTGCACTAAGGTACCTTTCCCAGGAAGAGCAGTCTTGCTGGCAGATCTGGAAACGGTTTGCATGGGCATTGACCTGGTATCTTCAGAGGAAGCACTTTCAACTACTGCAAGATGATTCCATTTGGGTTTCTGAAAATGGGAGCAATATAAAGAATCACAAAGGAGATAGCTCCAGCCGTGTTGAACACAAAGACTTTTTAATCTCGAGAACTCAGAGTTATTGTCAAAATAGGTACCTGCATGAGTCACAGATCCAGAGCAGAAACAAGCCACTCGGTGAGAAACGTGAGCGGCACGGGTTTGCAGGTGTGACGAAACCATCATCCTGCCAGTGGGTTAAAACTTAAAAAGAGCAGAAACCCCACAGGTGTCGTGAATGTGACAGATGCATTGATGACGCTGTTAGTCAGGGATCACCTGTAGGAGGGAAACCGTATCGGCATAGTACGTGCCTCAGGGCTTTCCATTCACCACACTGCCTATCATCAGAGGGCTGCTTTAGTCAGCATTCACACCCAGGGGAGGAACCGGAGACATGAGATCAATCCAGAGACCACTTCAACAGAGTCTCTTTGATTACCAGACCAGTGACACAGAAGGCAAGTCCTATAGACGTGACAGTTGTGGGAAGAGCAAGGGTCTCATCAACAAGAGCTTCAATCAGCATTGATTGTGACTACAGGACTCACACAGGAGAGAAACCTTATAGATGTGAAGAATGTGGCAGAAGCTTTAGTCAGAGCTCAATATTCCAGTACCACCAGAGGGCACACACGGGGTCCATCGGAGGGTCCACTGGGGTAAAACTCCTATAGGTGTGAAGAATGCGGTAAGGGCTTCAGTCAAGGTACACATGTTCACATACATCAGAGGATCCACACTGGGGAGAAACCCCACCAATGTGATGTGTGTGTGGCGAAGGCTTCAGCCATAATTCACTATGAATGTGCCACCCAAGAGTCCCCACTGGAGAGAGATCCATGTGAAGCATGTGGGAAAGGCTTTATCCAAAATACAGATGCTCACACAGGGGAGAAGCCCTATACCTGTGAAGAACATGGGGAAAGCTGCAGTCAGGCTTCTAACCTTCAAGAACCTCAGAATGTCCATACCGGAGAGAAGCGATTCATATGTGAAACGTGGGAAGGGCTACGGTCACGCCTCGCATCTTCAAGCCCGCCAGAGAGTCCATACTAGAGAAACCATACAAATGTGATGTGTGTGGGGAGGGCCTCTGTTGGGGGGTCAGCTCTTCATGCTCATCAGACAGTCCACTCAGGAGAGAAACCCTACACGTGTGAAGAGTATGATAGGAGCTCTAGTCAGCCCATGGGAATCTGAGTTCGAATCCCTACTATCCATGTAAGAAGCTGGGTGTGGCCAGGTCTATAACCCTAGTGCTGTGAGATGTAGAGAGAAGATTCTTGGGACTTGCTGACAGCCTATGTTTTCAGACAACAGGGGGAGTGTGGCAGAGCAAGGCCCCTAAATCATCCTCGGACTGCAGCTGGGAGAAGCTGGACCTGGACTCCAGGCTACTCATGGGCTCACTCCTGCCTCAGCTCCCACATACCGGGATTACAGGTGGGTTCCATCACACCTGGCTTTCCCTACCACTTTATTTGCCCGTCTATGCTGGGGCAGGGGCAAGCTTGTGGGTTTGCAACATGGACTCCTGGGATTGCACTCAGACCATCGGGTTTGCAGAGCAAGTACTCCACTTGCCGAAGCGCTCGCTGGCCTCTCAGGCCTCTATGATGGCTTCCACTTTTATTTTGTTCTTCAAGACAGAGTTTCTCTGTATAGTCCTGGCTGTCATGGAACTCAGTGGGTTTCTCTCTGTAGAGTGTCATAGAACTTGATCTGCAGACCAGGCTGGCCTTGAACTCACACAGATCTGCCTGCCTCTGCCTCTCAAGTGCTGGGATTAAAGGAGTGCACCGCCACCTCTGGTTTGGCAATAATTTTTCAGTCTAAACTCTGTGGTTTAGATTTAGTGATTTCTATCATGCTGTCTGCCTGGTCACTCATTTTCTCTTCCATTGACAATATTTTGGTGACTGCACTTAGTGTTTTAATTCTTTTTTCAGTTATTCTAATGTTTATTATTCTAATGTTTAGCTCTAGAATTTCAATCAAAAGATACTGACCTCCCATCCACAGCTACAGAGAGCTATTCTGTTTCTAAAACTCAGACTTTAACTTACAACTTCCCTAAGGCCAGTAGAAATCGAGGAAGATTTTCTTTTCATGTAGTACCTTCACAGACCAGAAGAGGGCATAAGTTCCCGGACCTGGACTTAGAGGTGGTTGTGAGCCACTCTTTGTGCGCCCCTTGGAACCCAACCTGGGTCTTCTGGGAGAGCAGCAAGAACTCTTAACCACTGAGCCTTTTCTCAAGTCCCTAGAACTTTCTTTTCGAGATGATGTTGGCATTGAACCCAGGGCCTTTCAAATGTTAGCCATGCCCCCAGCCACCACTGGTGGATTCTAAGCAAGGATTCTATCATTGAGCCCTGTGCCCTGTTCAAGGGTGTGTTCCTAAACTTGTGATCTCCATCCATAAAATAAAAATAAACCCTGTGGACCAGCCACGGTGATGCATGCCTTTGATCCCAGAATTCAGGAGGTAGAGGTAGTTGCATCTGTGATTTTAAGTCAGGCTCATTGCCATAGCAAGGTCCAGGACAGAAGGCTGCACAGTGAGACCTGGTTGTACCAAACAGAACAAAAACATCCCCAGTGAGATCAGGGATAGATGAACCTCACCCAGAAACCACTCCTGCAGTGAAATGAACTCCTTTAACTCTGGCATGATGTAAACATCTGAAACAGGAAGGGGCTTTGAAGATACATTGGCAAAAAATAAAATAATAAAATAAAATAAAATAAAATAAAATAAAATAAAATATAAATATAAATATAAATATAAATGTATTGACAAATGAGCCTGTGAAGAAATCTGTAACTGAGGGCTTTTCCACCCACTCCCCAGTTCCCTAATCATGGCCCAGAGACTTAGGTGTGAATAAATGCTTAGGTCATAGGCTTTGGCTTGCCCCCATCTAACTTGTATGCCTAAATAACACATTCACTCAATTCTAAGTCTGCTACAAGTCTAGCTACCTCTCCTCAGTCTTAAATGTTTGACTTCCTCAGAGTCCAGGGAGAATCTCCCACCTCTGACTCCTTCCCAGAGTCCCAATCTCTCTGCCGGAACTGCCATGTTCTATTTCCTGCCTTTTGCTAATAGGCCATCCGTTTTTTAATTGACAAGTGATGCTTTCACACAGTATGCAAGGGAGCATCCTGTGTCTCCCACTTTTAGTCCAATAAAGGGCTCTTTTTCTTATAACAATAAACTATATACAATAAGATCATTTTTGAAACAATTATGAAAACTATCAGGTAAGAATTGCATTAATAATGTCCAGTTCAAGACTGGAGAGATGGCTCAGCAGTTAAGAGCACTGACTGCTCTTCTAGAAGTCATGAGTTCAATTCCCAGCAAACACATGATGGCTCACAACCATCTGTAATGGGATCTGATGCCTTCTTCTGGTGTGTCTCTACACAGCAACAGTGTACTCACATACATAAAATAAATAAATAAATCTAAAAAAAAAAACCCAACAGTTTTTTTTTTTGTTTTGTTTTTTTTGGTTTTTGGTTGTTTTTTTTTTTTGGTTTTTTTGGGTTTTTTTTTTTTTTTTTTTTTTTGGTTGTTGTTGTTGTTTAAAGAGAGTACTGGTTGCTCTTCCAGAGGACCCAGGTTCAATTTCCAGAAACCAAATGGCAGCTCACATTTGCCTACAATTCCAATTCCAGGGATCCAACACCCTCACACAGAAATAAATGCAGGCAAAACACCAAATCACATAAAATAAAAATAAAAATATTAAAAAAAATAATGTTCAGTCCATTTATAATTGACAACTTTGGAGAAAGCACTCTACTATCTATGCTAATTTGGTGAGTTCAGAATCTGTACTTAAGTCATTTTTTAATCATAGATAGCATTTATCAACCTAAAAAAATCTGCTTAGACTTAAAAACACTTTTTAATCCTAAGCACACTAAGATAATGTGTGGGACTATAATTATCTAGTCTTCCATTCCATCAGAGATCTGTGGAGCAATAAATGTTACCAGAGTATGTAGGAAATGCAGAGCAAGCAGCTTCCAACACTATAGACGTGACAGAGACAGCTGGCTGCCTGGACAGCCACTAAGGTTCTTCAGAAGTGTTAGAGCATCTCTGTCTCCAGCCTTCTGGCTACCAGTATGTCTAACAGACTTTTCTGTAAAGCAGGAATTACGAGGGACTGCTTACCTTGTCTTGGCAAAGTTCAGCAGTTGACTTCCCTACATCCCATTTGTCCAGCTTGGACAGAGTTTTGTCTGCCATTGACAAAGGGCAGTTTCTTGTGCAGTGCCTAGTTTGCCACATAAGAAGCAAACTCCATATGGAGATTCTTCCAGACAGACCCACCATCTCTGAAATAGAGTGGAGATACTGCCAGAAGCAGACCTGACTGTATCAAAAAGAGCCTTTTATTAACAAAGCATCTTTAAATGTCATATTCTATAGCTCTCCGAGGTTTTTGAAGACAATTTATCTCAGTATATCCGCACTGCTTTTTTTCTAGCTATGTACTATCTGTTTAACCTAGGAAGAATTTCTGTAATTAACTAAACTAGTATTTAACATTTAGCATTTCTTAATTATCCCAAACAGTTTGTAATAGCAACTTTCAAGGACTAGAACTTCACATTGCATTTTAAAAAGGAATTGCATAGGAACAATACCTTAAGTAAAAGTTGAAGCATATATACATAGTATGCTGTAATCTTAAATTTGCATCAATGTACAAAATCTATACCAATATAAGATTTTTGCCTAAGAGAAGCACCATAGTTTAAGAGTAGATTTAATAATCTACCCTTTTAACCTATTACCCCTAAATCCCCCCCCCCCCCGTTTTCCTTTTCATACCTTCTTCCCCCTCTTCCCCTAATGTAGGATAAGAAAGAGAGAAGTCCCCGGGTCTAATATCCGAGACCTTGTTTCCTTCCTGATAAAGACCATTAATAACTTGTAACCAATCCCACTTTACCAATGATCATCACCCAACGAACAACCAACTCCCACCCCCTATGTTTTGGAAAATGGGGCATCTTTCTCTTAAAACTGCTTCCTGCTCTCTGGGGGCTTCATTTTCCTTTTGGGGGTGCTCAAGAAAATGGCTATATTGTCCAGTCTAGTCTCTGTATGCTGTGAAAGTGCAGACTTAAATGAAGTCCTGACTGGGACAGTCTGCGAGGCTGGACCAATTGGGGTCATCTGGTGTCAGCAGCTTTCTTTGAGGCTGTCCTGGAAAGCAAATTTAGATGAAACAGCTATTAAAGCAGTCTAAGGTTGGATCAAACAGGATGCTGGAATAAACATGTTTCAGCATTTCAGCCTTCTTCTCAGCATCTTCCAGGATGAATCCTGTCAGGGCCACTCCAACTCACTGACTCACTGGTCTCTTTGTTCTGTAAACATGTAACCTTTCACAAATAATATACATTTTGCATTAACACATGTCTGGAATGTGCAATGTGCACATATCAGCTACATAGGATTCTCTCTCTCTTTTTTTGTATGAGCAGGTGGATAGCATATGTTTTCTTTATCAGTTGGTTTGGACTGTATAGCCAAATATGACATAAATTTTCATCCATGCCATAATAAAGAATGGTATGATGAGTTCCGGGGACTTTTGTAGCCAACAAAATTTATTGACTATGCATAGCTGAAATTATGGACGGGGACTTTTTTTTTTTTTTTTTTTTTTTTTTTTTGTCTCAGCTTGTTTTAGAGCTGTGACCATGTAGTGGGACCAGTAATACAAGTTACCTGTTTTTTGTTTTTTTGTTTTTTTTTTAAATTTATTTCTTCCCATCTAAGGTCAAGAGATTCAGAGGGTCTCCCCAGTCAAATCTAATTTTTATTAATTTGGAAAGAATCTATAGCTTTTTTTTTCTCCTGTTGAAACAAATGCAAAACATCTTCCCCTATGTAACATACTCCCTTTCTTCTATTCTGAAGTTAGGATTTTTATAGGCTGATCTAACTCAGCAGTTCTTTTCAAAATCTCTCAGCAGCTGTGCTACCTGTCTCATTAATGTTTTGAAAAGTGAAGTCAATAAATCACTATTTAATCTATCTCTGGGAGATCCCCTGCCCCTTCTGCTCTATGAGCATTTTCTTTAAAGTCCTGTCAGACAGTCGATTGTTCTGTAAGATTATAAGATATAACTGTAACATCCCCTATGCCACAGTGTCTGTAATATTGTTGTTTTCTAATGCACACATATGTTGAACGCATCATCAGCTTAAACCAGTAAGGCATTTTTCAAGATAGCCATCATATTTGAATAATGTTTCATCTCAGAATCGCCCTTTTCAGAATCCAAGGCGAAACCCGGATTGGACCTCTGAATGTGACTCTATGGTATTATGCACATTTAGAAAAAAAATCTCCAAAGTCTGCAAAATGAAACACATAAGCTATAGTGTGACATTGCTCTAGGGTGACATTGAACAGAATCTGTAGTTCTGATTCAGCAAATAGACCTTCGTCTGGTAATTGATCCTTGACAATATTAATATAATATCCCATCTAGCCGATGTGGTTCACAGCGGGAGCTTTTTTATTCAGCATCTGTACGGGCTGCTGTTCTGTGATCTCCTTAAGCCTTTGTGGATTTAAGCGCACCTGGCGCTCTGGGTTCCAGATTGGCACTTTGTGAAGATTCTTTATGCTGTTAAATGAATCCTCTAATCTCTATGATATGTCCTTTAATTTACGAATCTATTGCTCAGTCCTTTCTTTATCTAAGTCTGTTTTATTCTGATCTTTCTTAAAGAGGATATATAGAACTACAGTCATTGCTGCACATAAAGTTATTTTGTATGTTGACAGTCAAGATAAAATACGGGGTTCAAATGCCCTCTTTTACACTGTTTACCATTTCTAAACATGGAGAACATTCACTTTTTAAATCTCTCTAACTTTCTTTGGAGACTTTTTTTCTTGCTGTCTATGGAGATTTTATTATTTAAACTCTTTTTTTTTTTTTTTTTTTACTCTCTATGTTTAGTTTGCTTACTTTCTTTAGCGTCTATGTACCTTTATCTATTATTTCTTTCCTTTCCTTTTTCAGATTTTTTCATTCTCTCTCTTTTCTCTGGAGACTTAAAATATCTATGTGCATTTGTTTATCCCTCTTTTACCGCCTTTAAAACTTAGTATCTTTTTCTGCATTTAATTTTCTCTAAATTCTTTCTGTCTTCATGTGGCTTATTCCTCTTAATTTTACTTTACACCCTCTTCGTTGACTTTTATTATTTCCAAATTACTTCATTTTCGTCTATAATATTTTAGACTTAGTTTCTTTCCCTCTTTGGCATTAAAGCATAATTTTAAACACTTTTTACCTGATCAGAAGTTCTCATATGCTCAGATTTCTTCTGTGTGTGTTCTTCTTCTGCAGTTTAGCTCAGACATCTCCCTGTAGCTGGCCCCACACCCTCCTTCCCGTTCTTCTCCCACAGGGAAGAAGAGGCCGAAACAGAAGCGGACACCTGTCTACTGTTCTGGGCCCACATGCCATTGCTACACTGAGCTGAGCCTGTCCTCTGACCTCTGTCCACTCCGGGAATGTGGCTCTGGGCTGCAGTTAATAGGGTAGTGTATGCAAGCTTCATTGCTCCGTGAAAGCTCTTAATCCCAGTCCTGAGCAGCTACAGGCTTTTAACATATGGACCTGAACTGGACTGCAGTTTTCCTTCTGGCTGCCTAGCTACATCCAGCTCACTTTGTCCCTTCTCCGGAGCTTGCCACGCTTGGGAGGACCACAGCTACTGTGCCCTTAGGCTCACATAGAAGAGATGGCTTTTCTACTCAGCAAGGGATTCTTAACCGGTTCCCTTCCACACTGCCTCCCTGGGGATTCCTGCTCTTTCCTAGCCCGCCTCTTGATCCATGTGTGTGGGGGTGGGGTAGGGGATGTGGGGTAGGGGGTGTGAGGTAGGGGTGTGAGACAAGGGGGTGGGGTATAGGGGAGGTAGGTGGTTAGGGGGTAGAGGGAGTGGGGGGTGGGGGGTTGGAGGGAGAACCATCCTGTCCTCCACCTGGGCGTTCTCAGGCTCTAAACCTGGATTCTAAGAGCCCGTGTGTCGGATGCCACACATTACCACAAGCTTTTTTCTCCCGCACCTCAGTTCCTAGTTTATTTAGTTATTAATAATGCCTAGGCCAAAAGCTTTGGCTTGTTCCATGATTAGCTCCAATAACTAAATGTAGCAGGATTCCCCCCCAATTAATTTAAATATTAATACAACAAGAAGCCTGTGATTGGACAGGGAAAAGGCAGGCGGAGCTAAGAGTTTTCAAAGGCAAAGAGGACAGAGGAAGTAGGAAGATGGAGGAAGAGCAAGATGATACAGATTCCAAGTGGCTTTAGATAGCCACAAGTAGCTATGAGTATCTTATAAGGGATGGATAATTACAGGACAGTTTGTCTTATCTAGGTGGGCAATTTATATCTATATTAGTTGGCTCTGAGTTCATTGTGTGGGCATTTTGTGGGTGAGAATTTACTGATATAAATCTGACTTATAAATTCCAAGCCTCAAGAGTTTTGATTTTACCGGGTTAGTGGGCTTTGGGACCACTGACCACAGGGGTGGATGGCTGAGAATGTGAGCAGACCCCACAGCAAGAGAGCCATGACTGGTCGCTGCTGGGGCTAGCCTAGAGGCAGAGGTGGTGAGACTGCCGGGCAGTGAGTAGCTGGGTATAGCATGGGATGGTGCCACTCTTTAAATATTTCCCACAACAGCTAAATAACCCATTTATTCTATTCTATCCCTGCTACAAGGTTAATTACCTCTCCTCAGTTTCATGCATTTGACTTCCTCTGTCCAGGTGGGATCTTCCCACATCTGACTCTTTCCCAGAGTCTCTCTCTCTTTCTGGTGGATGTCCCACTTTCTATTCTACTCTTTCCTAAAGGTCATGGGCCTTTTATTGACAGATGATGCATAAATACAGTACACAAGAGATTATCCCTACACCCATGGATAAGCCTTGGAAAACTGAGACCTTCTCCCAACATGTGCTTGAAGATGCTCCTGAATTTGGATGAAGTGCTGAGAATAATACAGAAAATGAAGTCCCCCCCGCTCTTTTGAGACTATTGCCCGAGGAATTTGAGGCAGGCAAATCTGTTGTGCAGGCCATGGATTTGGATTTGGACCTAACTCTTTACTGGGAGCCTGCCACACACACTCCAGTGAAGACTGCTTGACAGGCTGAGAAGCCTGAAAGCACTCACGAGGCAAAGAGTTTCACAGAAACTCACCTCTTGGAGTTTTGGACTTCTCATTAACCTTTATACTCATACCCTATTCCCATGTTAGTCTGGTGTATGGATCCACGTGCTCTCTTTTAGTATTATTTTATTATAAGTGCCTTTTAAGATTGAATTCTGACATAGCCAGAGCCTTCGCCAGTGTTCCTAGGTTCCAGAAGCCTATGAGCTTGGAATCCGGTTGGAATGCAGTAAGGAAGTTACCTATGCAGTAACTAATTAAGCATTACAAAAGATGGAGACAAAGCAGCTCAAGGCTGGTCTGCAGAGTGTTTACCATGAAAGAGCCAGGTAATCCCACTGAGATAGAAATCTTCAGTACAGGCTACATTGCATATTAGAAGCAAGTTGGTGAATTCTTCTGACAAATGGAGATTCTCCACAGATACTTAAAAGTTACAAGAAATTATCAGGGCCCAGGAAATAGGGGGGTTGTGGTATTGCAGTATTCATGAGAAGGTCTACTAGAGTAGAACCCCTGGTGGTGGATTTAACAATAGACTAGCTTTACACCTGGCTCCCTTCTTAGTGGCAGCGGCCTGGTCCCCATCTTCTTTTGATGTATATTTTCCTTTTGTATTGTGTCACTTGGTGGATTGTGTCTCGTCTGGTTTCTCAATATTCTTCTATATAAAAAGGGCAGCGGCCTGGTCCCCATCTTCTTTTGATGTATATTTTCCTTTTGTATTGTGTCACTTGGTGGATTGTGTCTCGTCTGGTTTCTCAATATTCTTCTATATAAAAAGTTTGATGCTCGACTTGACAAACTACATTCAGATTCTACACAATCTCGTGTGTTGGTCTGTCTGTCATTCGCCTGACTCTTTGCCCACCTTCGACTAGAGACCCTTTCCACACAGACAAAGGGACCCAGAGGGTCTGCGGCAGGGGCCCTACAGATGAGGGAGCAGGACAAAGCCTAAATTATGCTGTTTTAAGATTTCCTTTCCCAATACAATTAATAACCTCTTCATCTTAGCCTCAGGCAGACTCTTCAGAAAAGGGCAAAAAAGAGCCACACTATTCACCAAAATATCACAAGAACAGTCTCTAGTGCACATACTAAAATTCTCTGAAACCTCTTGAGCTCCCATGGTTCAAATCACCCTCAGCATCATTGTCTCCCATGCTTCTACTAGTATGGGCCACTAAGTCCTGAGGAGAACAATGGCTTCCCTTTGGATCTGGCCTGAAAGGGGCAGAGCAGTTAACTGGGGGAAAGTTCAGGGGTCGTCCCTCCTGGAAGGGAGGGATGTCCTAACATGACTTTCTGTGGGCCAAAGTTATGTCCTTGTCCCTAGCCAAGAGTCAATATTTATCCGGTGAGGAGGGTGTCTTGGGTCTACTGAAAAACAGTCCTTATTTTGAAGAAGTTCTTATTATGAGAAAACGAATCCAAGAATGATAACATTTTTAATCTGCCCAGGTATTCTCATAATTGCCACAATGTCAAATAAATGTGCAATTATAGAATCAAGTTTTTAGAACTTAAAGCAACTGCCTATTGAAATCCTGAGTATGGTATGGTACACATACGTTAATTTTCCTAATTCTGCAAAATGAAACATATTCATTTGCCAAATTTAATTTCTTTGGATACTTTTTGGGTTACTCCCTGCAGGTAATGGAGTTTGGTTATATAAAGGACAAATAGGACATTTTCTTATAATTTCTTTGGCTTGTTGCCAAGTGATAGAAAAATCCCCCTCAATACCTTTAGTCTTATTATGGTGTTTCTTATGAAAATTTGAGGTTTCTAGCACATTTCCCATCAACAGGTGAACAATTTCATCATTATCTTGTGGAATCTGACATGTTATATACAATGGATGATTTCCCTATAATTAATTTTTGTAGTTGAATAAACAGTGAAGTTAATTTTGGTCATACTGAGTAAGTTCAGTAGTTTCTATATCCGAAACATTTTTTGCATATTGCGGGCAGTAACTACATGAAAAGATTCAAGAAAATCTAATAATTCCTTAAGAATGTCATAGAACTCTGATTTTTGAACTGGAAAAAAAAAACCCAAAACATATGGACTTTGAATGACTTTGATTATGTTTTTTCTGAATTATAACTAGCCATTTCCAACTTATTGACATTAGTATAAAATGTAAGGGCTCCAGGAATTGATGTTCTCTTTACAATATGGGGTGAATCCAATTACTTTGTATAAACTGAAGTCATTTGGTTTTAGGATAGTTGTTAAATTCTCCTATCAGTTGCTACAAGCTCTTTGCCAATCTTTATTGATTACCCATAATGATATAATATCAGCATTAGTATGATGCCCTACAATTCCTGTTGGGCCTGTTCCTCACAATTGCCAATGTTTCCTTTTATAATTAAATCAGAATCCTTTTCTATATACGTTTAATTCTTTTATTTATATGCTAAGAAGATCCATTCTAAAATACTCTCTTCCCTTTGCATAATGAGTACAGTAGGAGAATAAGTTGAGGGCAAAAATACCAAAATAAAGCTCCTATGAAGTCTCCTGAAGACTCTGCGTGTTGGGGATACTTTTAACAATCATCAGCCAAGAGCCCACCTGACAGCAGAAACTAAAGATTCCATGCAGTGTGGATTCTCTGGTGGAAGACAAGATGTGATCTCTGACTATAGCCCCTACAGCAAATATGGCCGATTTAAGGTCTCTATATAGTGTGGACCCTCTGGTGCATATGGAAATATGAGGCCTGACTGAAACCTTTCCCACACTGCTGACACGTGTAGGGTTTCTCTCCTGTGTGGACCCTCTGGTGAGAACTCAGCCCCACGCTCCATCTGAATTCCTTCCCACACTCCTCACACTTGAACGGCTTCTCCCCAGTGTGAATTCTCTGATGGACTTGGAGACTGGACTTCTGGCTGAAGGCTTTCCCACACGTGTCGCATTTGTAGGGCTTCTCCCCTGTGTGAACCCTCTGGTGGGCCTGGAGGTTTGAGGTCTTGCTGAACTGCTTCTGGCAAACATTGCATTTGAATGGTTTTTCACCGGTGTGGACACTGTGATGGGCCTGCAGACTGGAGGCATGACTGAAGCCTTTCCCACACTCCCCACATTTATACGGTTTCTTTCCTGTGTGCACACTCTGGTGACTATGAAGGCTCAAGCTCCAGGGGAAGCGCTTCCCACACACTTCACATCTATACGGTTTTTCCCCAGTGTGAATTCTTTGGTGATCTAGAAAATGTGAGCTCCGACTGAAGTTCTTCCCACAGACACTGCAGTGAAATGGCTTCTCTCCGGTATGGACCCTCTGGTGGCTTTGGAAGCTTGAGGCTGAACTGAAACCCTTCCCACACTCTTCACATTTATATGGCTTCTCTCCTGTGTGGACCCGCTGATGGATGTCTAGGTTGCCACTTAAGCTGAAGCGCTTCCCACACTCATTACACTCATAAGGTTTCTCCTCAGTGTGGACTCTCTGGTGGGTGTGGAGGTTCGAGCTACAGCTGAAGCGCTTGCCACAGTCTCCACACTTATATGGCTTCTCTCCTGTGTGAATTCTCTCGTGGGCCTGGAGGTGTGCCCACTGTGTGAAGCCCTTCCCACACACCTCACACTTGTAAGGTTTCTCTCCAGTGTGCACTCGGCGGTGGATGTTGAGATCCGAGCTGCGGCTGAAGCCCTTCCCACAGCTGTCGCACCTGTAGGGCTTCTCCCCTGTGTGCACTCTCTGGTGAGTCTGAAGTGCTGAGCTCTGACGGAAACCTTTGCCACACTCATGACACCAGTAGCGCTTTCTTCCTGGATGAACACTTGGTTGAATGGGGACACTGGGGCTATGCCTGGTGTCCTTGTGAGTACTATGCACAGGGGACTTCTTTCCTAAGAGGGTCTGTTGATGAAGTTCCAGACTAGGGCTGTCACTGAAGACTTCTTGGCCCCTGCTGCACTGGTAGGCCTTCTGTTCTCTATAAACACAATGCTGGGTGAGGAGCGTCATGGGAAAAATGACTTGATCACAGTCACCGCTGCTGGGGACTTTATCTCTTTTATGCAGTATATTGTGATCGTGGTGGGAAATGCAACCCAGAATGTTAACACCTGGAGCCAACAGCTGAGACTTCGTTTTCACCAGAGTCTGAGGACAGTGTTTCTCATGGTTCCATCTCTCACTAAAGTGTGCCTTACTCCAAGAACTCTGAGCCCTCCCAGAGAGAAATTCCTGATTGTCACTACTGCTGGAATGATTGCTTGGGAGATTCTCCAGACAGCCGTCATCCTCGGGGGCCTGAGAAGGCTGCTCTGCTCCCCAGTGGCAGGAGGAGTGGCACTGCTCCAGGAGGTGAGGACCCTTTCCTGGAGTGTTTATTCCATCTTCTGGAGCTCTGGCTAGTTTGTTGACATCATGGCTGGTCATTTGCCAACATGGAAGCTGCCCCAATGGAAGGCACCTTATTCCTGTTGTGTCAAGAGGCGCCATCTTATTTGGACTCTGGCATCCTGAAAGAATAGAGAACAGAAGATGATATCAGCAAGGATGAGGACATCAAAGTTGGCCAGTCCTCATTTCTTTCTGGAAATATTAACTAGAGATCAGTGTCAAAGGTGAATGTCTGAAAGCTCTAAGGAACAAAGAGCTAAAACCAAGAACAATCAACACTTGGCCATGGCGGGAAATTTGGGGTGAGCCTGGGAGTGAAGGCTCAAGGCTACCTTAGCCCGTGCTGAGCACCTGACTCGAAGAGCCTATGTGTAGCTGTGCAGAAGGATAATGGGAAGGAAGCACTAACTCTGTGGTAACAAGTGTGGTGGTGCTCAGACACCAGCGGAGGCAGGTGCAGAATGGAGAGAGTGAGGGTGAGACACATGAAAAGCAGGGTCTGTGAGGGCTCCCCAGCAGACAAATGCAGAGAGGGAGGAAGGGTGGGGAAGAGAGAGAGAGAGAGAGAGTGAGAGTGAGAGAGAGAGAGAGACAGAGACAAACACTCATACACAGAAAGACAGAGGAAGAGAGAGAGAGAGACAGACAAAGACAGAGAGACAGACAGACACAAACACACATATATACAGTGAGACAGAGAGAGGGAGAGACAGACAGAGACAGACAGATAGACACAAACCTATATACATAAAGAGAGACAGGGAGAGGGAGACAGACACAGACAGACAAAGACAGAGAGACAGACAGACATAAACATACATACAGACACAAACACACATATATACGGAGAGACAGAGAGAGACAGACAGACAAAAACACACATACACACAGAGATAGAGAGGGAGAGGCAGAGAGACAGAGACAGGAATTCCACCAGGGAAGAGCACTGTGTGGCCAGAGAGATGCAAAGGACAACACCTGAGACACACATATCGAAGCAGGAAAAGAAATAGAGATGAGCAGGGTTGGAGTGCAAGGCCCCAGGAGCACGCAGTTTGTCAGACACAGTCGACAAAGCTGCTACCCTAGTGCTTAGGAAACTTAGATAGGAGAATCAAATTTCTGGGCAAGCCTAGGCTATATAGCAAGACCTTGCCACAAAACAAAAAATAAAGTAGAGGCTAGAGATGTGGCTCAGCCATACAGAGCACTGGCTGCCCTTCCAGAGGACCCAGGGTGTGTGTGCAGCACCCACATGCTGGCTCACAACCATCTGTAAGTCCAGGTCCAGGGGATTTAATGCCCTCTTCTGGCCTCTGTGGGCATCATGAGTGAATGTGGCACAGACACACACGCAGACAAAACACTCACGTGTACATAAAATACAAAATAAGTAACCTAAAAGGGAAGCAGTGGCGTGCAACAGACACACGGGTGTGAACTCTGACATCACCAAGGACACAGGGCCCCGTCCTCACCCACTGCCAGGAGGTTCCTGAAGTTCTCCAGCATCACATCGTGGTACAGCTTCCTCTGAGCAGCGTCCAGCAGCCCCAGCTCCTCCTCGCTGAAGACAACAGCCACATCCCTGAAGGTCACCATCTCCTGTGACGGCAAGCACATGCCACCTCAGATTCATTCCCAATGCCACTAGGACCTGAGCAACTGCTTACACAGAGCCTGTTGTCTTAGGGCTTCTATTGCTGGGACAAAACACCATGACCAAAAGGCAAGTTGGGCAGGGAAGTTTGCTAGGCTTACACTTCCATATTCCTGTTCACTATTGCAGGAAGTCAGGATGGGAACTCAGGCAGTGCTGGATCCTGGAGGCAGAAACTAATGCACATGCCATAGAGGGGTGGTGCTTACTGGCTTGCTCAACCTGCTTTCTTATAGAATCCAGGACCATCAGCCTGGGGATGGCACCAACTACAGTGGGTTGGGCCCTCCAACATTGATGACTAATTAAGAAAATGCCTTAGCTGGATCTTATAAAAGCATTTGCTCAACTGACATTCCTTCCTCTCCCAATGCCCCTGAAGGGATAAAATGAGACCACAGAAAGGACCCAGAACACTGTATGATATGCACATATGCATTAAGCAGCCAATATATGTCCAACAACACTATCATCATTGTCTGCATGTTGACACTCATGGCCACACAGTGTTCCATAAAGGTTGCATTACACACACACACACACACACACACACACACACACACACACACACACACAAATATATATATGTGTGTATATTATATATATGACATGGTGTTCAGCCATGTAAATATATATTATATATATGTAGTTTATATAACATATATTGACTATAATGTACTGTCCATTTACAAACAGTAAATTTAAAACAAAAATCTAATTAAGTAAGTGAAAGTTTCAGACAAACTGCCATTTTTAATCATTTTCCAAAGTACTGAAGATTTTTTAAAAAATACTGAAGATTTTTCAAAAGTGTACATTTTAGGACAGAATACAGAGAATCAGGGATACCTGGTGACTACAAATTACGTGTGAAAATCACCACTGTTGTTAACAAAACAAGCGTGTAGTCCCTGGAGCTGAGGGTACTGTGTAGCTGGGGAGCTTGGCTGAACTCCATGTAAAATACCCGTGCATTTGTATTCATGCTGCAGTTTCCTGAATCATGGCTCCTGGGTGCTCAGCGGTGTCTAATAAATGCGCTGAGTTTCAGGGCTGCTGGGGAGTCTCCATCAGAGCACACAGCTCATTCGATCCCAGCTTGTCTGTACATGTGTCTGTGTGTCTGTCCTTTCTTCATTCCTCCATCATCTGAGTTGGGTCAACCACAGAAGCTGTGCGGAAGCCAGACGCTCCCTGGTTGTTCAGGATATGAATGCTCAGGAAGTCCAATGCAGGAAATGAGAGTGACCAGTTTTCTGTGTGCATGTGTGTACACATGTGTGCATGCATGTGAGTGTACATATGTACACAAGGGTACACATGCATGTACAGGCTACAGCCCAACCTCTGGTGTCCTTCCTCAGGTGCTGTCTAGGGTTTTTGTTTGTTTTGGGAACAGGGTCCTTCCGTGGCCTGGACCTTGTCAAATAGGCTACGGTGGCTGCAGAGCACTTGCCCAGCATGCAGGGGTCCTGTTTCCAATCCCTAGCACTGTGGGGATGGGGGAAGCAACCCGACTTACCTGTAACTTGGTCATTGTTCTCTTCTCTTTGAGACAAGGCAGGGCTCTGGGAAGCAAGCTGGGGGAAGAGGGGCTTCGTGAGAACACTGCTAGGACAGTTGGTCCACATGGCTTCCTCAGCTTCTCCATCAGCCCCAAGGGCTGTGCGCGCTGACCAGGCTTTTCTGCCTACTTCCCACTAATTGGTAGTGTAAGACTCTGGGTTAAAGTTAAGGGGCCACCCATGCCTCACCTCGCTCACCGCAGCGGGTTAGAAAAGGCCACATTTTCTATTTCTGGCAGCTTGTGTGTGTGCATGTGGGGGGTGGGGTGGGGGGTGCTGGGCACTCTTACCTTCACAAGGCTGCCTGTAGTGATGGGTTTTCCAGAAAAACAAATCTTCACTAAGCTCTGAACTCTATGATGCGTGCTGTGTCATGACTGACTACCACTCTCAGAAAGATCTATCAATTGTGACAGCTATCTTACATATTATTGTTTCCATACATGGAAATGATAGAGTCCTCTTTTGTATCTCCCTCTAAAAGACTTAATTACTAGTAAACATTGTTCATTTACAAGAGCCGCCACAAAGTCCAAAGTCTCTTTTCCCACAGGCATGAAAATAATGACCAATTAAAAAACAAAACAAAACAATAACAAAAAACGCTAAACCCTCTCCAAGGAATGGGGAGTTTGAGCCTACAAGATGGCTCAGCGGGTAAAGGAAACTGCCACTGAGTCTAACCTGCTGAGTTTGAGTCTCTGGGTACCATTAAGTTGACTCCCACAAGTTGTCTTTTGACTTCTTTTCTTTCTTTCTTTCTTTCTTTCTTTCTTTCTTTCTTTCTTTCTTTCTTTCTTTCTTTCTCTCTCTCTCTCTCTCTCTTTCTTCTAATTATTAAATACATTTATTTAATAACTTTAACAAAATAAAAATATTGTTTATTTAAATAAATAAATAAATAAATAAATAGGGGTGGAATCACATAAAAAGTAAAGTTGCATACCACTTAAGGATTCAGGACATGGGCCATCTCTCATCATAGCTCCCCTGCCAGGCTCCCCTGGGAAGCTAGCCTCTCCTGGGGCTCTGCAAGGGGCTGAGGTGTGTCAGTGTAGGGCAGCCCCGCCTCAGGCAGAGCCCAGCGAGAGAGGACCTGGATGCCGGGCTTGTTCCTGGGCCGCAGATGCGGTCACTGAGGGGATACATCAGGAGCACAGGCGCAAAGGAAATGCAGAGCGATGGCCCAGGTTTTCACCTCACAGGAAGCACTCACAAACATCCTCCCCTCCCGGGAGCGGAAACGACCTTGACCACTACTGGCGTTGGAACTACAATTCCCAGAATTCCTCAGTGGCTGCACTCTCTGGGGACTATATTCCCCGGAATGGCAAAGCTTCGGTGAACCTTTTTAACTAAGGGGATTCCTTTTGGTAGGTCGCTCTTCTGTGTTGCTTTTCGGTTTATTCATTTCTGAAATTCCATGAAAGTCAACTGTGGATACTTCTTTGTTTTTGTTGTTGTTTTGTTTTTCCGAGGCAGGGTTTCTCTGTGTAGCCCTGGCTGTCCTGGAACTCCCCCAGTAGTCCAGGCTGGCCTCGAACTGACAGATCTGTCTGCCTCTGCCTCCCAAGTGCTGTGATTAAAGGAGAGGGCCAGCAGATCTTGCTGTGGATACATTTTTTTTTAAAATTGAGATCCCATACTGTATTACATTATAAAAGCTAACAGGGAAACTGCACAGCTGCAGTTGCCTAATTAGGCAGCAGAGTCAGAGTTTCTGCATAGAAACCCCCTATGAGGGGTGGGGGACCGGCTCAGTTGTAGAGCACTGCCCAGAATCCCCTAGTGAGGGGCTGTGGGAGTGACCTGGTGGTAGAACATGGGCTATCTGGGCCACTCTTCTGTTGCTGTGAAGGGACATCATGACCAAGGCAACGCTTATAAAAGGAAACATTTAATTAGAGGCTTGCGTACACTTTTAGGGGTTTAGTGCATTATCATGGCAAGAGCATGGCAGCAGCGGGCATGGGAGGGAGAGTTAAATCCTCATCCATACTGGAGAGACAAAGAGACACATGTGCTCTTAAAATCTCTAGCCATGCCCAGTGATATACTTTCACCATCAAGGCCATACCTCCTGTCTTTCAAATCCTTTCAATGAGTTCTACTCCCTGGTGACTAAGCATTTTAACATGAGCCTGTGGGGGGCGTTCTCACTCAAACCACAACCTGCCCAGCATCCTCCAGTGGGGGCTTGATCCTTGACCTTCAGAGCCCTGGAGCTGTCAGAAAGAACTCTTTATCTGAGATACAGCCTGGGGGAGTCCGTGGGAGCAGCATAGGTCTGAACCACAGATGGACCTGGGTCATGAAGGACAGCCCGACCTAGACCTAGAGGGGAAGGAGGAGAAGCAAGTCATTCACAAGTCAAGTTTAGTAAAGACGTTCAAAATATTGGTTACAGTATAAACAAACAAACAACAGCAAAAGCTCTGTCCCCACAGAATGTCAGGGCCCATAATTCCAATTGCACACATTTCAGTTCACTGTACTAGGCTAATAAATATAAGATGCTGACTGAAGGCCCCTTTCAGGAATACTGAGGAACACAAATCAATATGAATGCAGGTTGGAGACGGGTGAGCATTTTCAAATGAGTCTTACTTACAGGGCCCCTCTCCACTTGCACCGGAAATGGCTGAGTCCTGAGCACATGCAGCTCTGCACCTCAGATACAGAGGGGCTTCCTGTGAGAAAGGGACGCGTAGGTCAACGACGGTTCTGCCAGTCACCAACGTTGGTTAAATCCTTTCCTGCAGCCTTTCTCTGTAGACTTGGATGGATGCTGAGATTTCCCTGCCAGTGTCCTGTTGTAGATGGCGCTGGTGCTGTTTGTATTTTGATGCTAATTCTGCTCTCCTGGGAGGGGTTGCGGACAAGGAGTGAGTCATACACTCAGGCTTCTTGTGAATCAATCCCCTAATGAATAAAGGAGTCAATCACTGAGCAAGTAGGGGCGACTTCCAGGATGCACGGAGGAAGAGAGGAAGCAGGAGAGTTTGGTCTTTTTCGACAGGGATAGTGTGAGGACAAGATGTAATTACTAGTGTCTCCTGGTTTCAATGGCGGATCCGTCAGGATTCGCAACCGGAGGATTTAGATTTAATATGGCGTACAAGATTTTAGCTGCTGTGCCCAGTGATTGAGTTACAATTTTTTTTTTCTGAACTAAGTTTGTGTTGCATTTTCCTTCTTGTGGCAGCTCGTCTGGGTTCAAAAGAGAAAGGTACGAAGGCAAAGCGTGGGTTTGCCAGATGTGCACCACAAAGGCCGTGTGGGTTTTGAAGCATAGGGTTGGTATAGTAGCAACCCGCCAGTGGGAACTTAGCAAGCTGGGTGGAGAGATTTTGGAGCTCTGACTCAGAGAGTCTCCAGGAGTTAAGAACTGGCTGGTGGGACTGCTGGGGCTGAGAGTAGCTGGGAGAAGTGCGGAAGCTTGGCGTTCATTTTATATTTCCCGCAACAATGATAGGGCAATTTTCCACTCGTCTGTGATTTCTGACATTTGTAAAGAATCTCCCAGCTGAGCATTGGTGCCACAAGCCTTTAATCCTGCACCCGGGAGGAAGAGACAGGTAGATTTCTGAGTTCAAGGCTAGCCTGGTCTACAGAGCACATTCCAGAGCAGCCAGATCGACAGCTGTCTTGAGAAAATAAAAGAAAATTAAAAAAAAAAAAAAAAAGAAAGAAAGAAAGAAAGAAAAGAAAAGAATTGATTTCCCATAGAGAACCTTGTCTATAGGATGAGATTTTTTCTAACTCAGCTATCTCCCGAAATAATTGAGACAGAGCCCTATAGACTTATTCCACAAGCTTTAAGCACAATAACTGAGCAGATATTCCTAACCCTCTATGCTGTCTTAGCTGTTTCCCAGCCACACACACGTTACTTGCATTTAGTCTCACCTTAGCTTTCTCTGCTCTGTCTGTCTGTCCTCAAGGAGCACTCCCTTGGCAAATCTGCCTCATGCCTGACATCATGGTGACTCTGTTCATCTTCTTCACCTGACCTGTGGCCCTCTTCTTCCTCCTCCTCCTCTCTCTCAGGTCCCTGGCTTGGATCGGAAGTTCAGCCTAATCACTGAACTAATCACTGACTGTTCAGCATTTTCTTAGCCAATCAGAAATAACCGGGCCACATTCTTTACATCACATTGATACAGGAGATGCTGAGAAAAGTTGCTAACAGGGAGTGGAAGTAGCTCAGAAGAAAGAAGTTTGTCGCAGTCAATAAAGATGAAAAATGAATTGGAGATCTGAAGACAGCTTTGACATCAGCCATGGAGATGCAGAGTTTGGAGTTTGCCCAGCTGGTTTCAAGTCTTTCTTTGGGGATTACAGTTAAGTAATTGGATGACTCTCAGAAGAGACCTTAAGCTTTGGGCTTTTAACATTGTTGACACTGCTATAGATTATGGGGACTCTAGAAGTTGACTAATTGTATTTTGCATTATATTGTGTTTAGTTATGGCCTCCAATGGACTCATATGTTTGAACAAGCCTATGGGGGCCAGGGAATGGAATGTTATGGTTTGTATATGCTTGGCCCAGGGAGTGGCACTATTAGAAGGTCTAGTCCTGTTGGAGTAGGTTGGCCCTATTGGAGTAGGCATGTCACTGTGGGTGTGGGCTTTAAGACCCTCATTCTAGCTGCCTGGAAGCCAGTATTCTACTAGCAGCCTTCAGATGAAAATATAGAACTCTCAGCTCCTCCTGCACTATGACTGCTTGGATGCTGCCATGTTCCCACCTTGATGATAATGGACTGAATCTCTGAACCTGTAAGCCAGCTCCATTTAAATGTTTTCCTTATAAGAGTTGCCTTGGCCATGGTGTCTGTTCACAGCAGTAAAACCCTAACTAAGACAAGGGCCAAACCTAGTCAAACCACCACATTTCACACCCTGGCCACCATAGGATTGTAGCCATTATAATGCAAAAATGCATTTTTTTCCAAGTTCAAAAATCCCACAGTCTACCACAATCTCAATGTTTAAAATTTCAAAGTTTACAGTCTCCTTTGAGATTCATGCAATCTTTCTTTTTTTTTAAAGATTTATTTATTTATTTATTTATTTATTATATATAAATATGCTGTAGCTGTCTTCAGACACTCCAGAAGAGGGAGTCAGATCTCGTTATGGATGGTTGTGAGCCACCATGTGGTTGCTGGGATTTGAACTCAGGACCTTCGGAAGAGCAGTCAGGTGCTCTTACCCACTGAGCCATCTCACCAGCCCCTCATGCAATCTCTTAACTAATCCCCTATAACATGAAAATCCAGAAGCAGACCATGTTTCCACCATCACAGGATATACATTGCCATTCCAAAATGCCATAGTGAGGAACTACCTGACCAAAGCAAGACCAAAAATCAGCTGGAAAAACTCCAAACTCTGTTCTGATGTCCAACTCCTTTCAGGTTTGTTGACTACTACATAATTCTTTCTCTTGGGCTGGATCCACTCTGTGCTATTAGCTTCCCTCAGCAAGTATCCCATGGTTCTGGCATCTCTAACATCATGGGGTCTCCAAAGCGACTTCAGTTTCATAGCTTCTTGTTCCAATGTCCGAATCCACACATGATCTTCCAGGCTCCTCCAAAGTGCTTGGGTCACTTTTCCAGCTCAGGCCTCCACGGCACTCAAGGCTCTGGTTGACTCCACTCGACTGCTGCTGCTATTGTTGTTGGTCATCCATGGCACTGGTATCCCCAAGACACTGGTGTCTTTCCCTGAAACTAGATTGCACTTTCATCAATAGCCTCTCATAGGCCTCCTTCATGGTTCAAAACCTTGACTTCTTTGAATGACCCCTTCAGTCCTGGGCCTTCAACTGTCACTGAGGCTGTACCTTCACCAATGGCCTTTCCTGGCCCCTCACAGTGCCAAGCCTCAGTTGTTCCCCATGACCCCTCATGCCTTCAAGTCCAGTACCACTTGTGTGGTTCTTACACATTACCCAGTCTGACTGCCAGTAGGATGTTATCTCTGGAACATGATTTCTTTGTGCTCTCAGAAAAAACTTCCCAGATTTCACCTCAGTGATGCTGGTCTCTTTGTAATCACTGCTAATTTCTTAGTGCCAGCTAATCAGTATCACTTATTGTCCCAGTAGTTCCTTCTATTCTAGACTCCAAAGCCAGAGCTCCATGGCCAAAGCTGCCAAGTTCTTCTGCTTTCTGGGGCTGGAACATGGCCTCCTTCTTCTATTACATCTTTATTATTTTTTGAAGAATCCCATTACTGCCTAATTATGGCTTTCCTGGTACTTGTTCTGTAGATTTATTGTGAACTTAGAGATCTGCATGTGTCTATCTCCTAACAGCTTGAATTAACAGCCTGTACAACCACGCCTCGACTTAAGCTTTTCTTTACCTGGAACTTGCTCTGTACTGGTTGGTCTTGAACTCTTGATCTGTTCTTGATCTGCCTGCCTCTGTGTCCTGAGGTTAAAGGCATACACCTGCATGTCTTGACCTAAGCTTTTCATGGCCACTATGTCTAAAGATCCAGACTGAAAGTGTGTGTCTTCCAGCATCAACTTCTAGATCACAGGTGTGCTCTCACTTTTTGGATTGTAGTTCATTCCAGACTAAAGGTTCAAATTAAAACAATAATCAGGTAATAATAACACCTAACATGATATAACTACATCTTGTTCAACTGCAAATGCATATACAATAAGCTTAGGTGGGTGGGATCTTGCCCCAAGGTCACCACTTCCTTAATTCCATTTAATATCCTTGAACACAGGATTTAGCTCCACTCCAATTTCTGGTGCCCCTTTATTATTTGAACAAACATTTTTGTATTTCTCCTTTCCTGGCTTGATCAGAAACCTGTTCATAAGAGTGAACCACATGATAAAGTCTAAACTACATTGTTTTGAGATTTCCTTTCAATTTCTTCATCTTAGCCTGAGGCAGACTCTTCATAAAAGGTGGGGGGTAGGGGGGGGTCACATTCTTCACCAAAACATCACAAGGACTGTCTCTAGGCCACATACTAAATTTTTTCTCCCCAGAAACATCTGAAGTCAGGAGCACACAGTTCAAATCATCCTTAGCACCACTATCTCCCATGCTTATAATGGTATGGTCCATCAAATCTTACTTAAAACATTCCACTGCTTTCCAAATTCCCAAAGCCCTCATTCTTTTTAAACAAAAGCATGGTCACCTGGTACCGTCCTCGGTCTTAGTTTGGGTTTTCCTGCTGTGAACAGACATCATGATGAAGGCAACTCATATAAAGAAAACATTTAATTGGGGCTGGCTTACATTTTCAGAGGTTCAGTCCATTATCATCATGGCAGGAAGCATGGCAGCCTGCAGGCAGACATGTACTGGAGAAGGAGCTGAGTTCTACATCTTGATCTGCAGGTAGTAAAAGGTCACTGTCATCCACAGACAGACAGACAGACAGATGGAAGCTCTCTTCTGCTCTGGGTGGAACCTGAGCATGAGACCTCAAAGCCCACCCCCACAGTGACACACTGCCTCCAACACAGCTGGTCCTAATAGTTCCATTCCCTTTGAGCCATGCATTCAAACCTATTAAAACCGCCACAATAGCCAAACTGTCATAATTCTCACCCATGCCATATGAAACGCTGGCACGATGAGCCCTGAAGATTTAGTAGCCAATGAGCTATCTCAAGTTCTGGCTGGAGACATTTTCATGTCTCAGCCAATCTAAGAGCTAATTCCCTTGCAGACGGACCAGTATTGTGTGTTACCTGTTGTTGGTCCTCTTGATTTCTTTCTTTATGTCTGCAGCAATATCTTCAGGGGTGTCCCTTGTCAAGTCTGATTTTTATAAATTTGGATGGAATCCAGTTTGTTTTCTCCCATTGAAACAAATAAAAAAACCTCTTCCCTGATTTTTTCTGTCTTTCACTCTGAGTTTAGGGCATATTAAGATATAAACAAGCCGATTCCATTCAGCACGTTTTTCAATCATCCAGTGTCTCTTGGTAGCTGTGTTTTGTATAGTAGCATTTAAAGAGTTTAAAGTTAATAGAGCTTTATGTAATCTATCCCTGGGAGTCTTTGTTACCCTGTTTGTTAAGTATCTCTGTGAAAGTATGATTAGATCTCTGTACAACTGCTTGATCTACAGGACTGTGTAGTACCTGTAGTATGCTTTATATTATAACATGCAAGAAATTGCTTCATTTTACTAGAGACATTGATGGAGCATTGTCAGTTTTAATATGTACAGGTATTCTCATAATTGCTATAACTTTCAAAAAAATGTGCAATTATAGAATCAGCTTTTTGAACTTAAAGCACGTATCCATTGAAACCCTGAGTATGAAACCCTGAGTATGTGACTCTGGTATGGGACATATATTTTAAATTTCCAAACTCTGCAAATGAAACAACCATTTGCCAAATGTCATTTCTTTGTTTGTTTGTATGTTTGTGGTTACTTCCTACAGGTAATAGAGTTTGATTGTATAAAGAACAAGAAAGACAATATCTTATCATTTTCTTGCTTTGTTGCCAGGTAACAGAAAAACCACTTTTAAAACTCTTGTTGTTAATATGGTATTTCTTATGGAATTCTGAAACTTCTAGCACATTTCTTAATAGCTGATCAACTTCATCATTACCATGTATTAGAGGGCCAAGTCGGTACACACGTATGGGATATGATATGTGTGATATGCAATGGATGATTTCCATTTCTGATCAATTGTTGTAGTTGAATAAAACAGTGAAGTTAACTTTGAATCATCTTGAATAAGTTCAGCAGTTTCTATATGCAAAACAACTCTTTCTGCATACTTAGAGTCAGTAACTATAATCAGAGATTCAGGGAAATCTAATAATACCATGAGAATGGTATACAGCTCTGATGTTTGAACCGAGGTGTATGTGGCTTTGTTGTGGGAAATATTAAAAAATGGCACCATCCCTCTTTATACCCAGCTACTCTCGGGCCCCAGCTACTCCACTGCCTCCATGGCTAGCCACATGCAGTGACCAATTGGGGTTCTCTTGCTGTGGATTCTCTCTCTCCCATCTCCACCCTCCGTCCTTTTCCACTGCCCACTTACAGGTTTCTTGTTGTATTAATATTTAAATTAATTGGGGGTGGGGAATCTGCTACAATTTTCTGAGTTATAACCAGCCATTCCCATTGTATTTGCATCAGTATAAAATGTTAGCATTTCAGGAATCAGTGTTCTTTTTATTATATGGTGGGGAATCGAATTAGTCCTTTGTATAAACTGAAGTCCCGTGCTTTTAGGATGTTTATTGGCAATTTCTTCCATATAGTTGCTATAAGCTTTTTGCCAATTGGTTACCCACAGTGAAACAATCTCAGCATTAGTAGGAGTCACAATGATTTTCTGTTGGTTTGATTCCTGACAATTGACAAGTCTTCCTTTTATAATTAAATCAGAATCCTTTTCTATTATATAAGTCTCTCGTTTTTTGTTTGTTTGTGTGTATGCTAAGAAGGTCCAGTCTAAAATACTATCTTCCTTTTTCATAATGAGCTCAGTAGGAGAATGAGTTGAGAGCAAAATACCAAAATACCATCTCTCCTGAAGCTTCTGGGTTTGGTGACACTGGTAACAACCAGCAGCGTGGAGTCCACCTGAGTGCAGAACAAACCTAGGGTTTCCCTGCACTGTGGGCCCTCTAATGATAGATGTGGTCTCTGACTGAAGCCCTTACTGCAGATGCTGCAGATCTAGATCCTCTCTGTGGTGTGCATTTTCAAATGTGTGTGGAAGTGTGAGGCCTGACTGAAGCCCTTCCCACACTGCTGACACATGTAGGGTTTCTCTGCTGTGTGGACCCTCTGGTGAGAACTAAGCCCCGAGTTCCATCTGAATTCCTTCCCACACTCCTCACACTTGAATGGCTTCTCCCCAGTGTGAATTCTCTGATGGACTTGGAGACCGGACCTCTGGCTGAAGACTTTCCCACACGTGTCACATTTGTAGGGCTTCTCCCCTGTGTGTACCCTCTCGTGGTCCTGGAGGATTGAGGCCTGACGGAACCTTTTCTGGCACACATTGCATTTGAATGGTCTCTCGCCTGTGTGGACACTCTGATGGGCCTGCAGACTTGAGGCATGACTGAAGCCTTTCCCACACTCCACACACATATACGGTTTCTCTCCTGTGTGGACTCTCTGGTGATTGTGAAGGCTCCAGGTGAAATGCTTCCCACACACATCACATCTGTATGGCTTTTCCCTGGTATGAACTCTCTGATGGGCTTGAAAATTCGAGCTCTGACTGAAGCCCTTTCCACATACACTGCAGACAAATGGCTTCTCTCCTGTATGGACCCTCTGGTGTCTTTGGAAGCTTGAGGCTGAACTGAAATCCTTCCCACACTCTTCACATTTATATGGCTTCTCTCCTGTGTGGACCCGCTGATGGCTGTGGAGGTTGAAGCTCAAGCTGAAGCGCTTCCCACACTCATTACACTCATACGGTTTCTCCTCAGTGTGGACTCTCTGGTGGGTGTGGAGGTTCCAGCTACAGCTGAAGCGTTTGCCACAGTCTCCACACTTATATGGCTTCTCTCCTGTGTGAATTCTCTCGTGTATCTGGAGATGGTCCCACTTTGTGAAGCCCTTCCCACACACCTCACACTTGTAAAGTTTCTCTCCAGTGTGCACTCGGCGGTGGATGTTGAGATCCGAGCTGCGGCTGAAGCCCTTCCCACAGCTGTCGCACCTGTAGGGCTTCTCCCCTGTGTGCACTCTCTGGTGAGTCTGAAGAGTTGAGCTGTGACTGAAACCTTTGCCACACTCGTGACACCAGTAGCGCTTTGTTCCTAGATGAACACTTGGTTGAATGAGGACACTGGGGCTCTGCCTGGTGTCCTTGTGAGTACTATGCACAGGGGACTTCTTTCCTAAGAGGGTCTGTTGATGAAGTTCCAGACTAGGGCTGTCACTGAAGACTTCTTGGCCCTTGCTGCACTGGTAGGCCTTCTGTTGTGTGTAATCACAATCCTGGGTGAGGGATGACATGGGATTGATGACTTGATCACAGTCACCGCTGCTGGGGACTTTGTCTCTTTTATGCAGTATATTGTTATCTTGATGGGAAATGCAACTCAGCACGTCAGCACTGAGAGCCGACAGCTGTGCCTTATTTTTCACCCAAGTCTGAGGACAGTGTTTCCATTGGTCATGTCTCTCACTAGGATGTGATTTACTCGAAGAGCTTTGAGCGCCCCCAGACAGAAATTCTTGACTTTCAGTAATACCAGAATGGTTGCTGGTGAGCCTCTCAAGACAGCCATCATCCTCAGAGGCCCAGGGAGGCTTTTCTGCTCCCTTGTGGCATGGCTCCAGGAAGTGGGAACCCTTTCCTTGAGTGTTTATTCCATCTTCTGGAGTTCTGGCTAGTTTGTTGACATCATGGCTCGTCATTTGCCAGCATGGAAGCCGCTCCAGTGAAAGGCACCTTACTCCCATTGCATGAAGAGTCTCTATCTTGTTTGGACTCTGGCCTCCTGAAGGGAATATAGAACAGAAGGCGATATCAGTGAGGATGGGGACATTGAAGGGCTAAGTTCTCATTTATCTCTGGAAACATTAACTAGAGAGCAACGTCAGAGAGAAACAATGAGCTACAATAAGAGTGTGTATGTGCATCCAAGAACAAGCCTCATCTGAGCATGGTGGAGAATCTGGCGTGAGCCCAGGAGTGGAGGCTCAAGGTCATCTTCAGCCTCTGCTGAACACCTGCCTTGCAGGGCCCGTATGTAGCTGTGGAGACAGAGTGGGAGGAAAGCACTAAATCCACGCTAAGAGGCGCGGTGGTGCTCAGACACAGCCTGCTGCCAATGTCCAGCTCAAGGACGTTATTGTCTTTGAGAGCATACATGTGTAGGAGAGGATTGGGATAAACTTAGCACACAAGTTCGCTTGAAAACTATGAGAAGAGAGCTGAAGCATTGAGATGGCAAGACTCCAAACACTCAAAACAAGGTTGCTGATGAGGGAAAGGCTTGGGTGGGTGGGGTGCAGAATGCAAGGGCAGAGGCGAGTGGGTGTTATGGGAAATAATAAAAAAGGCTCCCACCAACTCTATCTAGTACTGGTACTGGTGGGCCACAACACTATATCCCAGTGGGGTCCCGCTCGGCGTGTTCTCACTGCTGAGCTACCCTCTCCCAGCTAGTGACTTCATCTTGCTTTTACACAACGCCCCCCACACCCCACGATCAGCCATGTCAACACCTGGTTACCTGGTAGAAACATGACTCTTAAAGCTTAATTATCCAATCAGATCTATATAACAACAAGATCACAATTTACAAGATGCCAATACAATAATTTCTGAGTCAATTAATAAAGATAAAGCTTTAGCCCAATTATTCTATCCTTGTGTGTCAAACACCTGCTCTCCGACCTAAGATCATCAGGCTCACAAAGGGGCAGGGGAAAGGGCTCGAAAAGAAGGGAGATCTCAGCTGCTAACTGAAGGCATCAGCTGTCCTGAAGGAATAGCAAAATCACAACAGTATCTGACGGGTCCCCCAAGGAAACTAGAAAATGACCTGAGAAAAAAATTATCAGGATGGAAAATGACGAAGGCGAGCTGGACATGTGGTGTGCAACACAGAGAGAGAGGGGGGGGAGGGGGAGGAGAGAGAGAGAGAGAGAGAGAAAGAGAGAGATAGAGAGAGAGAAAGAGAGAGAGAGAGAGAGAGAGAAAGAGAAAGGGGGAGGGGGAGGAGAGAGAGAGAGGTTGGAGAGACAACTCAGTGATTCAGAGTGCTGGCTGTTCTTCCAGAGGACCCAGATTGGGGTTGCAGCACCCACATACTGGCTTACAACCATCTGTTATGCTAGGTCCAGGATATCTAGTACCCTCTTCTTGCCTCTGTGAACACCACAAATGAATATGATGCACAGACATACAAACAGACAATACACTCAAGTATACATATAAAAAAACCCAAAAGAAATAAACCTAAAATGAAAGCAGTAGAGTGTAATTAAGACACAGGATGTGAACTTCTAACATCACCAAGGACACAGGGCCCCGTCCTCACCCACTGCCAGGAGGTTCCTGAAGTTCTCCAGCATCACATCGTGGTACAGCTTCCTCTGAGCAGCGTCCAGCAGCCCCAGCTCCTCCTTGCTGAAGACCACGGCCACGTCCCTGAATGTCACTGCCTCCTGTGACAGCAAGCACATGCCACCTCACTTTCACACCCCATTTTACTAGGACCTGAGCAACTGTTTATACAGAGCCTGTTGTCCCAGTTACAGCTTCTATTGCTGAGACAAATCACTGTGACCAAAAGGCAAGTTGAGAAGAAAAAGTTTATTTATTAGGCTTACACTTCCATATTCCTGTTCATTAATGAAGGAAGTCAGGATGGGAACTCAAGCAGGGCTGGACCACAGAGGCAGGAGCTGATGCAGAGGCCATGCATGTGTGCTGTTTACTGGAATGTTCATCATGGCTTACCCAGTCTGCTTTCTTATAGAACCTCGCACATAAACTGGGTGATAGTGGTGCACACCTTTAATCTCAGGACTTGGGAGGCAGAGGTGGGTGGATCTCTGTGGCTTCTAGGCCAGCCTGGTCTACAGAGTGTTACAGAACAGTCAGGCTACACAGAGAAACCATATCTAAACAAACAAACAAACAAACAAACAAACCAACCAACCAACCAAAAGAAGATACCTCCATTAGGACCAGCTTTAAGGCATTTTCTTAATTTTGATTAATGAGGGAGGGCCCAGCCCATTGTGGATGGTGCCATCCTCGAGTTGGTGATCATGGGTTCTATAAGAAAGCAGGCTGAGGAAGCCATGGGGAGCAAGGCAGCAAGTAGCACACGTGCATGGCTTCTGCATCAGCTCCTGCCTCTAGGTTCCTTCTCTGAGTTCTTGTCCTGACTTCCTTCAATGATGAACAACAATACGGAAGTGTGAGCCTAATAATAATCTCCTTCCTCCCCAACTTGCTTCCTGGTCATGGCTTTTTGTTGCATCAATAGAAACCCTAACTAAGACAGGCAGTGGTAGCACATGGCTTTAATCCCAGCACTCTTAAGGCAGAGGCATGATAATCTCTGAGTTCAAGGCCAGCCTAGTCTACAGAGTGAATGCCAACATAGATAGGGCTACACTGGGAAAGTCTGCCTCAAGGGTGGAGGAAAAGAAAGAAATAAAAAACCCTGACTAAGACACAGGCCTTCAGGAACCTTCTAGAACAGACAACCAGCTCATTCTGTGTGCTCAGGAACACACTCCTGTCAACAGTAGTCTCATTTAGGGTCAGGGGTGAGAGCACAGGCTCTGCAAGCCTTATGAACCCTGGTTCACACTTCAAGGCTCTGGCCTGAGGAGCTTAGGCTAACTTCTCCGTGCCTCAGTTTCCCCATCTGTGTAACAGTACCTCCATCACAGTATCCCTGAAGGGATGAATTTAAAATGAACCGTCCACATTGACACAATAAATATAGAACAAAATTTAATTCAGTAAGTGAAAGTTTCAGACAAGCTGCTATTTTTAATCACTTGCTAAAGTACCCAAGATTTTTAAAGTGTCCAGTTTAGGCCAGAATACAGAGAATCAGGGATACTTACTGCCTACAAATTAACAGAGAATATAGCCACTATTGTTGAAAAACAAGCATTTACTCCCTGGAACTGATGGCCCTGGGGAGCTGGGGAGCTGGGTACCACCATGGGAAGCACTCCCTTTTGCATTAGTGTTTCAGGTTCCTGAATCATGCCCCTGGGTGCTCAGCGTTGTATAATACATGCACTGTCTTTCTAGGCTGCTGGGGAGTCTCTATCAGAGCACACGGCTCATTCGATCCCAGCTTGTCTGTACACGTGTCTGTGAGTCTGTCCTTCCTTCATTCCTTCATCATCTGAATTGGATCAACCACAGAAGCCGTGCAGTTGGTGGCAGCCAGACGCTCCCTGGTTGTTCAGGAAATGAATGCACAGGACGCCCCGTGCAGGAAATATGAATGAACACTTTTCTGTGTGCATGTATGTGTGCACGCATGAATAGGCTACAATCCAACTTCTGGTGTCCTTCCTCAGGTGCTGTCTAGGGTAGTTTGTTTGTTTTTAGGACAGGGTCCTCCAGTGTCCTAGAACTTGCCAATTAGGCTAGGATGGCTGCCACTGAGCACCAGGACAGAGCAGCCTGTCCCAGAGTCCCCAAACCAAGAGATGCTACTTCAACAAGATTGAAGAAGAGAGACTCCTGAAAGCTGTCCTCTGAAGTCTACATCATGTCTTGACATGCTCACAAAGCACAAACCCAATACTAATGAAAAATTATTAAATGAAAAAAATCATAAACACGAGTATGAAGAACTCATACTTAATTGTAAAATAAAATTAGGCCAGAAGAGGGCGTTGGACATCCTCTAATTACATATAATTGGAGTTACGGGCAGTTGTAAGCTATCAGGTGTGAGTGCTGGGAACCAAACTGAGCCAGTGCTCTTAACTACTGAGCCATCTCTGCAGCCCACTTTTTCAAATTCTTTTTACTCATCCTTGTACACTTTCCCATGTGCAGTGCACTTTGAGCACATGTCCCACTGTCCTCTCTTATCCCTCCTCCTTCCAGACCTTTCTTCTCAGCAACTTCCCCTCTTCCTTCATGCAGTTCAGAGAGGCTCTGTGTAGAGCACTTGCCCGCCATGCAGGAGTCCTGTTTTCAATCCCTACCACTGTGGGGATGGGGGAAGCAACCCGACTTACCTGTAACTTGGTCATTGTTCTCTTCTCTTTGAGACAAGGCAGGGCTCTGGGAAGCAAGCTGGGGAAGAGAGGCTTCGTGAGAACACTGCTAGGACAGTTGGTCCACGTGGCTTCCTCAGCTTCTCCATCAGCCCCAAGGGCTGTGCGCGCTGACCAGGCTTTTCTGCCTACTTCCTACTAAGCCTCCGGGTTACCAGACTCACTCACCACATTCTCTATTTCTGGAAGCTTCAGGGGTGCTGGGCACTCTTACCTTCACAAGGCTGCCTGTGGTGATGGGTTTCCCAGAAAACACAAATGTTTAAGCAGCCCCAGAAGTCTGATGCATGCTGTGTCATGACTGACCACCAGCCTCAGAAGGGTCTGTCAATTGTGACAGCTATCTTACATGTTATTGTTTCCATACATGGGAGTGAAGTTAAACCTCTCTGTATCCTGCTCTAAAAGGCTTCATAATTAGCAAACATTATTGACCTGCCAGAGCCTCCAGAGTCTCTTTTTCCACATGCACGAAGATAATGACCAATAGAAATCTAAGCCCTGCAAGATGGCTTAGTGGGTAGAAGTGACTTCAGCTGAGCCTGATGGGGCGAGTTCGAGTCCCTGAACACCACACGGTGCAAGGAAAGACCTGACTCTCACAAGTTGTCTTCTGACCTCCATACATAAGCTGTGACACAACCCTCCCCTCTTAAATAAATAAATGCAAAACCAAACCAAATCAAAACAAAAACACATAAAAGTAAGAGTTGCCACTTAAGGCTTTATGACACTGGCCATCTGTCACCACAGCTTCTCTGCCAGGCTCCAGTGGGAAGCTAGACTCTCCCGGGGTTCCACCAGCAGCTGAGATGGGTCCAGGAATCAGGGCAGGAGGCCTCAGGCAGAACCCAGTTAAAAAGGACGGGTCGCTGCCACAGCTGCCCCGCTTTTCCCCGGAATGCAAACTCGTCTCTGAGAGGACACACCGGAATGCAAACTCGTCTCTGAGAGGACACACCGGAATGCAAACTCGTCCCTGAGAGGACACACCGGGGCACAGCGCACAGAAGGCCTGCGGGATGCTCCAAGCTCTCACCTCACTGGAAGGAAGCACTGCCAGGCAGCCTAGCCTTCTGGAGCTGAAGCAAACTTAGCTGCTAATGGCTCCAGAACTACAATTCCCAGAATGCCTCGGCGGAAGTTCATCGGTCTGGAGCTTTTTCTGGGACTACATTTCCCAGAACGAGAAGGTTCCAAGCTATTTTAACTAGAGTGAGGTCGGTGGAAATTGCTTTTTGGGAAATGTAAAAGTACCACTCTCGCTTAGAAAGGAAGTTGTGGGTCCAGACAAAATCAACAGTCTTTAGTCATATTTGGCCTTGTTTCGTTGAGAAATTTAAAATTGACCTTTATAGTGACTACCAGCTAAGTCCCATGGTTTAGAAATCTCAAAGGGTAGGTCTCTGTCTTGGCTGTAGGAAGGTGCAGTAACAGGACCAGAGGGCATAACTATCCTGGCTCCAGTTTTCAACCCTTTAGCCAGGGGGCTTATGGGGAACAGGGTCTCAAGTTTTGCCAACTTCTGGATAGAAAATTCTGTTCCTGAGTCAGATTAGCATAGGTAAGCTCTGGATGCCCTAGTGAGTTCGGTTAACATTCTGTCTAAGCTCCACCATACAGTTACCTGGCAACACCTAGGTATGCTCCTCCCCACAATTATCTGGCAACAGCCTGGTAGGCGGATCCACTATAAAAGTGGTTGCTTGCCCTCTCCTCTTTCTTTTGTCCTCTTGTTCTTTTGCTCTTCCCGTCTTGCTCCTGCTCTGTCCCCTCATACCTTCCCCCCTCTTTCTCCACGTGCTCATGGCCAGCCTCTACTCTTCTCCTCTACTTCTCTCTCCCATTCTCTGCCCTACTACCCTCTAAACTCCCCTCCCCAAGCCCTGAATAAACTCTATTCTATACTATACCATCGTGTGGCTGGTTCCACAGTGGGAAGGGATGTCTTGGCATGGGCCTGTTGAGGCACCCGCTTCCCCCATACCTCACCACACCCCTATAGAACGTATCCACCCCACCCCACCCCCATTTATCATTTTATAAACATATCAAGTTCTACTTCCCAGTCTGCATAAGGAGGGAAGAGGGTCCTAGGATTTGAGTATAATGGGGTGGTGGGTCTTACAGTTTGGTTTGCAGGTAAGTTCTATTTTAATGTAGGGGTCCCTGTCTGTCTTCCATCCTATCCCCTAATTTTCACATTCTCAGTGGTGGCAATAGAAAGTCCCTGGAAGGTTGCAAGTGGAACTTAAATCAGCAGGGCAGGTGCTACATCTACTCCAGTAGTGACACGTGCAACTGGCCCCAAAAACCTGGGCACTGTCCTGAGGCAAAAAGTCTCCTGGAACTGTGGCATCCTGAATAACGAATGCTCCAATGTCCATGCTTTAGTTGGTAAACAGATCTGTGTGCTTTCCCTTAATATTACTTTATTATAAGTGCTTCTAAGGATTCATTTTTGATATTTAGCTAAGTTAGATTCCTCATCAATCCTAGGCAGTCCTTGAGCCGACCAAGGGCTTTGAATTCAGTAAGAATGTTGCCTATTCAGTGACATTCAGAATTGCCTCTAGTATTGTAAGAGAGATAGTGAAAGAAATCAGGCATTATTATCTACTACATAGAGTTAGAAATCTCAGGGCAAACTACTCCCATATGCAGGAATTTACCATTATTTAGGAAGAAGGAAGGTTGTGGTCTAAGGAGGAACCAGAGTAGATACTTAGAACTATAGATAGCTGAGTTACACCCATACACAGGAATTTACAATGGCCTAAGGGGGAGGTGGACTATACAATAGACTAGAATAGGAACTATGGCAAGGGCGCGAAGCCCTTGCCCCTGACTGTTGCGGCCGCCAGCAGCTCGCAACATGAACGGTTCGACTGAGAAGGCCACTCGAGCTGTAAGAGAGGAATCTAGACGGGGCGAAAGAAGAAACGGAGCTAAGACAAATTTATTCTGATCAAAGCTCAAATTTTATTGTTGCGACACTAGTTATAAAGGAAGGGGGAGGGGACCCGACTCCCGCTAATCTCTGGTCCAGTAGAAAGGTGCACGTGTGTGGCTCCGCAGGTTCTAGCAGTGGGCCTGGCAGAACGAATGAGCAGGAAGCTCCACCCCTGAGCAAGCAGGTTTCAGGCTGGGGGAGGGGAGACTACACCTGACTTCTAAGATTAAGTGGACCTTAGGTGGAGCTGCTTTTGATCCCAGTTGTTAACATTGTATTTTATCCGAGTTGGTTCCTGCCAGTCCTTTGTAGGCATTCCTCTGTTTTGTGTCATATACTTCGATGTACCTTGCCTGCTGTGATATCCGACTCCTTTGCTTTCTGTATTATAAGACTAGTGCTTGCTTTAAGACATTACATTCAGATCCACACTCCCTTGTGTCATGTCTGTTTGTCACCCCTCCTTCTTCCCGACTCTTTGCCTACCTGTAACCGAAACCCAAGTTTCGCCCATGGATCAAGGACCCAAGTGAGGTTCATCTGTGGCAGCTGGCGCCTTGAACCAGGACATCAGACAGGTAAGTCTTTTCTCTCCTTTTTCCCTTTTCGTTTTTTACTTCTCAGGCAAGGATAGGATCTCATCAGAGCGCTGCAGGCCCACTGATAAGAATCGTCAGTTTGAGGAGGACAAGTAAGTTTTACCATGGAGCAGTCAGAATCGAAAAAGAAATGGTTGTTTCTGTCGGTCTTTAAGCACGTGTTGTCTGGCAGAGGTCTAAAGGTCTCGGATAAATCCTTACAAGAATTTTATTATTTCGTGCAAAAAAAAAAAAAAAAATCAGCCCTTGGTTTCCAGAGAAGGGAAGCTTAACATTGGAGGATTGGAAGCGAGTAGATAAAGTTATGAGGAAGTTTCATGAGGAAAATTCATCTAGGGAAGTCCCCAGTAATGCCTTTACTCTGTGGCAACAAATGAGGGATATACTGACTGAGAAAAAAGACTTAGAATTTCTTGCAGAGGAATCTCCTTCAGAGCCCTCTGATGATCAGAAAGTGAGACCATCTGCTTGTAAAAGGAAATCCTGCTATACAGGCAAAAAAGAGGAAAGCTTAGAAAATAGTGAATCAGAGACAACTGATGGCGAAAGTGATGAGGAGTGGGAAGGAAGAGATCGTTTTCATAGCTGCCGAGGCAGCAGTGGGGAGGAGTCTTTAATCATGGCACCAGTCACTTGTAAACCTGTACCAAAACCATGTTGACTTTTGCCACCAGTTGGTTTTGACGCTGTCATGGCAGAGGCAAAAAGACCAGGAGATTTTACTCTCACTTGCCCAGTTATTTACGTAGAAGGTAATGAGCACTGATGGGAACCTTTGCCGTTAAAAACTCTTAAGGAACTACAGTCAGCAGTAACGACACTGGGCCCCACTGCACCTTACACCTTACAGGTTTTGGATGTAGTAGCAAGCCAGTGGCTTACTCCTTACAATTGGCATCAAACGGCAAAGGCTACTCTCACTCCTGGAGATTTCATTCTCCGGAGAACAGAGTATGAAGAGGCCAGAAAGCTAATACAGGAAACTTCTTCATCGAGAAGTGGAACTAAGCCCATGACGTCCATGCTTCTTGGGCAAAAGGACTGCGCTAAGCCAGCAGTGCAACTAAAAATTCCAAAGGCAGTGTTGGAGAAAATTAATCAGATAGCTGTATCCAGCTGGCAGAGTTTACCTCTGCCTGGGGCTAAGTCCACAGTCCTTTCAGGAATTAGGCAAAAGCATGATGAGTCTTATGAGAGTTTTGTGGCTACATTGGAAGAGGCAGTTTCTAGAATGCTTCACCCCTCAGAAGGGACTAATATATTAATAAAACAATTGGCTTGGGAAAACGTGGACACCTTGTGCCAAGACCTGATCAGACCAATCTGTAAAACAGGTTTCCTACAAGATTATATTAAAGCATGTGTAGATGCCTCACGGGCCGTAATTCAGGGGATAGCTTACGCCGCAGCAATGAGAGGGGAGAAATTCAGCACCTATGTCAGAAATACTTACAGGAATGGAAAGCGTTCCCAAGGGAATGAAGCTGCAGGTTTCAGGTGTGGAAAACCGGGACACCTGAGGAAGGATTGTAAAAATCCCTCAGGAAACAAGAAGGACCTTCCTCCAGGTCCCTGCCCACGCTGTGGCAAAGGAAAGCACTGGAAGAATGAATGTAAATCAAAGGTTCATAAGGATGGGACTCTGCTCACTAAAGAAGCAGGAAAGACTAGTGAGACAAAAAACTAGATAGCGGGCCGCCTCTTATCCCCGGGAAAAGAGAGGCACAGAGTCAAGAGGGTGGTAAAGAATCCATTCCTCTGAATCCGGAGGCTCCAGAGTTTACTATCCACCATTTACCTAGAGCTACCCCGGGGAGTGCGGGGCTAGACCTGGCAGCTTTAATAGATGTTATAATTTCTAGTTGGGATGGTGTGCATCTCATCTCCACTTCAGTGTTGGGTACCTTGCCTCCAGGGACTGTAGGTCTTATCATAGGACACAGTTCCAATTATAAGAAAAACTTTGAGGTGGTCCCTGGAGTTGTAGATTCTGATACTTTAGGTGAAATTAAAGTTATGGTTAAAGCGTTTAAGGAGACAGTTTAGCTTCATAAAGGTCAGAGGATAGCTCAGCTCTTATTATTACCTTATTTGCCACTCCCCAATCCTACATTGAAAGGAGAGTGAGGCAAGGGACAATTTGGGTCTACAGATGCTGAAGCCTGGGTGCAGGAAATTAATAATCAGAGACCTTTTAAGGATATTGTTATCAATGGGAAATCATTTAAGGGCCTTCTAGATACAGGTGCTGACAGGTCCTGTATTGCAGGTAGGGATTGGCCTTCATCTTGGCCTGTTCATCGGACATCCTCTACTCTACAAGGGCTGGGGATGGCTGCTAATGTAGCCCAAAGCTCGCAAATATTAAAATGGAAGTGTGAAGGAAAAACAGGGCCTTACATCATAGCTTCCCTACCTTTTTCACTTTGGGGAAGAGACATTATGGAGGCTATGAATGTTAAACTGGTTACATCAGAGCATTTAAGTTGGCAGAATTTTTCATAGGGGTCACTGATGAGCATTTATATGCTGATAAAATACAATGGAAAGATCCAGAACCTGTGTGGGTTAATCAGTGGCCCCTAACTGAGGAAAAGATACAGGCTATTGAAGAGCTAGTGAAGGAACAGTTAGAGAAAGGGCATATAGAGGAATACAACAGTCCATGGAATACTCCAATATTTGATATAAAGAAAAAATCAGGGAAATGGAGACTTTTGCAAGATCTTAGAGCAGTAAATTCTACTATTCATGATATGGGAGCCTTGCAACCAGGGCTCCCTTCACCAGTTGCTATTCCAAAACAATACGATATTATAGTTATAGATTTACAGGATTGCTTCTTCACAATAAAATTGCATCCTGAAGATTCCAAAAGATTTGCTTTTAGTGTTCCCTCAATGAATTTGCAAAGGCCTTATAGGAGATTTCAGTGGAAAGTTTTACCTCGAGGAATGAAGAATAGTCCTACATTGTGCCAATAATTCATAGATAAGGCTTTATTGGAAGTTAGAAAATCATTTCCTCATGAGAACATACTTCGCTTTATGGATGATATTCTGATAGCTATGGAGAGTAAAGAGCAAACAGTAGATTTTGCAAATAACTATTGCCGCAGACCCTCTGGGTCCCTTTGTATGTGTGGACGGCTCTCTGGGTGCAGATGGGCAAGGAGTCGGTGGGAATGACAGACAGATCAACACGTGAGATCGTGTAGAATCTGAATGTATCGTCACAAAGTGAGCACCAGTCATATAGTACAGAAAATAAAAGGGGTAGGAAGTCACAGCAGGCAAAGTACATTGAAGTTACCTGACACAAAACAAAGGAATGACTTCAAAGGGACTTACAGGAACCAGGTAAATGTTTACAGTAACGATAAAGCAGTCCTGCCTAGGGTCAGCTTAGTGACAGGTAAGAATTTCACACCCTAGTGAGAATTTTGTGCTACTCCTTTGGGCCTTGTGAAGGCTAGCACCAGGGGGTTCTGCTCTTAGCAGACCTTCTCATGAATAATGCCCCCCTATTTCCTAGGCCTTAGTAAATTCTTGTATCTTGGCTGTTCTTTTATCGTGGCTGTTCTGCAGACCAGCCCTGAGCTGCTGGCTCCATCTTTTGTAATGCTTAATTAGTTTCACTGTCTCTACCAAGCTCCTCAGCTTCAAGCATTTTCTAGGACATTGGAACACTGGTGAAGGCTCTGGCTATGTCAGAATTCAATCTTAAAAGGCACTTATATTTATATTTATATAATTTATATTTTATTAAGATAATAATAAAAGAGAGCATGTGGATTCATACACCAGACTAACTCAGGGATAGGGTATGAATATATGAATTATGAGAACGCCAAAGCTCCAGGAGGTGAGTTCCTTTTGAAACTCTATGCCTTGTGAGTGCTCCCAGGCTTCTCAGCCTGTCAAGCAGACTTCACTGGAGTGTGTGTGGCAAACTATAGAATGTTTAACTAAGTATGGGTTAATTGTAGCTCCAGAAAAAAATCCAGCATAATAGACTGTTAAGCTATTTGGGGGCTGTTGCACGTGTCACTACTGGAGTGGATGTAGCAGGCAAGCACTAGTTGTTTCCCAGGCATTATTTTTCCTTAATGTCCTGGGGCCAACAACTTGTACTGGGGAGTTTGACCATTGTTTTGGGTGGGTGATTATTGTAGAGAGTTTTGAATAGTCAAACTGAGAGAAGTCAATAATTACCCTGCCTGACCGGGTATCTGATAACCTTCATAACTGAGTCTTGTCCTAGGATCACTAAATGTGGTCCCTTCCAGCATAGTCCCAAACTCTTTTTAATGTCTCTTGATCAGGAGTAGGTCTTCAGGTTGGAACCAATGAAGGATGGTCTGGTGGGGTGGCGGTTTAGTTTGTGTGAGTATGGAGGCAGGTTTGTACAATCTGGGGTGCCTGGATTGACAACATCATGATCAAAGATTTCAGATAAAAGGTCAGCTTTGACCTTTGTGAGGATGGTGGTGGTGGTGGTAGGGGATCCAATACATTTCATAGGGAGTTACTCCATTTTTGTAGGGGGTATTTCTAGCCCTAAGCAGGTGAAGGTGTGTCTTAGGGTTTTATTGCTGTGAACAGACACCATGACCAAAGCAACTCATATAAGGACAACATTTAATTGGGGCTGGCTTACAGGCTCAGAGGTTCAGTCCATTATCATCAAGGTGGGAGCATGACAGCATCCAGGCAGGACACAGACACAGGCATGACAAGAACAGAGTTTCAAAGACAGACTCGGCACTGCATTGTGAATGGGGCCTCTCTCCCAAAAGGGGGAAATCAAAGCCATCCCTCTTCACTAGGGGAGAATGGGGCATCCCCCACCTCCCAACTCAGGAGAATGATGCTTCTCTCCGTTGAGCCACCAGCAGTCTAGACCAAAACCAGAAACAGAACTACACAGAAAACTTAGCCTGCTTACAAGGGGCTGGTTGGCTTAGTGTTGCTCACTGTCAGTAACCAAGAGAGGTCTTGGGGTTGGGGCTTCCTGGACAATGTATCAAGTGTTGTGGTCCAGGAATGTATTAGTCAGGGTTCTCTAGAGTCACAGAACTTATGGAATGCCTCTATACATTAAGGATATTTGTTGTGATGACTTACAGTTTGTAGTCCAAGTAGCCAAACAATGGTCAGCTGTGGATGGGAAGTCTAAGAATCTAGTAGTTCCTCAGTCTCATGAGGCTAGTTGTTTGAACTGGTCTTCTGTGGGAGTAGGTTCCAACAGATGTGCTGTCAAGTAAATGCAAGCAGGCGAGAAGAGCGAATCTTCCTTCTTCCAATGTCTTTATGTAGGTCTTCATCAGAAGGTGTGGCCCAGATTAAAAGTGTGTACCACCACTTCTGGAACTGGGACTTGCTTTGTCCCAGGTTGACCTTGAATTTGAGATCTCCTTGCCTTAGTCTTCTGGGATTAAAGGCATGCACTACCTTGCCTGGGCCTAAACTTTTCATAGCAACTTTGCCTCAAGATCTCCATGCCAAGATCCAGGTCAGAAATTGTGTCTTCTAGCATCAAGATCTGGATCACAGGTGAGCCCTCCAACTCTGGATTGTAGTTCATTCCAGATATAGTCAAGTTGACAACCAGGAATAGCCATTACAAGGAATCACCCCACAAACCACATGAATACAGATCTCAGTGAGACAGGGATAGTTTATTGCAAACCACATGAATACAGATCTCAGTGACATAGTTTATTGAACACTCACCCCAGGACTGATCAACCAGGGCTGTAAACTAGACTTGGGAGCTGATCGGGACCTTGAATCAAGAACACCAAAGCACAGAACATAACAGAATATGCAATCAACTCCATGGGCAATCAACTCAGGCACAAAACTTCCCGTTAATAGTAGTTAGAGCTTCTGAGAAAGTTTCTTTGTAACATTAGTAACAGTTAACATGGTTGGCTAGACCAGTAGCAGTTACCCAGGCCTTTCAAGGTTGCTTTTTGGTTTATTCATTTCTGAAATGCCATGAAAGACAACTATGGATACTCTTTGGGTTTTGTTGTTGTTTTGGTGTTTTCCTGAGACAGTTTCTCTGTGTAGCCCTGACTGAACACCCTCTGTAGACCAGACTGGCATTGAACTCATGGATCTACCTGCCCCTGCCTCCCATGTGCTGGAATTAAAGGTGTGGGCCACCACACTGGGCTGTGGATCCTTTTTAAGAACATTGAAGTCCCATATTATACTGCATCATAAAAGCTAAAACTGCTGGGCATGGTGGTGCATGCCTTTAATCCCAGCACTCGGGAGGCAGAGGCAGGCAGATTTCTGAGTTCGAGGCCAGCCTAGTCTACATAGTGAGTTCCAGGACAGCCAGGGCTATACAGAGAAACCCTGTCTCAAAAAAAAAAAAAAAAAAAAAAAAAAAAAAAAGCTAAAACTTCAACTGTGCTAGCTATAGGAGCCTGATTCAGCAGCAGAGGCAGAGTCCCTGCATAGAATCCCCTAGTCACAGGCTATGGGAGTGACCTGGTGGTAGAACATGGGCTATCTAGGTCACTATTCTATTGCTGTGAAGGGACACTGTGATGGTTTGTATATTCTTGGGCCAGGGAGTGGCACCATTTGTAGGTGTGGCCTTGTTGGAATAGGTGTGACCTGGTTGGAGTAGGTGTGTTACTGTGGGTGTGGGCTTAAGACCCTCACCCTAGTTGCCTGGAAGTCAATCTTCCACTAGCAGCCTTTGGATAAAGATGTAGAACTCTCAGCTCCTCCTGTGCCATGCCTGCCTGGATATTGCCATGCTCCCACCTTTATGATAATAGACTGAACCTCTGAACCTATAAGCCAGCCCCAATTAAATGTTTTTATAAGACTTGCCTTGGTCATGGTGTCTGTTCACAGCAGTAAAACCCTAATCAAGACAGACACCATGACCAAGGCAATACAGATCATTTATTTGGGGGCTTGATAGAGGCTTACATCACTATCATCACATGAGGAAGCATGGCAGCATGCTATGACCAAGCATTTAAGTATTTGAACCTTTAAGGGACATTCTTATCAAACCACCACAGTCCACTCCTAAGTGGACATGTAGGTACAACATAACGCAAAAATGCATTCAGTCCAACTTCAATAGTCCCCATAGTCTATCACAGTCTCAACACTGTTTAAAAATCCAAAGTTCAAAGTCTGTTCTGAGACTCACAACTATCTCTTAGCTGTATTCCTCTGTAAAATCAAAACGAAAAAGCAGATCATATAGCTTGAACATACAATGTTGTTGGGGCTTTGATTTGTGCTTACATGGGAATTTATATGTTTGCTTCAGGTCCCTGCCAAGAGTTGTTTTTTTGACCGATCAATAAGAACCAATGTCTAGGCAGGGGGACGGAGGCAGGACTTTTAGGATTCCTGGGAAAGAAGCACAGAGGAGAGAGAGAACCTGCGATTAGGAGGGGTAGGAGATGGGCCACGCAGGAAGAGGTGCAGGGGGGAGAGCCCCCCAACATGTAAGAATCAGGGAAAGCAGCCCCAGGGGCCACTTCCCCAGTTGAGTCTTGGGTAGCAGAGATGAATACAGATTTAGCAAGTTTTAACTCAGGAATATTGGAGGGGAGTGTGTTAGCCACATGGAGGTTCAGAGTGGCTTAGTCATTGAGCTAGCTAAGGCAAATTAAAAATAATGCTACCCATTTTTATTTTTCATTCGGGGACTCCAGAGCATTGGGGAGGGTGGAATCGCGTTGCCCTAGCAAGGAAGTAGAGTGGATTAAATATTTACCACTATAGATGGTACACAGCGGAGTAGGCTTATACCCACTATTAAAAATCATTTAGAGATTCTGTGATGGAATGCACAAATGCCATGATGTAAGATTAGGAGTTGGGGAGAACTGGCTTCTTAGCAGGCTACAGATTTTGCCCTAGCCACATGGAGATTTCTTCCCACATTTCAGAAGTAATACAAAGGGTTTGAGAGCACAATTGCTGGGAGTCCCTGCTGTGCAAAGAGACAGGCTGCTTGGAAGAGAGAGAGAGGGAGAGAGAGAGAGAGAGAGAGAGAGAGAGAGAGAGAGAGAGTAGAGGCTGCCTGCTTCCTACAATCAGATAAATAAAGGAGAGAGATGAATGAGATTTGTTTAATTGTTCTTAAGGATAGAAGAGATTATAACAGTAATTGTTTAAATGGTTTTAAGCATAAGATTTCCAGGCCTGGGGCAGGAGAGATGGCCCAGTGGTTAAGAGCATTGACTACTCTTCTGAAGGTCCTGAGTTCAAATCCCAGCAACCACATGGTGACTCACAACCATCCGTAATGGAGTCTGATGCCCTCTTCTGGGGTGTCTGAAGATAGCTACACTCTACTTACGTATAATAAATAAATAAATAAATAAGTCTTAAAAAAAAAAAAAGATTTCCAGGCCTTTGATCTCAAATATAGGAAACAAAGGCGCACAGAAGAGAGATTGAATGAAAAAAAAATGCTTTAAAGAAAAATTGAAAAGGTCTATGCCAGGACAAATACTCAGATTCTTTGAACGTGGTTTACATGGGAATAGCTTTGCATGACATTTATTCATAAATCAGTCTGAAAATAGGCTCATACAGAAAAAATAAAGGAATTCAACTGAAGTAAAATACATAATAAGGATGTTAATCCAAGTTATACAAAGAGAAAGAGGATATAATTATATATCCACAGATATTAATCTCCATAGAAAGGAGAACAATGTTTTAAAGGAAATTTTAAAAGGTCTATGCCAGGGCAGGCAGTTGGGTTCTATGAACATGAGCTCCGCGGGAATTCTGGGATTGCTTTGCCTAGCATATGACACATTTGAGTTTAGAAATAGGCTCCTACAGAAATATAGAAGGGAATTTAATTGAAGTTAAATACATAGGAGGATGTTCATTCAAGTTATATAAAGAGAAAGGGATATATATATATTATATATACATATAATATATATGTATATATAATACATATATTCCACCTGATATATATTATATATACATATTATATATATCCACCCACTGAGATATTAAGCTCCAGAGAAGGGAGAATTTAAGTATACATAGATGAATAATATAGGCTTTGTACATCAAAAGCAGGGGATATGGAGCCTAACCTTATCTCAGACAGATAGTAGGATTTTGGGCCTTGATCTCACTACCAAAAATTAATCACGTAAGAACAAGACAGGGGATAGTGAAGGAGCACTGTCTTATCAGATAATAATATTTATTTAGATTGCTTTAATCAATTTGCATTGTTTTAATTATCAAAATGCTTGTGGTTATAAGTCTAGTGGTTATGATAGTTAAAATCCTCTGTGAGAGAGGTCAAGCTATTAAATTAATTCAGTCTATACCTTCAATGGTTTGGGTTACTGGATCAAGGACATTCTATTCTGGGATAGAGGCTCTGTATTTTTGTTCACAGGAAAGTAGAAAAGACTTTGGACCCTCTTCCAGAGTTATATGGATCAGATATGACAGGGGAAGACCCCTGAAGATCTGAAAATTTTGAGAAAATCAAACAGGACTGGTCACTTATCTGCTGATTCCTCAGCATGGGACCAGCTCAGTAGCTGGCTTAGACATAAAAATGTCTCTATCCAAAACCGCAGCTAAAATGAGACCATACATGTTGTGATTATGGAATCCTCAGGACTCATCGTGCTGCCCTTCACATGGCATGAATGAAGACATCACAAGTGGTTACTGATAACATATACTCTTAAAAAAGACAATTGTCTTTCACCTGCTCAAATTAGGAGCAAGATTTCATCCTCAACTGATCGGTGCCTCTTGCACAATTCAGCCTTTCAGACGGATCCAGTCAGAACTCCAGTCAAGTCCTGAGCCTTCCAAGCTTACAGATACCAGATACCAGATACTAAAGCTAGCCTTAAGTCTAACCAAACTTTCTAGTTTTCCTATCCCTCCCCACTCCTTAAAAAAAAAAATTGTTGCCCCTCTTCATCAGGAAGAAGTTGTGAAGAGTCGTCATCCTGATCCCCTAGGTTTTGGGGTCTGGTTATGGTTATTCTATAAATTATAGACAGGTTGTCATTTTAAGGGATAATTTGTAAATGGTCATAATTTTGAACAGGGAGGAAATAGATGGGGGACGGATTACTAAATTTACCCCTTAAAAAAAAGATTTATTTATTTACTTATTTATATGAGTGCACTGTAGCTGTCCTCAGACACACCAGAAGAAGGCATTGAATCCCATTACAGATGCTATGAGCCACCATGTGGTTGCTGGGAATTGAACTCAGAACCTTTGAAAGAGCTGTCAGTGCTCTTAACCACTGAGCCATTTCTTCAGCCCCACTAAATTTATTCTTAAGCTAAGCATTGTATAGCCACAATCTTACATTGGTAGAAATCTTTATAATTGATGCAAATAAAAGTTGTAATTTTTACATTGGTACAGAATTTATAGACATGTATATTTAAGGTTTTCATTGGTGTAAATTTATTATATTGATACAAAATTTGAAGTTAATATTGTTACTCTTAGATAGTCATTGTGCTATTCAACTCATTTAAGAATACAAGGTTCTGACCCAGTCCTTCTAATAGCTGATATTACAAACTGTTTAGGATGTTAAGGCACATTAAGGACCAGATAGTAAACTCATGGTTATATTAGATTCTGATATGATTATATCAAAGTAGTTTCAATATTATTCAAATAGAAATAGCTAAGAGGAATCAAGATTTAACAGTTCAGATATATTTTATATAGATATATAGTCTTCAAAAACATCAAAAATCCACAAAATATGACATTTAATCAATTTATTATTATTAGAAAATTTGACTAGAGACATGTCTGCTCCTGACAGTACTCCCTTCATGGTTCAAAGAAGAAACTGAGCACCAAAACCTCAATATGGACTTGCTCCAGTTGTGGCAAAGTAGCCACTGGACAAAAATGGCCCCAATGCATCTACAGACAAATATACTGTCCAGGAAAGGATACAAGATGTAGGATAGTCGACAGCTTAGCTCTGCCAAGACAGAGTAGGCTAATCATTTATAGTTCCTGCCTCATCCAAAGTCTGCCTCATGGTTCTGGTCCAGAAGGCTGAAGACAGATGCTCCATTTTGAGGAATAGGGGACTGTCCAGGTAGCCAGCTGTCTCTACAATTTGTTTAAATTTTGGAAGCTATGTTTTTGTGCTTGCTATATATTCAGATAATGTTTAATTCATCCTCGGATTTCTGACAGGATTGAAAACTGTTATAGTCTCATAATCAAACTTTAATTGTTTAAAATTGAGGAAGATGATGTAGATTTGAAAGGATGGTTTTCAGCTGGCGATGCAAGTTAAAATCAAAACATAATTCAGGTAGAGAATTATAAGCTCTTTAAGTTAGGTTAGACGTTAGAGTAGTGTATATAAATTGACAAAATTGATGGACTGAAAGTTATGAGTGTATCGCATACCTTATAGTTTATATAACTGTTGCAGTATGTTATGGTTACAAGCTTATGGGATCCAGGGAGTGGAATGTGGTAGTTGGAGTGAGAATGGCTCTGAAAGGTTCATATGTTTGAAGCTGGCTGGCTCGAGCTTGCTGCCATGCTTCCAGCTGTGATGTAAGGGACTAAGCTTCTGAAACTCTAAACCTGCCCACAAATGAATGCTCTCTATTTCAAGAGTTGTCTTGGTCTTCCTCAGTTTCTTTCCTCAGAGACTTGAAGGTCTTTTCATACAGGTCTTTCACTTGCTTTGTTAGAGTTATACCAAGATGTTTCATATTATTTATGGCTATTGTAAAGGGTTTTGTTTCCCTCGTTTCTTTTTCAGCCTGTTTAGTCTTTGTATAAAGGAGGGTTACTGATTTTTTTTTTTTTTTAGTTAATTTTGTATCCAGTCACTTTGCTGAAGGTGTTTATCAGCTGTAGGAGTTCTCTGGGAGAATAGTTGGGGTTGCTTATGTATCATGTCATTTGGAAATAGTGGTGCTTTGACTTCTTCCTTTCCAATTTGTATTCTCTTGATCTCTTGTCTTATGGCTTGGTCTAGAATTTCAAGTACTATATTGAATAGATAGTGAGAATAAAAGGGCAACCTTGTCGTGTTTCTTATTTTACTTGAAATGCTTTAAGTTTCGCTCCATTTTTCATTTGATGCTGGCTACTTGCTTGCTGTATATTGGTTGAAGAATAGATAAGGAAATTTTGGAATACTGTTCAGGTATTAAAAACAAAGGCATTATGAATTCTGTAGCCAAATGGATGGAACTTGAGTGAGGTAACCCAGAGCCAGAAAGACACATGTGCCATGTACTAACTTATAAGTGGACATTAACCAAGTGCAGGATAACCATGTTATAATCTACAGACCCAAAGACACTGGGTAATAAAGAGGTTCCACGGGAGGGTGTGTGACTCTCTCTCAGAAGGGGAAACTAAATAGTCATCAGAGGTGGATGGAGAGAGGGAACTGGGTAGGAGAGGGGGTGAAGAGGGGAACAGGGATAGTGACCAGGTATGGGGAGAAGATGGGGATGGGAAAGGTCTAGGAGTGAGAATGGAAATTGGTGGGTGGCATTTCTGGTGACTAGCTGGAAGCCTGGGATGGCAAAAATATGGGGAGTCTATAGGGGTGACCCTAGCTGAGATTTCTACCAGAACGGGATAGAACCAGGCTGAAGTGGCCACCTCCTGTACTGGGAGGTAGGACTTCCATAGGAGAGAGGCAGACATCAGTCCACCCACAAAGCCTTCAATCCAAAATCTGTCTTGCCTACGAGACGTACTTGGATAAAGACGGAGTAGAGTCTGGGGGAACAGGCAACCAATGACTGACCCAACTTGAGACCCATCCCATGGGAGAGAGCCAACCCCTGACACTATTAATGATACTCCGCTATGCTTGCAGACAGGAACTTAGCATAACTGTCTCCTCAGAGGCTTCATCCGGCATCAGATGGAGGCAGATGCGCACACTCATAGCCAAACATCAGGCAATGTTCAGGGAGTCTTATGGAAGAGTTAGAGATAGATGTTAGCAAGCCCCGGGGGTCAGCGACACCACAAGAAAACCTACAAAGTCAACAAACCTGGGTCCATGGGGACTCACAGAACCTGGATCACCAACCAGGGAGCATGCACGAGCTGGACCTAGACCCCCCCTACACATTTGTAATAAATGTGCACTTTGGTCTTCATGTGGGTCCCCTAATAAGTAGAGAGAGAGCTATCTCTGACTCTGCTGCCTACCATTGGATTACCTTCCCACTACCTGTCTGTCTTGTTGGGCTGCAGTGGGCGAGGATGTGCCTAGTTCTGCTGGCACTAGATATCCCAGGGCAGGGTGATACAAAAGGGGGGCAGTGAGGGAGGAGGGATTTGTAAGGGTAGAATTGTGCTGAGAGGAGGGAGGGGGCTGTGATTGGGATGTAAAGTGAATTAAAAAACCAATAAATTATTGAAAAAGAGACAGAGGGAGAAAGGGTATAGGGGAGGTGGGGTAAGTAGAGAGGGAGGCAGAGAGAAGTGCCTAGGTGGTGTCTCTTCACAGCAATAGAATGTTGACTCAGATACTCTGTGTTTGACCACTAGGTCATTCCTCCAGCCCCTCACTGGGGGATTCTATGTAGGGACTCTGACTTTGCTGTGGAATCGAGTTCTTATAGTTGTGAAGTAAGTTTTAGCTTTTATAATACAGTATAATATGGGACTTCAATGTTTTAAAAAAGTATCCACAGCTGGTCATGGTGGCCTACCCCTTTAATTCCAACACTTGGGAGGCAGAGGCAGGCAGATCTATGAGTTCGAGGATAGCTGGTCTACACAGGGAGTTCCAGGACAGCCAGGGCTACACAGAGAAACTGTTTAGGAAAAAAAAAAAACAAAAACAACAAAGAAAACAAAACAAAAACAAAAAAAGAAAAGAAAAGAAAACAGTATCTATAGTTGTTGTTCATGAGGGTGTTGTTTGCCTCTATGACGGTGCTCCTCCACCTATTCACCCACTCTGCCTTCCCCCTCTGACATCCCCTACTCTGGGGCATCAAGCCTCCCTCTTCTCCCACTGATGTCAGATGGGGCCATCCTCTAATACATATGTATCTAGAGCCATGGGTCCCTCCATGTGTACTCTTTGGTTGGTGGTTTAGTCCCTGGGAGCTCTGGGTGGTCCAGTTAGTTGATATTGTTCTTCTTATGGGGTTGCAAACCCCTTCAGCTACTTCAGTCCTTCCCCTTGCTTTTCCATTGGGGTCCCCGGGGCCAGTTCGACGGCTGGCTGTATTTGCAGGTGTTGGTAGAACCTCTCAGGAAACAGCCAAACCAGGCTCCTATTAGTAAGTACTTCTTATCATCAGAAATATTGTGGGGATTTGGTGTCTGCAGGTGGGATGGATCCCTAGGTGGGGCGGTCTTTCCTTCAGTCTCTGCTCCATTTTTTTGTCCCTGTTTTTCCTTTGGACAGAAAGATTTCACGGTTTAAAATGTTGAGATGTGAGGATGGCTCCATCCCTCAAATGGGTGTAACCTTTCTAAGGAAGGTTTCTGATGGTGTCCTAGATGTGCTCCAAAGCCAGGCACTTTTGCTGACGCATTCTGGGAACTGTAGTTCCGGCGCCTGTGTAGGTCGAGGTCGCTTCCGCTCCGGGAGGCATGGTTACCTCCGGGTGTGCCAGGGAGGGGAGACGTGGAGGGTCCCGCGCCCCTTCAGGTGCCGCCGTGTTCCCTGAGTGTCCCGTGGGGACAGAGTCTGTGGACCGGGAGAAGCAGGCAGTGGTGGTGGCTGCGGCGGCGACCGGTTCTCTCTAGCTGGGCTCTTCCTGAGGTGGCGCTGCCAGGGATTCCTGGACCCATCTCAGCTGCTCCTGGAGCCCCGGGGAGAGTCTAGCTTCCCATGGGAGCCTGGTAGAGGAGCTGTGGTGACAGATGGCCAGTGTCCTAAAGCCTTAAGTGGTACGCAACTCTGGTTTTGATGTGACTTTTTTTTTTGCATTTATTTATTTGTTTATTTACTTAAAGAGTGGGGCGTGCCACAGCTTATAAAAAGTGGGAGTAGAGTCACTCCTCCACCATGTGGGGTCCAGAGACTCGAATTCAGCTGACCAGGCTCCACCACAGTACATGTACTCCTTGAGCCATATCGCAGGGGCAAAAACTCCCTTTTAAAGAAAGGGTTCAGGTTTTTGTTGGTCCTTATTTCATGCACGCGGGAATGGAGACTTTTTGGAGGCTTTTTCAGGTGAGCGACCTTCACTAGAATGTCAACCTTTTAGTGGTAGAGACAGAGGACTGGGAAGGGGGAGGGATTTCACTCCCGTGTATAGAAACAAGTATGTGTAAAATAGCCATCAAATTAACAGGCCCGTCTGAGAGTGACGGTCAGTTTTGACAGCGTTCATTAGAGAGTTCAGAGCTTAAAGAATTGCTTTTCTAGAAAACCCATCACCACAGGCGGCTTTGTGAAGGTAGGAGTACCCAGTATTCCTGAAGCTTCCAGAAACAGAGAATGTGGTGAGTCTGGTAACCCGGGAGCTTAGTAGAAAAGCCTGGTCAGCGCGCACAGCCCTTGGGGCTGATGGAGAAGCTGAGGAAGCCATGTGGAACAACTGTCCTAGCAGTGTTCTCACGAAGCCCTTCCTCCCCCAGCTTGCTTCCCAGAGCCCTGCCTTGTCTCAAAGAGAAGAGAACAATGACCAAGTTACAGGTAAGTCGGGTTGCTTCCCCCATCCCCACAGTGCTAGGGATTGGAAACAGGACCCCTGCATGCTGAGCAAGTGCTCTGCAGCCACCATAGCCTATTTGACAAGGTCCAGGCCACGGAAGGACCCTGTTCCCAAAACAAACAAAAACCCTAGACAGCACCTGAGGAAGGACACCAGAGGTTGGGCTGTAGCCTGTACATACATGTGTACCCTTGTGTACATATGTACACTCACATGCATGCACACATGTATACACACATGCACACAGAAAACTGCTCACCCTCACTTCCTGCATTGGACTTCCTGAGCATTCATATCCTGAACAACCAGGGAGCGTCTGGCTTCCGCACAGCTTCTGTGGTTGACCCAACTCAGATGATGAAGGAATGAAGAAAGGACAGACACACAGACATGTGTACAGACAAGCTGGGATCGAATGAGCTGTGTGCTCTGATGGAGACTCCCCAGCAGCCCTGAAACTCAGCGCATTTATTAGACACCGCTGAGCACCCAGGAGCCATGATTCAGGAAACTGCAGCATGAATACAAATGCACGGGTATTTTACATGGAGTTCAGCCAAGCTCCCCAGCTACACAGTACCCTCAGCTCCAGGGACTAGACGCTTGTTTTGTTAACAACAGTGGTGATTTTCACACGTAATTTGTAGTCACCAGGTATCCCTGATTCTCTGTATTCTGGCCTAAACTGGACACTTTAAAATTTTTTTGGGTACCTTGGTAAGTGATTAAAAATAGTTTTCTTGAAACTTTCACTTAATTGAATTTTTGTTTTAAAGTTATTATGTATATATCAGTGGAACACTATATATATAAATAAAATGCTTCTATATATATTGTGTGTATATGGACAGAACATTTAACATATATAACATTATATACACATATAATGTTATATAAATGTATAATGTAACCTTTATGGAACACTGTGTGGCCATGATTGGCATAATGCAGACAATGATGTTAGTTTTGTTGGACATATATTGGCTGCTTAATGCATATCATATTGTGTCTAAGGTCCCTCGGTGGACTCATTTAATCCCTTCAGGGATATGTGGAATGGAGATACTGTTATACACATGGGCAAACTGAGGCATTGAGAAGTTGCCAAGTTCTAGATTGTATGAAATTGACACAAAACCAGCCGGTACAGCCTGTTAGATGGACAGGGCTCAGGGCTTAATGATTGATTCAGACTTGAGTGCCGTCTGCCAGATACTCCTGGGCACACAAGCGTTTCATAAATTGGAGAACTTTTGGATTTGGGAACATTTGCATAGACTTTGCTAATAAAGGATTCTGAATCTGAAATTCATAATCTTGCTCAGCGCTAAGCATTCTAAGTGATGTCATCACTCATGAAATGGGTTTCAGAGCGCTTTGGATGAAGGTAAACCCACGCTGTACTGCCCAGGAGGAGCCGGGCATTGCCAGCTCCATTACATTGTCTCAGTGTAAGTCAGCACGTTACTCCCCACAGGGCTTGGTGCGCCCTAACTCTGCAATCCATGACTTCCCATTTAGTAGCGATGGACCTAGTGACGAAGCTGCAGTAATGACGCCAAGTTCCTTCCACAGTGTTTTCTCGTTTTTGTCCCACATCCCCTCTTTAGCCATGGAAAGGGTTGAATAGGTGTACTGCCTGGTGATGTGTGTCAACTTGACACCAGCTAGAGTCAGAAGGGAGGGAGGAGCCTCAGTTGAGGAGGAAATGCCTCCATAGGATCCAGGTGCAGGGCATTTTTTTTAATTAGTGAGTGATGTGGGAGGGCCCAGCCCACCGTGGCTGGTGCCATCCTGGGCTGAAGGTCCTGGTTTATACCAGAAAGCAGTCTGAGCAAGCCTTAATGAGCAATCCAGTAAGCAGCACCCCTTCATGGCCTCTGCATCACCTGCCTCTAGGTTCCTGCCCTCCTTGAGTTCCCATCCTGACTTTCTGCAATAGTGAACAGGAATATGGACGTGTAAGCCTAGCAAACTTCCCTGCCCAACTTGCCTTTTGGTCATGGTGATTTGTCCCAGCAATAGAAGCCATAACTAAGACAACAGGCTCTGTGTAAGCAGTTGCTCAGGTCCTAGTGGCATTGGGAATGGATCTGAGGTGGCATGTGCTTGCCGTCACAGGAGGCAGTGACCTTCAGGGACGTGGCCGTGGTCTTCAGCGAGGAGGAGCTGGGGCTGCTGGACGCTGCTCAGAGGAAGCTGTACCACGATGTGATGCTGGAGAACTTCAGGAACCTCCTGGCAGTGGGTGAGGACGGGGCCTTGTGTCCTTGGTGATGTCAGAGTTCACACCCGTGTGTCTGTTGCACGCCACTGCTTCCCTTTTAGGTTACTTATTTTGTATTTTATGTACACGTGAGTGTTTTGTCTGCGTGTGTGTCTGTGCCACATTCACTCATGATGCCCACAGAGGCCAGAAGAGGGCATTAGATCCCCTGGACCTGGACTTACAGATGGTTGTGAGCCACCATGTGCATGCAGCAAACCTACTCTGGGTCCTCTGGAAGAGCAGCCAGTGCTCTGAATTGCGGAACCATCTCTCCAGCTTCCACTTTATTGTTTTTTAATTTATTTATTTTTATTCTTTAATTCTTTTTTATAGTCAAGACGTCATACCCCTCCTGGTCTGCCCCTGACCACTCCACATCCCATACCTTCCCCGACCTCTGTCTCCAAGAGGATGTCCCCACCTCACCAGGTCTCTCCACTTTCTGGGGCTTCAATCTCTCGAAGGTTAGGTGCAACTTCTTTCACTGAGGCCAGACCAGGCAGTCCTCTGCTTATATGTGTCAGGGGCCTCGTATCAGCTGCTGTATGCTGCCTGGTTAGTGACTCAGTGTATGAGCGATCTTGGGGGTCCAGGTCAGTTAAGACTGCTGGTCTTCCCATGGGTGCTTTAAATTAAAAATTTGAAACATTTCTTTGTGAGTGTGAGTGGAGTGTGTTTGTGTGTGCATGTGTGCGTGTGTGTATGTGTATGTGTATGCTAATCAATGCCATGACCATAGGAACTCCGGAAAAGAAGCAGTTAATTGGGGTTTGTTTACTGTTTCTGTGGTGTAGTCCACTGTCATCGTGGTAGGGAGCAGAGCGGCATCCAGGCCAACATGGTAGCAGAAAGTTGTCCATTCAGATCTTCAGGCAGCAGGATGAGAGAGACAGTCAGCCTGGGTTGAGTATTTGAATCTCCAGAGCCCACCCACTCTGACACATTTCCTCCTCCTCCTGATCCCTGCCAAGCTTCTCCAATCCCTGTGGACCAAACATTCAAACACATGAGTGTATGCAGGCCATACCTATCCACACCACCACATTCCGCTCCCTGGCCCCCATAGGCTTGTAGCCATAGCAGAATGCAAAATGTGTTCAGTCCAACCACAAAAGTCCCCAGAGTCTATCACAGTCTCAACCCTGTTTAAAAGTCCAGAGTTTAAAGTGTCTTCTGGACTCATGGAATCTCTTAACTGTAACCTTCTGTACAATCAAAACTAAGATCAAAAAGCAGATTGCAGAATCCATCATACAGGGAGGAAAGGCAGCCCGGCGAGCAAAGACTGAACCTAAGCAAGAACAGAAACCAGGAGAGCAAACCCCAAACTCTGCATCCCTGTGATGTCACAGCGCCCTGCAGCTCCCCAACTCCTTCCAGCTCTGTTGACTGCAACACACTTCTTTCCCTTGGGCTGGTTCCCCTCCCTGTTAGCGGCTTTCCTTGGAGGTATTCCATTCCTCTGGCATCTCTGACCTCTTGGGGTCTCCAAGGCAATCCAGGCTACACCTTCACAGCTTCACACAATGGCCTCTCGGGGCCTCCATGCAGGGACACCCCTGCCACATGCCTGGCCTCTGTGCCTTTCCTTAGCTGCAGGGAGGTTCCACAAGCTCTTTCATGTGTCCTTGATCCAGATAGTTAAGTGCAGCCTCCAGTCGTCCCAACGCTTTTTGTACTCTTGTACAGGGGCTTCCTGCCTGCCTTAGTCAGAGTCCATTGTACCCCTCCCTGCCTCCGACTGCTGACTTTCTATTTCACTCAGTACAATGAAGTTGTTTTCAGTTTTTTGTTTTCTGGCAAGGCCTTGCTATGTAGCCCAGGCTTGCCCAAAATTTGTGATTCCCCTGCCTCAGCTTTCCAAGAATTAGGGTGACAGGCTTCATCCCCTGTGCCTGACTGGAGCCTCCCCTTCCTAGGGCCTCACACTCCAGCTCTGCCTATCTCCATTTTTTTTTCTGTTTCTGTTTTTGTGTCTCAGCTGCTGACCTTATTTCTGCTCAGAGTTCTCCCTGGTGGAGTGATAAGGCCCCCACCCCCGTCTGCATTTGTCTCCTCAGGAGTCTTCACAGGCCCCGCTCTGAGAGGCAGCTTTATACGTGTCTTCTGCTCACTCTCTTCATTCTGCTTTGGCCTCTGTTGACCAGACCTTTATCTATTTGCACAGCTACACGTGGGCACTCATCAGAGGCCTAAGGCGACCTTGAACCCTTGCTCCTGGGCTTACCCCAGATTTCCCACCATGGTCAATGGTGGCTTGCTCCTGAGCGGGCTCTAGCTTTGTTGTAGACCTTTGGTCCTCAGAACTCTTAGATGTTCACCTTCGATGCTGGTCTCTAGAAAAATGTTTCCAGAGAGGAATCTGGACTCAGACATTCAATGTGGATATCCTTGCTGATAACTTCTTTTTTCAGTTAAGGTTTCATTGTTCCAAAGAGACACCATGACCACAACAACTATTATAAAGGAAAACATTTAGTTGGGGCTGGCTTTCAGTTTCAGAGGTTCAGTCCAATGGCATCATGACAGGGAACATGGCAGGTTGCAAGAAGATGTGGTGCTGGAGGAGTTGGGCATCCTACATTTTGATCCAAAGGCATCCAGAAGGTCTCGAGACTGTCCTTGACAGGCAGCCAGGAAAAGGGTCTCTTCACTGGGCAGAGCTTGAGCACTAGGAGCTGTCAAAGCCCGCCTACACAGTGACAGTCTTCCAACAAGGCCCCACCCCCTAATAATGTCACTCCCCAAGGGCCAAGCATATTCAAACTGTCACATTCCACTCCCAGGCACCCATAGGCTTTTTCAAACACATGACTCTATTGGGGGCCCTACCTAGCCGTAGCATAATGCAAAATACATTTAGTCCCATCTTTAAAAGTCCCCATATTAATCACAGCCTCAACAATGAGTCCAGAGTTCAAAGTCTTTTCTGAGATTCATGCAGTCACTTAATGGCAATCCCCTATAAAATAAAAATAAAAAAAAGCAGATCACAGTCTTCCAACATATCATGGTGTGGTCCGAGAGGTGGTCTGAGGCATTTAGCAGGGTCTAGAGGTGACTGAGCCACTAACGTTTAGGGCAGGTGAGAGGAATGGAAATGAGAATATTGTTGAGGGTACGCGTTTCCAGGTGGGAGATAGTAGCACCCAGTAATTGTGTCAGAAGGCAAGTTGAAAACGAACAACCTGTGTGTGTGGCTTCTATCTGTGAATTCAAGGGAAGCTGGGTGGGGCCTGGTAGTATGGCCCATTCCTGGAGCTTAGATGGGGTAGCAAAAGCTACACACAACAAACCATAATGCCTGGACCTAAACTTGTCATGGCCGTTATGGCTCAAGATTCAGATCATAAGCCTGTATCTTTTAGCCTAAAGATCTGGATCATATATGTGGCCTCTATTTCAGGATCGTGGTTCCCGTAAAATTTTATTCCAGATAAAAGTGCCAATGAAAACAACAACCAGGTAATAATAACGCCTAACAAGACCTAACCATCCCTTGTTCAACTGCAAACATATAAACAACAAACTTAGCTGGGTGGGATCTTGCCCAGAGGTCGCCATTTCATTAATTCCATTTAATACCCTGAACCCAGGACTTAGCGCCATTACACTTCCTGGTGGCCCCTTCCTCTTTAAACTACATACCCATTTTGTAATTTTTCCTTCTAAGCTTTTGACCCTTGATCAGAATGCTCTTCATAAGAATGAACAACAGGGTGTATACTAGGCTTTCTGAGGCCTCCTTCTTCAATAAAACCAATCTGAATTTCTTCATTTTAGCCTTAGGCAGACTCCCCAGAAAAGGGCACAAAGCAGCCACACACTTCACCAAAATATCACAATAAAATGTTTCTAGTCCACATACTCCTCGGAAGCCTCTTGAGACAGGCCCCCCAGAGTTCAGATCATACTTATCCCCAATGTCTTTCATAGTCCTATTAGGATAGCCCAGGAAGCCCGACTTAAAGCATCCCATGGCTTTCCAAATCCAATGTCCCAAAATCCACGTTCCTCAAAACAAAAACATGGTCAAACCTATCACAGCAATACCTAACTCCTGGTACCAACTTTTGTCTTCGTTACGGTTTCATTGCTGTGAAGAGACACCATGACCACAGCTACTCTTATAAAGGAAAACATTTAGTTGGGGCTGGCTTACAGTTTTGGAGGTTCAGTCCAATGCCATCATGATGGGAAACATGGCAGCTTGCAGGCAGATATAGTCCTCAAGGAGCTGGGAGTTCTACATTTTGATCCAAAGGCATCCAGAAGGAGACCATCCTTGGCAGGCAGCCAGGAGGAGGTCTCTCTCTCTCTCTCACTGGGCAGAGCTTGAGCTCTAGGAGTCCTCAAAGCCTGCCTACACAGTGACACACTTTCTCCAGCAATGCCACACCTTTCCAACAAGGCCATACCTCCTCATAGTGCCACTTCCCATGGGCCAAGCATATTCAAACATTATGCCTTCTGTCCTCTATTCTTTCAGGAGGCCAAGTTCCAAACAAGATGGAGAACCTTCATACAACAGGAGTAAGATGCCTTTCACTGGGGCAACTTCCATGTGGGCACATGGCAAGCCATGATGCCAACAAGCTGGCCAGAGCTCCAGAAGGGGTAATCAACACTCAAGGAATGGTATCCTACTTCCCAGAGCAATGCCATTTCTCCTGCCACAGGGGACCAGAGGAGCCTCCCTGGGCCTCCAAGGACAATGGCTGTCTTGAGATTCTCACAAATGATCATTCTAGCATTACTGAAAGTCAGAAATTTCTGTCTGGGATTGCTCAGTGTTCTTGGAGTAAAAAACATCTTAGCAAGAGACAGAACTATCAGAAACACTGTGTGCAGACTCCAGTGAAAACCAAGCCACGACGGCTCTTGGCTCCAGGTATTGACAGAATGAGTTGTGTTTCCCATCAAGATAACAATACACTGCATAAAGGAGACAAAGGCCAGAGCAACAGTGACTTTGATAAACTTACCTTTCCTGTGTCACCTGTCACCCCGCATCATGTTTACACAGAAAGAAAGTCCTACAAATGCAGCAAGGCCCAAGAGGCCTTCATTGACAGACCTACTCTAGAACTCCATCAGCAGGACCTTGTAGGAAAAAAGTCCCCTGTACGTAGTACATACGAAGTCTCCAGACATAGCTCCATTCAAAAGAGTGTTCATGCAGGAACAAAGCGCTACTGGTGTCACGAGTGTGGCAAGGCCTTCAGTCAGAGCTCAGCACTTCAGACTCACCGGAGAGTGCACACAGGGGAGAAGCCCTACAGGTGCGACAGCTGTGGGAAGGCCTTCACACAGTGGTCAGTCCTCCATGCCCACCAGAGAATTCACACAGGAGAGAAGCCATATAAGTGTGGAGACTGTGGCAGACGCTTCAGGTTTAGCTCAAACCTGCACATCCACCAGCGAGTCCACACTGGGGAGAAACCGTACAAATGCCACGTGTGTGGGAAGTGTTTCAGATTCAGATTTTACAGCCATCAGCGGGTCCACACAGGAGAGAAGCCATATAAGTGTGACGAGTGCGGGAAGGGTTTCACTTCAGCCTCAAACGTCAAAGTCCACCAGCGGGTCCACACGGGAGTGAAGCCGTTTTGCTGCAATGTCTGTGGGAAATGCTTCAGTCGGAGCTTTCATCTTCACACTCACCAGAGAGTGCACACGGGGGAGAAGCTCTACAAATGTGACGCGTGTGGGAAAGCCTTCAGCCAGAGATCCAGTCTCCAAGTCCATCGGCTAATTCACACAGGAGAGAAGCCATATAAGTGTGAAGAGTGTGGGAAGGGTTTCACTTCAGCCTCAAGCTTCCAAGGACACCAGCGGGTCCATACAGGAGAGAAACCATTTCATTGCGATGTGTGTGGGAAAGACTTTAGCCGGAGCTCATATCTTCAGATTCACCAGAGAATGCACACGGGAGAGAAGCCCTACAAATGCGACAGCTGTGGGAAAGCCTTCAGCCAGAGGGCCCATCTCCAAGTCCACCAGAGAACTCACACCGGGGAGAAGCCGTTCAAGTGTGAGGAGTGTGGGAAGGAATTCAGGCAGCGTTCGGGGCTGAGTTCTCACCAGATAGTCCACAAGGAAGAGAAACCCTACACGTGTTGGGAGTGTGGGAAGGGTTTCAGTCAGCCCTCACTCTTCGAAAGACACCGGCGGGTCCACACTGGGGAAAGGCCCTACATCTGCGGCACCTGCTGCAAAGGCTTCAGCCAGAGATCGCATCTCGTCAAACACCAGAGGGTCCACAGTGCAGCGAATCTCTAGGTTTGTTCTGCTGTCGGGTGGGCTCCATGCTGCTGCTTGTTAAAAGCCTCCCTTAAACCCAGAAGCGTTAGCAGATTTCACTGGGGATTATATTTTGGTTATTTTCCCATGAAGTCTTTATCTTACTGTACCTCATTTCATTATGCAAAGGGAAGACCGTATTTTAGAATGGATCTTAGAATACAAAGTAAACAAATTCAAAACTTATATAGAGAAGATCGGATTTCTAATTTTCTATCTAATTTAATATCTGAAATATCTGAATTAGTTATAAAAGGAAGAATTGTCAGGTGTCAGGAGCAGATCTAGCAGAAATCGTGCCTCATACTAACGCTGAATTTGTATCATTATAGGCAATCAAGAATTGGTAAAGAGGTTGCAGTATCTATTTGGGAGAAATTAACAGCAAATATCCTAAAAGCAAGTGACTTTAGTTCTCTCCCCCCTCCATATAGTAAAAAGAACACCAATTCCTGAAGCTCTTACATCTTATACTAATGCAAACAATTTGGAATTTTTCTGACATGTGAGAAAAAATTAAGCCGAAGTCATTCAAAGCACAAATATGATTCAGCTCAAAAATCAGAGTTGTATACCATCCTCAGGGTATTGTTAGATTTTCCTGAATTTCTTACTAAGAATTGTTTTGCCTATAGAAACTGCTGAGCTTACTCAGGATGATTCAAAATTGACCTCACTGTTTACTCAACTACAATAATTGATCAGAAGAGGAAACCATCCATTGTATATAACACATCAGATCCCATGGAGGCCCATCAGGCCCTCTAGTACAAGGCAGTGATGAAATTGATTAGCTATTGATAGGAAATATGCTAGAAGCTTCAGAATTCCATAAAAAATTCCATGTTCACAACAAAGGTTTAAAAAGATTTTTCTATCACTTGGCAACAAGTTAAGGAAATTATGATAAAATGTCCTTCTTTTTCTTTATATAGCCAAACTCCATTACCTGCAGTGACGAACCCAAAGGTTACCCAAAGAAATTAAACTTGGCAAATGGATGTGGTTCATTTCACAAAGGTTGGAAAATTAAAATATGTGTGACATTCCATATACACATTGGAGATTTCAGTGGGCAAATGCTTTCTGATTCAGTGGGCAAGTTCTGAGTCACATATTTATTGGAAGTTATGATAAAACTTATGGCAACCATGGGAATACCTGTTTAGATTAAAACTGACAATGTAGCCGGACATGGTGGCACACGCCTTTAATCCCAGCACTCGGGAGGCAGAGGCAGGCGGATTTCTGAGTTCAAGGCCAGCCTGGTCTACAAAGTGAGTTCCAAGACAGCCAGGGATGCACAGAGAAACCCTGTCTCAATACCCCCCCCCCCAAAAAAAAAAAACCTGACAATGTTTCCCCATGTTTCTAGTAAACTGAAGCTTTTTTTGCATTTTATAATAAAAAACATATTACAGGTACTACACAATCCTGTAAGACAAGCAGTTGTAGAGAGATCTAATTGTACCTTCAAAGAGATGCTTAATAAACAGGGGTAACAAAGACTCCCAGAGGTAGATTACTTTGGTAGTTTGAATATGCTTGGCCCAGGGAGTAGCACTATTTGAAGATGTGGCCCTGTTGGAGTAGGTGTGGTCTTGTTGGAGGAAGTGTATCATTGTTGGAGTGGGCTTTAGGACTCTCATCTTAGCTGCCTGGAAGCCAGTATTCTCCTGTCTGCCTTTGGATGAAGATGTAGAACTCTCAGCTCCTCCAACCCCACTCCTGCCTGGATGCTGCTATGTTCCCACCTTGATAATTGACTGAACCTCTGAACCTGTAAGCCAACCTCAGTTAAATGCTGTTCTTGACAAGTATAGGTCATAGTATCTGTTCACAGCAGTAAAACCCTAACCAAGACAATTACATAATGCTTTATTAACTTTAAAATTTTTAAATCCTAATGAGGAAAAAAATAGCTGCTGAGAGAAATTAGATGATAGAAAAAAACTGCTGAACTAAATCACCATATTTATGTTAAGGATGCCCTAACTTCAGAATGGAAGACAAAAAATGTGGTAGAGAGGATGTTTTTTTATTTGTTTCAATAGGAGAAAACAAACTGAAGATTTCACCCAAACTTATAAAAATCAGATTTGATTAGGGGAGACTCCCTGATGATCTTGGCTGCAGAGAGGAACAAAGAAATTTAGAGGACAAACAATAGATAACACATATTGCTGATCCCTCTACAAGGGAATAGCTCTGAAACAGGCTGAGAAATGTCAATGTCTGCAGCCAGAACATGAGCTCTTCATTTCTAATAAATCTTGTTGTCTATTAAATTCTCAGGACTCACCATGCCATCATTTCTTATGGCATGAATGAAAATTTATCACAGTTCGGTTATTGTGATTTGAATAGGTTTGCAACCTCATAGACTCATGTGTTTGAATTCTTGGCCCATGGGGAGTTGCACTATTAGGAGGACTGGCGTCGTTGGAGTAGGTGTGGCTTTGTTGGAAGAAGTGAATGGTGGGCTTAGATTTCCCCTCCTATGCTTAGGCTCAGCCCAGTGCAATGCAGATGACAGTGGCCTCCTGTTGCCTGAAGATCAAGATGTAGAACTCTTAGCTTCTTCTCCAATAGCATGTCTTCCTGCAGGCTGCCATGCTTCTTGCTATGATAATAATGCACTGAACCTCTGAAATTGTAAGCCAGCCCCAAATAAATATTTTTTTTATAAGCGTTGTCTTGGTCATGGGTCTCTTCACAGCAATAAAACACAAACTAAGATAGCAATGCAGTCCAAAGTAACATATAAAGAAAGACAAATGCCTTTCACCTGCCCATACAAAGAGCAGAGAATCATATTTAGCAAATCTGTGCTCATTGCACATTCCATACATATGTTAATGCAAAATGTGTATTAACTCTTAAAGTTAACATGTTTACATAAAGGCCTGGATACCAGTGAAGTGGAACATCCTGCACAGAATTCATCCTGGAATATGTTGAGATGCTGAGACCTTTCTTCCAGCATCCTATTTGGTCCACCCTCAGACTGCCTTCATAGCTGTTTCATCAAAACTTGCTTCCAAGACTCCTTCAAAGAAAGCTGCTGATTCCAGATGACCTCAATTGATCCAGCCTCTCAGAGTGTTCCAGTCGGGACTTCATTTAAGCCTCTACTTTCACAGTACACAGAGACTAGACAGCAATGATCACAGCTAGCGCTCATAAGACTGGCCAATATCTCTACTTACTCGGGCCTCCAAGAAAGGAAAATGATGCCATAGCCAGCAGAAATCCATTTTGAGAGAATGGTGCCCCATTTCCCAAAATGGGGTGTGGGTGGTTATTGCTCATCGGGTGATTGTCACCAAAAGGGGTTTGGTTACGAGTTGCTAATGATCTCGACCAGGGAGAAGACAGGGTATGGGGGTTAGACTCTTTCCTTATTCTTCTTATCTAATGGTAAGGGGGAAAGGGCATTTGAAAATGGGGGATATAGGAATAGTATAGAAATGATAGTCTTAAAGGTAGATTATTGAATCTATTCTTAAACCAGAGAGGTACTAGTAGCCATGCAGGAAGAACTTCAGGGAGCTCCCTGGAGAAGGTCCTCCATCTTGCTCATCTTTGATGGGTGTGCTCTGGTGAGGCATTGCCCCAAAGACTTCGTCTTAAGATCACTTTTTGTTATTGTACATATGTACATACATATGTTGATATATTTATATAAGTATGCATGTGCACTTGTGAAATTGATGAAATTGGTAGTCAGGCTAGCCAAGTAAGGTGTGTATGTGTGTGTGTGTGTGTGTGTGTGTGTGTGTGTGTGTGTGTGTGTGTGTGTGTATGACTTTCTACCTTTTTCTTTCTTGCTAGCCTCCTAAGAGTTAAAAGAGTTCAGAGCTTCTCACCAAGCATTCTTGCTGGCCCCAGATAATTATTATTAAGTTTTGTTATATCAGCACTTCTGACCTCGCAAATCACCCACTGCTTTCAGTGAGTGGCCCCATAGCCTGCTATTAGCACCAATCCCAGTTACCACCACCATACCCCTCACTGCCTTCCTCAGTGACCTGAATACCGGGTGGGCCTGGGCACATTGGTATAAATCTTTCTATACTGATGTGAAAGTAAGGCTATATTTGGTTACAACATAATATATATATATATGTTACAATTCTTATTTAAAGTATAGAACCTATGCAATTTATTTAAAATTACAATGAGAAGTTCCAGTCCTTGAAAGCTGCTGTCACAAAGTGTTTAGGATAATTAAGAAATGCAAGTTCATTGTCAATCAAACTCATGGTCATGCTAGATACTAATTAATTATAGAAAGATATTTTCAAAGCCAAATAGATAATAAATAGATAGAAACAAACAATGCTTGCCTATTCAGATATATTATAGATAAATAGTTGGTCTTCAAAAACCTCAGAGATACACATATGGCATTGAAAGATTTTTTTTTTTAATAAAAGTCTTTTCTGGCAGTGAGACGTGTCTGCTCCTGAGAGCATCCCCATTCAAAGAAGATGATGAGCATCAAGGTCCTCCCTATGGGCTTTGTTTCAAAAGTGGCAAGACGGCCACTGGGCAAGAATCTGCTCTTGCTTCAACTGCAGACAAAATGTTCTTCAAACTGGACAACCTGGACACAGTGTAGTCGGTTGCTGAGCTTTGTCAGAAGAAGGTAGACAAGTCCTTCATAATTCATGTGTCACAAAAATGTCCGTCATAAACCAGGGTAGCAGGCTGCAGGTGATCCCACATCATTATAGAGAGCTTCATTAGCTCTTCAGAAAGCCAGCTTTCCAGGTCATTTTATAGTTTTCAAAGCTGCCTGCCTGCACTTCCTGTACACTCAGGTAATATTTATTCTTCTCAAGTCTCTGATGGGGTTAAAGACTAGATAGTTATAGTCTCACAGTTAAGCTTAAGTTGTTTAGGATTTAAAAATAAATTAAAGATATTTTTAGATCCAAGTAGATTTTTTTTTAGGTTGATAAATGCAAGCTATTATAGAAAATCATTTAAGTGCAGAACTCTGAACTCACCAAGATAGGATAGAGAGTAGGGTACTTTCTCCAAAGTTGCCAATTACAAATGGACTGGACATTATTAATGAAATTCTTACCTGATAGTTTTCATAATTGTTTAATATATTTTCTTATTGTACATAGTTTATTATTATAGGAAAATGAGCTTTTTATTGGACTAAAAGAGGGTGATGTTGGAGGAGGGTCTTGTACACTGTGTATTCAGATGCTGATTTCTATCAACTGAGATCTGATTACAGTCTGGACATGGACATTGTCATGAATATTGCACCATTTACTGTATCAGTGTTGTATAAAGAATGCTCGCCCATGATCTCTGGTTAATCAAAAGCTGAACAGCCAATGACTGGGCAGAGGAGATAGGAAAGCTGGGCTTGCAATCTGAGCAAGGGGTCTGAGAGAAAGGAGAAAGAGGAAGAAGGGGCCCATGGGGTAGGTAAAGAAGGAAATGAAGGAGGAGGAGGAGGAAGAGGGGGAAGTAATTTGCCACCAGGTTGAGCCATGTCCCTTGGCACTGGAGAGAAGACTCAGTGGTTTAGAGCTCTTGCTGCTGTCACAGAAGACCCCAGTTGGGTTCCCAGTGCCCAGTTTGTGGCTCCCAAGTGCTTGTAAGTACAGTTCCAGGATCTTACGCTCTGCCCTCCCTTGGCCTCTGAAGGTACTTCATGAAAAGCAAATATAAAAAGAAAAAAGTTCTTTGACTTCTATTGGCATTTGGCAGGTTGTAATATAGTCTGAATTTTAGGAAGAGAATAACTCTCTGTAGCTGAGGATGGGAGGTCAGTATCTTTTGGTGGAAATTACAGAGCTAACCATTACAGCATCCAAATAAAATCTTAAATACTAATTAAGTAGGCTCAAAAATATATTGGTGGTGGAACAGAAAACAAATGAGCTGGCAAACAGCATAATAGAAATTACTCTATCCAAACCACAAAGTATAGACTGAAAAAGCACTACCAAACAACAGGTGGCGGCATATACCTTTAATCTCAGCATTCAGACATAAAATGTAATGTTAATGTAACTGTAAACAGTAAACTCATACAGCTGCCATTTTATTGTATCATAGTTAGTTTTGCAATAAGGGCAAAAAGATGAGGATTTATTTAAGACTTTACTTAAATACTTGGGCAGTCATTTGATCTATTTTAATCTCCTAAACTAATCTGGGTACCTCCCAGCTAAAATCCCTATAATACTTGCATTTAGGGGCTCCCATTCTCCAGCTGAACTCTCAAGACCTCCTTCCTTCTTCCTCCTCATGGCTCAATCTGTATCTCTTCCTCTCTCTCTTCCTCTCTCTCTCTCTCTCTCTCTCTCTCTCTCTCTCTCTCTCTCTCTCTCTCTCTCTCTCTCTCTTCCCCTGCCTGGCAGAATCACACCGTATTCTGTTTTCTGCCCAGCCATTGGGTGATCAGCTTTTATTGACAAGGCAGAGAATAAATGGTAAGCATTGTTCACACAAACATGAGGCAGGAGACTCTTGACATAAGCATTGCAATTGAGTGTCCGTATTGAAACAAGATATGATGGCAGAGAAATTAGCATTTGAATAACACGAGTTGTGAGTATGTGGAGGTGAACCTGGTGGAGGAAGTAATGGGATGGAGAGTGAAGTGCCATAGGCTCCTATGACTCCCAGAGGACTCCTGATCTATCATACACAAGCCTTTAATCCCAGCATTCAGGAGACAGAGCCATGCAGACTTCAAGGACAGTCTACAGAGCAAGTTCCAGCACAGTCAAGCGTAGGTATTGAAGGATTAATAGAACAAGGGGGCCATGTTCCAGCTCCAGCAAACAATGGAAGATGCTACCTCAGGGAATGAAAAATATTCCTACCATTTGCCAGGCATATGTTATAGGAGGGAGGCAGTGCGATTTGTTATAGATGGTTGCCTTGTCTTCCATTAGATGGATGATAGCCTTATGGGTCATGCTGAATCCAAAGAAAATTGACCACTGTTACTGCCACCTTGCAAAAATCTGGGTTGTACATAGCAGCAGAAATGGTACAAATTCAGGAACCTTACCTATTTCTGGGTCACACCATTACAGGTGATATTATTAAAGCTCAAAAGCTTCATGTCCCCATAGCTGCTACTCTGGAATCCATACAGACCTTTCTGGGAAATCTGGCCTGGATTCAACCCAGCTTGCCTATCACATCTGGGCAATACCCCCTCCCTACCCCTTTCAGCTCATAAGGGGACATAAAGAGAGACTAGAGAGGCCCTCACTATAGTCAAGCATAGTCTCCAGGAGGCTTTCCTTCACAAATTTGACCCTGCTCTACAACTCTGGGGGCTGGTTTTTCCCACCAAAGTCCTCCCCACCAGATCTCTCTTTCAGCCCCCTGACAGGATCCTCTATTGGATTCATCTTGCTTGCTCCTCTGCACCCACAACACTATTTATAGATGATATTTTTGCTACAGATTTTAAGGTCCTGAAAATAGTCCTTACAATTCTTAACAGATCTCAAATGATGGCATTGCCACTTTCCCAGGACCTTCTGGCCTGGTGTCTAAGCTCCTACCTGCTGGCTCAGGTATTTTAAACAAATTATCAGGGAAGATTGGACAATCATTTTCCAAGACATAAAGTCTTTTCCATTTTGCCCATGATGGACATGTCTATACAACACCAACTGTCAGAAAAGGCTGAAGCAGCTGTTGGCTTTACAGATGCCTCTAAGTCTGCATTTGGGTGTATTATTCACCCCACAGGGAACAAAAGACCCATAATATTTAAGCAAGCTTTCACGAGGTCCATGCAATTAGGAGAATTGCTAGCCACCCTCTCACTGTTCAGAGGTTAGCCAGACCCCATTAACATACTTAGTAATCGTCAATATGCAATTAATGTGACTAAATCATTACCTTTTGCTTCCCTCAAACCTACTGAGGGTCTCTTACCTTTTTTTTTGGCCATGACTTGGCTAAAGACCTTAATTGAGATATTCTCTGAGCTATCTTATATACAAAATGTCTGGTCCCATGTTTACCTCCCTGGATGCCTCATCAAGGGCAATAAGGAAATAGACTACCTAATGACATCCTTTCTAGCCTCACCACTGGATCAGGCTTGAGCCCTTCACTCTCATTTCCATAATTTTGCCATTTCCCTGCACTAACTTCAGCCTCATTCAAGCATTTGGTCCATTCTTGCATGGCCTGTGGACCATTGCTACCCATGGGGTCCCTCCAGCCATTTGGAGCGAACTCCTGTGCCCTGAGACCAAATGCTCTATGGCAAATGGATGTGACACATATTCCAGAATTCAGCCACCTCAAATATGTGCATACATGTATTGATACCTATTCCTCTCACATCTTCACATGGCACAACCCAAGGAAAATATAAGAATGATCATTGCATCTATGAAAATGGTCATGCTAGTGATGGGTGTGCCCTAGCCATAAAAATAGACCATGGGCCTGCATATGCCAGTGGCAAATTTGCCTCTTTCTACAAAGAATGGGGAATAAACCACTCTACTGGAATACCTCAGCACCTCCAAGGACAAGGCATCATTGAAGAAGCCTACTGCTTCTGGAAAAAAAGCGGGGGAACACAGGGTGTCTAAGGGCTAAGACATCAGGAAAAATTAATAGATGCCTTATTTACACCTAATTGTGACAAGGCCTATCCTCTGCCTATAAGCACTGGAGCTTCGTGCTGCTGCATATTACCCATGGTTTATTGGAAGGATCTCCTAGCCAACACCTGGGTGGGACCAGACCGCTGCCAACCATAGAACGATGGTTTGTGTTTTCCCAGAAGGAGTAGAAAACTCATCTGGGTTCCTGGAGGATCTATCCCACTCCATACTACTAATGACCCAGATGAGACCATTGAAGCCACTGAAGACCACATTGCAGAACCTCTCACTGAGTGAATTTGATGGGGAAGAGAAACAACTATCAGCTACAGAGCAATGCTCTCCCAACTATGGCCTGACAGGGGGAGGCCCACAGCAACAACTACAGAAAGAGGACATCTTCAGCTATCCCCCCAGTGCCTTGGGACACCCTAAAGATTCTTGTAAACTAAGCCCAGAGAATGTCCCCTGAAGAGGCAGAGACAGGACCCTATACCCTATTCTTGCTTATGTATGCCATTATAACAACTAATCACAGACACATGCTGCTCCACTTTTATGGGCAGTGGTGAGAAATCCACTGATTCTACTTCCTGTGAGTTGGGATTCCAGACTCCCTGTAATATACAGTGATAACCCACTGATGGGAGAGATCCCTTTTCCAGTTCAGTCTACCGTAAAGGCAGCCTTTTATGGCTCATACTCTCTTATGGAGGGATTCTGTCTGAAAGAAATTGTGCACTGGACTTCATGACTCTTTCCAGTAACAGGTGATTTCTCTAATTGGATTGATTGGCACTGTGAACCCCCGGGATGCTGGACCATTCCCAATTATGCCCCTTCTATAGCCTATGACCCCATGACTCATTTCCAGTACACTTTTGTTGGGAACTAAGGGGGGTGCGGGAAGAGGGGAGGACAGCCCACGTCCGGCCAGAGTTTCTCCTATGCTCTGGACAGGCAGATGAAGGAGGGCTGCCAGGAGCTTTCCACTCGGCCCCGGGTGGGCATCTAAGCCACTGACTCCACTGGATGGGGGTGGACAAGGGGCAGCCCCCGATATCAGGGGCCCTGGGGTGACACCCTCGGTCCCAGGGTTATGGGAGAGAGGGCTGAGGGAGAGAGGTTCCCACACAGGCTAGAGTCCTTAGTCTAGGCCTTGACACAGGAAGGCCTTCCAATGGGAGATTAGAAACGGCTCATTAGGAGAAAGCCTATCCCATTGTCCAAGTTCAGCAGGCCTTGATGAACAGAGACAATCTATGGCTTTAGAGCTTTATTGTAGAAAGGCAGGGAATGTGGAAAGAGAGAGAGACTGGCCATGGCCAAGAGGAGAGAAGAGGGAAAAGAAGAGAGAAAAGAAAGGCTAGAGTAAGAGGGAGAGAGTAAGAGAGTGAGAGGAGAGGATAAGGAAAGCGAGAAGAGAGTAAGGGGAGTAAGAGAGTGAGGAGGGGCCAAACATCCCCTCTTATGGTGAGCTGTTATCTTGTCGTTGCTAGGTAACTGGGAGGAGTCTAGTCTGAAGGTCAGAAGCTTGGGACACTGTCTGTGTAACTACTAGCCACGCTTCTTCTGTGGGGGCTGAGGGAACGGTAACTTCGACAGGAGCCAGGGTTCCAGGAGATGTGATCAAACGACTGCCATCCCATGTAGGTGGGGATTACCACCCATTGGGTTCTCCTGGGGTTCAAGATCTAGCCTAGACTGGAAATCAGGCTGTCTGTACATAGCCCAATGCCCCACACACTTTTATAAAGGGTACCATGGTGGGCAGTAATGGAACTTTTCCACTCTCCCCAAGGAGCCAAACTAAGCCTAGCACTTGAGAGGTGGAACCAGAAGTACGAGGTGTTCAGAGCTTTTCTTAATGACAGAGCAAGTTTAATGCTAGCCTGTCTACATATCATCCTGTTGTAAATTTTCTTTAAAAAGAAATCTGAAAATGTCTGACAAAAATACACATCCAAGAGTAGGATAACATGGAGTCTAATATAGGATGGTTAGAAACTCATAGTGGAAAGCAGAGAGAGAGAGAGAGAGAGAGAGAGAGAGAGAGAGAGAGAGAGAGCACAGAGATATGAAAAAAGGTATCTAAGGAATAAAGGCAGCAAACTTTACTTGCCTGCAATACTCAAGTAGGGCACAAGCATAACATCAGGGCATTGTGGTATCAGCATTGAGGAGATGGGGCTGAAATCATCAGGAGTCCAAGGTTATCGCTAGGTACACAATGAGTTCTAGTCTTTTGCTCCTTTTATTCTTTTTTTTTTTTTTAAATCAAAACACTCTTTCTGAGAGTGAACTTTAGTAATCACACAACAGAATTTATACCAGGCTAGTTTGAGACTTCCTTTGCTAATGCAATTAATCTCAATCTCTTCACTTTAGCCTCAGGTAGACTCTGAACAAGGGCAAAAAGCAGCCACATTCATCGCCTAAATATCACAACAGTCTCTAGGCCATATAGTAGCATTCTTCTCTGAAACCTCTTGAGCCTGGCCCTCACAGTTCAAATCACTCTCAGCATCAAGATTTTCCATATTCCTATTAGGATGACCCATTAAGCCCAAGTTAAAGCATTTCACTGCCTTCTAAAGTCCCCAAATCCATATTCCTCCAAAGAAAAGCACAATCAGGCCTATCACAACAATACCCCACTCCTTGTACCAACTTCTGTCTTAGTGTTTCATTGCTGTAAAGAGACATCATGGGATTATAGCTGTGCACCACTACTATCTGCCTTAGTTAGGGTTTCTATTGCTGCAACAAAACACCATGACCAGAAAGCAAGTTGGGGGCAAAAGAGGTTATTTCTTTCACACTTCCATATTATGGTCCATCATTGAGGCAAATCAGGTCAGAAACTCAAGCAGAGCAGAAAACTGGAGGCAGAAGCTGATGCAGACGGCATGGAGGGCTGCTGCTTACTGACTTGCTCCATATGGCTTGTTCAACCTGCTTTCTTATAGAATTCAGGACCACCTGCCCAGGGGTGTCCCTAACCATAGTGGTCTGTGACCTCTCCCATCAATCAAAATGAAGAAAATGGCTTAAAGCTGGATCTTATGGAGGCATTTCCTCTTCCTTCTTTCCTTCCTTCCTTCCTTCCTTCCTTCCTTCCTTTCTTTCTTTCTTTCTTTCTTTCTTTCTTTCTTTCTTTCTTTCTTTCTTTCTTTCCTCCCTTCCTTCCTTCTTTCTTTCTTCCTTTCTTTTAATGGAGGCATTTTCTTATTTAGTTGTTTCATTTTTTGTTGTTGTTGTTGTTTTTGTTTTTCCAAGACAGGGTTTCTTCACGTAGCCAAGGCTGTCCTGGAATTCTCTCTGTAGATGAGGCTGGCCTTGAACCAACAGATATCTACCTGCCTCTGCCTCCTGAGTGCTGGGATTAGACACGTACACCCCCATCACCAAGTTTAGGAGGTTCTATAAATAAGCAGGCTGGGCAAGCCATAATGAGCAATCTAATAAGCAGCACCCCTGCATGACCTCAGCATCAGCTCGTGCCTCTAGGGCCCAGCCCTTGAGTTCCCATCCCAACTTCCTTCAGTAATGAACAGGAATATGGAAGTGTAAGCCAAATAAACCCTTTCTCCCAAACTTGCCTTTTGGCATCTAAAGTAAGTGCAGCAATAAAATATCTTTGGCAGGAAGAGAGTATTAGCAACCCATTCCAAGACACACATAGCAGAATACACATACCAACGTTGAGAAAAATTAACAGATAACAATCATAAGTTGTCTAACACATAATGAGAAAAAGCATCAGGAATCATACATAGCATCACACAGTTATTCAAATGGCATTTTTACATAAAATTTTATATACAGACCTGTTTTTAGTAGTTTTTTTTATATCCCTTGTATCCCCTGTGTTGGCCTTTCTGCTTGGATGGGAACATGACCTGGGACTCAGAAGCCCAGGAGCCACACAACTCTGAGGTGTGACAGTGTCCCAGTGGGAAGGCATCATGAGATATGTGTGGAGAGCTTTTGGGGCTGCTTGGCAGGAATCTGACATTGGCCAAGGACAAGGAAATGGGCTTCAGGCAGGAATCTGACATTAGGCCATGACAAGGAAGTAAGCTCAGGCAGGAATCTAATTTTAGGGTAGAATAAAGAAGTAGGTTTCAGGCAAGAATCTTATTTTGGGCTTGGACATGGAATTAGGCTCAGATATTTTGGTCATCCTGATTAGCCCTTAGAAACAGCAGTCACGGGAGTGATCAGGGGACTTTGCTTATTGCCTCGTTTGTTTCTTGACTTCCATGTAATTAGAATGGTATAAAAGTGGATTGGGAAAAAATAAACCCTCCTCAGCCTCAGAACTGGCTGGGGTCATGCTACAATATTGTCTAATTGTCTTTTTTTCATTTTAATCTTCATTCCTGCACTAGAAAACCTGTTGACTGAGTGAGCTGGCTTGGTTAGACATGGGATTTCAGGAGCCACCCAGTTCTGCAGTGGGGCAGTGTCCCATTGGAAAGGCATCCTGGAACACAGGAGCTCAGGAAGCCCACAGGAGAGGAAGCCTCCTCAGCAGAGATGCTGCAGCTCCCAGGGGAGGGCATCCCCAGCTGAACTGAGGAGCTGAGCCTAAACCCTGTTCCTCTTTGCTTCTTTCCCATTTCTCTTCATTGCTCCTGGTTTTCTTCTGATGAGAGTCACACCAGGCAACAGATATCAAAAAAGAGATTTACTGGAGGGTCCAGGGTGTGGAGGGACAAATCCAGGAGTGACTTCCTATGCTCCCAGGAGGGAGCAGACAGCAGCAGAGAATTGGACAAAGCACAATGTTTATAGAAGGGTTCTTGGGGGGGGTGGTGTGTGTGGGGGTGTGTGTATGTGGAGCTTTCTAGGGTGGAGATTTCCGGGGTGAGGACTGGTGGGGTATCAAGTCCTGAGCTGAGGGAACTCAGGGGTTGGTGGGGTTTTATGCTCAGGGATTGGCGTGGGAAATACAGGGATTGGCAGGTTTTCCTATTCAGGGATTGGTGGCTTTTGTTCAGACTTTTCATCTAAAGTTAGCATAATCTGGGAAGGGTCCCATTGAAGGGCTGGAGATGACCATTGTGACAGTTATAAAACATCTGGAAGGAGGGGTCTGGCTGCTGGAGCTCCTTCTGGCAGGGGCCTGGTCACTCTCCTGCCTTGAGGGTTTGCAAAGTTTACAAAGTACAGAAAGTTTACAAAGGGAGTCCCCTGCAGTGAAAGTTTTTCCTGCTGCTTGAGTGGCGTGAGTATTTAGCTACCTGAGTATAGAGTAGCCAAAGGTGAAACATCACAGTATTAGAGCCCACGGGTGCATCGGGAACCGGGTCCTCAGTGTCTTCATTTGGTGAGGTGTCTACAGGTGGAGAGTGTGGAGAGGTTGATGGCTGAGGTGGGCATGGAGGAAGCAGCAGGGGTGGAATGGAACTCTCTGTCTCTGTGTCAATGCGGGAAGTCCTGGCACAGTCAACCGGTCTGGAAGCCACAGAGGTGGATCAATATCCTGTGAAAACAGACAAGCAAAGCATCTCTCAAAATAAAATATTCAGTCCTTTTTATTATCCAGTTAGCAGGTCTTTTTATTTTATTAGGGGTTTGGAGTAATTTGACTTGGAAATGTTCAAAGATGGACTTACATTTTGTTTTGTAAAATATGATGAGGGGATGAGAATTTATAATCTGTAAAGTCTGATGGGCTCATTCCATAACAGCCTGTCCCTGTCAGTGGAGTGTGACATTTTAAAAGTCAGACACCAGCTATTTGAAGTATAAACAGGGGCATTGTCTGTTTTTAAAGCCCTTGACATCTCCAAAATTATAAAATAGTAAAATAAATGCTGTATCACATCTTTTAAGCCTCCCCAGGATAACTTCTCCTCTTGCCCACCAGAGACAGTGGAAGAGAAATGTTATTAGGCTATGGGGAAAGTGGATCTGTTTAGCAATACTTATTTGGGGGCAAGCTCGATCTTCTTTGTCAGCAGTACCGTCCTGTAGCAAACACCAAATAGGATTCAGACACCATACACAAATCAGCAACTATAGTATGTCCTACCCGCAGGCAGACACCACGCATGAACCAGCAGCTGTAGTTCAATCCTGAAGAAGCCGCCAGGCTGGTCAACTGACCTGAGGGGAGGCCACAGAAGCTGCAGGAACCTCACAGGCAGTTCTTTGACAAGTTTCTCTCGATGGCCGTGTTTCCACAAGTGGAGCTCAACAGTGCTATGTAAGTTGAAACAATACTTGTGTGCTGTTAGCGAAGAATAGCGAGGAAGAGCAAACCAAACCAGTGCTCCTCTTCCACAGTCTGTGGGTCATATTTAGATTCCTTCATCACGTGTCTGTTCACATGTCTGCTTTAAGAAGACATCCTTTCACCTGTGTCTGCTTCAGCAAAACACCATTCAACTTAACTGATTTTCCAAACAAACCAGAAGTTTCCACTTCACTGTGGCCTCATAGAATGGATTTGGCAGTGTTCCATCTGTTTCTATTTTGTGGAATAGTTTCAGGGGTGTTCTTGTCAGCTCTTCTTTGAAAGTTGGGTAGAATTCTGCTCTAAAACAATCTACCCCTAGGCCCTAGGCTTTTTTTTTTTTTTTTTTTTTTGGTTCGGAGACTTTTAATGACTGTTTCTATTTCTTTAAGGGTTATAGGACTGTTTAGATAGTTTAGGTGATCTTGATTTAACTTTTGTAAGTGGTGTGTGACCAGAAAATCATCTATTCTGTTTAGATTTTCAAATTTTGTGGAGTACAGGTGTTTGAAGTAAGCCTAATGATTTTTTTTTTAAAATTTCCTCCGTTTCTGTTATGTCTTCCTTTCCATTTCTGATTTTGTTAGTTTGGATATTGTCTCTGCTTCTTGTTAGTTTGGCTAAGGGTTTGTCTATCTTTTTGATTTTCTCAAAGAACCAGCTCTTGGTTTTGTTGATTCTTTGTATTGTTCTCTATGTTTCTAAACGATTGATTTCAGCCCTGAGTTTGACTATTTCTTGCAGTCTACACCTCTTTGTTGTGTATGTTTCTTTTTGTTTTAGAGTTTTCAGGTGTGTTGTTAAGTTGCTTGTCTGAGATCTCTCCAATGTCTTTATGAAGGCGCTTAGTGCTATGAACTTTTCTCTTAGCACTGCTTTCATGGTGTCCCATAAGTTTGGGTATGCTGTGCCTTCATTTTCACTGAATTCTAGAAAGTCTTTAATTTCTTTTTTTTAAAAAAGAACTATTTATTTTATGTATATAAGTACACTGTAGCTGTCTTCAGACACACCAGAAGAAGTCATCAGATCCCATTACAGATGGTTGTGAGCCACCATGTGGTTGCTGAGAATTGAACTCAGGACCTCTAGAAGAACAGTTAGAACTCTTAACCACTGAGCCATCTCTCCAGCCCCAGAAAGTCTTTACTTTCTTTCTTCATTTTTTTCCCCTGACCAAGTGATTGAAGAAGTCGTTTCTTGTTTCTTTAGAAACTCAATTGTGTCTCGTGGTGTTTTGCAGAAAGCTGTCTTGTGAGAGGACAAGAGATGATTTGCTAACAAAAGACACTTGGATGGCATGTGAGGTTTAGAAAGATGATAAGCCTCACAGACAGTGAGAGGATGCTTTTGCATTGGGGTGCTGTGCAAGGCTTTGCCGGTCTTTGCTGGTTTTCACTTCATAGAAAGAAACAAAAGATTAGCACAGCCATTAAACTCCTGTCAACTCCCCTGGCCATCACAGAATGAGCTTCGTTATCAACACTTTCATGAACACAGGTGAAGTGGAAACTTCTAGTTCTTTGGAAAGCCATTTATGCCAAATGATGTTTTGCTGGGGCACACAGGTGAAAGGATGTCTTGCTAAAGCAAACACGTGAAAGACTGTTTTCCTGAAGCAGACACAGGTGAGAGGATGTTTTGATATAGCAAACATGTAAAAGGATGTTTGAGGAAGGAGTATAAAGATGACCCCACAGACAGTGGGAGGCAAGCACTGAGCTTTGGTTTGGTTTTCTCTGCCTCGCTATTCTTTGCACGGATGTATTGGTTCACCTTGTATAGCATTATTGAGCTCAACTTGTGATAACGCAGCCATTGAGGGAAACTCGCTCAAGAACTGCTCATGAAGTTCCTGCAACAGCTTGCCATTTCAGCAGCCCTGCCTCAGCCTGGTTGGTGAGCCTGGCGGTTTCTTTAGGATTGAACTATGGCTGCCTGGTGTCTGCTTGCTGAGAGGACTGGACTGCAGCTGATAGTTTGTGCCTGACATCTGCCTGCCTAGAGGACCGGTCTGAAGCTTTGATTCAATCAGGAATCTGTGTGTCCAAACCCTAAAGGTCCTTCTTCCCAGTTGGTTTTTGATTAATCAATAACGATGCCAACAGCCAATGGCTGAGCACGGGGAAGGACCCTTAGAGTTGAGGAATGAAGAGAATCTCCATGAAGAAGGATAGGATGCAGGAGCAGCAGGAAATAAAGCCAGCCAGCTATGTGAGATTTCAGGTAAGTGGCTGCTGGCCACTTCCCTGACTGGGCCTGGGGTAACGGAGGAAGATTTAAGAGTGTCTAGCCTTTGAGGTAGCCAAGGCATTTTACAAATAAGCTAATATGTATGCGTCTTTCATTCGTGGATCCAAAGATAGCTCCTGGGTGGGTGCATGGGTGTGATCTGCCAGGAGTCAAAGTGGTGCAGCAAAAACTCATCACTACACTGGAAACATTTCCAAAAGTAGGAGAAAACTCCCTGTTCTAGATGGGCTCCTGTTACTGTGATAAAACACTGAGCAAAATCAATTTGGAGGAAAAAGGGTTTGTTTGGATTATACCTGCCAATCGCAATCAGTCACTGAGGGAAGCCAGAGGAGGCATTGGAGCTGGAACCACAGAGGAACACTGCCAACAGGCTTGCTGTCCATGGCTTGGTAGGTGTTTGTTTTTTTGTCTTTTCATGTGGGATCTCACTATGTAGCCCTGGCTGTCCTGGAACTCACTATGTGGACCAGGCTGGATTCAAATGTATTGAGATCCTCCTGCCTCCACCTCCTGAGAGATGAGATCAAAGCCACCAGGCCTGGCTACTAAGCTTGCTATTTTATACAACCTCGGAGCACTTGCTCAGGGATAGCAGCATTCACAGCGAGTGGGGCTCTCCTACACCAGCCATTAATAAAGAAAATGCCTCAAAATTGCCTACAGACCAGTCTCATGGAGGCATCTTTGTAGTTGAGGCTTCCTCTTCCCTGTTAGTGTCAAGTTGACAACCAGCCTGTAATTCCAGCCCCACAGGACCTGACACCCTTTTGTGCGCGCTCTCTCTCTCTCTCTCTCCCTCTCCCTCTCCCTCTCCCTCTCCCTCTCCCTCTCCCTCTCTCTCACTCACACACACACACACACACACACACACACACACACACACACGTAAAAATGAATCTGGTTTTTAAAAGAATTGAATGGGTGTGTACCAGTAGATTAAATAGAGTTTATACTCTTCTCTCTGTGGCACACAGTTCTATATATACACCAATAACCTGAGCTACAGTTTACAGCAGATTCCGAGACTCAGGGCTCCTGCAACCACCCATGGTGAATGGACATGTTTTTGTTAAGTTTTAGGGAGGAAGTGGGAATGAGAGTGTGACACTGAGTTGAGCAGTCCTTTGGGCAAGAGGCTTATTAGCATAGTTACTGCAGCACGGTGGGCTCTGAAGTGGATTTTCAGTGAAACGGAGACAAAATAATAATCTTCTTATAATTTGTAGTAGTTTATTTTTATTAATTTACTAACTAATTAACTAATTGTGTGTGTGTGTGTGTGCATCAGTGTGCTACAGCAACTTTGGTGGAGGTCAAAGGAAATTTACAGGGGTCAGTTCCCTCTTTCCACTATGTGTATTTCAAGGACTGAACTCAGGTCCTTGAACTTGGTTGGGCAAATGCCTTTATCTGCCAAGCAGTTTTGCTGGCCATAGGCATTATGTTGTACCTATAACCCTATGGGGACTAGGGAGTGGGGTGTGGTGGTTTGGATAAGAGTAGCCTCTGCCCAAAGTTCAAATATTTGAATGGTTCTTCATAGCCTGGTGTCATGCTTCCTACTGTGATGATAATGCACTAAACAAGCCCCCAAATAAAAGCTCTCTATCTTAAGAGTTGCCTCTCTATATCTTGGTCATGGTGCTTCTTCACAGCAACTTAACAGTGACAAAAATAGTCTGTATTCTACTACCAGGTCATTTTCCCAGCCCCTCTCTAGAAGATTCTAGGCGGGTGTCCCCTCACATCTCACGGGATTCTGTGAAGGGATTCGGACTTTGCTGCTCAGTCAAGCGCCTATAGCTTCACAACTGAAGTTCTAGCTTTTATAATGCAGTATAATATGGATGTTGGTATTCTGTCTGAACTCCACCCCCACAGTTACCTGGCAACAGCCAGGTAGGCCTGGCCCGCTAGAAAAGGGGCTGCTTGCCCCCTCATCCCTCTCTTACTCGCTCTTACTCTCCTACTCTTGCCTCTCTCTCTTGCCTCTTGCCCTCTTGCCCCCCCTCCCTCCCCATTTCCTTCCCTCTGCTCTCTCCGCGTGATCATGGCCAGCCTCTACTTCTCTACTCTCTCCTTCTCTCTGCCTTTCTCTGCCTCTACTACTCTCTTAACTCCCCTCCCCATGCCCTAAATAAACTCTATTCTATGCTATATCGTCATGTCACTGGTCCCTCTGAGGAAAGGGATGCCTTGGCTTGGGCTCGCTGAGGGACCCCCTCCCCCACACCTCACCACACCCCATAGAACACATTTTTTTTTACCTCTATATCTTATTATAATCACAACAGTGGGGCTTCAATGTTTTAAAAAGTATCCACAGCAGGACTTGGTGTCCCATGCCCTTAATACCAGTACTTGGGAGGCAGAGGCAGGGAGGTTTATGAATTCGATGCCACCCTGGATTACAGAGGCAGTTCCAGGACAGCCAGGGCTACACAGAGAATCTCTACCTGGGGTGGGGGTGAGGGGAGAAAAAAAGCGACCACCACCAACAACTTACTACAATTGTCTTTCATGCCATTTTACAAATGAATAACAAACAAACAAAAACAAAAACCAAAAACTCCCAAATCCCGAAAAGCAACTCAGGAGAACAAGTTTCCAAAAAAGCTATATCCAAGGACCTAACTACCTAACAGCTGTTAAAACAGCTAGGCGGTTAACCAAACTTTAGCATTCTGGGAAATGTAGTCCCAAAAGAGCACCAGAGCTAGGTGCTTCCACTGAGGCATTCTGGGAATGGTAATTCCCGCTCCAGAGGCTGCCAAAGTCGCTTCCACTTCCGCAAACCAAGGCGGCCTGGTGGTACTTCTGGTGAAGTGAGATCCTGAAGCTTTTCTGTGGCCCTGTACGCCCTTGCTCCTGGTATGCCTCCTCGGGGACCGAGTCCGCTGCTGGGGAGAAGTGAGAGGCGGAGGGATGGGGTGGGGGGGGGGCACTCCTCTTTCTTGGGCCCTTCCTGAAGTGGCGCTGCTCAGGATTATTGGACCCATCTCAGCTGCTTGTGGAGCCCCAGGGAGAGTCTAGCTTTCCACTGGAGTCTATCAGAGGAACGGTGATGGCAGATAGCAGTGCCCTAAAGCCTTAAGTAGTATGCAACTCTGGTTGTGATGTGGTGATGCGATGCGATGCGATGCGATGCGATGCGATGCGATGCGATATAATATGACTTACTTACTTTGAGAGGTAGGCGTGCCACAGCTTGTATACTGACAAGATCAGAAAGCAACTTTTGGAAGTTCAGTCACTTCTTCCACTGTGTGGGGTCCAGAGACTCAGGGGATCAGTTTCAGCGACAGTGGCCTTTATCTGCTGAGCTTTAGGTTTTTATAGGTCGTTATCTTTATGCACGTGGGAAAAGAGACTTTGTGGAGGCTCTTGCAAATGAGCAATGATTACTAGTAATTAAGCCTTTTACAGCAAGACAGAGGGATAATTTCACTCCCATGTATGCAAACAGTAACATGTAAGATAGCTGTCACAATTGACAGACCCTTCTGAGAGTGGTGGTCAGTCAAGACACAGCATGCATCTTAAACATTTGGTTTTTTTGGAAAACCCATCACCACAGCAGCCTTGTGAAGGTAAGAGTGCCCAGCACCCCTGAGCTTCCAGAAATAGAGAATGTGGTGAGTGAGTCTGGTAACCCGGAGGCTTAGTAGGAAGTAGGCAGAAAAGCCTGGTCAGCGCGCACAGCCCTTGGGGCTGATGGAGAAGCTGAGGAAGCCATGTGGACCAACTGTCCTAGCAGTGTTCTCACGAAGCCCCTCTTCCCCAGCTTGCTTCCCAGAGCCCTGCCTTGTCTCAAAGAGAAGAGAACAATGACCAAGTTACAGGTAAGTCGGGTTGCTTCCCCCATTCCCCGCAGTGCTAGGGATTGGAAACAGGACCCCTGCATGCTGGGCAAGTGCTCTACACAGAGCCTCTCTGAACTGCATGAAGGAAGAGGGGAAGTTGCTGAGAAGGAAGGTCTGGAAGGAGGAGGGATAAGAGGACGGTGGGACATGTGCTCAAAGTGCACTGCACACGAGAAAGTGTACAAGGATAAGTAAAATAAGTTGAACTAGAGAAAGTGGGTTGGAGAGATGGCTCAGTAGTTAAGGGCAGTTTGGTTCCCAGCAGCCACATCTGATAGTTTACAACTGCCTGTAACTCCAACTCCAGGGTGTCCAGTGCCCTTTCCTAACTTCCCAGGGACCTGCACACATATATACACACAGACACACATACATTTAAAAAACTGTTAAGTTCACTTATATTTTAAAGGTGACATCATTTTCCAAAGTTTGCCTAATTTTATTCTGCAAATAAATACAAGTCTTCCCTATTCATGTGATTTATGAATTTTTTCACTTTAAAATTTTGCATCATGATGATGATGAAATAAAGGAATTGTAACCATGCTAAGGTCATCTTTTGGAAGTTGGGCTTTCTTCTTCCACCTTGCTGAAACAGAGTCTCCTGTTTCTGGGACTCTGTGGAGACAGGTCCTGGTGCTCATTGGCAGCCATCCTACCTTTTTTTTGGCAAGTTCTAAGCCACAGAAAGACCCTGACTCTAAAACAACAGCAACAAAAAAGGTGGATAGTACCTGAGGAAGAGCACCAGAGATTGTCCTCCAACCTCTACATGCTGTGCATAAATATACGTGCATGCGTGCAGACATGTGGGCACACACGCACAGACTTCTGCTCGCCCTCACTTCCTGCACGGGGTGTCCTGAGGATTCATTTCCTGAGCAACCAGGGAGAGTGTACGGCTGCCATGGTGATGAAGAAAGGACAAACACACAGACACGTGTACAGACAAGCTGGGATCGAATGAGCTGTGTGCTATGATGGAGACACACCAGCAGCCCTGAAACTCAGCGCATATATTAGACACCGCTGAGCACCCAGGAGCCATGATTCAGGAAACTGCAGCATGAATACAAATGCACGGGTATTTTACATGGAGTTCAGCCAAGCTCCCCAGCTACACAGTACCCTCAGCTCCAGGGACTAGACGCTTGTTTTGCTAGCAACAGTGGTGATTTTCACACGTAATTTGTAGTCACCAGGTATCCCTGATTCTCTGTATTCTGGCCTAAACTGGGCACTTAAAAATTTGGGGGTACTTTGGTAACTGATTAAAAATGGCAGTTTTCTGAACTTTCCTTAATGAGATTGTTTTGCATTTATTGTAAGTATATGTATGGTGAAATTACACACATGCTCGCGTGTGCGCTCACGCTCTCTCTCTCTCTCTCTCTCTCTCTCTCTCTCTCTCTCTCTCTCTCTCACACACACACACACACACACACACACACACACACACACACAGTGTAGCCTTTATGGAACACTGTGTGGCCATGATTGGCTTAATACAGACAATAATGATAGTATTGTTGGGGACATATTGGCTGCTTAATGCATATCACACTGTGTTCTAGGTCCTTTCTGTGGTCTCATTCAATCCCTTCAGGCACGTTGATATGGAGGGACTGTTATGCAGATGGTAGTTGCACAAGCAAATCAGGCTGGAGCCTTAAAGTGTGAACCAAGGTCCTCAAGCTTTACAGAGCCAGTGCTCACAAACTTGTCCCCAAATGCAACTACTGTTGGCAGGGATGTGTTCCTGAGAGCACGGAATGAGCTGCATGGCTCTTCCAGAAGGTTTCGGAAGGCTGGCATCTTACTTAGGGTTTCTTTTTTCTCTCCCCTGATCCCCCTCAAGATAGTTTGTGTAGCCTAAGCTGCCCTAGAACTCACTCTGTAAACCAGGCTGGCCTGGAACTTGGAAATCCTCCAGCCTCTGTCTGCTGAATGCTGGGATTAAAGCCATGGCCCAGCCACAGTCTGCCTTCGTTTCTCTATTGATGCAACAAAACACCTTGACCAAAAAGCAAGTTGGGAAGGAAAGGGTTTATTTACCTTACACTTCTCTATTGCTGTTCATCATTGAAGGAAGTCTGGACAGGAATTCAAACGGAGCAGAAACCTGGAGGCAGGAGCTGATGCAGGGGCCATGGAGGAGAGCCGCTTACTGGCTTGTTCCCTATGGCTTGCTCAGCCTGCTTTCTTATACAACCCAGGATTGCCAGCCCAGGAATGGCCCCACCCACAATGGGTTGAGGCCTCCCCCATCAATCACTAAGAAAATACTTACATCTAGAGCCTATGGAGGCATTTTCTTTTTTGGTTGGTTTTTTGAGACAGGGTTTCTCTATCTAGTCCTGGCTGTTCTCTGTAGCCTAGCCTGGCTTCAGATCCACAGAGAGCAGTCTGCCTCTTCTTCCCAAGTGCTCAGATTAAAGAGGTGCACCACCGTCACTCAGTATCGGAGGTATTTTCATAATTGAGGGGTCCTCCTTTTAGATAACACTAGCTTGCACGAAGTTGACACAAAACCAGCCAGTACAGCGTGTTAGATGGACAGGCCTCAGGACTTAATGATTGATTCAGACTTGAGTGCCATCCACCAGATATTTCTGAACACACAAGCATTCCATAAGTTGGGGAATTTTTTGATTTGGGAATATTTGCATAGACTTTACTAATAAAGAATTCTGAATCTGAAGTTCATAATCTTGCTCAACATAAAAAAAATTTTTAAAGGATGACATCACTCATGAAATGGGTTTCCGAGCATTTTGGATTTGGGGATGAAAATACACCTGAGCTGTACTACGCAAGAGGATCTGGGCATCATGGGAGTAGGAGGAGCTGGACATTGCGAGCTGCCTTCAGTACAAAGTCAGCACGTTACTCCTGACATGGGTTGGTGCTCTCCAATTCTGAAATCCATGACTTCCAAGTTAATGTCCTGGACCTCGTGACCTAGCTGTGGAAATAACACCAAGTTTCTTGCATAGCATTTTTTTCTCTTTGCTGTCGCCATGGAGATGGGAGAAGAGGTATACTGGCTGGTGATATGTGTCAAGTTAACACAAGCTAGAGTCATCAAAGAGGAAGAAGCCTCAGTTAAGGAAATAGCTCCATAGAATCCAGCTGTAGGGCATTTTCTTAACTAGTGAGTGATGTGGGAGGGCCCAGCCCACGTTGGTGGTGCCATCCCTGGGCTGATATCAGGTCCTGGGTTCTATAAGAAAACAGGCTGAGCAAGCCATGATAAATAAGCAAGCCAGTAAGCTCACCTCCCCATAACCTCTGCATCAGCTCTATCCTCCAGGGCCCAGCCCTGCCTGAGTTCCCATCCTGACTTCCTTCAATAATGAACAGGAATATGGACGTGTAAGCCTAATAAATAAACTCTTTCTTCCCAACTTGCCTTTTGGTCACAGTGTTTTGTCTCAGCAATAGAAGCCCTAACTAAGACAACAGGCTCTGTGTAAGCAGTTGCTCAGGTCCTAGTGGCATTGGGAATGAATCTGAGGTGGCATGTGCTTGCCGTCACAGGAGGCAGTGACATTCAGGGACGTGGCCGTGGTCTTCAGCGAGGAGGAGCTGGGGCTGCTGGACGCTGCTCAGAGGAAGCTGTACCACGATGTGATGCTGGAGAACTTCAGGAACCTCCTGGCAGTGGGTGAGGACGGGGCCTTGTGTCCTTGGTGATGTTAGAGTTCACACCCGTGTGTCTGTTGCACGCCACTGCTTCCCTTTTAGGGTTACTTATTTTGTATTTTATGTGCACGTGAGTGTTTTGTCAGCGTGTGTGTCAGTGCCACATTCACTCATGATGCCCACAGAGGCCAGAAGAGGGCATTAGATCCCCTGGACCTGGACTTACAGATGGTTGTGAGCCACCATGTGGGTGCAGCAAACCTACTCTGGGTCCTGTGGAAGAGCAGCCAGAGCTCGGTATGGCTGCCACATCTCCAGCCTCCACTTTATTTTTTAAAACTGCATTTTACATATAGAAGCTGTCCTTTAAATATTTTAACATTTCGTGTGTGTGTGTGTATGTGTGTGTGTTATGTGTATGTGTGTGTATTTATGGCTATGTCTTAGTCAATGCCACGACCATAAAGGAAAGCATTTAACTGGGGCTTGTTTACTGTTTCTGAGGTTTAGTCCACTGTCATCATGGTAGGGAGCATAGCAGCAGTCAGACCAATGTAGTAGCAGAAATGTAGGCAGCAGGGAGAGAGAGATACTGGGCCTGGCTAGAGTATTTAAACCTACAACGCCCGCCCCCGTGACAACCTTCATCTTACAAGGCCACACCTTCTGATACCTTTGAGTCTTGCCACTTCCTAACACGAGTCTATGGAGGCCATACCTATCCACACCACCACATTCCACTCCCTGGCCCCCATAGGCTTGTAGCCTTAGCAGAATGCAAAATGCGTTCAGTCCAACCACAAAAGTCCCCAGAGTCGATCACAGTCTCAGCTTTATTTTGAAGTTCAAAGTTCACGTTCTCTTGTGAGACTCATGCAATCTCTTAACTGTAACCCCCCTATAAAATCAAAATCAAAAAGCAGATCGCAGAATCCATCATGCAGGGAGGAAAGGCAGCCCGGCGAGCAAAGACTGAACCTAAGCAAGAACAGAAACCAGGAGAGCAAACCCCAAACTGCATCTCTGTGATGTCACAGCGCCCTGCAGCTCCCCAACTCCTTCCAGCTCTGTTGACTGCAACACACTTCTTTCCCTTGGGCTGGTTCCCCTCCCTGTTAGCGGCTTTCCTTGGAGGTATTCCATTCCTCTGGCATCTCTGACCTTTTGGGGTCTCCAAGGCAATCCAGGCTACAGCTTTACACAATGGCCTCTCGAGGCCTCCATGCAGGGACACCCCTGCCATATATCTGGCCTTGGTGGCTTTCCTTAGCTTTAGGGAGTTTCCACAACTCCTCTTTTATGTCCTTGTCCCAGACAGTTAAGTACAGCCACCAACTACACCAGGACTGCTTCTGGCCTTGTGCAGGGTGCTTCCTTCTCCACACAACTGAAGAATCCCGTTGCGTTGCTCCCTGTCTCGGACCGTTGACCTCCCCATTTTACTCAGTAAAATCAAGTTGTTGACATGTTACTGTTTTGTGGAACAGTTTTGCTATGTATCCAGGCTTGGCCAGAAATTTGTGATCCTCCTGCCTCAGCTTCCTAAGCACGAGGGTTACAGGTTTAGTTCACTGTGCCTGACTGGAACTCCATCTTTCTAGTCCCTTACACTCCAGTTTTACTGATTCCCCCCCCCCCCCCCCAACACACACCTCCTGCCCCTTGCTTCTTGTTTAGGTTTGGTCTCGCTGTCTATTGTAATGCTAAGTGTGCTCCCCCTAGACCTGGAGTTTTCACTTAGACTCAAGTAACCTAGCTCCCAAGTTATTTCTGATCGATAAATAAAGATGCCAACAGCTAAAAGCTAGGCAGAAGAGACATAGGTGAGGGCTAGGATACCTGGGCTTGGGGGGTCAGAGAGAACCATGATGGGGAGAAGAAGGTGAAGGGGGAAGTAGAAGTGGCTATGGGTTAGGTGAATTGAAGAGAACATGGCCCTGACTGGACATAATAGCAGCCCAGATGAAGCATAGTAAGTAATAACTCAGGGTTATTGATAGGAAAGTAGGTTCTAATAGCATCTTGTGCTTTTTAAGGCTTGTTGAAATATAAAGGTTGTTTATGTCTTTTATCAAGGAAATAAATGGCCCAAGGCAGGGTAGAAACCCCGGGTCGGGATTAAATAATTTCTTCAACAGTTTTGGTCTTTGGTCTCAGCTGTTGTTACTTTCTTCCCCGTTGAAGTGCCACGGCCTCCCGCTCCCTGCATTGGTCTTCTCAGCAGGCCCTTCTCTGAGAGGCAGCTTTACATGTGTGTGTGTCTCTCTCTCTCTCAGTCTCTCCATTCTGCCCTTGCCTCCGCTGGTGTCTGAGCACCACCACCCCTGTTAGCATAGAGTAAGTTTTAGCTGTGGTGATATACACCAAGGCTGGAGCGGTTGCACACTTTGAGCAACAACAGCTCCACGAAGGTTGTACCCCTTGTGAGGCTGCAGCAACATCTATCCCCACAAAGCCTCCCTCTCCCAACCCTGCAACCCCATTCCTCAGCTTCTTTCTCCCTCTGACACTAACCATTCCTAATGTGTTCTACAAGGTACCAAGCTGCATCCCGGGAACTGCATCTCGGGAACACGGATCTTCTAATTCATTTGTTTCTGTTTTGAGGTTCAGAAGTTGTCCCAGTCACCATAGTTGTTTCCTGTCCTTATAGTTTGATCTTGGTTTATATTCTTGTTTCCTTGGTGTACCTCTCAGATAGTGTTACAGTCTTTGTGATTCTGCCAGGAAGTCTGCATTAGGTTGGCAGCTGAGATATCTCTTCTTTATTTAGCCCCTTCCCCCTGCTCCTTTGTGAGCCTGGCATTCTTAGGTTGGAGAGATGGCATTTAAAGAAACCCACTTGCTCATGCCCTTGCAGTCTGCCTTTTTCCTAGAGAAGCCCTCCCCTAACAGCAGGCGTATTTTGAGTCTTGCCATCTAAAAGCTGTAGCTCTCTTCTCATAGTTTCTAAGTATGCTTGTGAGATGAAGTTATTCCAGTCTTCTCCTATATGTATTCTCTGAAACACAGTAACTTCCTCAAACTGGACATCATCATTTGGGACTTTGCTGTTCCGAGCTATCCCTGTACACTCTCTCTTTTCCTCCAAAGCTCACTGTGACTTCCCATTATACTCTCATAACCTGGATGAGTCAGGTTAGGACCAGGCAGGTCTGGTTTTCTCTGCTCTCTACAGTCTCATGGTCAATTGTTGATGGCTCTTGAATGTGCATTCTGTTTGCTGTAGATCTTTCTTCTTCATAACTTTTGTATGTTCATCTTTGATGCTGGTCTCTGGGTAATGTTTCCAGAGAGAAATAATGCCCCCATCCTTGCTGATATTACTTTCTATTATTTGTTCTTTCAGGAGGCCAGAGTCCAAATAAGATGGAGATTGTTGACGCAACAGGATTAAGGTGCCTTTCACTGGGGCAGCTTCTCTGCTGGGGAGAAACAAGCCATAATATCAACAAACTAGCCAGAGCTCTAGAAGCTGTAATCAACACTCAGGGAAAGTGTTCTCACTCATTGGAGCAGTGCCACTCCTCCTGCCACAGGGTATCAGAAGAGCCTCCCCGGGATTCTGAGGATAGCAGTTCTCCTGATCTGACAAATGACCATTCCAGCATTACTGAAAATCAGGAATTTCTGTCTGGGAGAGCCCAGGGTTCTTGGGGTAAAAGACGTCTTAGGAAAAGACAGAACCATCAGAAAAACTGTCTGCAGACTCTGATGAAAAACAAGCCACAGCTGCTGGCTCAGCATTCTCCTGTACATAGTACGCAGGAGGACACCAGGCATAGCTTCAGTGTGCCAGTTCAAGAAAGCATTTATCCAGGAAGAAAGCGCTACAGGTGTCAAGAGTGTGGCAAGGCTTTCCGTCAGAGCTCAGCACTTCAGACTCACCAGAGAGTGCACACAGGGGAGAAGCCCTACAGGGGCAACAGCCGTGGGAAAAACTTCAGTCGTAGCTCGGATCTCAACATCCACCGCCAAGTGCACACTAGAGAGAAACCTTACACATGTAAAGTGTGTAAGAAGCGCTTCATGCAGTGTTCGCTTCTCCAGGCTCACAAGAGGATTCACACAGGAGAGAAGCCATATAAGTGTGGCGACTGTGGCAAGCGCTTCAGCTGTATCTCGAACTTTCACATCCACCAGAGAGTCCACACTAAGAGCAAACCGTCCAAGTGTGATTATGGGAAGCCCTTCAACTTGAGATGCAACTTCCACAGCCATCAGCGGGTCCACACAGGAGAGAAGCCATATAAATGTGAAGAGTGTGGGAAGGGTTTCACTTCAGCCTCAAGCTTCCAAAGACACCAGCGGGTCCATACAGGAGAGAAGCCATTTGTCTGCAGTGTGTGTGGGAAGGGCTTCAGTCGGACTTCATACCTTCAGACTCATCAGAGAGTGCACTCAGGGGACAAGCCTTATCAGTGCGACAGCTGTGGGAAGGGCTTCACTCAGTTGTCACACCTCCAGGCCCACGAGAGAATTCACACAGATCAGAAGCCATATAAGTGTGGAGACTGTGGCAAACGCTTCAGCTGCAGCTCAAACCTTCACACCCACCAGAGAGTCCACACAGGAGAGAAACCCTATAAATGTGAGGAGTGTGGGAAAGGCTTCAGCCTTGTCTCTGGGCTACAGGCTCATCAAAGAGTCGAAACTGGCAAGAAGCCATTCAAATGCAATGCATGCCAGAAGCGATTTAGTCAGGCCTGGAACCTCCATGCCCACCAGAGGGTGCACACTGGGGAGAAGCCCTACAAATGTGACACGTGTGGGAAAGCCTTTGGCCAGAGGTCTGGTCTCCAAATCCATCAGAGAATTCATACTGGGGAGAAGCCTTTCAAGTGTGAGGAGTGTGGGAAGGAATTCAGCTTGAATTCCGGGCTTATTGCTCACCGGAGAGTCCACACGGGAGAGAAACCCTATGAGTGCAAGGACTGTGGGAAAGGCTTCAGTCTTGCCTCAAGTCTACGGACTCATCAGAGAGTTCACACTGGTGAGAAGCCCTTCCAATGCAATGAGTGCCAGAAGCGGTTCAGTCAGGTCTCACACCTCCAGTCCCACCAGAGAGTGCACACTGGGGAGAAGCCCTACAAATGTGACCGGTGTGGGAAAGCTTTCAGCCAGAAGTCTGGGCTCCAAGTCCATAAGAGAATTCACACTGGGGAGAAGCCGTTCAAGTGTGAGGAGTGTGGGAAGGAATTCATCTGGAGCTCAGGGCTTAGTGCTCACCGGAAGGTTCATACAGGAGAGAAACCCTACAGACGTCGGCAGTATGGGAAGGGCCTCATCAGGCCTCACACTTCCGATTAACAGTCTGTTTCAATGTAAACATAGCAGGAGCATTATATCAATCCTGTAAGAAAATAATAGGAAACAAAATATAAGTTAGCTATTATACAATGAGAAAAACCATTATGACACATGGCGAATTACATAGTCAGATAGCATTCTGATAGGAAATGATATATGTAGATTTATATTTAACAATTTTATATACCCTGGATATAGGATTAGAAGTCCAATCAGATGCAATTAGGGACCATGTCTCCAGTATCTTCCTTTGATTCGGTCTCTGGCATGGGTGGAGCGTCTCCAGATGATGATGGCTGAAGTGGTCATGAAGGAAGTGGCAGGTATCGAAGTCTCTGTCTATGGAGAAGACGTGGCACAATCAAGTGGTCTGGCATCTATAGGGTCCTATAAATATATAAACAGAACTTCTTCTGAAAAAAACATCTAGTCTTTTTTATTGTCCAATTAGTAGGTTTTTATTAGAGGCTTGAGATTTTCAAAGGGCGACTTATTTTTTGTTCTATGATAACAGTATGTGTGGCATGAATTAGTTAAACTGCTCTATGCTTCCAACAGGTTGCACATGCACACCTGCCCAAGAGCTCTCTGGATTCATAAATGAAAGATGCATGCACATACTAGTTAATTTTGATATGCCTTGGCTGGCTTAAAGGCTGGGCACTTCTAATCCTTCCCAAGGCTAGCAAACACTACCCTCCAATATTCCAGAGTTAACATTCTTTAATATCTATAGCTCATCTCTGATACCCCGGACCCAGTCAGGGAAGTGGCCACTAGGGCCACTTACCTGAATTTTTACATGGCTAGTCCATCCTATACCCCTGCAATGGAGATTCTGCTTCTTACCCTCCCTTCCAAGCCCTGGGATCCTAAAAGTCCCGCCTTTGTCTGTCCTGCCTAGCCATTGGCTGCCGGGATCTTTATTTACCAATCAGAACCAACTGAGGGCAAACTCCCTCAGTGTCTTATGTGCAGACACTCCTGTAAGCAGTTTTGGAGACCAAAATTAACACAAGCGGCATTAAGCCAAACCCACTTCAGGGATGAGTAATTGTGATCTTGTTTTGTAATTTATGTGTCTGTCTTTTAAGGTCTGATGAGCTCATTTCATAATAGCATGTCCCTGTGAATTGTAGGAAATGTCAGTGGAGTATGAGAAATTAAGAGTCAAATACCAATTTTTAAAAAAGCTTTTTAACTTCAAACAAGGGTGTTGTCTGATTTTTAAAAGCCCTTGGCATATCCAAGATTATAAAATAATGAAACAAATGCTGTATCATGTCTTTGAAAGTTTTTCCAGGTTAGGCAAAGTCATAAATATCAATGAGAAAGAACTAAGTGTCCTTACATATAAGAATAAAGGCTAACTTTCCAAAAGGCAGGACAGATGTACCATTTGTTTTAAATCACAAAGACTCAGGTTTATCAGGGATTAACTCCCAAGAGGAGCTAGCAGGAATTCAGGAGCAGTTTAACTGAGTGCTGTAAGATTTTGCTAAGTTGCTTTTGTAGGAAAAGCAACCTTTTGCCAAGGAACTAATTTAATCCTTACCTTCATGCATAGGACCATGAAGCAGAGAATGAACTTGAACGTGTCCAATAGAGAAAGGCAATTTCTAAATTGAAGCAAGACTTGTAATTCTGCAAATTGGGTCTAGAATCACGAAATAGTTATAAAACAGCAAAGCAGTTTTTAAAAGGGCTTGTCTTTAGTATTTAAAAGACAGTAACTATTGTCATTGGCTTCATTTGCTATACAAAGGTTTCTTGTGTGAGGAAATTTTCTTTAAGATCTTTAATAGTTAAGATTGCCTGGAGTCAGTCAGTCAGTCTCTCTCTCTCTCCCCCTCCCTCCCTCCCTCCCTCTATCCCTCTCTTTTCTTTCTTTCCTTTCTGTCCATTCATCTGTCTGTCACTATCCACTAGCCAGCCTGCCTGCCTGCCTCCCTTCCTTCCTCCTTCCTTTCCTCCTTTCTTTATTTTGGTTATTTGGGCCCAGATTTTGTTGATGTTTAATATAACAAAGAACAATTGATTATTTTTCTCTGCTTCAGTTTTATCGATTTCTGCTTTGAATTTTTAATTTTTTCTGTTTTTTTTTTTTTTTTCTGTCTACTGAATTTGGATTTGGATTGTTGTTGTTCAAAACTCCTGAATTACATTTTGAAGTCATTTATTTGTGCTCTCTCTGGTTTTTAAATCTATGTATTTAGAGCTTTAGATTTCTAGGACTTCTACTAATGTGTCTCGGGATTTGTATTACACTTGAATTTAAATCTATTTCAAGCAGGACATATAATTTTAATTTCTTGATTTTTTTTTTTAAAAAAATCGTTCATCATTAAGTAATATGTTCTTTAGTTTTCATGAAATGCTTTAATTGCTAGAGATTTGTTGTTGATTTAAAGTTTTATAATATTGTAGTCAGATAAGATATCTGGAGATATTTCAAATTTTGGAGTTTGAAAGGTTTCAAAAGTTCATGCCTGACTTGGTGCCAAATGTCTCTCCCTCTGTTATTTTTTTGTTGAGTTGTTTCTTCAAACCATTCCCCAATTCCTATAAACATTTCATATGTTAACTCTTTCATTCCCCTCTTTTTTTTTTTTTTTCAGACATCTTGGATAACTCTTTTTGAGCCAAGTTCTTATGTATATCCATCCACAGTAAAAACTCTTCTTGAGTTAGGCAGGCTCTGGCCATTTTAAACCAACCACGAAGAGTCCCAAGCAATTTAAATTGCAAAGGTTCCTCTAAGTGATCCTAATCCATACCTAAAGATTCTCCCTGTTAAAACAAAAACAAAACAGTTTTAGAGGCAGGCAGATTTCTGAGTTCGAGGCCAGCCTGGTCTACAGAGTGAGTTCCAGGACAGCCAGGGCTACACAGAGAAACCCTGTTTCAAAAAAAACAAAAACAAACAAAAAACCCCAACCAAAGATTCCCCTATAGCTGAGGTTGGCTTGTGGCAGCAGCAGGCCCGATAGGCCCCTTCCATTTCTTTTTATGTTTTTCAGGGGGTCTTGTGGAATTGCTTATATTTCAATGCTGCGTGGTAGGCCAGTTACATTTATGATGTTTTGTTAATTTCCTTTCTGAGTCAGATTCCTCCTCTGATGTTTATTTTTCCTCTTCTGATGCGTCACTGCCCTCTCCTGAGCTCTTTTTTCAGCCTTTTCTGTAGAGGGATAAACATTGTTCTTAGATCCTGAGTGAAACTGTAGCGACGGAGGTGAAGCTAGTATCTTCTGAGCACCTATGACTTTTTGTCATCCACCAGTGCCTTCCTAAGCGTATTCCAAATAGCAATCACTGTAAGGGGCATGTCGAATCCTCCAGTCTCTGTAAACCAGTTCTCCCGTGTATGCACATCTACAGTTACCCCTTCTGAAAACCAAGGACTGACTGACTGTACAAAGTGAAGAAAGGCAGTCGGCTGGCTAGTGCCAACCTTAATGCCTGTTTCTTTAAGAGTATGATTAATACCATCTGTAAAGAACTCTCTGTAGATTTTACTTTGCCCCATCCTGATTCAATTCAGTGCTTCCAGTAGTTGATGGAATCTCTGTTGGTAGCTACAAACTATTTACGTTTACAGGGTCAGTACCAGATAGCAGGCCAGTGCTTAATACTAGCCAATAAAACTCCCACTAAAAGTGACAAGCAGCTGTGTATTTATCAATAACCTATTGGATGCCTCTTTCAGGCTGAACACACAGATCCCATTTTAGAGCTTTATACTTAGCAGCAAACAATCGGGGTGCCTTCTTTTCAGGTGGAAGGGGCACTGCCTTTTCAGGCAGGGGTGCTTTCTTTCCAGTTGTCTTCTTTCAGGCCACACAGATTCGGATTACTTGCCGGACCTAAACTGATTTTCACTAATCAGTGGGCTAGCTAGGCCCTGGATGAGATCCTAACTCTTTTGAGACACACACAGACTTTTGGGGCTTACCTCAAGAAGTCCCTGTTCAAGGTGTCATTAGTGATGCTGGAGGCCAGCCCTGGCTGTTCTTTCTTGTTCCTTCTTCTTGAGGCAGTGGAAGGAGAACATCAGTGCGGGTTAAGACTTGGTCTTATGAGGTATTTAGGGTTGCTGTATAATAATAAAATGTTTACCTATCTTAAATCTTAAGTCACTTTGCTTCGGTAGCTGGCCTGAAGTTCCTCTGAAGCAAGAAATTGTTTAGCACCTCATTGAAAAACAGCAGGGGATTCAGTAAAGTAGCCTTTGTTTCTATCTCCACAGGAACTGCTCAGCTCTAACACCCAGCCTGCTAGTTGAAGTTGCAGGAAGAAGAAGGGACAGTTTGAGAAGTGATTTTAGCCTTTATTTCTAAGTTCTAAAAGGCTTTCTATGAAAGTTCTCTAAGAAAAAAGTGGGGAAGAGGGTTGTCTTGGCTCTTTGTCCTTAGCACTCAGACATCTTTTAGAATACATGATCACATGGTAAAAAGTTCATCACAAGTTTACACATAAATTCAAATCAGAGAATGTTTACATGCCTATCCATAGGAGTAAGTATCTGGCTAAACATCCACTATCTGTCACTAGTTCTACAGGTTCATGGAGAGCTAAAAATCATAACTTTTGTGACTAAGTTATGGAGAAGTTTTGTATAGGTAAACCCAGTCAATATTTTATCTTCCAACCTTGCACCTATAGTAAATCCTTAGTTCCCTTTTTATGACCCTTTGTTAATTGTTTTACAACCTCTTGGAATGTACTTCAAGTTGTAAATGCCTGCTTGCTATCTCGGAAGCAATTAAGTGGTGACACGTGAAGGCTGACAGAGTTCTCATTGCAGTTTTGATAACAGAAAGGACTGAATGACAGTCCTATAATAAAAGAGCTTAATAATTACTACTAAAACTTGAGAAATTCTTACAGGATCATCAAGAATTAAGAAATCATTTAGTCGTCTATATGGTATCACTTCTGATGTGATACATACATCTTTGTTGTTCTGCAGAAATCTGCTCAACTGGGTGGGCTAATACCTAGTGATTGTTATATATATATTAATAATAACAGAAAAAATATTAGTAGCAGGAATCTTTCCTAAAATGAAGTTCTCCTTGGCCTTGCCTAAATTGTAGATTTTAATCCATGGTGGAACCATCTCAAGATCACCTGCTAGTTTTTAGCTTCTCCTTGATGGCTCTGGCAAACAGGAAATGTGCTAGAAGCTTCAGAATTTCACAAGAAACACCATGTTAACAGCAAAAAATTTAAAAGGGGATTTTTCTGTCACGTGGCAACAAGTCAAGGGAAAAAATGGGAAAATGCCTTATTTGTCCTTTCATAACTAAACTCCATTATCTGAAGGGAGTAACCCAAAAGGTACACAAAGAAATGGAATTTGACAAATGGATGTATTTCCCCAGAACCAGTGTGGAAGAAAAGACAAATTCCTGCATATTGTCTTCTGACCGCCATAGGAGGGCCATAGACCACACACACACACACACACACACACACACACACACACACACACACACACGCACGCACGTACAAATTTTAAAAATCCTTTATAATTGTGTAGCTAGTCAGTAGTGGTATACACCTTTATTCCGCTCTCAGAAAGGAATATGTAACTACGCTGGCCTGGCTACTTCCCAGCCATGTGCCCCATTACCTTAATCATGACCTGGCTGCTCCTGCTCCACTGAAGTCCTCATAGTGGTCCTGCATGGCGACGACCTCCTCACGGCCTTCTCAAAGCCACCTTCTCATGGTGTCTTAGTTAGAGTTTTACTGCTGTGAACAGATACCATGACCAAGGCAAGTCTTATAAAAAACATTTAATTGGGGCTGGCTTACAGGTTCAGAGGTTCAGTCCATTATCATCAAGGTGGGAGCATGGCAGTATCCAGGCAGGCATGGCACAGGAGGAGCTGAGAGTTCTATGTCTTCATCCAAAGGCTGCTAGTGGAAGACTGACTTCCAGGCAACTAGGGTGAGAATCTTATACCCACACCCACAGTGACACACCCATTCTAACCAGGTCACACCTATTCCAACGAGGCTACACCTTCAGATGGTGCCACTCCCTGGTCCAAGGAAATACAATCCATCACACATGGCATCCTTCTTTCCTTGACTTTCTCCATTCCACCAGGGACCCCCCTACATTGGGATCAGAAGTCCTGCCTCAACTCTCCTTTACTACAAACTATTGGCTATTGAGCCTTTAGTAATCAATCAGAGATGATGGAGAACAATTTTTACCCAACTTTAAGACAGGACATGCATGTTTCATAGGAATGACAATATCCATGGCTAGACTGCAACCAGATCCCTGAACACAGAAACCAGCATCTGAATACACTGTGCACAAAACTATTCCCCCACACTAGGGTATCAGGGACTCATCATGTAGCACAGGCTTGCCTCAAGTTTGCTGTGTGAGGATAGCTATGAGTGATTGTTACTGTAGCCTCCACCAGCCTTGAGCAGGCTGGCTCAGACCTGTTCTGCCATTGTGAACGAGACCACCTAGGGTGGAGCCTTCTACCTAGATAGGGATATTGTTCTGCCACCTGTGCTCTTCTCCAGGACACAGCTACCTGCTGAGTGGCTGAACCTGTCTTCCTTAAACATTCCTGAGATAAGCTGACAACCTGGTGACTGGCGACCAAGTGCTGACAGGCTGGCAACAAAGCATCAGAGCCTGACATGGTGGGAAATGGGCTTTCTCCCTTTATAAGCTCAGACTCTTAAGTAAACATTGGGCCTTGATCAGAATCTGTCTTGGTCTCGCTATTTCTCCTGCCGTTTCCTCCCATACAGCTCCAGCCTCCCACTCAGGAACCCAGTTTGTATGGCCGTGGGCTGCTACAGTTATACCCTGGCTCTAGGAAAAGACAAGTGTTATTACCCATGAGCAGACAGGAGGGTCCCATGGAAGTTGGTAGATGCAACAGGGAGAGTCCAGATCAGAAAACTTTTAAGGAATGCTTCTGGGTGTGCTGTGGTGGCACAGGCCTTCAACCCCAGTGCTCAGGATGTTTGGGGACAACCTACAGAGAAAGTCTCAAACAGCCAAAACTACACAAAGAAACCCTGTCTCAGGAGAAAAAGATACCAAGGACTGGAGTATTGCTGTGACAAGCCTGACCATGCTGTTTGTTGAAGGAATTTGGAAGACTTTAGGATTTTGGACTAGGCTGGTGAGTAGATGCCTTAATTACAACTTAATAATCTATCTACTCAAGTAGGAGCACAGAAAACAGTGCCGAGGGCAGTTTGAACTGTAGGGGCCCAGCTCAAGAACTTTCAGAAGCGAAGCATACTTGGAAGTGGCCTAGAGACTATTCTTATGTGATTTTTGGCCAAAAAAAAAATGTGTATTATTTTTGCCCTTGTCATAAAAATATCTGCCTGAAATTGAATTGAAGAGTTTTGAATTGATGGTATAAGCAGAGGAGATTTCAATACAGCCTAGTACTGAGCATCCTGTAGCCCTTCATGTCTGTTCTTGCTTCGGATGGGTCCTCTCTGGGACCAAGTCTGCAGCCTGGGAAGAGGCAGGCATCTGTAGCAGTAAGCTTTGTCTCAGGCAGCACTGTCTGGGCTTCCTGGACCCATCTCAGCTGCTTGTGGAGACCCTAGAGAGTCTAGAGTCACTAGACAGTCCCTAGGGAGTGTGGCAGAGGAGCTGTGATGACAGATGGCCAGTGTCCTGAAGCCTTAAGTGGCATTTAATCCTGGTTATTAAATGAGATTTTTTTTTTTTTGCATTGACTTATTTACTTAGAGTGAGGTGTGCCACAGTGTGTGTGCAGATGCGGTCAGAAGAAAACTTGTCCAGTCTCTCCTTCCACGGTGTGAGGTTCAGAGTCTCAAACCCAGGCAGTCAGGCTCAATGGCAGCCACCTTTACAAGCTGAACCATCTTTTGTGACAAATTTCCCCGTTCTTTGAGAGGCTTTAGGTTTTTGTTGGTCATTGTCTTCATGGGAAAAGAGACGTTGTGGAATCATTTTCAGGTGAACAATGTTTACTGTAATTAAACTTTTTAAGTGACACACAGAGGGACATAACTTCACTCCGACCCTTGAAACAATTATATATGTAGATAGCTGTCACAATCAACAGACCCTCCTGAGAGTGGTGGTCAGTTATTATGTAGCGTTCATCGGAGTTTGGGGCTTCTTAAACATTTGTTTTTTCTGGGAAACCCATCACCACAGGCAGCCTTGTGAAGGTAAGAGTGCCCAGCTCCCCCCCACCCCCCCCGAAGTTGCCAGAAATAGAGAATGTGGTGAGTGAGTCTGATAACCCGGAGACTCACACTACCGATTAGTAGGAAGTTGTTGCAATTCCCCACAGGAAGTAGGTTCGAAAGCCTGGTCAGCATGAACAGCATTTGGGGCTAATGTAAAAACTGAGGAAGCCATGTGGACCAACTGTCCTAGCAGTGTTCTCACAGAGCCCCTCCTCCCCCAGCTTGCTTCCCAGAGCCCTGCCTTGTCTCAAAGAGAAGAGAACAATGACCAAGTTACAGGTAAGTCGGGTTGCTTCCCTCATTCCCTGCAGTGCTAGGGATTGGAAACATGATCCCTGCATGCTGGGCAAGTGCTCTACACAGAGCCTCTCTGAACTGCATGAAGGAAGAGGGGAAGTTGCTGAGAAGAAAGGTCTGGAGGGACCTTGCTGAAACAGTCTCCTGTTTCTGAGACTCTGTAGACACACTTAGAGCCCCTGGTGCTCATCAACGGTCATCTTAGACTATTTGGCAAGTTCCAGGCCAGTGAAAGGCTCTGATGCACTAACAACAAAAACGGTGGCCTGCACCAGAGGTTGTCTTCTTGCCTCTATATGTATGTGTACCCTCATGTACATAAATACAGATACATGCAATGCATACATGTGTGGACACTTGCACACAGAACACTGGACACCCTCATTTCCTGCATATGGCCTTATGAGAGTTCATATCCTGAGCAACCAGGAAGTGTCTGGCTGCTGCCATCTGCACAGCTTCCATGGTTGACCTAACATGGGTGTAGTGGTTTAAATATGCCTGGCCCAAGGAGTGACACTATTAGGAGGTGTGGCCTTGTTGGAGTAGGTGTGGCCTGGTTGGAGTAAGTGTGCCACTGTGAGCGTGAGCTTTAAGACCCTTGTCCTAGCTGCCTGAATGCCAGTCTTCTCCTATCAGCCTTCAGATGAAGATGTAGAACTCTAGGCTTCTCCTGCACCATACTTGCCTGGATGCTGACATATTCCTTTCATGATGATAATGGACTGAACCTCTCAACCTGTACGCTAGCCCCAATTAAATGTTGTCCTTATAAGAGTCTCCTTGGTCATGGTGTCTGTTCACAGCCGTAAAACCCTAAGACACTGGGTGATGAAGGAATGAAGAAAGGACAGACACACAGACACATGTACAGACAAGCTGGGATCAAATGAGCCATGTGCTCTGATGGAGACACACTAGCAGTCCCAATGTACTTATTAGACACCACTGAGCACCAGGAAGCATGATTCAGGAAATTTTAACATGAATACTGATGCAAAAGGGTATACTTTACATGGTGTTCAGTCAAGTTCTTCACCTAGCCAATAGTGTTAGTACTAAGGAGTAAATGCTTGTTTTGCTAACAGTGGTGATTTTCTCAGTTAATTTGTAGGCATTAAGTATCCTTGATTCTCTATATTCTGGCCTAAACTGGACACTTTTTAAAGTCTTGGATACTTTGGTAAGTGATAAAAATAGCAGTTTTTCTAGTTATATATTTATTGTGCATACATGGATGGTGCATATTAAATGGCATAACACAGACAATGATGATAGTGTTGTTGGACACATATTGGCTGCTTAATGCATGTCATGCAAGTGTCCTAGTATCTTTCTGTGGTCTCACTTAATTCCTTCCAGGACATTTTGATGGAGGTACTGTTATTCAGATGGGGAAACTGAGGCACTGAGAAGTTGTCCAAGGTCATCAGGCCAGAGCCTTGAAGTGTGAACTGAGGGTCCTTCAGGTTTGCAGAGCCTGTGTTCACTCACACCAACGACCCGGATTGCCATGATATTCACAGAGATGTGTTTCTGAGAACACACTACACTTCACACTACAGGTGTGAGTGGGTGGGAGCACTATGCCCCAGGAAGCTGACTACAGGGCTTGTACAGGATTGCTGAGGATTACGAGTCTGAAGGCAGGGGTGAGGTTGGGGAGCATTTTCAAATAGTCTTACAGGGAGGGCCCTTCTCCATTTGCTTAGGGAATAGCTGAGCCCTGAGCCATGCAGATACAGAGGCCACTTCCTGTGAGGAAATGATGCTTCAGTCAACATTACTTCTCACAGTCATCCAGTTTGGTTAAAGCCTTTCCCACAGCCTCTTTGTGAAGACCTGGATAGATGGTGAGAGCTCCCAGCCATGGTATCCCAAAGGTAGAAACCTTGAAAATCTTGTACATGGTAATGATATATTTATAGAACAATTTTCTGCTCATCTGTGATTTCTGACATTTGTAAAGAATTGATCTCTCAGCCAGGAGGGAATGGCACAAATCTTTAATTGAGGAACTCCAGAAGTAAAGGCAGATGGATCTCTGGGTTTAAGGCCAGACTGGTCTACAGAGCACGTCGCAGGATAGTCAGGTCTACAAAGACAAACCCTGTCTCAATAAACAAAACAAAATAAACAAACAAAAAGAAACAAACAATCTCCCAAACATGAATGCTCCTGTAGGATGAAATTTAAAAGTGTCAGTTTTTTCCTAACGGGCTCTCTCCCAAATAATTGAAGCAGACATTTATAGATTTATTCACCAAGTTTTAGGCACAATAACTGAGCAGAATTCCTAACCCTCTCTATGCTGTCTAAGCTACTTCCTAGCCACATGCCCTGAGCAACTTGCATTTAGTCTTGCCTCAGCTCCCTCTGCGACACCTGTTTACTCTCAAGCAGAACTCCCTTGGTGACTCCACACAATGCCTGACCTCATGGTGACCCGGTACTTCTTCACCGGTCCTGTGGCCCCATTCTTTCTCTTTCTCTTCTCTCTCAAACCCCTGGCTCAGATCAGAAGTCCAGCCTTTCTATCTCCTCTGCCCAGTCACTGGCTGTTTAGCTTTTTTTTTTTAAATTTATTTATTTATTTTATGTATGTGAGTACACTCTCTTCAGACACCAGAAGAGGGCATCAGATCTCATTACAGGTGGTTGTGAGCCACCATGTGGTTGCTGGGAATTGAACTCAGGACCTCTGGAAGAGCAATCAGTGCTCTTAACCACTGAGCCATCTCTCCAGCCCCGGCTGTTTAGCTTTTTAATAACACCCAGAGATAAATGGAGAGCATTGATACAAGAGATGGTCCAATATTCATGGCAATGCCAGTGTCTGGACTATAACCAGTCCTGAGGCACAGAAACCAACATCTGAATTCATAGTGCACAAGACCTTCCTCCAACATCTCCCCTTTCAGTACATTGAAAAGCTCTTTTCCTTATAATAATAAACTAAATACAGTAAGAACAATTATGAAACAAGTATGAAAACTATCAGGTAAGAATTCCATTCACAATGTCCAGTCCATTTATAATTGGCAACTTTGGAGAAAGTACTCTACTATTTATCCTATCTGGTTGAGTTCAGAGTTCTATGCTTAAATTGTTTTCTATCATACCTTGCATTTTTATCAACTTAAAAAAATCTACTTAGACATAAAAATATCTTTTAAAAACATTTTCTTAAATCCTAAACACCTTAAGCTTAGTTGAAGATAAGAAGAACGTAGCCTTCAACCCAATCAGAATCTTGAGAAGGAATCAATATTACCCGAGGACGCAGGAAGTGCAGAGCAAGCAGCTTCCAAAACTATAGACATGACAGAGACAGCTGGCTGCCTGGACAGCTACCCCAAATTTCTCTAGAACTTTGAACTATCCCATCCTCAGCCTTCTGTCCCAATATATGACAGACTGTTTTGTGAAGCAGGAATTATGAAGGGCTTGCCTACCTTGTCCTGGCAAAGCTCAGCAACCGACTTCCCTACATCAAGTTTGGCCTGTTTGGTCTGCAGTTGAAGCAAGGGCAGTTTCTCTCCTGGTGGCTAGCTTACTACTACCACCACTATTCTCTTTCTTTCTCTCTCTCTCTCTCTCTCTCTCCCTCTCTCCCTCTCTCCCTCTCTCCCTCTCTCCCTCTCTCCCTCTCTCCCTCTCTCCCTCTCTCCCTCTCTCCCTCCCTCCCTCCCTCCCTCCCTCTCTCCCTCTCTCCCTCCCTCCCTCCCTCCCTCCCTCCCTCCCTCCCTCCCTCCTTTCTTTCTTTCTTTCTTTTCTTTCTTTTCTTTCTTTTTCTCTCTCTCTTTCTTTCTCTTTCCCTCTTTCCCTCTTTCTCTCTTTCCCTCTTTTCCTCTTTCTTTTTCTTCTTCTTCTCCTCCTACACCCAGGAGAGGGCATCAGATCCCACTACAGATGGTTGTGAGCCACCCCATGTGGTTGCTGGGAATTGAACTCAGGGCCTCTGGAAGAGCAAGTAATGCTCTTAACCGCTGAGCCATCTCTCCAGCCCCAGCTTACCAATTCTAAAGCAAACTCCATATGGAGATTCTTGGATGCTCAGCATCTTTTTAAAAGTAGAACAGGGGTGCTTCCAGGAGCTGACATGTCTAGAAAAGCCTTTAATTAATAAAATATCTTTAAGTGCCACAATCTGTGGATCTCTGAAGTTTTGGAAGACCAGCTCTCTAACTATAGTATATCTGAATAGGCATACATTCTTTGTTTCTAGATATTTACTATCTGTTCAACTTTGAAAACATCTTTCTGTAATTAACTAGACTACTATCTAGATGAATTTGATTACCTGACTATCAACTAACATTTCTTAATTATCCTAAATATTTTGTAATAGCAGATTTCAAGGTCTAGAACTCCACATTGTATTTTAAAATGAACTGCATAGGTTCAATATCTTAAATAGAAATTGTAACTTACATACTATATTTTAAGCAAATATAACCTTAATTTCATATCAATATACAATGATCTATATCATTGTAAGATTTTTGGCTAAAAATAACTCTATAGTTTAAGAGTAGATTCAATAACCTAACCATATGTCTATTATTATATTATATTAATTATATCATATTAATATATTATTCCTATATTCTGCCAGCACTTTTCAACCCTTCTCCCCATTAACACCTGACAAGAAAGGACAGAGGAAAGAAAAAGGAAGAGAGAAATCCCTGAGTCTAATCACCTATACCTTGTTTCCTCCCTGATCAAGACCATTAACAACTTGTAACCAACATCCTTTTAAGAATGATCACCATCCAACAAATGAGCAAAACCACCCACCCCATGTTTTGAGAGTTAGAGAGTCATTAAAATTGCTTCTTGATGTCCGAGGCATCTTTTTTCCATTGAGGGTAGGGCAAGAAAATTGAGCTACTGGCCAGTCTTAAGAAAGCTCGCTGTAACAATTGCTGTCCAGTCTCTGTGTGTCACAAAAGCGCAGTCTTAAATGAAGTCCTGACTGAAACAGTCTGTGAGGCTGGATCATTTGGGGTCTTCTGATGTCAGCACCTTTCTTTGAAGCTGTCCTTGAAGCAAGTTTGGATAAAACAGCTATTAAGGCAGTCTAAGGTTGGATCAAGTTGGATGCTGGAATAAACAGTCTCAGTATCTCAGCATCCTTCTCAGAATCCTGTCAGGGCTGCTCCAACTCACTGGTATCTGGATGTCTTACTCTGTAAAAATATAACTTTCAGAGGTAGCTATATTTTTGTATTAATACATGTATGGAATTTGAAATATACACAGATCTGTGAAATATGATTCTCTGCTCTTTGTATGACCGGGTGAAAGGTACCTGTCGTCTTTACAAGTTAGTTTGGACTGTATAACTGTCTTAGGTTGGGTTTCATTGCTGCGAAGGGACACTACAACAAAGGCAACTCTTGTAAAAGAAAACATTTAATTAGAGTTCATTTATAGTTTCAGAGGTTCAGTTCATCATCACAGCAGGAAGCATGGCATCCTGCCAGCAAACTCGATGCTGGAGGGAGATTTTCAAGTCGCAGGCAGTCTCAGAGATGTTCCCTTGGAGAGGGATCAGCACCACGTCACCTGGTATTGGCCATCATGATTTCTTTCTTGCTGTCTGTAGCCAAGACCTTCAGGGGTCTCCCCTGATCAAATTTGGGTATAATACATTTCAGTGGAACCCACAGTTTGTTTTCTCCTGTTGAAACCAATACAAAACCTCTTCCCCTGTATGACACACATTTCCTGTCTTCCATTCTGAAGGTAGGACATTCTTTTTGTTGTTTTATTTATTATTATTATTATTATTATTATTATTATTATTATTATTATTATCCGAGACAGGGTTTCTCTGTGTAGCCCTGGCTGTCCTGGAACTCACTCTGTAGACCAGGCTGGCCTCGAACTCAGAAATCCGCCTGCCTCTGCCTCCCGAGTGCTGGGATTAAAGGCATGCACCACCACTGCCCAGCTAGGACATTCTTAATATGAGCAGGCTGATTTAGTTTAGTTGTTTTTTCTATAATCCAGCGTCTCTCAGGAGCTATTGTTTTTCTTCTCAGTAGCATTTAAGAATTTCAGTTAATAAGGCCTCATGTCCTCTATCTGTGGGATATTTGTAACCCCTTTCTGTTTGTTAGACGTCTCTCTAAAGCATGACTAGATTCTCTACAACTGCTTGTCCTCTAGGATTGTGTGGTAAACCTATGTTTCATATTGTGACATGCAAAAATGGCTTCACTTTAGTAGGCACATAGACTGGGGCATTTTCAGTTTTAATCTATACAGGTATACCCATGAATCCCATAACTTCCAAAAGTGTGTAATGAATCCCATAACTTCCAAAAGTGTGTAATTACAGAATCAGCTTTTTTTTTTTTTTTTTTTTTTTTTAAGAACTTAAAGCATAGCCCATTAAAATCCTGAATATGTGTTTATGGAATGGTACACATATTTTAAATTTCCAAACTCTGCAAACTGAAATATACCCATTTGCCTAAATTTCATTTCTTTGAGTACTTTTTTGGGCAATGGAGTTTGATTATAGAAAGAACAAGTAGGGCATTTTGTTATAATTTCCTTGACTTGTTGCCAAGAGACAGAAAATTTTCTTAAACCTTTCTTGTTGGGTTGAAGAGATGGTTCATGGATTAAGAGCACTGGTTGCTCTTCCAGAGGACCAGGGTTCAATTCCCAGCATCCACGTGGAAGCTCACATCTGCCTGTGACTCCAGTTCAAGGGGATCTTATACCCTTACACAGACATGCATGCAATCACATAGAATAAATTTTAAAAAAAAGTCTTTCCTGTTAACATTGTATTTCGTATGGAATTCTAAAGCTTCTAGCACATTTCTTATCAATAGCTGATCATTTTCACCATTTCCTTGCGCTTAGAAGCCTGGTAGATCAGTATGTGATCTGATCTGTATTGTATACAATAAAGGGTTTCTATGTCTGTTGTATTTGAATAAAAATTTGAAGTTGATTTTGAATCATCCTGAATAAGTTCAGGAGTTACTCTATGCAAAACAACTCCTGCATACTGAAAGTCAGCAACTATGGTAGGACATTCAGAAAAATCAAATAACACCATTTGAATAGCATGCAACTCTACTTTTTAAACTGAGGCATATGAGACTTCGAATCACTTTATATTTTTGTGACTTGTAACCAGCCATTCCCACCATTCTTGCATCAGTACGAAACGGAAGCATTTCAGGGATTTGTATTCTTTTTTCTTTATATGAACAGAAGTCACCTGCTTTTTGGATATTTGTTGTTAATTTCTCACATATAGCTGCTACGAGCTCTTTGTCAATCTTGATTAACTACCCATACTATCAAATCTTAGCACAAGTATGAGGCTGTTCCTGACAGTTGTCTGTTCCTGACAATTGACAATTCTTCCTTTTATAATTAAATAAGGAACTTTTCATAATGATCCCAGTAGGAGAATGAGTTGAGGGTTAAATAAAATAATATGCAGCCCCCTGTTAATCTCTGAATCCTCTGGGTTTTGGGGCAATTTTAACCATCAGGAGGAGCATGGAGTCCATCTGATGGCAGAACACATCTAGCGATTCCTTGCACTGTGGACCCTCTGGTGGTAGACGAGATGCGATCTCTGACTGAAGCCCTTACAGCAGATGCCGCAGATATAGGGCTTCTCCTTGGTGTGGACCCTCTGGTGTCTTTGGAAGTGTGAGGCCTGACTGAAGCCCTTCCCACACTGCTGACACGTGTAGGGTTTCTCTCCTGTGTGGACCCTCTGGTGAATACTAAGCCCTGTGCTCTGGGTGAATTCCTTCCCACACTCCTCACACTTGAACGGCTTCTCCCCGGTGTGAATTATCTGATGGACTAGGAGATGGGATCTCTGGCTGAAGGCTTTCCCACAGCTGTCGCACTGATAAGGCTTTTCCCCCGTGTGCACTCTCTGATGAGTCTGAAGATATGAAGTCCGACTGAAGCCCTTCCCACAGACACTGCAGACAAATGGCTTCTCTCCTGTATGGACCCGCTGGTGGCTTTGGAAGCTTGAGGCTGAAGTGAAACCCTTCCCACACTCTTCACATTTATATGGCTTCTCTCCTGTGTGGACCCGCTGATGGCTGTGGAGGTTGAAGCTCAAGCTGAAGCGCTTCCCACACTCGTCACACTTGTAAGGTTTCTCCTCAGTGTGGACTCTCTGGTGGGTGTGGAGGTTCGAGCTGCAGCTGAAGCGCTTGCCACAGTCTCCACACTTATATGGCTTCTCTCCTGTGTGAATCCTCTCATGGGCCTGGAGGTGTGACAACTTTGTGAAGCCCTTCCCACACACCTCACACTTGTGAGGCTTCTCTTCAGTGTGCACGCGGCAGTGGATGTTGAGATCTGAGGTGCGGCTGAAGCCCTTCCCACAGCTGTCGCAGTGGGAGGGCTTCTTGCCCGTTTGCACTCTCTGGTTAGTCTGAAGATGTGCGTTCTTGCTGAAGCCTGTGCCACACTTGTGACGTGAGTATTGCTTTTTTCCTGGATGAACACTTTGTTGAATGGGGGTGTCCTCATGTGTACTACGTACAGGGGACTTTTCCCCTACTAGCACAGGCTGATGAAGTTCGTGATTGGGTCTGTCAGTCAAGGCTTCTTGGCCCTTGCTGCATTGGTAGACCCTCCTTTCTATGTAAACATGATGCTGGGTGCTGGGTGACACTGGAAAAATGACTTTGCCACAGTCACCACTGCTGTGGGCTTTGTCTCTTTTATGCAGTGCGTTGTTATGGTGGGAAATGCAACTCAGCGTGTCAACACCCGGAAGCAACTGCCGAGGCTCCGTTTTCACCAGCGTCTTCGGACACTGCTTCTGAGGCTTCTGTTTCTTGCTAAGATGTGTCTTACCCCAAGAACTCTGAGCCCTCCCAGACAGAAATTCCTGATTTTCAATAATGCTGGAATGGCTGTTTGTGGGACTCTCCGGACAGCTGGCATCCTCGGAGGCCTGGGGAAGCTGCTCTGCTCCCCAGTGGCAGGGGAAGTGGCACTGCTCCAGGAGGTGAGGACCCTTCCCCTGAATGCTGATGACAGCTTCTGGAGCTCCGGCCAGTTTGTTGGCATCATGGCTTGTCACTTGCCAGCACGGAAGCCGCCCCAGTGAAAGAAACCTCAGTCCTGTTGTGTGAAGATGAGTCGTCTTGCCTGGACTCTGGCCTCCTGAAAAAATAGAGATTAGAAGGTGTTATCAGCAAGAATGGGGACATCGAAGGTCCTAGTCCTCACTGCTCTCTGGAAACATCAACTAGAGACCAGCATCAAAGGTGACTGTCTGAGACCTCTGAGGAACAAGGTCTACAGGGAGAGCATCCACTCAAAAGAAGGCCATTGTCAACCATAGTGAGAAATTTAGGATGAGCTCAGAAGCGAAGAAGGTTCAAGTCACCTTCAACCTCTGCTGAGCACCTGACTCACAGAGCCTGTGTGTAGCCTTGAAGAAGGATAATGGGAAGGAAGCACTAACTCTGTGGTAACAGGTGTGGTGGTGCTCAGACACCAGCGGAGGCAGGTGCAGAATGGAGAGATTGAGCGAGAGACACATGTAAAGCAGGGCCTGTGAGGGCTCCCAAGCAGATGAATGCAGAGAGGGAGGGAGGGAGAGAGGGAGGGAGGGAGGGGAAGAGAGGGAGGGCAAGATAGAGAGAGAGAGAGAGAGAGACAGACAGACAGACACACACACCCCGAGACAGAGAGACAGAGGGGGGTGCACACAGCACTCTACCAGGAAGAGAATTCTGGGCAGAGAGAAGTAAGCTCTAACAGCTAAGACACAAAGACAGAAGCAGGGGAAAAAAAAAAAAGGAGATAGGCAGAGCTGGAGTGTGAGGCCCTAGGAAGGGGAGGCTCCAGTCAGGCACAGGGAATGAAGCCTGTCACCGAAACTCTTGGGAAGCTGAGGCAAGAGGATCACAAATCCAGGGCAAGCCCAGGCTACATAGCAAGACCTCGCCAGAAAACAAAAAACTGAAAACAAGAGTTTACTGAGTGAAATGGGAGGCCAACAGTGTGAGGCTGGTCGCGGTTTGATGGAACTTTTCCATCATACCGGAGGATGGCAGAGAGGAAGCACAAGACAAAGAGCAGAAGCAGTGTTGGGGCGTCTGGAGGTGGCACTTATCGGTCTGGGTCGAGGACACAAGAAAGGGGCTGTGGAAACTCCCTGCCGCTAAGGAAAGCCACTGAGGTCAGGCATGTTGGGGGAGGGGGTGTCCCCGCATGGAGGCCCTGGAGAGGCCATTATGTGAAGCTGTGAGGGTGAAGCCTGGATTGCCTTGGAGACCCCAAGAGGTCAGAGATGTGATCACCATGGGATGCCTGCCCATGGGATGCCTGCTGAGAAGAGCTACTAACAAGGGGTGGAAACCAGCCTCCCCACCCCCCACATAAATGTGTTACAGTCCACAGAGCTGAAAGGAGGAGGTGGAGATCTCAAGGGCACTTAGATGTCAGATGTGAGGATGCAGGGTTTAGAGTTTGCTATCATGTTTCTGTTTTTTAAGATTTATTTTATGTTTATGAGTACACTGTAGCTGTCTTCAGACACACCAGAAGAGGGTATCAGACCCCATTACAGATGGTTGTGAGCCACTATGTGGTTGCCAGGAATTAACTCAGGACCTCTGGCAGAGCAGTCAGTGCTCTTAACCGCTGAGCCAGCTCCCCAGCCCCTGCTTTCATCGGTTTTGTTCTATTTTTGGTTCAGTCTTTCCTCACTAAGCCCCACCTCCTTTGCTTTAGAAGGATATATTATGTGCCACTGTATGTTGGATTATCTGGGGTTTTTATCTTTTATTTTTTTATGGAAAGTTACACTTAAGAGATTGCATGAGTCCCAGAAGAGACTTTAAACATCGGACTTCTAAACAGTGTTAAGACTATAACAGACTCTGGGGATTTTATGGTTAGTCTGAATGCATTTTGCATTCTGATATGGCTACAAGCCTATGGGGGCCAAGGCGTGTGTGGTGGTTTGAATAGGTATGGCTGCCACAGGCTCGTGTGTTTGAATGCTTGGCACACAGGGAATGCCAAGGCTTGACAGGGATCAGGAGATGTGGCCTTGTTTGAGGAAGTGTGCTTTGAAGTTTCAAATCCTCAAGCCAGAACCAGTGTTGCTCTTCCTGCTGCCTTTAGATCCAAATATAAAACCTCTGCTACCGTTCTATCCCACCATGATAATGAACTAAATCTCAGAAACGTGGTATCAAGCCTCAGTAAAATTCTTTCCTTTTTAAGGAAACACACACACACACACACACACACATGCAAACTCATACTCAAAAAGAAATATTTTTAAAATTTCATTTAAAGCGCAGCATCTATTTGTAAAATGCAGTTGTAAAAAAATGAAGTGGACGCTGGAGAGATGCCTCAGTGATTCAGAGCACTGGCTGCCCTTCCACAGGACCCAGGGTGTGTGTGCAGCACCCACATGCTGGCTCACAACCATCTGTAAGTCCAGGTCCAGGGGATCTAATGCCCTCTTCTGGCCTCTGTGGGCATCATGAGTGAATGTGGCACAGACACACATGCTGACAAAACACTCACGTGCACATAAAATACAAAATAAGTAACCCTAAAAGGGAAGCAGTGGCGTGCAACAGACACACGGGTGTGAACTCTGACATCACCAAGGACACAGGGCCCCGTCCTCACCCACTGCCAGGAGGTTCCTGAAGTTCTCCAGCATCACATCGTGGTACAGCTTCCTCTGAGCAGCGTCCAGCAGCCCCAGCTCCTCCTCGCTGAAGACCACGGCCACGTCCCTGAATGTCACTGCCTCCTGTGACGGCAAGCACATTCCATGTTTCAGAAAAACTGCTATTTTTAATCAATTGTCAAAGTACCCAATATTTTTAAAAGTGTCCAGTTTAGGCCAGAGAATAGAGAACCAGGAATAATTACTGCCTGCCAATTAACTGGGGATATAGTCACTGTTATTAGCAAAACACACATTAACTCCTTGGAGTTGATGGTTCCAGGTAGCTGGAGAGCTTGGCTGAACACCATGTAAAATACCCCTGTGCATTTGTATTCATGTTGCCGTTTCTTGAACCATGGTTCCTGGGTGCTCAGCGGTGTCTAATAAATGTGCTGAGTTTCAGGGTTGCTGGTGTGTCTCCATCAGAGCACATGGCTTTTGCTCTCAGCTTGTCTGTACACATGTCTGTGTGTCTGTCCTTTCTTCGTCTCTTCATCGATTGAGTTGGATCAACCACAGAAGCCGTGCACTTGGTGGCAGCCGTACACTTTCCCTGGTTGTTCAGGAAATGAATGCTCAGGACGTCCCGTGCAGGAAGTGAGGGTGGCTAGAGGTCTGTGTGCATGTGTGTATACATGTGTGCATACATGTCAGTGTACTTAAGTACATGAGGGTGCACATGAATGTACAGGATGAAGGAGAACCCCTGGTGCTGGCAACCTTTCTTTTTGTTGTTTTTGAATCATCAGGGTCTTTCCGCGCCTTAGAACTTGCCAAATAGGCTAGGATGGATGCTAATGAGCACCAGGGAGCTGCCTGTCTCCACAGAGTCCCAGAAACAGGAGACCTGCTTCAGTGAGGTGGAAGAACAAAGCCCAAGTTTGAAAACATGTCTTCTGATGTCTACATACATGCTTTTGCATGTCCACAACCAACATCCTCACACAATAATAATAATACAAAAATTTAAAATGATCAAAATTCATGAACCACACCAATAGGGAGAATTTATATGTATTTGTAAGATAAAATTAGGTGAGCAGTGGAAAACGATGTCACTTTTAAAATGTAGGAAAACTTAAAAGACTTTTTTTAATGTATGTGCATGCCCTGTGTGTACATGTGTGTAGGTGCCCTGAGAGACCAGAAGAGGGCGCTGGACACCCTGGAATTGGAGTTACAGGCAGTTGTAAGTATCAGGTGTGGGTGCTGGGAACTGAGCCAGTGCCCTTAACTACTGAGCCATCTCTCCAGCCCACTTTTTTGAATTCTTTTTAGTCATCCTTTTACACTTTCCTGTGTGCACTGCACTTTGAGCACATGTTCCCACTGTCCTCTTTTTTTGTTTTTGTTTTTGTTTCGAGACAGGGTTTCTCTGTGCAGTCTTGGCTGTCCTGGAACTCACTTTGTAGACCAGGCTGGCCTCGAACTCAGAAATCCTCCTGCCTCTGCCTCCCAAGTGCTGGGATTAAAGGCGTGTGCCAACATGCCAGGCTCCCACCGTCCTCTCTTATCTCTCCTCCTTCCAGTCCTTTCTTCTCAGCAACTTCCCCTCTTCCTTCATGCAGTTCAGAGAGGCTCAGCTGTAGAGCACTTGCCCAGCATGCAGGGATCCTGTTTCCAATCCCTAGCACTGTGGGCATGGGGGAAGCAACCCGACTTACCTGTAACTTGGTCATTGTTCTCTTCTCTTTGAGACAAGGCAGGGCTCTGGGAAGCAAGCTGGGGGAGGAGGGGCTTCATGAGAACACTGCTAGGACAGTTGGGCCACATGGCTTCCTCAGCTTCTCCATCAGTCCTAAGGGCTGTGTGCGCTGGCCAGGCTTTTCTTTCTAGTTTCTACTCATAGGTAGTGCCATGCCTCACCTTGCTCACAGCTGGGGCTTAGAAAAGGCCACATTCTCTATTTCTGGGTGCTGGGCACTATTGCCTTCACAAATCTGGCTGTGTTAGTGGGCTTCCCAGAAAAACAAATCTTTAAGAAGCTCTGAACTCTGACGAATACTGCGTCATGATTGATCACTGCTCTCGGAAGGGTCTGTTAATGTGACAGCTCTTACACACAATTGTTTCCATACATAGGAATGATAGTCCTCCGCTCTGTCTCTCACACTAAAAGGTTTAAATACTAGTAAATTAAATGCTGTTCATCTGCACGAGCCCCCCACAAAGTCTCTGTTTCCATGTGCATGCAAATAATGAGATATAAAAACCCTCTCTAAGGAAAAGGGAGTTTGTCCCTGGGAAATGGCTCATCAGATAATGGTGACTACAGACGAGGGAGACCACCTGAGTTTCAGTCTCTGAACCCCGCATGGTGGAAGGAGAGACCGGACTCCCACAAGGTATTTCCTGATCTCCTTCATACACAAGCTGTGGCACGTCCCACTAAGGAAATAAGTAAGTAAATTAAAAAATGCAAAAAAAAAATCGCATAAAAACCAGTTGCAAACCACTTAAGGCTTCAGGCCACCTCTCATCACAACTCCTCCCCCATGCTCCCTTGGGATGCTAGATTCTTCCCTCGGACTCCTCCTTCCCCTCCGGAAGCAGGGGAAGTAGGACCAGGTAGCACCGCTTGGGGCTGAGCCCAGCAAGAGGGGACTCAGACACTGCCGCCGCCATCGCCATCGGTGCCCCAGTTCTCCCTGTCCGTGGACTTGTTTCTCCAAGGGACACACCGTTAGCACGAGCACACACGAAGGGCCGCAGGACGCTCCAAGTTTTCACATCTCCAGAAGCACTACCAGCCCGCCTCCGCTTGCAGAAGAGTCTGACCGCCTGGAGTGGGAACTACAATTCCCAGAATGCTTCAGTAGAAGCGCCAAACTATAGTGCCCTTCTGTAATGACATTCCCCAGCTCTCTAAAACCATCAATAAGTTCCAAGCTGTTTTAACTACAGTGGGCCCCCGGAAATCTTTTTTTTTTTTTTTTTTTTTTTTTGGTGGAGCGGGAGAGGAGGAGGAAGGGGGAGCTTGCTCTCCTGGGTTGCTTTTCGATTTATTCATTTCTGAAATGCCACTGTCAGGGCCTGTTGTTTGCCGTTGTTTGTAGACTCAAATAGTATGCAAAAGCAAAGAGTGTTTTATTCAGCAGAAGACCAGCGGGGATCCCTCATTCCAAAAAGGAGAGAACCCAAAGTGTGATTGTAAGCCCAATTTGAAGCACATTAGGGGAGTTCCAGGATAGGTGCGCTTTGTCTTACTTCACCTTTAGGTATTCTAGAACCATTACCAGGGCGTGGAGGGCCCGAAACTATTGCTGAGGAATCCTAGGATAAGTGGGCTTTGTCTTACTCTATCTCCACGGAAATTCCAGAACCATTACTGAGACATGGGGCTGGAAACTGTTGCTGACCCATCGTCCTAGATTCAGGCTATGTGGCTGGGCACCTTCTAGTTTCTGACTAGCTGCCTGACTTGTTTGTTTGTTTGTTTGTTTGTTTGTTTGTTTGTTTTTCTAACTTGCATGGGCTTTCCTGAACTTGCCCAGTTCTTAGGCCTAGTCTCTTGAATACTGATTTGAAACCTATCATGGAGCCATCACGAAAGACAAATATGGATATTTTGTTATTGTTGTTTTGATTCCCCTACCCCCACCCCTCCCCGGAGACACAACATCTCTCTGTATGTAGACTTGACTGTTCTGGAACTCCCCACCCCCTCCCGTAAACAATGGTGGCCTCTAAGGCATAGATCAGCCTGCCTCTGCCTCCCTAGTGTTGGGCTGAAAAGTGTGGGCCATCACACACTGCTATTGATACTTTTGAAAAACAATGAAGTCCCATATTATATTTCTATATAAACGTTAAAACTTCAACTGTGAAGCTATAGGAGCCTGATCTGGCAGCAGAGTTAGAGCCCCTTCATAGATTCCCTCTGTAAGGCATTGGGGAAAGGCTCAGTGGTAGAGCCCTGCCTAAAATCTTCTAGTGAGGGGTTGGGATCATAACTTGATGGTAGAACCCCCTGCCTAGAATCCCCCAGTGAAGGGCTGGGGGTGTAGCTCAGTGGTAGAGCCCCTGTCTAGAATCCCCCAGTGAGGAGCTGGGGGCGTGGCTCAGTGGTAGAGCCCCTGCCTAGAATCCCCCAGTGAGGGACTGGGGGTGTGGCTCAGTGGCAGAGCCTCTGCCTAGAATCCCCCAGTGAGGGGCTAGGGGTATGACCTGGTAGTAGAACATGGACGATCTGGGTCACTATTCTATTGCTGTGAAGAAACACCATGACCAAGGCAACTCTGACAAAAGGAAGCATGTAACTTGGGTCTGGCTTATACTTTCAGAGCTTTAGTCCATTATCCTGTCAGGAGCATAACAGCAGGCTGGCAATGGTGCTGAAGAAGTGGCTGAGACTTATATATTGATCCATACGCAGAAGGCAAGAAAAAGAGACATTAGGCCTAAGACCCTATATCCTCATCCGCCAAATCTTTTAAAAGAGTTCCACTCGCAGGTGCCTAAGCATTTAAATATATGAGCTTATGGAGGCTTTCTCACTCAATCCACAACCTGCCTAGAATCCCCCAGTGAGGGGCTGGGGTCATGGCTTGGTGGTAGAGCCCCTGCCTAGAATCCCCCAGTGTGTGTGTGTGTGTGTGTGTGTGTGTGTGTGTGTGTGTGTGTGTGTGTGTGTGTGTCTCAGTGGTAGTACTGACACCTGACATGGCACCCTGTGTTTGTGCCATAATTCTTCCTCATCCAAACACACACCCATTAATTGGGAACAAAGGGTAAGCTAAAGCTGGAAACCTCGAGTTCTCGGTACAATATTTAAGGAACACTGGATTCAACTTGTATCTAATACTGTGTTCCAAACTATTCAACACTAATACAACCTACAGACACGACAAAAACACTCTTTATGGCTTCTAACAATAAAAAAGGATGGCACACCTGACAGTTCACACTGTATGTACTCAAGCAAACTGTCCGAATGCAACAGGCAACTAGACTCCATGCCAGCTAGTCTGGAGGCTCAGAATGGCAGAAACAAGAGATGCTGCCCGTGGCCAGCAAATGTCTTGGCAGGTACAGGCCTGAGGACCTGAGTTCAATCCTTGAAATATACACAGTGGGAGAAGAGAAGTGACTCCCTGTAGTTTACATCTGCCTCTACCACAGGTGCTACAGCACACTGGTGTGCACACACACACACACACACACACACACACACACACACACAGAGAGAGAGAGAGAGAGAGAGAGAGAGAGAGAGAGAGAGAGAGAGAATTCATTAATACAAATAAACTACAAATTGTAGAAAGACAATTCGTCTTCTTTCTTTTGTCTTACTTTGTCTCAGCGTGGCTGAAACACTACTTCAGACCCCAGCACGCTGCAGCAATGTGTCAATAAGTCTCTTGCCTGAAGGACAGTTCAACAGAGTTGCACCCTCTTACTCCCACACCCTCCCCAAAACATAACAAAAGCATGTCATATAACCGGATTTTCTTGGACCTGCCTGCAGTATAAAGAAAGAGGCTGAGACTTTTATACAGTTTAAAGCTTAGGCCTTTTGCCAGGGCAGTCTCTCAGCTAGGGTTTAGACTTAATTTGACTATTCTAGCCTACAACCTGACCCACCATGTGGCTGGCCCTTTACCTCTCTGCTCCTTCCCCCACTCATCTATATTTCCTTCTGTGTCTGCCTCCAAATCTTCTGCATCTGTCTCCTCCTCTCCCCCCCCCCCACCCCCTGCCCCAGAGTCACTTTCTGTAGCCAGGGGCTTTGGCTACTTTATTTGGGTTCTTATATCTACCACCCTTCTCTATACCAATCCCTCCCAACCCCTTAACACTGGGGAAAAGAGAAAAAGTTAGTGGGGACAGGGGCTGTTGAGATCTTTTTAGAGCACTTCCTGCACCTGTCTGACTCTTCTTAGATTGAACAGGGCACCTGCGTCCTTGGGGACAATATGATTTTTCTCATAAATCCTGAGCCCCCAGGTTTTTCTCAACTCCCAGTCTGCAGCCTTTTTCCCCCAAGTCTGCAACCTAATTAAGATGGGGTTATATTTACCAGCGTCCATCACTGGATGACAAGGGGATCTAACACCCATAGAGATTATCCGGTCATCAGACTTTTGGCTCACTTGAATGAAGTCCACTTTGACAAGGGGATCCCACCAATTGTGTCATGCAGTCCCAGAAGAAGCAGAAGAAAGATTCTGTTCCCCCCACCCCCCACTGCTGTCGCCAGGCCTTGTCATTGCTTTTGCATCCAGGGCAAACAAAAAAGTGATGGGTACTCAGGAATCCCACAGCCCTGGTGAGTGTAAGCTGATCATTTAAGTCAAAGATTAAATAGGGAAACCAGGTACCTGCTGGGGCAACTTTGTGCTGCTGCTGGAGAATATCCCCCATAGATGCATTGCTTAGAGTCCAGGTTAGGTTCCAGGGTCTCTGAGGGTTTTGTTCCTTCACAAGGTCCTTTGCTCTGAGTTTAAGCCTCCCAGGAGAGCCCGCCCACTGGGAATGAAGAGCAGGGCAGTTTTAGTTTTAGTTGGTTGCTTGGGTTTTTGGAAACTTGCCATCTGGGTAGAGATAAGGGTCTGCTAAGTGACCATTCATGTGGTGAATCCAGGTGGCAATCCAATAACTTTGAGATCTATGGGGTTGGTTAGCCCAACATCTTTGATAACTGGTACAGATCTAACTGGAAGTTTACATGTAGTAAAATGCAAATGAATCCATATTTATTACCCTGCACAAAACTCAAGTACAAGTAGATCAAGGATATCAACATAAAACTGGATACACTACATTTCATAGAAGAGAAAGTGGGAAGTACTCTTGAATGCATTGGTACAGGAAACAATGGTCCAGGCTCTGAGATCAACAATTGATCGATGGACCTCATGAACCTGCAAAGCATTTGTAATGCAAAGGACACTGTTAATAGGCCCACCAAATTTATTTCCAAAGTGGTTGTATAAGTTTGCACTCCCACCAGCAATGAAGAAGTGTTCCCCTCAACCTATATCCTCACCAGCATGTGCTGTCTCTTGAGTTTTTGATCTTAGCCATTCTGATGGGTGTAAGATGGGACCTCCAAATTGTTTTATTTTTCATTTTCCTGATGACTAAGGACTTTGAAAATTTCTTTTTTTCCCCTTTTCCATTTTTTATTAGGTATTTAGCTCATTTACATTTCCAATGCTATACCAAAAGTCCCCCATACCCACCCCCCCCACTCCCCTACCCACCCACTCCCCCTTTTTGGCCCTGGCATTCCCCTGTACCGGGGCATATAAAGTTTGCGTGTCCAATGGGCCTCTCTTTCCAGTGATGGCCGACTAGGCCATCTTTTGATACATATGCAGCTAGAGTCAAGAGCTCCGGGGTACTGGTTAGTTCATAATGTTGTTCCACCTATAGGGTTGCAGATCCCTTTAGCTCCTTGGGTACTTTCTCTAGCTCCTCCATTGGGAGCCCTGTGATACATCCATTAGCTGACTGTGAGCATCCACTTCTGTGTTTGCTAGGCCCCGGCATAGTCTCACAAGAGACAGCTACATCTGGGTCCTTTCGATAAAATCTTGCTAGTGTATGCAATGGTGTCAGCGTTTGGATGCTGATTATGGGGTGGATCCCTGTATATGGCAGTCTCTACATGGTCCATCCTTTCATCTCAGCTCCAAACTTTGTCTCTGTAACTCCTTCCAAGGGTGTTTTGTTCCCACTTCTAAGGAGGGGCATAGTGTCCACACTTCAGTCTTCATTTTTCTTGAGTTTCATGTGTTTAGGAAATTGTACCTTATATCTTGGGTATCCTAGGTTTTGGGCTAATATCCACTTATCAGTGAATACATATTGTGTGAGTTCCTTTGTGAATGTGTTACCTCACTCAGGATGATGCCCTCCAGGTCCATCCATTTGGCTAGGAATTTCATAAATTCATTCTTTTTAATAGCTGAGTAGTACTCCATTGTATAGATGTACCACATTTTCTGTATCCATTCCTCTGTTGAGGGGCATCTGGGTTCTTTACAGCTTCTGGCTATTATAAATAAGGCTGCTATGAACATAGTGGAGCATGTGTCCTTCTTACCAGTTGGGGCATCTTCTGGATATATGCCCAGGAGAGGTATTGCTGGATCCTCCGGTAGTACTATGCCCAATTTTCTAAGGAACCGTCAGACTGATTTCCAGAGTGGTTGTACAAGCCTGCAATCCCACCAACAATGGAGGAGTGTTCCTCTTTCTCCACATCCACGCCAGCATCTGCTGTCCCCTGAATTTTTGATCTTAGCCATTCTGACTGGTGTGAGGTGGAATCTCAGGGTTGTTTTGATTTGCATTTCCCTGATGATTAAGGATGTTGAACATTTTTTCAGGTGCTTCTCTGCCATTTGGTATTTTTCAGGTGAGAATTCTTTGTTCAGTTCTGAGCCCCATTTTTAATGGGGTTATTTGATTTTCTGAAGTCCACCTTCTTGAGTTCTTTATATATGTTGGATATTAGTCCCCTATCTGATTTAGGATAGGTAAAGATCCTTTCCCAATCTGTTGGTGGTCTTTTTGTCTTATTGACGGTGTCTTTTGCCTTGCAGAAACTTTGGAGTTTCATTAGGTCCCATTTGTCAATTCTCGATCTTACAGCACAAGCCATTGCTGTTCTGTTCAGGAATTTTTCCCCTGTGCCCATATCTTCAAGGCTTTTCCCCACTTTCTCCTCTATAAGTTTCAGTGTCTCTGGTTTTATGTGAAGTTCTTTGATCCACTTAGATTTGACCTTAGTACAAGGAGATAAGTATGGATCGATTCGCATTCTTCTACATGATAACAACCAGTTGTGCCAGCACCAATTGTTGAAAATGCTGTCTTTCTTCCACTGGATGGTTTTAGCTCCCTTGTCGAAGATCAAGTGACCATAGGTATGTGGGTTCATTTCTGGGTCTTCAATTCTATTCCATTGGTCTACTTGTCTGTCTCTATACCAGTACCATGCAGTTTTTATCACAATTGCTCTGTAGTAAAGCTTTAGGTCAGGCATGGTGATTCCACCAGAGGTTCTTTTATCCTTGAGAAGAGTTTTTGCTATCCTAGGTTTTTTGTTATTCCAGATGAATTTGCAAATTGCTCCTTCTAATTCGTTGAAGAATTGAGTTGGAATTTTGATGGGGATTGCATTGAATCTGTAGATTGCTTTTGGCAAGATAGCCATTTTTACAATGTTGATCCTGCCAATCCATGAGCATGGGAGATCTTTCCATCTTCTGAGATCTTCTTTAATTTATTTCTTCAGAGACTTGAAGGTTTTATCATACAGATCTTTCACTTCCTTAGTTAGAGTCACGCCGAGATATTTTATATTATTTGTGACTATTGAAAAGGGTGTCGTTTCCCTAATTTCTTTCTCAGCCTGTTTATTCTTTGTGTAGAGAAAGGCCATTGACTTGTTTGAGTTAATTTTATATCCAGCTACTTCACCGAAGCTGTTTATCAGGTTTAGGAGTTCTCTGGTGGAATTTTTAGGGTCACTTATATATACTATCATATCATCTGCAAAAAGTGATATTTTGACTTCCTCCTTTCCAATTTGTATCCCCTTGATCTCCTTTTGTTGTCGAATTGCTCTGGCTAATACTTCAAGTACTATGTTGAAAAGGTAGGGAGAAAGTGGGCAGCCTTGTCTAGTCCCTGATTTTAGTGGGATTGCTTCCAGCTTCTCTCCATTTACTTTTATGTTGGCTACTGGTTTGCTGTAGATTGCTTTTATCATGTTTAGGTATGGGCCTTGAATTCCTGATCTTTCCAGAACTTTTATCATGAATGGGTGTTGGATCTTGTCAAATGCTTTTTCTGCATCTAACGAGATGATCATGTGGTTTTTGTCTTTGAGTTTGTTTATATAATGGATTACATTGATGGATTTTCGTATATTAAACCATCCCTGCATCTCTGGAATAAAACCTACTTGATCAGGATGGATGATTGCTTTAATGTGTTCTTGGATTCGGTTAGCGAGAATTTTATTGAGAATTTTTGCATCGATATTCATAATAGAAATTGGTCTGAAGTTCTCTATCTTTGTTGGATCTTTCTGTGGTTTAGGTATCAGAGTAATAGTGGCTTCATAAAATGAGTAGGGTAGAGTACCTTCTACTTCTATCTTGTGAAAAAGTTTGTGCAGAACTGGAATTAGATCTTCTTTGAAGGTCTGATAGAACTCTGCACTAAACCTGTCTGGTCCTGGGCTTTTTTTTGGCTGGGAGACTATTAATAACTGCTTCTATTTCTTTAGGGGATATGGGACTGTTTAGAAGGTCAACTTGATCCTGATTCAACTTTGGTACCTGGTATCTGTCCAGAAATTTGTCCATTTCGTCCAGGTTTTCCAGTTTTGTTGAGTATAGCCTTTTGTAGAAGGATCTGATGGTGTTTTGGATTTCTTCAGGATCTGTTGTTATGTCTCCCTTTTCATTTCTGATTTGTTAATTAGGATTTTGTCCCTGTGCCCTCTAGTGAGTCTAGCTAAGGGTTTATCTATCTTGTTGATTTTCTCAAAGAACCAACTCCTCGTTTGGTTAATTCTTTGAATAGTTCTTCTTGTTTCCACTTGGTTGATTTCACCCCTGAGTTTGATTATTTCCTGCCGTCTACTCCTCTTGGGTGAATTTGCTTCCTTTTTTCTAGAGCTTTTAGATGTGTTGTCAAGCTGCTAGTATGTGCTCTCTCCCGTTTCTTCTTGGAGGCACTCAGAGCTATGAGTTTCCCTCTTAGAAATGCTTTCATTGTGTCCCAAAGGTTTGGGTACGTTGTGGCTTTATTTTCATTAAACTCTAAAAAGTCTTTAATTTCTTTCTTTATTCCTTCCTTGACCAAGGTATCATTGAGAAGAGTGTTGTTCAGTTTCCACGTGAATGTTGGCTTTCTGTTATTTATTTTGTTATTGAAGATCAGCCTTAGTGCATGGTGATCTGATAGGATACATGGGACAATTTCAATATTTTTGAATCTGTTGAGGCCTGTTTTGTGACCTATTATGTGGTCAGTTTTGGAGAAGGTACCATGAGGTGCTGAGAAGAAGGTATATCCTTTTGTTTTAGGATAAAATGTTCTGTAGATATCTGTCAGATCCATTTGTTTCATCACTTCTGTTAGTTTCAGTGTGTCCCTGTTTAGTTTCTGTTTCCATGATCTGTCCATTGGTGAAAGTGGTGTGTTGAAGTCTCCCACTATTATTGTGTGAGGTGTAATGTGTGCTTTGAGCTTTACTAAAGTTTCTTTAATGAATGTGGCTGCCCTTGTATTTGGAGCATAGATATTCAGAATTGAGAGTTCCTCTTGGAGGATTTTACCTTTGATGAGAATGAAGTGCCCCTCCTTGTCTTTTTTGATGACTTTGGTTTGGAAGTCAATCTTATCAGATATTAGGATGGCTACTCCAGCTTGTTTCTTCATACCATTTGCTTGGAAAATTGTTTTCCAGCCTTTCATTCTGAGGTAGTGTCTATCTTTTTCTCTGAGATGTGTTTCCTGTAAGCAGCAAAATGTTGGGTCTTGTTTGTGTAGCCAGTTTGTTAGTCTATGTCTTTTTATTGGGGAGTTGAGACCATTGATGTTAAGAGATATTAAGGAAAAGTAATTGTTGCTTCCTGTTATTTTTGTTGTTAAAGTTGGCATTCTGTTCTTGTGGCTGTCTTCTTTTAGGTTTATTGAGGGATTACCTTCTTGTTTTTTTTAGGGCATTGTTCCCGTTCTTGTATTGGTTTTTTTCTGTTATTATCCTTTGAAGGGCTGGATTCGTGGAGAGATAATGTGTGAATTTGGTTTTGTCGTGGAATACTTTGGTTTCTACATCTATGATAATTGAGAGTTTGGCTGGGTATAGTAGCCTGGGCTGGAATTTGTGTTCTCTTAGTGTCTGTATAACATCTGTCCAGGCTCTTCTGGCTTTCATAGTCTCTGGTGAAAAATCTGGTGTAATTCTGATAGGCTTGCCTTTATATGTTACTTGACCTTTTTCCCTTACTGCTTTTAGTATTCTATCTTTATTTAGTGCATTTGTTGTTCTGATTATTATGTGTCGGGACGAATTTCTTTTCTGGTCCAGTCTATTTGGAGTTCTGTAGGCTTCCTGTATGTTCATAGGCATCTCTTTCTTTAGATTTGGGAAGTTTTCTTCAATAATTTTGTTGAAGATGTTTGCTGGTCCTTTGAGTTGAAAAATCTTCATTCTCATCCACTCCTATTATCCGTAGGTTTGGTCTTCTCATTGTGTCCTGGATTTCCTGGATATTTTGAGTTAGGATCTTTTTGCATTTTCCATTTTCTTTGATTGTTGTGCCGATGTTCTCTCTGGAATCTTCTGCATCTGAGATTCTCTCTTCCATCTCTTGTATTCTGTTGCTGATGCTCAAATCTATGGTTCCAGATTTCTTTCCTAGGGTTTCTATCTCCAGTGTTGCCTCACTTTGAGTTTTCTTTATTGTGTCTACTTCCCTTTTTAGGTCTAGTATGGTTTTGTTCATTTCCATCACCTGTTTGTATGTTTTTTCCTCTTTTTCTGTAAGGACTTCTACCTGTTTGATTGTGTTTTCCTGTTTTTCTTTAAGGACTTGTAACTCTTTAGCAGTGTTCTCCTGTATTTCTTTAAGTGATTTATTAAAGTCCTTCTTGATGTCCTCTACCATCATCATGAGATATGCTTTTAAATCTAGGTCTAGGTTTTCGGGTGTGTTGGGGTGCCGTGGACTGGGCGAAGTGGGAGGAGTGCTGGGTTCTGATGATGGTGAGTGGTCTTGGTTCCTGTTAGTAAGATTCCTACGTTTACCTTTCGCCATCTGGTAATCTCTGGAGTTAGTAGTTATAGTTGACTCTGTTTAGAGATTGTTCTTCTGGTGATTCTGTTACCGTCTCTCAGCAGACCTGGGAGACAGATTCTCTCCTCTGAGTTTCAGTGCTCAGAGCACTCTCTGCTGGCAAGCTCTCTTACAGGGAAGGTGCGCAGATATCTTGTGTTTGGACCTCCTCCTGGCCGAAGAAGAAGGCCCAAAACAGGACCTTTCTCAGAAGCTGTGTTGCTTTGGCAGTTCCCAGAAGCTGTCAGCTTCTGTGGTGTAGACTCTCACCTGTGCAGACTAAATTCCTAAGTTCCGCGGAGTCCCGGAACCAAGATGGCGACCGCTGCTGCTGAGGCTGAGGCCGCCTCCCAAGCCAGGCGGACACCTGTTCTCTGGTCAGGACGGTGGCCGGCTGTCTGCGGCCCGCAAAGGGTGCTGCCTCAGCGGCTCTGTGCTTCCGCCTGTCCCAGAAGCTGTCCGGTTCTCTGGCGCACCCTCTCACCTGTTCAGACTAATTTCCTAAGTTCCGCGGAGTTCCGGAACCAAGATGGCGACCTGTTGGGGCTGGCCTGTGGCTCTCATGTCCCGGTTCAAGCCTGAACATTTCTTTAAGTGCTTCTCGGCCATTAGAGATTCATCTGTTGAGTATTCTCTGTTTAGCTCTGTACCCCATTTTTTAATGGAAGTAATAAATTTATAGCTAATCTTATTTCTTTCATTTGTCCAACCATATCACATTTTATATTTATTTATTATTTATTAGATATTTTCTTTATAAACATTTCAAATGCTATCCTGAAAGTTCCCTATACCCTCCCTCCGCCCTGCTCCCCACTCCTGCTTCTTGGCCCTGGCATTCCCCTGTACTGGGGTATATAAAATTTGCAATACCAAGGGGCCTCTCTTCCCAGTGATGGCCGACTAGGCCATCTTCTGCTACATATGCAGCTAGAGATATGAGCTCTGGGGGTACTGGTTAGTCCATATTGTTGTTCCACCTTTACGGTTGCAGACCCCTTCAGCTCCTTGGGTACTTTCTCTAGGTCCTTCATTGGGGACCATCTGCTCTGTCCAATGGATGACTGTGAGCATCCACTTCTGTGTTTGCCAGGCACTGGCAGAGCCTCATACGAGACAGCTATAACAGGGTCCCTTCAGCAAAATCTTTCTGGCATATGCAATAGTGTCTGGGTTTGGTGGCTGATTATGGGATGGATCCTCAGGTGGGGTAGTTTCTGGATAGTCCATCCTTTCGTCTTAGCTCCAAACGTTGTCTCTGTAACCCCTTTCATGAGTATTTTGTTCCCTATTGTAAGGAGGAATGAAGTATTCACCCATTGGTCTTCCCTCTTCTTGATTTTCTTGTGTTTTGCAAATTGTATCTTGTGTAGACCATTTTTAAATTGGTCTACAGAGTGAGTTCCAGGACAGCCAGGGCTACACAGAGAAACCCTGTCTCAAAAAACAAAAACAAAAACAAAAAATCGTGTTATTTTGATCATTGATGTCTAACTTCTTGAGTTCTTTGTATACTTTGTATATTAGCCCTCTGTCAGATGTAGGGTTAGTGAAGATCCTTTCCCAGTCTTGCCATTTTGTCCTGTTGTGGGAGAGAGTGACCTCAAGGGAAACAGTGAGTGGGGTGTAAATGAAAAAGTAAGAATCTTTGAATCAAAATAGGAAACCCTCAAAGAAATCCAATCTGGAACTTACAATAACATTAAAAAAAATGTAGTACCAGACAAAAAGGTTACACAGGATTTTGAGAAACTAGAGGGGCAGCCCGTAGAGATACAATATATTGAATTAAGAATCCAGATTTTACTTATTGATGCTAATTTAATGGGTTGTGTGCTCCATTTTATAGAGCTTGGAGAATTGAGATATGTACATATGCTGATACGTTATACAGAGTTCCAACGGATTTCTGACTTGAGTTCTGAGGGGGATGATTCTGAGATTGCACATTTATTAGAGATCATGACAGTTTTGGAAATGTCTTTACAGAGTAAAACTGATGATTTTCAGACATATATGTCCAAATGGATAAAAAAATGTGGTACATTTACACAATGGAGTACAACTCAACTATTAAAAAGAATGAATTTATGAAATTCCTAGGCAAATGGTTGGACCTGGAGGGCATTATCCTGAGTGAGGTAACTCAATCACAAAAGAACTCAAATGATATGTACTCACTGATAAGTGGATATTAGCCCAGAAACTTAGAATACCCAAGATATAAGTTACAATTTGCAAAACACATGAAACTCAAGAAGAACGAAGACCAAAGTGTGGACACTTTGCCCCTTCTTAGAATTGGAAACAAAACACCCATGGAAGGAGTTAGAGACAAAGTTTGAGCTGAGACAAAAGGATGGACCATCTAGAGACTGCCATATCCAGGGATCCATCCCATCATAATCAGCCTCCAGGAGCTAAAGGGATCTACAACCCTATAGGTGGGACAGCATTATGAACTAACAAGTACCCCGGAGCTCTTGACTCTAGCTGCATATGTATCAAAAGATGGCCTAGTCGGCCATCACTGGAAAGAGAGGCCTATTGGTCATGTAAACTTTATATGCTCCAGTACAGGGGAACGCGAGGGCCAAAAAGTGGGAGTGGGTGGGTAGGGGGGCGGGGGCGGGAGGATATGGGGGACTTTTGGGATAGCATTGGAAATGTAAATGAGGAAAATACCTAATTAAAAAAATACAACACTTATAGACATCATGTCATGAAGCCTATTCAGGATATAACATACAGTCCAACAGGTCAAGCCATTATAAAAAGACTAACAGAACTTTGAAGGAAATGTTCATTGACCAGAATAATATCTCCCAAAGATGGTTTAAAAGTGGGCTTTGTTGACTTTCATTTGTTTTTAAAGTCAATGAGACAAACAGCACAACTGCTAAGAGACACAGGATTTTAGAAAGAATGCTGAGTTAGCTTAGCCTATACAAGTCCTAATTTCAAAATGGAAGAAAGGAAGTATGTTACATTAGGCAAGAGATTTTTACATTTGTTTCAACAGTTAAAGAAAAGCTATATCTTCCATCCAAATGATTGAAAATAAGACTTGACTGGGGAAGACCCCCTCAAGATCTTGGCTACAAACAAAAAGAGGGAGATTGTCAACATCAACAAGACAGGTAATGTATGCACTGATCCTGCAACTTGAGAACAGCTCTGAGACTGACTGAGACATTTAAAAAACATGTCTTTACATAGCCGATAGACCTTATTGACCACAAAATCCTTAAGACTTTTCATACCATTCTTTTAAATGGTATAGATTAAAAATTGATACAATCTGATATAATCCAAACTAACTGTTATGGAATATGCAGCACGCACAGAACAATTAAGGATGTTTCCCTGCTCTTTGAACAGAAAAAAAAGACAATTCTCTTTATTTAAAAGTTAGTTTGCAGCACTTGGGAGGCAGAGGCAGGCAGATTTCTGAGTTCGAGGCCAGCCTGGTCTACAAAGTGAGTTCCAGGATAGTTAGGGCTACACAGAGAAACCCTGTCTCGAAAAACAAAAAAAACAAAAAACAAAAAAGTTAGTTTGGATTTCTTTCTTTTTAGTAAAAAAAGGTAAGGGAAAGGGGGTTGAAAAGAAAAAATGGATATAGAAATAGCATAAGAAATTAGACAAATAGGTGTAGATTATTGAATCTACTCTTAAAACAACAGCATTTTATAGCCATAATCTTATATTGCTACAGAATTTTGTATATTGGTACAAAAATAAGGTTATATTTTGTTTCATTAGTTCAGAATTTTGTATATTGATTCAGGTTTAAGGTTTTCATTGGTATAAATCTTTGTATATTGAGACAAAATTTAAGATTAATTTTGTTATAACCTAACATATGTATGTTTCAACTCTTAGATATGCATTGTGCCTATGCAAATCATTCAAAAGTACGAGGTGTAATCCCAGTCCTTTTAATAGGTGCTATTACAAACTGTTTAGGATAATTTGTAATGCAGGTTAACATTCAGTCAATCAAACTTATGCTCTAGCCAGATACTAGTCGGTGTTATCACAGATACATACCTTCTGGGTCGTACAAATAATAGATAGCTGGAAACAGGCAACATTTGCTTGTTCAGATATGCTCTGAATAGATAGAATTCGAAACCTTAGAAAACTCACAGAATATTGCATTAAAAATTTTATTAGTTTAAGGCTTTTTTTTTTTTTTTTTTGACATTGAGTGTGCCCTTCCCCAAGCCTTGAGTTGGCTAAACAAACCTCCTTAGACATTGGAGCCAGGAGTCTGGCCTTGCTACATTTACATCTTCCTGCCAGAGAACTGAGAACTGCCTACCCTTGGAGCTGCTGAAGAGCCTACTTTGCAACTCCATCCAGCTGAAACTAGCAACAGAACCCAGCTGAAACAAAGAAAGGGGTCCTTGGGTTTCTCCATATATATTCAGTGCCGTACATTAAAGATTGATCAGAGGACTTTGTCTTGGCACATCATTTTTTCTTGCCACCTTTCCCATCCAACCCCAGCTTTCCTTTCAGGAACCCAGGAACCCATGGCTGCTAGTGGCTACAGTTGAGACATGTCAGGTCCTGGCAGCATCCCATTCAACTTGGAAGATGATGAGCATCAAAAGGCCTCCATATGGAGTTGCTTCAATTGTAGCAAGCTAGTCACTGGGCAAAGAAAATGCTCTAACTTTACCTGTGGACAGACTGCCAACCAGAAAGGACAAACAGATGCAGAGAAGTTGAACTGACTGCCAAGCTCTGCCAAGACAGGGAAAGCAAGTTATTCATAATTCCTGCTTCACAAAAGGCCTGAAGGCTGAAGACAGATGCTTTAATGTTGTAGAGAATATCGAGGACTGTCCAGGCCACCAGTGGTCTCTGTCATTTCTGTACTTTTGGAAGCTGTGTCCTTGTGCTTCCTGAATAATCAGGTAATATTTATTTCCTTCTCAGTTCTCTGAAGGGGTTGAAGACTAGATAGTCATGGTCTTACTATAAGTTTAAGTTGTTTAGGATTTATAAGGATGTTCTATGTCTAAGGAGATAATTTTCAGATGGTAATACAAGTCAGGATAAAAACTGATTTAGATAAAGAACTCTGAACTCACCAGGATAGGATAGATAATAGAATACGTTCTCCTGAGTTGCCAAATACAAACAGTCTGGATTTTTAAATCTAAATTTTACTTAATAATTTTCACAATAATTTCATAATTGTTCCTAGGGTATGTCGTTTATTATTATAAGAGAAAGAGCCTTCTTATTTAGACATCAAGGGAAAATTTTTGAGGTTTGGGCTGCTGTTATGTATTGCAATGCTAAATTCTATACCTGAAGGTCTAGGCCTACAAGTGACTTCTCACATTTACAATCTTTTGTTGTACAAACCTTGCTCTTTGATTAAAATTCCTGGTTAAATAAAATTGGCTACAGCCAATTACTGGAGTGTTTAGAGGTAGGTGGGTTTGGAGTGACTTAGTTGGAGAAGGACAAAGAAGAGAGGGGAAGTGGCAATGAGGAGAGCTGGACCATGAGTACATGGACAAGAGAAACAGCAAGTATCTGAGGAACACCACTGGGCTGGTAGTCAGGCCAGCTGTGAGAAGAGTAGATTAGGGTTACCACTCCCCAGTAGTTGTCAAAGGCAAATAAAATAACAATAGTCTAAGTTGACCAAGCCTGCTCAGTCAGTCAACAGGGTCTCAAGGGAGGGAGGGAGGATTAAAGAAAAAGAGACAATCAGACAATATTATAACATGTTTCCAGCAAGTGCTGAGGTGGGTTTAATTTTTTTCCAGTGTGCTTTTATATCATCCTAGGTACATGCAAAGAATATGGACAGTTTTAAGGCACAAACAAAGAAGTCAAGGAACAAACAAGGCATAAACAAAGGTCCCATGGTATTCAGAGACTTATCATGATGATCAAGATCTTGAGCCTACTTCCTTGTCCTAGCCCAAAGTTAAATTCTTGTGGGAAATATTAAAAAACAAACTGTCACATTCCTGCGCTTGTGCCTCTGCCCCAGCGGCCCGGACAGCCAAGCACAGGTGGGCTATGACTGAACTGTTTTATCTCATGGAGACTCTCTGGCCTGGAGCTCCTGAAACATCTCCACCCAGCTCGCTAGGTTCCCACTGGCGGGTCACTACCATGCCTACCCTGTGCTTCAAATCACCCATGGCCTTTGTGGTGACCCTCTGGCAAACCCATGCTTTGCCACCAAACCTTTCTCTCTTGAACCCAGATGAGCCACCGTGTGAAGAAAAACGCAACACAAACTTAGTTCAGAAACAATGGTAACTCAATCTCTGGGTGCAACAACTAAAACCTAATCTTGTAAGTCTTATTAAAATATGATTTCTTCAGTGGTGAATTCTTGCAGATTCATCGTGATACCAAGAAACTCTAGCAGCTACATCTTATCCCTCTGCTGTCCCATTCCAAAAGGGCTGTAACTCTCTCCTGCTTCCTCTCTTCCTCCATCTGACCCAGAAGTTCCACCTACTCGCCCAGTGATTGGCTCCTTTATTCATTAGGGGATTGGTTCACAAGAAGTCACCAGAGAATGACTCACTCCTTGTCCACAACCTCTCCCAGGAGAGCAGAATTAGCATACAAACAGCACCAGGCCCATCCACAGCAGCTAGGTGTAAGGCTTGTCTGTATAATAATGCATATATTTTACTTCAGATTCCTCTTTTGAGAAATACTCTCCCTGCAAAGGTTATCAAGGGATACTCTCCCTGCTAAGGTTAAAGACTTCATTATGATTAGGGACAGTGCAAGTCCTGGAGGCTAGGGTGTTTCCAGTTTTCCTCAGCAAGGTAGTGAATGATGTGATGATCTTCAGAATAGCCCTTAAGGCTGGGGGAAAGAACTCTGAAAATATGAGTCCAATAATGCATAATTTCTCAACTATGCAAAATATTAGGATGCAATATAAATTGTATGAGGGGCTTGACAGACAGACCTAAAAAGAACAAAGGTAGCTTGTCAGAAAGATAGTAAGGAAAGAGAGAAAGAGATTTTAGGGAATGGTAGTTTCAGGGCAAGATCCCACCCAGCTAGGTTTATTGTCTGTTTTCGCAAAGGCAAGCAGATTCCTGAGTTCAAGGTCAGCCTGGGACAGAGCAACTTTAGGTCCAGGCATGGTGGCAATGGTAATCTCAGGATGGGGTCTCACCCAATTAAACTTATTGTTTGTGCTCATAAAAGCAAGCAGATCTCTGAGTTCATTTGCTATGTTAAAAATGTACTTGGTATTTCTTTCTGACAATTAAGGGGCTAAGGTCATAAAATGCTGATTTGTGGGCTAACCTAAAGGGAACCTGGGCTAATGATTGAATTGATATATAAATAAAAGGCTGGGCTTTGGTCTGCAAAGAGGTGAACTAACTACACAACTTTCTGCAGAGCCAGCTAGAGCATAACACAGAGCTATCAGCTTGTACCCATTATTGACTTTTAGTTGTTTCTTCTACTGTTCCCAAACACCCCTACCTCGGGATCCCAACTCCAAGCTGAGGCTTGTCTTTGGCAGCTACAAAATCCTTAGGACTTGTCATGCCATCCTTTCATATGGTGTCTTAGTTAGGGTTGTATTGCTGTGAAGAGACACCATGACCAAGGTAACTCTTATATTAGGACAATATTTAATTGGGGCTGGCTGACAGGTTCTGAGGTTCAGTCCATTGTCATCATGGGAAGCATGGCAGCATCCAGACAGGCATGGCACAGGAGGGTTCTGCATGTTGATTCAACTGCAGCCAAGAGGAAACTGGCTCCCATGTGGCTAGAAGGAGAGTCTCAAAGCCCACCACAATGACACACTTTCTCCAAGAAGGCCACACCTGCTCCAACAAGGCCACATCTCCTAATACTCCTACTCTCTGGGCCAAGCATATTCAAACTACCACATATGGCATGAATGAAAATTTATTATACAGTTGGTTGTACAATCCAAACCAACTTATCAAGAAAGACAAACATCTTTCAACAGTTCAAACAAAGAGCAAAAATTCATCTGTAACATGATTATACATGTAGTACATTTCATAGTATGTTATTGCAGAACTGTATATTATCTGTGAGAGTTTATATATTCACAGGGAAAAACAATCAGAAAAGTAGACATGACAAGATTCACCTTGAGGATGCTGAAAAAGATGCTAAGATATTGAGACATATTTATCCCAGCTTCCTGCCTGATTCAACCGCAAACTATTTCACTAGCTGTTTCATCAAAACCTGCTTCCAGGACAGCTTCAAAGAAAGCTGCTGACCCCAATCCATCCAGCATCACAGACCATTCCAGTCAGGACTTCAGTTAAGCCTTGAACTTTTTCAGCATGCAGAGATTTTTGACAGCAAATGCTACAGCTAGCTTTCTTAAGACTTATCTCATTTTTAAGGGGCGTCCACAAATGAAAATAATGCCCCAATTAGCAGGAAGCAATTTTAGAGAACTCCACTCCATTCTTAAGAGGTGGAGTGTGTAGGTTTTGGCTGTTCAATAAATGATGGATGTTGGTCATCCTTTAAGGGTGGTAGGGTGGTTACTAGTCAATATGGTCTTGATCAAGGAGGAAATGAAATGAAGGGGGGGGTTAGAAACAGGGTTTTCTCTTTTTCTTTCCTCTGCCCTTTCTCTCCTATATAGTGTTGGTGGGAAAGGGAAGAGAAGGTGTGAAATGATAAAACAGGGTATATAAGAACAATGGGAATAAAGAGTAGATTGTTTTATCTACTTCTATACTAGGAAGCATTAACAAGCCAAAAATCTTACTTTGGTATAGACTTTTATATATTGATGCAAAATTGAGGCTATATTTTGATACAACATACCATGTATATAAATATGTCTTCAGTTTGTGCTTGAGGTATTGTACATAGATGATTCTTTAAAAGTGCAATATGAAGTTCCAGATCTTTTTAAAGCTGCTATTACAAACATTTTAAGACAAATGATTAAGTAATGCAGGTTAATAGTCAATCAAATTTATGGTCATTGCAGATACTAGTTAATTACAGGAATATCCTTCCTAGATTGAACAGATAATAGCTAGTAACAAGCAACCTTTGTAAATTCAGATGTACTAGATAGACAGATGGTTTTCAAAAATCTCAGAGACCTACAGAATATGAAATTTTAGTATGTTTTATTATTTTAAGGCTTTTTTTTTCTGTGAGACATGTCAGCTCCTAGCAGCACCCTCTTCTACATAAAAGAAGATGATGGGCATTGAAGAGCCTCCTTATGGAATTTGCTTCAAATGTGGCAAGCTGTCACTGGGAAAGAAACTGCCATTGTTTCAACCACAGACAGAATGCTATAAAAATGATCTAATGGGAAGTAGGGAAGTCAACTGCCAAGCTCTGCAAGAACACAGGCAAGTCCTTCATAACTTCTGCTTCATGTAATTGACTGTCAGATATACTGGCCAGGAGGCTGAAGATGGATGCTCCAACATTATAGAAGAATTTTGGGTCATTGTCCAGTCAGCCAACTATCTGTATCATTTTTATAGTTTTGAAAGATGTTTATCTGTATTTCCTGCATACTCAGGTAATATGTATTCCTTCTTAAGTCTCTGATAGAGTTGAAGATTAGGTAGTTACAGTCTCACAGTAAGCTTAAGTTATTTAGGATTAAGAAAAAATTTTTAGACCTAAGAAGATGGTTTTAGGTTAGTAATCCAAGCCATGATTTAAGTACAGAACTGTAAACTCACCAAGATAAGATAGCTAATAAAATACTTCCTCTAAAGTTGCCAAATACATATGGACTGGATGTTGTGAATATAAATCTTACTTGATTGTTTCATAATTGTTATTAGTGTTTATATATTGTATATATAATTGTATATTGTCTTATTATTATAAGAGCTTTTTGAAATGTAGAGCAAGTCTCTTGTACTGTATGGAAGCATTACCTCTCAATAAAAATGCTCTTGGTATAGTTGCTTAGGCAGGAAATAGGGAAGTGGAAATTACAGTACAAAGGAGAGTATTTCTGGAATAGAGACAAGTGCAGAAAGAAGATTTGGCTTCAGCCACAGTGGAAGATAGTCATATGTAAGTGTCGATCAGATAACCAAACAGGTAGCAAAATTTAGATAGAATAATGGGATGATTAAGTCATGTGTTAGCCAGGGAAGGATTCCAAGCATTTGGCCAAGGCATTTGTAAATACATTTTAGTCTCAGGGTCATTATTCTGGTAGCTTGGAGCCAGGTGGAAAATTTTGAGATTAGAGAAAACACTACAACAAGAGGAGGTGAGGCTGCTCCTCCTTCTGGTTCCTGCTCCTGTTGCTGCTATTGCTCATTTGTCAAGTTGTGAAAAAGTGACAATAAGAAGAAATTGGAGATATCATGATAAGACAAATATTGGGTTTGCCCCTAGGAACTCGATACCCTTATTCAGGAGAAAGTAGTCAAAAGAGGTCTGGTGTTGGGGTGTCAGAAGGAATCAGGATGGAGAAGGGTGTTAGATATAAGAACCCAAATAAAAGGCAAAGGCAAGGCAAAATGGGAAACTTTGTTTCTAAAGTTATAGAAGAGACAGCAGGGTACAAAAAATGAATATAGTATTTCAGACTGTCAGCAAAAGGTTTATTGTGGCTACTGTCACTGGGTTCTCTCCCATTTTGATTCCAGAGGGAATTTTCTGTCCTGCTTCTTCTTTGTCTTCTTCCTATATTGAGTGAGGAAGACAGCTGGGAGTGAGAAGCCATGCCTGTTGGCAGGACAGACTCCATTGTAGAGCAGACTCCATGTTAGATTTAGGCCTGACCTAAGCCTGAATTCAGTTACTGGAAAAGCCACAACCTGATCCCCCCCCCAAAGCTTATAAAGGGGGAGGGGTCCCAAGAATCTCTTTACCCCTAAATGGAGACAATCGGCTCTTAGGAGGAAAGTACCTAAAGTTTCAGATGGTCATAGATAGATTGCCCAGGCTTACTAAGCTCACTGCTAGCCACTGATACATGACATGTTTATAGTTTTAAATGCCAACCAATTATGTAACCACCAAGTTGGAAAGCCCCTTACCCTGCTGCAACTGCAATAAAAAAGCCTGGATCATAGGTGCTCAGGGCCTTCAGCACTATCTTGCTGCACCAAATGAACCTGAGGGTCCAAGCACAAGTTTGAATACTCTTTGCTTTTGCATGTGAGTTTGACTCCTGGTGGTCCTGGGGACTCTTGGATCTGGGCATAACATTTGGAGGCTCATCTGGGATCCTCAAGTTCTGCCCCCAGGACCCCTGAATTGAGTCAACTGCCAGCTGATATCTATTTGTCTCATCCTTGTCCCAACATTTTGGCACTCATTCTTTTTCTGTACGAGTTGCCCATTGGAGGTCTAGGCAGATGCACTTGATGACCCTAGGCTGCAGGTTTAGGGAGAGGCTCCCAACCTACCACCTCATTGGCTTGGATTCCCCTCTTAGATCTGAAGAGATTAAGCAGGTCACTCCCACATGACCAACAAGAGACACAGTTTGCAAAGATCCTCTTGGCCAGGGCAGCTAACTCACAAGGCAAGAAATGACAATTGTGCCACCTGGAGGCTGGAAAAGGTAAGCTTCCCCAACAAGAGGAGACGCTGAGACTTCAGAAGAACCAATGTGCTTACTATATGGAAATGGGACATTGGGTCAAGGACTGTTTCAAGAAACCCCCAGAGAAGGACCAAGTCCAGGAACACTTGCAGGTCCTTGAGCTAGAATAACTTAGTGACTTGAGGGGAAGGGGTTCGGACCCATTTCCCGATCCCAGGGTAACCCTTTAAGTGAAGAGGAAACCTGTTGATTTCCTAGCAGATACAGGAGTGCAACATTCAGTCCTGATCCAATCTCATGGTGAATTGCCCTCAAACAAATTATGGGTACAAGGGGCCACTGGAATGAACCAGTATGCATGGACTACCTGAAGAACTGTGGATCTTAGGATGGGAGGAGTATGCCACTCTTTTATGATCATTTCAGACCGCCCTTACCCACTTCTGGGGAGAGACTTACTAACTAAAATAGGAGTTCAGATTTTCTTCAACTAAAAATGGACCTCTATCATGAATCATGAGGGGTGTTCTATACACGCCCTCATTATATCTTTGGAAGATGAATATAGACTACATCAAAAGCCTATTTCTCTCCCAAATGAGGTTTCAACTTGGTTAACCAAATTTCCCTTGCTTTGGGCAGAAACTGGAGGAATGGGTTTGTAGACCCATAGGGTTCCCATTTGAATGAAACTAAAACCAGGTGCAATGCCTGCCAGGTAGCATAGTACCCAATACCCCAAGAAGCCAAAATGGGTATTACTCCCCACATCAGAAGGTTCAGAGACTTGAGCATAGTAGAACCTTGCCAATCCCCATGGAACACGCCTCTCCTCCCAGTTAGAAAGCCCAATTCCAATGACTATAGACCAGTCCAGGACCTCAGAGAGCTGAACAAATGGATTATGGATATCCATTCTAAGCCCTTCCTTCTAAGACCTAGGTCTGAAAGATGCCTTCTTCAGCCTGCCCCTAGCCCCCCAAAGCCAACCCCTTTTCACCTTTGAATGGCATGACCTTGACAAGGGGTTCAATGGACTAGACTGCCACAGAGATTCAAAAACTCACCAATCTTCCTTTCCTTTCCTTTCCTTTCCTTTCCTTTCCTTTCCTTTCCTTTCCTTTCCTTTCCTTTCCTTTCCTTTCCTTTCCTTTCCTTTCCTTTCCTTTCCTTTCCTCTCCTCTCCTCTCCTCTCCTCTCCTCTCCTCTCCTCTCCTCTCCTCTCCTCTCCTCTCCTCTCCTCTCCTCTCCTCTCCTCTCCTCTCCTCTCCTTTCCTTTCCTTTTCCTTCCTCCCTCCCTCCCTCCCTCCCTCCCTCCCTCCCTCCCTCCCTCCCTCCCTCTTTCTTTCTTTCTTTCTTTCTTTCTTTCTTTCTTTCTTTCTTTCTTTCTTTCTTTCTTTCTTTCTTTCTTTCTTTCTTTCCCCTTCCCTTCCTTCCTTCCTTTTCTTTTTCTTTTTTTAAGATTTATTTATTTATTTCATGTATGTGGGTGCACTGTTGCTGTCTTCACACACACCAGAAGAGGGCATTGGATCCCATTACAGATGGTTGTGAGACACATGTGGTTGCTGGAAATTGAACTCAGGACCTCTAGCACTGACTGCTCTTAACGGCTGAGCCATCTCTCCAGCCCCTTACAAAACATTCTCAATGAGGCCCTACATGAGGACTTGGGTGAGTATCGGTGGAACTACCACTCTCCTGCAACATCCAGATGACCTCTTGGTGTCGGCAGAAACCAAGGGAAAATGTCATATGAGCGCTGAAGATTTACTGACAGCACTGGGGAATGTAGGCTATCAGGTGGCTAAGAAAGCCCAGATCTGTCAACAAGAGGTAAGGTACCTGGAATATATCTTCAAAGGAGACCAACAAAGGCTCTCAGAGGCTAGGAGAGAGACTGTCTTAAAAATCCCCACCCCACCCTCTAGGAGAGAGGCCAGGGAGTCCCTAGGGTCAGCAGGATATTGCCACCTCTGCATTCCAAACTTTGCTGAATTGGCCAAGCCTCTTCACAAGACCACAAAGGAGAAAGAAACCTTTCAATGGGTAAAAGCCCAAGAGGACTCCTTCAACAGGTTCAAGCAGGCCCTACTGCAGGCTCCAGCCCTGAGGTTACCTGACATTACCAAACCCTCTCATCTATACATAGATGAAAACAAAGGAGTAGCTAAAGGGGTCTCCACACAATTATTAGGCCCCTGGAATCGGCCAGTGACATACCTATCCACGATGTTAGATTCAGTAGCCGGTGGGTGGCCACTCTGACTACAAGTCATTGCTGCCATGGCCAAGCTTATTAAAGATGCAGAACAAATCGACTGTGGGGCAGGAACTCACTGTTACCACCCACTATGCCACTGAGAGGATCCTCAGACAGTCCCCTGACTGATGGACGATCACTGCCTGTACGAGTCATTATCAGAACTGGCTGCTAACCCTCCGAAGCATACATTTTCTACCCAATGCCACTTTAAACCCTGCCTCCCTGCTCCTGGATCCAGACCTAGAGGTCCTATGGCATGGCTGTGTGGCTCAAGTACACAGGCTCAGAAAGGACCTGATAGATCAACCAGTCTCTGATGCGGAGGACACCTGGTATATGGACGGCAGCAGTTTTGTGTACAACAGACAAGGTATACAGGGGTGGTTGTGGTGTTCAGTTCAGAGACTACTTGGGCATCGACTCTATCCGCTGGGACTTTGGCCTAGCGAGCCGAACACGTAGCCTTGATGGAGTCTTTAAAATTAGAAAAGGACAAGAAGCATTTATACAAACAACAGGCATGGTATTGCAATGGCCCATGTCCATAGGTCCATAGGTCCATTTACCCAGAAAAGGGCCTCCTAACAGCCGTAGAAAGCCATTAAAAACAAACAAGAGATCTTAAACTTGTTGGAGGCTCTCTGGCTCCCAAAGATTAGCTATTATATATACATTGCCTGGGCCACCAGAAGGCTACTACACTTGAGGCCAGGGGCAACAGAGAGCAAACATGACAGCCAAAGGAGCAGTCCTCCACTTCAGCACATTATTGACTTTTTAATTACCTGACTCTGGGGCCCCAATTCTGTCAGATAAACCTAAGGACAATGCTTACATCAGAAATAAATTGCTGGAGCTGGCGAGATGGCTCAGCGGGTAAGAGCACTGACTGCTCTTCCCAAGGTCCTCAGTTCAAATCCCAGCAACCACATGGTGGCTCACAACCATCTGTAACGAGATCTGGCGCCCTCTTCTGGAGTGTCTTAAGACAGCTACAGTGTACTTACATAAAATTAATAAATAAATCTTTAAAAGAAAGAAAGAAAGAAAGAAAGAAAGAAAGAAAGAGAGAGAGAGAGAAAGAAATTGCTTATGGCCCACAAGTCTAGAGACTGGTGGTTAACTGAAGACTGTAAGCTGATTCTACCTGAGGACATCACTAGGAAATTGCTCCAGCATATCTACCAGACCACAAGGCAGACAGGAGATTTGATTCAATGTGCCTCCAAACGTTTGAACTGCAAGCTCACACATGCAGATAATCTTTCAAAAGAAAAGGGGTTCAATCTGGGTGCCCATTGGGAGAGGGACTTCATGGAGGTAAAAGCAGGGGAAGAGATCTCTTTGTGCTTGTAGACCCCTTTTCATGTTGGGCTGAGGCCTTCCCCACCAAGCATGAGAAGGCACAGATGGTGATCAAGAAACTGATGGAGGAAATGCTTCCAAGGTATGGCATTTCAGCTCTCCTAAGCTCTGACAATGGACCAGCTGTCACTGCTCGGGTAACACAGGGAATGGTCAAAGCCATAGGGGCAGATTGGAAATTATATTGTGCTTACCAGCCCCAAAGTTCAGGGCAGGTAAGAAGGATAAATAGGACTCTAAAAGAGACCTATTAATTGTAGAGACTGGGTGTCTCTCCTCCCCTTGCCCTATATAGGTTTCATAACACACCCTACACTTTGTGATTGACCCCTTTTGAGATCGTGTACAGGAAGGAGACCCCCTCCTAACCTAAAAGCTGATAAATTTACTGAGATTTCTAACAAAGATATTTTTGATTTCTCTTGAGACTCTTGCCCATACCCCAAAAAACCACAATCTCCTCCACTTACACCACATAACTACTGGCCCAGAGACTGGGTATTCATTAAGAGACACCAGAAGCAGTCCCTGGGGCCACTTTGTTTGCTTCCCTACTTCATCACGATGGATGAGGTTTTTGATGTGTTCCTGGATTTGGTTTGTGAGTATTTTATTGAGCATTTTTGCATCAATGTTCATAAGAGAAATGGGTCTAAAGTTCTTTTTCTTTGTTAAGTTTTTGTGTGGTTTAGGTATCAGGGTGACTATAGCCTCATAGAATGAGTTTGGCAGTTTTCCTTCTGTTTTTATTTTTTGGAATAGTTTAGGAAGTATTGGTATTAGCTCTTCTTTTTAAGTCTGGTAGAATTATGCACTAAAACCATCTGGCCCTGATTTTTGTTTAATTGTTTGTTTGTTTGGTTTTTGTTTTTGTTTGGGGTGGGGGTTGAGACTTTTAATGACTGCTTCTATTTCTTTAGGAGTTTTAGGGCTGTTTAAATAGCTTACCTGATGTTGATTTAACTTTGGTAAGTTGTATCTGTCTAGAAAATCTCCGTTTCCGTTAAGATTTTCCAATTTTGTGGGGTTAGGCTTTTGAAGTAAGACCTAATGATTCTTTCTTCAATGTCTGTTGTTATGTCTCTCTTTTCATTTCTGATTATTTTTTAAAATTTGGATTCTGTCTCTATCTCTTTTGGTTGGTTTGGTTAAGGGTTTGTCTATCTTGTTGATTTTCTCAAACAACCAGTTCTTGATTTCTTTGATTCTTTGTATTGTTTTCTTTGTTTCTAAGTGATTTCAGCCCTGATTTTGATTAATTCCTGCCTTCAACTTTTCTTTGTGCTTTCTTCTTCTTCTTCTTCTTCTTCTTCTTCTTCTTCTTCTTCTTCTTCTTCTTCTTCTTCTTCTTCTTCTTCTTCTTCTTCTTCTTCTTCTTCTTCCTCCTCCTCCTCCTCCTCCTCCTCCTCCTCTTCCTCCTCCTCCTCCTCCTCCTCCTTCTTTTTTTCTAGCGCTTTCAGGTGTACTTTTAAATTGCTGGTATGAGAACTTTCTAATTTCTTTGGGAGGCACTTAGTGTTACAAACTTTCCTCTTAGCACTGTTTTCATTGTGTTCCATAAATTTGGGTATGCTGTGCCTTCCTTTTCATTGAATTCTAGAAAGCCTTCCTTTATTTCTTGAGATCATTGAATAGAGAGTTGTTTAATTTCCGTAAGTATGTAGGCTTTTTGGTGTTTTGCTGTTATTAAAGTTCAGCATTAATCCATGGTGGTCTGATAAGATACAAGGTTCTATTTCAATTTTCTTATATCTGTTGAAGCTTGCTTTGTGATGACTATATGGTCAATTTTAGAGAAGGATCCATGAGATGCTGAAAAGAAGATATATTCTTTTGTGTTTGAGTGAAATGTTTTATATATATATCTGTTAAGTCCATTTGATTCAAAACGTCTGTTAGTTTAGTTATGTCTCTGTTTTGTTTTAGTCTGGATGACCTGTCAGTTGGTGAGAGTGGATTCTATACACCTCTAAGTCTACTATATTTTGAACACTTCAACCTCCCTTTTGGCCCACCGACCAGAGGTAAGGGGAAAAGAAGGTTTATAGGAAAGGGGGGGTGTAGAGCTATTTAGAAGTAGTTCTTTGGGGGTAATTTCACTCTTCATTGTCAGTCCAATACAATAGTAAACACCAAACATGAATCAGTAGCAATGACTTGATTCAACAGAAAGTCATAAGTCAGCAGAAGTGGCGAGAATCAGCCAGAATACCATGTGAAGTTCGTTGGCGTGTTTCTCTCTACAAAGTGAAGACCAGTGGAGATCAGCAAAGCATTGCATGACCAGTGAGGTCCAATGAAGTACTGCAAGGTTTAGCAATGCAAGAGCATCTTTCCACGGTCTTGGGATTCTGCTTCTATTCTTTTCAAACATCAAGTACCTCCTCAAGTGCCTGCTTCAGCAAAACATCCTTTCTGGTGTCCGTTTGAACAAAACATCTTCTCACAAGACAGCCTCCAGAAAAACACCATGTACCCTCTCACAAGACAGCCTCCAGAAAAACGTCACAGGACACAATTTAGTTTCCAAAGAAACCAGAAGTTTCTGCTTCAGGATGCCATTTGTTCTGAACTGGTTTTGGTAAGCTCGCGGTTTTCCTCAAGCTTCCAGCATCATGACGATGACACTTAAATATATTTACAAATGCCTTGGCCAAAGGCTTTGGGCCATTTCCTAACTAACTGTGCTGCTACAGAAATAACAAAGAGAATACAACAACACACAATGTGAAGAAAAATTACCACAGCAATGTCCCACTCACCACAGATGGTTGCAGAAAACCTGATCTCAGCATCTGCTCTAACTTATACCTCAGGTTATTGAGCAAACTCTAGACTATTGTGTCATAGAGATAAGAGTATAAACCATATTTATTCCATTTCTATACACCCATTCAATTCATTTCAAACTAGGTTCATTTTACTTGTTTATTTGTGTGTGAGTGTGTGTGTGTGCATGTGGGCTCCTGTGCAGGCACAGGTGCCCTGGGAGATCACAAGGGGCGTCAGATCCTTTGGGGCTGGAGTTACACGTGGTTTGTCAACTTGACACTAGCAGAGAAGATGAGCCTTAACTGAGAAGGTGCCTCCATGAGATCAAAGTCTATCTGAAAGCAAGTTTATCAGGTATTTTCTTTATTAATGGTTGACATGGGAAGGCCCAACTCTCTGTGTGAATGGTGCAATCAGTCCTGGGTTCTATAAAACAACAAGCTAGGCAGCCAGGCCTGGAGGCTTTTGATCCCAGCATACAGGAGGGTCGAAGTTGGTTGATTTCTGTGAATTTTAGTCCAGCCTGGTTTACATAGTGAGTTTCAAGACAGCCAGAGGTACATAGTGAGACCCTATCTCAAAAACAAACAAACAAACAAACAAAACAAACCAAAGAAACAAACATTTACCAAGCCAAGAACAGCAAGACTGTAGGCAGTGTTTCCCTGTGGTTCCTGCTTCAATTCCTGCTCTGACTTCCCTCAGTGATTGACTGTGATTGGCATGTTCAATCCAAATAAACCCTTTTTTCCCCAATTTGGTTTTGTTCAGTGTTTTATCACAGCAACAGAAACCAAACTAGAACAGGATGCTCTTTCCTACTTTTGAAAATGTATTCATTAAACATCAAATTTAAAGTATCTTCAACCCCAAACATCCACTTCTCAAATTTTCCTCAGTAGACAGGAGCCTGTGACTCATTTCTGTGGGAATTACTAAGGAAGGCTGACATCCACCAGCCCACCATATTTATTGACAATAAACTTCACACACACACACACACACACACACACACACACACACACACACACACACACACACACACAAATATGGCTTCCTAGAATCACATCAAGTCAGCAAGTACCTCTTCAATCCTGTGAGCATTAACAAAAGTACAAAGATACAATATCCACACTTGGCATGTAGCAAGCTGGACTGCTACATGCATTGTGGTGTGGCCAGTGGTGGCTGCTCATCTGAAGCAAATGATGCCCAGTATAGAACTACAAAGGGCTTTGTCATTGGTGGCTTCCTAAATGGAAGTGCTATGATGTGATTTGTGGATATGGTGACATATTCCTGCCCAAAATACATTCCAGGGTGGGATGAAGACATCAGGAGTCTATTCATGGCGTTGCTGAGTCAGCTTACACCTTCTTGTGACTTTTGCCTTTGAATCATTAACGATCTCTGTCTGTGAGAACCATGACTCATGGGAACCCACTATAACAATAGATTATTTTCTGTTCCTTTAGGAATTAATACAATTAAAATGTGCCAGGCGGTGGTGGCGCACACCTTTAATCCCAGCACTTGGGAGGCAGAAGCAGGTGGATTTCTGAGTTCGAGATCAGCCTGGTCTACAGAGTGAGTTCCAGGCTACACAGAGAAACCCTGTCTCGAAAAAAAAACAAACAGAAAAAATTAAAATGTATATAAACTTAAAAAAATTTAAATTAGTATAGATGGAATAGATGGTTCACCAGTTAAGGAGTCATGCTGTTCTTACAGAGGACCCAGGTTTTACTTCTAAATTCCACACTGGATAGCTCACATCCACATATAATTTTAGTTCTGGGGACTCCAATTCCCTCTGGCCTCCCTTCTGAAGCAACTGCATATATATACATGTGCGCGCACACTTACACACACACACACACACACGGAGGGGGAGTTAATAAATATTAACAAAAGATATTAAAACTAGTATACAAAGAATTGGTACATTGCATAAAATGCTCTCTCAAGAATAAAAAGATGGCTCAACAGTTAAGGGCACTGACTGCTTTTCTAGGAGACCAAGTTTCAGGTCCTAGCATCTACATGGTGGCTCAAAACTATCAAAATCTCCAGTCCCAGAAGATTCTATGCCTTCTTCTGGTTTCCACCGGCACCTCATCCCGTTATATTGTTCAGGTTTAGATCAATCCAGGGCTTCCTTGGAGTCCTTGATGAAACTATGACAGAAACCTAGGTCTGTGTCCTTGCTCAAGAGCAGAACTAGCAGGGAAGGTTTGGGGTTCTGAGGCCTGAGATGCAAAGGAATTAAGGTTTCCCTTCCTGGGAACTTGGCTCTTCTCCTGGAAGAGCCTGGAGTTGTCAGCCCAAAGGTGCAATGCTCTTTACACACCATGTTCCCCCTGTGCAGCGCTGCTGCATTCGTTTCCTGCTGACGCGGACCCAGTCCCCTCTGGATAGCTCATAAGATGCTGCACAACCACCACCACCTTTTGTTTGTTTTGTTTAATTTAATTTAATTTAATTTAATTAATTTATTTGTTTGTTTGTTTTTTCGAGACAGGGTTTCTCTGTGTAGCCCTGGCTGTCCTGGAACTCACTTTGTAGACCAGGCTGGCCTCCGAACTCAGAAATCTGCCTGCCTCTGCCTCCCGGAGTGCTGGGATTAAAGGCATGCGCTACCACGCCCGGCTTGTTTATTTTTGTTTGGCTTTTAGAGACAGGGTTTTTCTATGTAGCTCTGTGTGTCCTGGAGTTCACTGTAGGCACAAGGCTGGCCTTGAACCCACAGATGCACCAGCCTCTGCCTCTCGAGTACCAGGATTAAAGGGTTATTGTACTACACCTGACTATGGGGATGAGGTTGGTTTTTTGGTGTGTGTGTGTGTGTGTGTTTTGTTTTGTGTGTGTGGTTTTTTTTTTTTTTTTTTTTTTTTTTGGTAGGATCTCCTTTAAATTCAGGCTGGACTAGAAATCACTGTGTACCTGGAGACTACCTGGTAGTCCTGGTCCTCATCTCTCCAAAGCCTATGCCACCACACCCTGATGTTGTTTGTGTTCTGCTCAAGTGTTGGCAACAAGGTGTTTTAATATCTTTAGAAAGTTCTCAGCCTTCAGATACCTTGTTTTTCCTGTCTCCCACTTCTCTCCTCTCCACCATGATTTTCTAACTATCTAAACATTATACTCCATGGCATCCTACTCTAGGATGCTTATTTTCTTCAGTTTTGGGGTTTTACTTAAAAAAAAAAAAAGACAGAAAATCATGTAGCCCAGGCTAGCCTCAAACTTGCTCTGAAGTTGAGAAAAGTCTTGAACTACTAACCCTTCTGGTTCTGCCGTTCAAGTGCTGAAATTACAGGCATATAGCTCCTTGCCTGGCTTAGTTTGAGTTCTTTCTATTGACCTACAATTGAAAGTCTCTGATACAGTTTTCAACTATGTTGAGCATAATCTTTTACAGTTGTTGAGCCAGAGTCTTACTTTGAAGCCCAGGCTGGCCTCAAATTCATGACCCTCCTGCCTTTTTTTTTTTTTTTTTCATCTGTTGCAGGGTTTCTCTGTGTAGCCCTGGTTGTTCTGGAAATCACTGTGTGGACACCGGGATGTCTAGCCCTTCCTGCATCATTCCTGCACACACCTTGCTATCAGATGTCACAGTAGCATCCTCCTGGACCCTTGCTCTTCAGAGCTCTGGATGTGTAAACAATGACTCTGTTCTTTATCTGAAATACAACCTTGGAGAACCCGTGGGAATAGCACAGATAAGTCTAAAAATTCAGGGCAGAAGATCAGAACAACTCTGGTCAGGGAGGACAATCTGACCCGAGATTGGAGGGAAAGGATGAGAAACAACTCATTAATAATTCAAGTTTATTAAGAACCTTTATGTCATCAGCAAATACTTTGCAAAAACATTTGCAGTAGTGATTACAATAAAAAGCTCTTTCCTCAATGAATTCAGGGCCCAAAATTCCAATCGCATAAGTTTCAGTTCACCTTATTGGGTTGATAAATATGGAATTTTCAAACAGAGCATGGTTTTAGTCTATTAAGTACAAATACTAAAACTCATCCAGTACAGAGTTGCTATTGCCATGCAAAGCACCATGCTAGAGAGGCAGGTCACACACTGCAGCCTTGACTGGGTAGCACTATGCCTCAAGGGAGCTGACTAATGGTCCCTTACACGATTACTGGGGAATACGACTCAATATGAATGCAGGGTTGAGGGTTGACAAGTGTTTTCGAATTTGAGCCTTACTTGCAGGGGCTTTTCTAACTTGCTCCAGGAATGGCTGGGTCCTGAGCCACATGCAGCTCTGCACAGCAGATACAGAGAGGAGCTTCCTATGAGGAAGTGATGCTTCAGTCAACGGCGGTTCTGCCAATCACCAGCTGTGGTTAAAGCACTTCCTGCAGCCTTTCTGGAGACTTGGATGGATGCTGAGATTTCCTGCTCCGTCATATCCTGAGGGTGGCAACCTTAGAACTCTTGTACATGGTAACAGTACATTTATAGAGCAATGATCTTCTTATACGTAATTTCTGACATTTATAAAGAACTGATCTCCCAGCTGGGCACACACCTTTAATCCCAGCACTCAGGAGTCGAAAGCAGGTGGATCTCTGTGAGTTCAAGGCTAGCCAGGTCTACAGAGCAAGTTCCATGACAGCCAAAGAAATCTGGTCTTAAAAAAATTAAAATAAATAAAATAAAAAACAAAAAGAAAAAAAAAAAAGATCTCCCAAAGAAAAGAGATAATCCCGGTGAAGTCTCCTGAAGCCTCTGGGTTTGAGGAAAGCAGCGTGGAGCCCACCTAATAGAACAAACCTAGGGATTCCCTGCACTGTGGACTCTCTGGTGGTAGACCAGATGTGATCTCTGACTGAAGCCCTTAGAGCAAATGCTGCAGATGTAGGGCCTTTCCCCAGTGTGGACCCTCTGGTGAGTGTGGAAGTGTGAGGCCTGACTGAAGCCCTTCCCACACTGCTGACACGTGTAGGGTTTCTCTCCTGTGTGGACCCTCTGGTGAGCAGTAAGTCCTGCACTCCAGCTGAATTCCTTCCCACACTCCTCACACTTGAACGGCTTCTCCCCGGTGTGAATTATCTGATGAACTTGGAGATTGGATCTCTGGCTGAAGGCTTTCCCACATGTGTCACATTTGTAGGGCCTCTCCCCTGTGTGCACTCTCTGATGGGCCTGGAGGTGCGAGGCCTGACTGAATCGCTTCTGGCACGCATTGCATCTGAATGGCTTCTCACCAGTGTGGACACTCTGATGGGCCTGCAGATTGGAGGCCTGACTGAAGCCTTTTCCACACTCCTCACATTTATATGGTCTCTCTCCAGTGTGGACTCTCTGGTGATTGTGGAGGTTCAAACTCCAGTTGAAGCGCTTCCCACACACATCACATCTGTATGGTTTTTCCCCAGTGTGAACTCTCTGATGGGCTTGAAAATAGGAGCTCTGACTGAAGCCCTTCCCACAGACACTGCAGCAAAATGGCTTCTCTCCTGTATGGACCCTCTGGTGGCTTTGGAAGCTTGAGGCTGAACTGAAACCCTTCCCACACTCTTCACATTTATATGGCTTCTCTCCTGTGTGGACCCGCTGATGGCTGTGGAGGTTGAAGCTCAAGCTGAAGCGCTTCCCACACTCGTCACACTTGTACGGTTTCTCTTCAGTGTGGACTCTCTGGTGGGTGTGAAGGTTTGAGCTACAGCTGAAGCATTTGCCACAGTCTCCACACTTATATGGCTTCTCTCCTGTGTGAATTCTCTCATGGGCCTGGAGGTGTGACCTCTGTGTGAAGCCCTTCCCACACACCTCACACTTGTAAGGTTTCTCTCCAGTGTGCACTCGGCAGTGAATGTTGAGATCTGTGCTTCGGCTGAAGCCCTTCCCACAGTTGTCGCAGCAGTAGGGCTTCTCGCCTGTGTGGATGGGCAGGTGAGCATACAGGTGTGAGCTCTGGTTAAAGCTCTTCCCACACTCAGGGCAGGTATAGGGTTTCTCCCCCGTGTGCACTCTCTGGTGAGTCTGCAGATTTGAGCTCTGACTGAAAGCCTTGCCACACTCTTGACACCAGTAGCGCTTTCTTCCTGGATGGACACTTTGTTGAATGACACTGGAGGTATAACTAGTGTCCTCATATGTACCATGTACAGGGGACTTATTTCCTAAGAGGACCTGCTGAGTCTCCTGACTGGGGCTGTCAATGAAGGCGTCTTGGCCTGTGTTGCACTGGTAGGCCTTCTGTTCTGTGTAAACAGGAGACTGGGTGAGACATGCCATAGGGAAGATGACTTGATCACAGTCACCACTGCTGGGGACTTTGTCTCTTTTATGCAGTATATTGTTATCTTGATGGGAAATGCAATTCAGAATGTCAACACCCAGAGCCAACAGCTGAGACTTAGTTTTCACCAGAGTCTGAGTACAGCGTTTCTCATGGTTCCATCTCTCACTAAAGTCTGTTTTACTCCAAGAACTCTGAGCCCTCCCAGACAGAAATTCCTGATTTTCGGTAATGCTGGAATGATCGCTTGTGAGACTCTCCAGACAGCCATTATCCTCGGAGACCTGGAGAGGCTCTTCTGTTCCGCCATGGCAGGAGGAGTGACATTGCTCCAGGAAGTGAGAACTCTTTCCTTGAATGTTTACTACAACATCTGGAGTGCTGGCCAGTTTCTTGACATCATGGCCTGTCATATGCCAGCATGGAAGCCACCCCAGTGAAAGGTGCCTTAATCCTGTTGAGTCAAGAGTGTCCACCTTGTTTGGACTCTGACTTCCTAAAGAAGAGAGAATAGAAGGTGATCTCAGTGAGGATGGAGGCTTTGAAGATCTGAGTCCTCACTTCTCTCTGGGAACATTAGCTAAATACCAGCATCACACAGAGTGCAGATTCACAAGAGCAAGCCTCAGTTGACCATGGTAGGAAATTTGTGGTGAACCCAGGAGGGAAGGCTCAGGGCACCTTCAGCATCTACTGAGTACTGCCTCACAAGGCCCGTGTGTAGCTGTGCAGATGGATAATGAGAAGAAAGAACTTTTCAGCATTTTTGGCATTTTTATTTGAGCAATGGTATGGGCTAGAATACACATGAGTCTTAACTCCTTCTGAGACTGGAGGGAACAGAGAAAACTAGAGTGACCTGGTCCTACGCTGTCTGATCAGGGGCACCTGACTGGGAGCCAAGGTGAGAGAGTGTAATGGGAAGGCACGGAAGCTTCAGAGGTGGAGGGAAGAAAAGAGGTGTACAAGGATCACAGGCACAGCAAAGGACCGGTGTCCAGCTTGAGGAGGCCACTGTGTTGGAGAGAACACGTGTATAGGAAGAGACTGAAATAACCTCAGCATACAAGCTCACTTGGAAAATACGAGAAGAGAGATAAAGCTTTAAGATTGAAAGATTTAAAATACTCAAAACACACCGCTGATTAGGACAGGGCTTTTCTGGGGTGAAAAAGGCAGGCTGCAAGGGCAGGAGCGAGTAGGTTTCTTTAAATGCCTGCTCTGCAACCTAAGATCACGAGGCTCACAAAGGAGCAGGAAGAAGGGCTCAAAAAAGAAGGGAGATCTCAGCTGCCAACCTAACAAAGCAGATGTCATGATAGAATAACAAGGGTTGCTACACTATCATATAGGTCCCCTAAGGAAATGAGAAAATGACCTGAGAGCAAACTATCAGGACAGGAAACAACAACAGTGAAAGGGACAACTTCTGAAGCTGAAAACAGAAACAAGTGAAGTAGAAGACCAGTGTTCCCAGGATGCAGCTCGGTAGCTTCCATGACACATCAGAATAGTTAGTATAAGTGGGAGAAAAGTATAGGAATGAAGTGGCGTGTGTGTGTGTGTGTGTGTGTGTATGTGTGTGGGGGGGGAGTTGGTGGTGGTGGGGATGCTCTTGTGAGGAACATGAAAGGCTTTCTAGGGATGGCTGTTGCTGTTGCTGCAGCTGCACAAGGGGCACAGGCTTCATGGAACCCCTGCTAACACGTGCAAACACTCAGGATTTTGGTGTGTCACCACAACCAAAATCTGTGGTAACAAGTCTGGTGGTTCTCAGACACTCAGAGGCAAGTGCAGACTATGGAGATTGAGCAGCAGACACATGGAAAGCAGCTCCTCAGAGCTGGATCTGTGAGGACTTCTCAGCAGACAAATACAGAGAAAGAGGAGGCTGGCATTCTACCTGGAAAGAGAATTCTAAGCAGAGAAAAGCAAGCAATAGCAATAGCAGCTTAGACACAAAGACAGAAGTAGGGGGAAAAAATGGAGACCAGCAGAGCTGGAGTGTGAGGCCCTAGGGAGATGGGGTACCAGTCAGGCACAGTGGACCAAGCCCATTACCCTAGTGGTTGGGACACTGAGGCAGGAGAATCACAAAATTCCAGGCAAGCCTAGGCTACATAGCTACACCTTGCCACAAAACATTGAAAAGCAACTTGATTTTACTGAGGGAAAATGGAAGCCAACAGTCTGAGGTAGGGAAGAGTACACAGGAAATCTTCATTTGGGGGTTGGAGGGGAAGCACCCTCAGAAGGGCAGAAGAAGGGCTGGGCATCCGCTGGCTATACTTACCTGTTTGAGTCAAGGACACATGAAAGAGGCTGTGGAAATTCCCTGCAGCTAATGAAAGCCTCAGAGGCCAGGCGTGTGGGCGGACTATCCCTGTACTGTGTGAAGCTTGGGAGGTGAAGCCTGGATTGCCTTGGAGACCACAAGAGGTCAGAGGTGCCAGAGCTGTGGGATACCTGCTGAGGAAAGCTGCTAACAGGGAGTGGAACCAGCCTAAGGGAAAGAAGTGTGTTGCAGTCAGTGGAGCTGAAGACCCGAAGAGTGCTTTGACATCAGACAGAGATGCAGAGTTTGGGGTTTGCTCTCCTGGTTTCCGTTCTTGCTTTGGTTCAGTCTTTGCTCGCCGGGCTGCCTTTCCTCCCTTCTAGAAAAGAATATTCCGTGCCATCGTATGTTGGATTATGTGGTCTGCCTTTTGATTTTGATTTTATAGAAGGATATACTCGAGAGATTTCATGAGTCTCAGAAGAGAGTTTGAACTCTGGACTTTTAAACAGGGTTGAGACTGTGATCGACTCTGGGGACTTTTGTGGTTGGACTGAACGCATTTTGCATTCTGCTATGGCTACAAGCCTTTGGGGGTCAGGGAGTAGAATGTGGTGGTGTGGATAGGTATGGCCTCCATAAACTCGTGTGTTAGAATGCTTGGTCCATAAGGAATGTGGAGGACTGACAGATATCAGAGGGTGTGGCCTTGTTAGAAAAAAATGTGTCAGAGCCGGTGGACTTTGGAGTTTCAAATACTCAAGTCAGGCCCAGTGTCTCTGTCTTCTTGTTCCCTTTAGATCTGAATATAGAACACTCTGCTACCATGACTGACTGAATGCTGCTATTCTCCCTACCATGGAGACAGTGGACTAAACCTCAGAAACAATAAACAAGCCCCAATTAAATGCTTTCCTTTTAAGACTTGCCATGGTCATGGCATTGACTAAAATGCACACACACTCTCACATTCACAACGAAATGCTTACAATTTTTATTTAAAGCACAGCATCTATGTGTAAAATTCAGTTGTAAAAAATAAAGTGGAAGCCAGAGAGATGGTTCAGTGATACAGAGCTCTGGCTGCCCTTCCACAGGACCCAGGGTGTGTGTGCAGCACCCACATGCTGGCTCACAACCATCTGTAAGTCCAGGTCCAGGGGATCTAATGCCCTCTTCTGGCCTCTGTGGGCATCATGAGTGAATGTGGCACAGACACACACGCAGACAAAACACTCACGTGTACATAAAATACAAAATAAGTAACCCTAAAAGGGAAGCAGTGGCGTGCAACAGACACACGGGTGTGAACTCTGACATCACCAAGGACACAGGGCCCCGTCCTCACCCACTGCCAGGAGGTTCAGGAAGTTCTCCAGCATCACATCATGGTACAGCTTCCTCTGGGCAGCGTCCAGCAGCCCCATCTCCTCTTCACTGAAGACTACGGCCACATCCCTGAACGTCACTGCCTCCTGTGACAGCAAGCACATGCCACCTCAGATTCATTTCTGATGTCACTGGGTCTGGACAACTGTTTATACAGTGTCTGTTGTCTAAGTTAGGGCTTCTATTGCTGGGACAAATCACCATGAACAAAAAGGCAAGTTGGGAAGAAAAGGGTTTATTAGGCTTACACTTTCATATTCCTGTTCATTATTGAAGGAAGTCAGGACAGGAACTCGAGCAGGGGCAGGAACCTGGAGAAAGGAGCTGATGCAGAAGCTATGGAGTGGTGCTATATACTGGCTTGCTCAGCATGTTTTCTTATAGAACCCAGGACCTCAACTGAGGCTCTTTGATGACTCTCGCTGGTGTCAACTTGACACGTAACACCAGCCAGTATACCTATTCACCCCTTTCTATAGCTACAGAGGGGATAGAGGCAAAGAGAAAACACGGTACAAGGAACTTGGTGCCATTTCCACAGCTGGGTCAGTAGGTCCGCCACCGTTAAATGGGAAGTCACGGATTCCAACCCATGTCGGGAGTCATGTACTGACTTTGTACTGGAAAGAGCTGACAATGCCCTGCTCCTTCTGGGCAGTACAGTTCAGGTGTATCTTCAGTCACAAATCCAAACTGCTCTGAATGACAGTCCATGAATGATGACATCATTTAAAATGTTTTATGTTGTGCAACATTATGAATTTTAGATTCAGAATACTTCATTAGTAAAATCTGTTCTTTCTTGATGCCCTCATTGCCCAAGGTAGGTCAACCCCAGAAGGTTTGCAGATGGTGGTAGCCAGATGCTCCTTGGTTATTCAGGATATGAATTTCAAATGCAGGAAATGAGGGTGACCAGTGATCTGTGTGCACACGTATGCATACATGTCAGTGTACCTATGTACATGAGGGTGCACATGCATTTAGAAACTAGAAGACAGCCTTTGGTGCAGGCCATCATTTTTTTTTTGGGGGGGGGGGCGGAAATAGGGCCTTTCACTGGCCTGGAACTTGCCAAATAGGCTAGGATGGCTGCCAGTGAGTACCAGGAATCTTCTTGCCTCCAGAGTCCCAGAAACAGGAGACCTGCTTTGGCAAGATGGAAAAAAAAAGCTGGACTCCCAAAATGTATCCTGTGAGATCTACATGCACTCCTTGGCATGCTTACAACCAACCCCCTCACACAATAATGGTAATACAAAATTTTAAAGTAAAAATATAATTCATAACCCACATGAGTATGGAGACCTCATACTGAATTGTACAATAAAATTAGGCAAATAGTGGAAAATGTCATTTTTTTAAATGTAAATGAACTAAAGGGATTTTAAAATGTATGTGTACACCATCTGTTTGTGTGTAGATGTGTGTGTGTGCAGGTGCCCTGGGAGGCTAGAAGAGAGCGTTGAACATCCTCTAATTACATATAATTGGAGTTACAGGCAGTTGTAAGCTATCAGGTGTGAGTGCTGGGAACCAAACTGAGCTAGTGCTCTTAACTACTGAGCCATCACTCCAGCCCACTTTTTCAAATTCTTTTTACTCATCCTTGTACACTTTCCCAAGTGCAGTGCACTTTGAGCACATGTCCCACTGTCCTCTCTTATCCCTCCTCCTTCCAGACCTTTCTTCTCAGCAACTTCCCCTCTTCCTTCATGCAGTTCAGAGAGGCTCTGTGTAGAGCACTTGCCCAGCATGCAGGGATCATGTTTCCAATCCCTAGCACTGTGGGGATGGGGGAAGCAACCCAACTTACCTGTAACTTGGTCATTGTTCTCTTCTCTTTGAGACAAGGCAGGGCTCTGGGAAGCAAGCTGGGGAAGAGGGGCTTCGTGAGAACACTGCTAGGACAGTTGGTCCACATGGCTTCCTCAGCTTCTCCATCAGCCCCAAGGGCTGTGCAGGTTGACCAGGCTTTTCTACCTGCTTCCTGCTAATCAGTAGTGTAAGGCTCCAGGTTACCAGGTCATGCGTGCCTCACTTCACTCACAGCAAAGGGTTAGACAAGCCCACAATTCTCTATTTCTGGCAGCTTCAGGGATGCCGTGTACTCGCACCTTCACAATGCTGCCTGTAGTGATGGGCTTTCCATAAAAACAAATGTTTAAGAAGTCTCGAGCTCTCTGATGAACGCTGTGTCATAACTGACCACCACTATCTAAGGGTCTGTTAATGTGACAGCTATCTTACATATAACTATTTCCTTACACAGTAGTGAAATCCCCACCCCCATATTCTCTCCTTCTAAAAATTTTAAATTCTAGTAAACGTTGCTCATCTGCAAGAGCCCCCACCAAGTTTCTTTTCCCACATACATGAAGATAATCACCAATAAAAAGCTAAACCCTCTCTAAGGAAAGGGGAGTTTGGCCTTGCGATATGGCTCAAAGGGTATGAGCGACTGCTGCTGAGGCTGACCACCTGAGTTCAAGACTCTGAAGCCCACGTGGTGGAAGGAGTGACCCTACTCCCACAGGTAGTTTTCTGACCTATTCCTTTTATCAGCTATGGAACGTCCCACTCTTTAAGTAAATAAACAATGAAATATATGCAAAAAGAGCACATCAAAACCAGAGTTGCATACCACTTAAGGCTTTAGGACACTGCTATCTGCCATCACCGTTCCTCTGACAGACTCCCGTGGGAAGCTAGACTCTCTCCAGGGCTCCACAAGCAGCTGAGACGGGTCCAGGAATCCTGGGCAGCGCCGTCTCAAGCAGAGCCCAGCTAGAGAGGACCGGCCGACGCCAGCGGTGCCCCTCTTCTCCCCGGAGATGCAGACTCGGTCCCCGAGAAGACACACCGAAACACCAGCACACAGAAGGGTCGCGGAACGCTGCAGGATGTCACCTCATCAGAAGTACTGCCAGGGAGCCTGGCCTTGCGGCAGCGGAAGTCACCTCAGCCGTCACTGGCGCTGGAACTACAATTCCCAGAATGCGTCAGCGGAAGCGCCTAGCTCTGTGCTTTTTCCGGGACTACATTCCCCAGACTACTAAAGCCTCCATATGTTCCAAGCTCTTTTAACTGGCATGTGAGCCTTAGAAATCGCTTTTTGGGAGCTCGCTCACCGGGGGTGCTTTTCGGTTTCTTTATTTTTGAAATGCCATGTAAGACATCTATGGATACTTTTTTATTTCTGTTCTGTTTTGTTTTGTTTTGTTTTTTCCCCGAGGCAGTTTCTCTGCGTAGCCCTGGATCTCCTGGAATTCTGTTTGTAGATCAGGCTGGCCTCAAACTGAGAGATCCCTTTGTCTCTCGCTCCCGGGTGCTGGGATAAGAGGTAAGCACCACCATGCCCAGCTGTGGGTCCTTTTTAAGAACACTGAAGTCTCATTTTATATTATATTATAAAAGCTAAAACTTCAACTGCTCAGCTATAGGAGCCTGATTCAGCAGCAGAGGCAGAGTCCCTGAATAGAATCCTCCAGTCACAGGCTGTGGGAGTGATGGTAGAGCACAGGGTGTCTGGGTCACTATTCTACTGCTATGAAGAGACACCATGATCAAAGCTTGTTTCAGAGGCTTAGTCCATTAACATGGCAGAAAGCATGGCTCCCTGCTATTTCCAATCATTCAAATACATAGATGTATGGGGGCCACTGTTAGTCAAACCATCACACTCTGCTACCTGTCTCGATAAGCCTTTGCCCATATCATAATGCCAAATGCGTTCAGCCCAACTTCAAAAGTCCCCACCATCTATTGCAATCCCAATATTTTTTAAAAATCTAAATGTCAAACTTTTATGATACTCATGACAATCTCTTCATTGTAATTCCCTGTAAAATCAAAATCAAAAAGCAGACCACATAATCCAATGTGTTATGGCATAAAATATACTTTACCATTTCTTAATGGGAAGGCAGTATAGTGAGGAAACACTGGACCATAGCAAGACTAAAAACCAAAGGTGGAGGCCAAACTCTGCATCTCCATGCTGATGTCAAAGCACTCTTCAGATGCTTTACTCTTTCGGCTATGTTGGCTGTAACACACTTGTCTCTCTCAGGCTGGTTTCACCTCAGTCTGCAGCTCTCTGCAGCTGGGATCCCATAGTTCTGGCATCTTCAACATCTTGTGGTCTCCGACATAATCCAGGTTCACAGCTTCACTCAATGCCCTCTCTTGGCCACTATGCAGGAACTCTCCTATACTACAACTGCCTTCAGGGCATTTCCTTCATTACTAAGGGAGGCTCAAGAACCCTTTTCTTGTATCCTTGACTCTAAAGCCAGAACCAAGTGTTTCTTGTATCCTTGACTCTAAAGCCAGAACCAAGTGGCCAAAGCTGGCATGTTCTGCTGCTCGATGGTCTGGACCTTGGCCCCATCCGATTCTATGTCCACTATCTTTCTGGAACTGATGGCCTTCCTCGTGCTGAAGCTGGAACTGATGGCCTCCCTCATGCTGAAGCTGTACTGATGGCCTCCCTCATGCTGAAGCTGGAACTGATGGCCTCCCTCATGCTGAAGCTGGAACTGATGGCCTCCCTCATGCTGAAGCTTTTCCTCTTCCTTCTCACAGGCTGGAGGCTTCGCTGGGTGGGGTGTTGCCCTGAGGTCAGCACTCCCTTTATAGCATTCAGAATCAGGCTTTTCCTTAAGCCTTCACGGTGCTTCTTTTCTCCTCACACTCCACACTGCATAGTTCTTTCTGTCTGGCTTGCTCCTCCTCATGCTGGATCTCCATGAGAGCGACTGCTAATAACCACAAGACACAGTCAACACAAGGCTGTCTGGAAATCTCCCCTGCTTATGCCAGTAATACAAAACTCATCAACTTAGCTTCAGGCAGATTTTTAGGATGAGGACAAAAATCACCCACTTTTTTTCCTCAGTATATGACTAGAATGGTTTAGGCCATGTACTGTTTGCCTCTGAAACTTCTTGAGCTGCCCCCCACCCCCAGCTCAAATTGCCCTTGTCTTGCATTCTCCTCCTAGGATGACCCACTAAGCTCTACTAATCAAAAAGCACTTAATAATTTTGTAGTGGAAAGTCCTAAAGTCTTCCATATTCCTTCAACAAACAGCATGGTCAGGCTTGTCACAGCAATACTCCAGTCCCTGGTACCAACTCCTGTCTTGGTCACTGTTCTATTGCTTTGAAGAGATACCACAAGTCCAAGCAACTCTTACCAAAGGAAGCATTTAACTGGGGGCTGGCTTACACTTTCAGAGGTTTAGTCCTTTATCAGAGCAGGAACATGGCAGCAGGCAGGCATGATGCTGAAGAAGTAGCTGAGACTTAGATCCTGATCCATATGCAGAGAGGCAGAGAAAGAGAAATGGACTCACATGTGCTTTTAAAATCTTGATGCTCATACCCAGTGATAGACTTTTTCCAAGAAGGCCACGCCTGCTCACCTTTTAAATCCTTTCAAGGAGTTCCACTCCCTGAAGACTAAGCATTCAAATATATGAGCTATGGGGGCATTCTCAGTCAAACCACAACCTGCCTAGAATCCCCCAGTGAAGGGCTGGGAGCCTGGCTCAGTGGTAGTACTGACACCTGACGTATGTGACTCCTGTATTTGTGCCATAATTACTCTTCTTCTTCCAAACATGCACACACACACACACACACACACACACACACACACACACACACACACTAATTGGAAGCAAAGGGTAAGTAAAACTGGAAAAGCTGTTTTCTTGAGTGCACCAGAAGCTAGGTTTGAGAAACACTGGATTTAACTCATAGCCAATGCTGTGTCCTTGGATATTCACCACCCATACAACCTACAGATACAACAAAAAAAGAAAACCATTTATTGATTCTCACAATAAAAGCAAAGTGCCATATTGAAGCCGGCAAGAAGACTCCATACCAGCTAGCCTGACCTCTTAGTGTGGCAGAAACAAGAGACCCTGCCCGTGGCCTGCAAATGCCTTGGCAGGTACAGGCCCGGGGACCTGAGTTCAATCCTTGAAACACACACAGTGGAAGGAGAGAGCTGACTTTCTGTAATTTACATCTGCCTCTACCACAGGTGCTGCAGCACACTGGTGTACACACACACACACTCACACACACACACACACACACACACACACACAGAGGCATGCAAACACAAATTAATAAATAAATACATAAATAAAGTAAATGACATATTACAGGAAGACGGCTTACTTTGTCTCAGCGAGTTGACAATCCACTTCTGAGCCAACCATGCTGCAGCCACATGTCAGCTTCTTGCTTGGAGGACAGTTCAACTCAGTGCTACTCTCTTGTTCCATCTCCCTCCCTAAAACATAACAAAACCATGTCCATTTACCATGGAGTCTCAGGATCTGCTCTAGCTTGTAGCTCAGGTTATTGACCTAAGTCTAGAATACTGTGTCAGAGACAAGAGTATGGACTGTGTTTACTCCACTGTTATACACCCATTCAATCCTTCTTAAACAGGTTCAGTGTGTGTGTGTGTGTCTGTCTGTCTGTCTATCTGTCTGTGTCTGTGGGTACAGGTGCCCTTGTGGGCTACAAGTGGATGCCAGATCCCCTTGGGCTAAAGTTACCTGTGATTTGTCAACTTGCAGGGAAGAGGGAGCCTCAGCTGAGGAGATGCCTCCATGAGACTGGGCTGTATGCAAGTTTATGAAGCATTTTCATTATTAGTGGTTGATGTGGGAGGGGCCCAACTCACTGTAAACGGTGCCAGCCCTGGGCAAATGGTCCGCAGGTATATAAAAAGGCAAGCTGAGCAGTCAGGACTGGCTTTTGATCCCAGCACTCGGGAGGCAGAGGATGGAGGAATCTGTGAATTTGAGCCCAGACTGGTTTACACAGTGAATTCCAGGACAGCCAGAGCTCTATCTCAACAAACAAACAAACAAACAAACAAACAAACAAACACCTAGCAATCCATGGACAGCAGCAAGCCTGTTGGCAGTGTTCCCCCATGGTTCCTACTCAGGCTTCCTTCAGAGATTGACTATGATTGGCAGGTCCAGCCCAAGATGGTTTTGTTCAGTGATTATCACAGTAACAGAAACCAAACCAGAACTGGAAGTTCTCTCCTCCATTTGGAAATGTGTCCAATAAACATCAAATTTAATGAGTCCAGTCATCCCTGATCTCAAGTTTTCCTCAGTAGCAAGGAGCCTGTGAGTTGTTTGTGTGGGGGTTTCTAAGGACAGGTGACATGTAACTCTCCATAGAAACATGTATGAGTGTATATATACATATATATAATACAGCTTGCTGGCATCACACAAAGTCAGCAAAATAACCTCTGAAAGTATAATGAAATTACAAAGATACAAAATTCACACATGGCTTGCAGTGAGCTAGCCCACCACAAAAGTTGTGGCATGGTCAGTGACAGCTGTGCATCTGAAATTAAAATTTTAAATTAAAACTCAGGTAGACCAGGCTAGCCTCAAACTTGCTCTGTGGTTGAGAAAAGCTCCGAACTCCTAAACCTTCTTGTTCCACCTTCCAAGTGCTGGGATCGAAGGCATGCACCTACATTCCTGGACTAGTTGGGTTATTCCTATTGACCTATAGTGAAGTTCTCTGATAATATTTTTCAGCTATGTTAAGCATAATTTTTGTAGTTGTTGAGACAGAGTCTCACTTTGAAGCCCAAGCTGGCCTGGAATTCATGATCTTCTTGCCTAAACCTCCAAATTGTATGTATACCACCATGTCAGACTTAGATTTTTTTTTTAACTGAGGTGGGGTTTCTCTGTATGGCCCTGGCTGTCCTAGAACTCACTCTGTAGACCAGGCTGGCCTGGAATTCATAGAGATCCACCTCCCTCTGCCTCCTGAGTGCTGGGACTAAAGACTTATACCACAACTGCCCAGTCTTTTCCTAGAACCTTGAATACAATGATTAGTCATGGCTAATCTCATACAGCAAGTTTGAGGCAAGCTTGGACTACACAATTCCCTGATAATGCCAGAACACAGTCTTTCCTAATTGTCATTGTAGTTATTTGCCTGCTGTCTCCTAGCAATAGATCGTCCTCACTTCTCAAGCAAAGGCTACATAGCTTGGAGACAGCTACGAGTCAGAATTGGTGCTTTTGCCTGGAAATGGGTGCACCTGCTTTGCCAGAGTATTGTAATGGATCTGGCCAGGAATTAGGCTGGAATTGGGTCTAGATAGATAGATAGATAGATAGATAGATAGATAGATAGATAGATAGATAGATAGATAGATAGATAGATAGGGATAGAATATAATTGCAAGACAGGGTTTCTCTGTGTAGTTCTGGATGACCTGGAACTCTATCTGTAAACCAGGCTTGCCTCAAACTTAAGATATGCACCTGCCACTGCCTCCTGAATGCTGGGATTAAAGGCATGCACCACCACCTCCTGGTTTTCGTTACTCTCTTGTAGTCATTATCTTAAGAATATCACTGTTATGGTCAGAATGGGAGTGCTTAGGGACTTTTTTTCAAGTGTCCCTGATGTTCCTTTAATTTGGGGCCATTGCTGTGTATGTGTATATATATATATACCACAGAAGGATTCTCTGACTGTAGGTTTCCCTTTTCTCAGGATAACTCCCCATTGTTTGTACCAGGGTCAGTCTAGTTGTCTGAAGGTCCAGCAATGGTCTCCCTTTTTGCCTCTTTGGTCTATTTTGACTGAAGGTCAGAGAGGCCTACTCAGCCACACACCATTGAGACAGCATTTGTACTTTGGTTGGGAGGGCAGGGGTGGGGCACACAATTCTGCCATTTCATAAGCAACTGGAAGACAAGAGCTTGCATGAAGAGATCCATGTGAGAGAATTAAGAAAACAACAGGAAGGCCAGAGCCTGACCCAGCCCAAGCCTTGCCTTCTCTTATTGTTGCATTTGTACAAATACTGTGACTAGTCCAAATAGTTCTGAACTTTCTGTTACTCAGAACTCAGAGCACCCTGGCTGATGAAACCACCACAAGCTTGCACAATACTCTCCTGCGAGTGGTGGCTGACAAGAAATGCAGGAGCAAGAGGAGAGATGTCAGCAACTAGAAGCATCCGTTGACCTTGCAGAGGACCAGAGCTCGGTTCCTAGCACAACTCACTTCTAGGGGATCCAAAATGCTCTTCTGTCCTCCATAGACATTGCATTCATGTGCAGGCACACATGCACACAGACACACACAGCCAGCCTTGACAGTGCACCCTATAGAAGAAGGAATTGTGCACCTGTCTGCCTAGGACAAGACAAGGGGATGCTAACTAGCCAAACTGTGGTTATTGCAGATGAAAATATTCCTGAAGGTCCTATATTTCAAATGGAACTCATTTATTTGCACTGATATAAGCTATCTTTCCTATCTTGATAAGATCTCTCCTAATCCATTCTGAAATAAATTTAATAGTTTCAAGTGTTGTTTCTTTGCATAATTTTTTACTCATCGAGCAAAGAGCACTGAGTGATATGTTAAGTTATAAAGGAGCAGCATGGGTCCATTTTATGTATTTATTTTTCTGTGAGTCTTTTGCCTGCACATACGTCTGGGCACCAGGAAGGGGTCAGACAGCTGCCATGTAGTGGTCCTCTTCAAAAGCAGCCAGCGTTCGTCACTGCTGAGCCATCTCTCCAGCCACGCTCCGGCAGCCTTGGCAGCAGGCATGTTCCTCTATCACCAAGCTTATGTTCTAGCAGACATAGATATCATTCTTTTGTTAATCCCCGCTGAACTGTGCGGCGTTGGGAAGTTCTTGGTTCTCCGCCATAGCTTGTTGAGGTTTCGAAATCTCAGTAGAGCCCTTTCATTAGAGCTCTCTGCTGTGTGGTTCCCAACCACTGTCAGTGTTCATGGTGGGTACAAACAGTATGTCTCCATTAAAACAAAAACAAAAAAACCAGAAAGGCATCTTACAGGCCTTCATTTCTGCATAGGTTCTCAGGTGGATAACTGCTCCCACACTCTCCACTCCTGTAGAATGTATCACTGCTATGGGCCCTTTGATGGATCAGAAGGCCTGAGCTCCAACGGAAACCCTTACCACACGCATCACACGTGTACGGTTTCTCTCCTGTGTGCACGCGCTGATGAGCTTGGAGATTCGATCTCTGACTGAAGCCCTTCCCACACACCTCACATTTGTATGGCTTCTCCCCAGTGTGGACTCGGTGATGGGCTTGGAGACTGGAATAGCCACTGAAGCCCTTACCACACTGGTCACATTTGTAGGGTCTTCCTTCCTCATGGATCCTCTGATGTGCCTGGAGGCGGGAACTCTCACTGAATCCCTTTGTGCAGGTCTCACATTTGAATGGTTTTCGCCCTGTGTGGACCCTCTGGTGTGCTTCAAGGCGTGAACCCTGACTGAAGCCCTTCCCACACACCTCACATTTGTAGGGTTTTACTCGAGTGTGGACTCTCAGGTGACCTTGTAGATATGCTCTCTGACTGAAGCCCTTCCCACACACCTCACATATATGTGGTCTCTCTCCAGAGTGGACACTCTGATGGCTTTGAAGGTAGGATTTCTGACTAAAGTTCTTGCCGCACTCATGACACTGGTAAGGTTTCTCTCCTGTGTGGACTCTCTCGTGGGCCAGGAGAGTTGAGGCCTTACTGAAGCCTTTGCCACACTCTCCACATTTATAGGGTTTCTCTCCAGTGTGAACCCGCTGATGGATTTGAAGGTTAAAGCTCCAGCTGAAGCCCTTCCCACACTCCTCACACTTGTATGGTTTCTCTCCTGTGTGAACTCTCTGGTGGCCTTGCAGGTGTGAACTCCGGCTGAAGCCCTTCCCACACTCCTCACACTTGTATGGTTTCTCTCCTGTGTGAACTCTCTGGTGGCCTTGCAGGTATGCACTCCGGCTGAAGCCCTTCCCACACTCCTCACACTTGTATGGCTTCTCTCCTGTGTGGATTCTGTGATGAATGTCCAGAACTGATCTGTGACTGAAGCCCTTCCCACAGGCATTGCATTTGTGCAGTTTCTGTTTCTGAGGATCCTTGGGGGTGGAACTCCAGTTACAGCCACTTCCACCCTCTCTATGAGAAGGCTTTTCTCGAATGTGGAGTTTCTGATGGCCTTGAAGGCACAAAGTTTGACTGAAGCCTGTACGGCACAAACGATTGTGTGGTTGTTCCCTGGCACGCACTCCTGGAAAGTCCTGAAAATGTGGAGGCAAACTGAAGTGGTTACCACAATCAGGGTTACAGAGAGTCTCCTCCACAGGGACTCTGTGTGGAATGTTCAGACTTGAGCAGTGTGTGAAATTTTTTCTACACTCCACACCTTGACATAGCTTCTCTTCAGCACCGATTTTCCGACTAACTTGAAGACATGAACTCTGATTAAAAACATTCCTATTCTCCTCATAATTATTGGGCTCTTCCCTAGGATGGGCCCTAAAGGTACTATTGCAGTGGACAGGACTACCAACAGCTTGCTTGGGGATGCTGCATGTCTGGGAGGTGTTGCCTGGGTGGGCACACCCACAAGTGTTAAGAGGGGAACCATAGTGGACATTCCCACTGCACTCGCGTGGCACTTGCTCCATACACACTCTTGGAGAAGACTGCAGAGGTGGGCTCCCATCAGCACCTTCATCTCCTGCCTCAAGACCTGGATGACCGTGGAGGGCTGACCTATCACCACAGCCCTCTCCAGACAGACTCCGTGTACACGGCTTCCCTCTTGAGTGGCACTGCTGATGTGTGTGAGAGCTGTGGTCATTGTCATGGCCCCAGGCTTCTCTGTTCTTGGTACGTGGGCAGGGCTCTGGCCCTAATTCAATAAAGTCCTGATTAAGTAATAATACCTTCACCGTCTTTCCTCTGTCGTCATGGAAACCATAGCTTTTTCCTTTGCTGTATAGCTCCTCATTGTCACTGTGGTAGGGGGACCAGCAGACACTGCCATACCTACAGAAGTGATTTCTTATGGATGTTTGCTGACCTTTCCACTGGCATGTCACACATGGCCTGCCGAGATATGGTTCCCCCTGAGACTGCTGGGATCTTGGAGGAGGAAACTCTTGATTTTTCATAGAAGCAGAGTCTTCGTGTGCAGGAGGCAATCCGTAATTCCCGTCTTCAGAAATCTGCATGGGCATTCCTGCCCACACCAGGCGAGGGGAAGCTTCTTGGCTCTGAGATTCACCATTACTCCCTTGGCATCTTTTTATGAACTCTTGACCACTGGGTAATGTGCATGCACCCCACGGCCAGGTCTGACAGAAGGAGAGGTCCTCGGGACAAAGGGAGTTTACTTCCACGTCTTCAGCGTTCTCCACAGCATGTCCATTTCTTCTTCCTACGAGGAGGAAGAGAATCCAGACAAATGCACAAGTGAGCACCTAACTGCAATTAGCCTGCCGCATCTCACACTGTTCACAGTGGGACACTGGCATGTCATGCTGTTTCTATGGTGTCTTTCAAAGCCTCTGACACACACATAGGAGCAACAAAACTGAGGCTCTCTGGGTACCTTAAGTTCTGGGGTTTCTAATAGAATCTGGATATTAAATATGGCCCCATTCAAAAGATCTAGTGAACTTTACGCATGTCACTGTAGCTTTACCATGGGTTGTCAGGTGATCCAGTGGACAAAAGAAAAGGATATTCCCAAAGTTTTTTTGTCTTCTGTGTGTGCGCATGTGTGTGTGCATATTTGTTCGTGTGTGAGTATGTGTGCATGTGCATGTGTGTCTGTATATATGTGTGTGCATGAGTGTGTGCGTGAATGTGTGTGCATGTGTATGTGTGTGTCTGTGTGTGTGCACGTATACATGTGTATGTGTGAATGTGTGTGCATGTGTGTAGTGCATGCGTGTGTGTGCCTGTGCATGCATGCGTGCATGTGCCTGTGTGTGTACTCAAGCCATGGCATGTCAGTGGAGGTCAGAGGACAACTTGGGGGAGTCAGTTCATTCCTTCCTTCCAGCACACGGGCTCTAGGAAAGGAACACGGGTCCTCAGGCTTGGTGCCAAGCACCTTTACTCCAGAGCCATCTGAGCAGCCTGCTTAATCTAAACACTTTAAAATTAATTATACCATTTATGAAATGGAGAGCAGGGGAGCTGGTATGTTCTGGAAAGCACCCCACCTACTCTCCCCAATGCACCATTCTCACCCGAGAGCCCACCTGCATGGGCTTCAGCCTCCACCATCCAAAGCTGCTCTCCATTCTCCAGCTGGGCTATCAGACCCGGTTTGAAGGGCTGATGTGCTATGTAAAAAAAAAAAAAAAGCGAGAGTTTGATGATGTCTTCCTTGTCAAAATTAGACTTAAACACACACACACACACACACACACACACACACACACACACACCTAGGTATGGAGGTGTGTGTCTGTCGTACCAGCAGAGGTTCAAGGTCATCCTCAGCTATACAGTAAGTCTGAGACAGTCTAGCCTGGGCAATATGAGACCCTGACTCAAAGAAACAAAAACAAATAAAAAGAAAAATATAAAGGAAGGAAGGAAGGAAGGAAGGAAGGAAGGAAGAAAAAAAAAAGACTACAGAGCCGGAGAGATGGTTCAGCAATAAAAAGCACTGGCTACTCTTCCAGAGGATTCAGGGTTTGATTCCCAGAACTACATGGTGGTTCACAACTACCTGTAACTCCAGTTCTAGGAAATCTGATGCCCTCTCTGGCCTCTGTGGGCACCTGCATTCACATGGCATACATGCAAGGCTACACACACACACACACACACACACACACACACACACACACACTGTGGTGGTTTGAATATGCTTGGCCCAGGGACACACACACACACTGTGGTGGTTTGAATATGCTTGGCCCAGGGAATGGCACTGTTAGGAGGTGTGGCCTTGTTGGAGGAAGTGTGTCACTGTGGGGGTGGGCTTGGAGATCTTCTTCCTAGCTGCCTGAGGATGCCAACCTTCTTGATGTCTTCGGATCAAGATATAGAACTCTCAGCTCCTCCTGCACCATGCCTGCCTGGATGATACTAGACTGAACCTCTGAACCTGTAAGCCAGCCCCAATTAAATGTTTTCCCTTATAAGAGTTGCCTTGGTCATGGTGTCTGTTCACAGCAGTAAAACCCTAACTACAACACACACTAAATATATTTTTAAAACAACTCCTAGAGGCTTGCCCTCTAGGCAAATAGTCACTGCTAGACGTCCTATAAAACAAAGCAAGCTGGGCAACATGCTGAATGGGTTTCCATAAACCAATGCTGAAGGGCCCAGTGTGCCCACTGCCCTAGTTTGCTTCCTGTTGCCATAATAAACACGATGACTACTTGGGGAGGAAAGGGTTTATTTCATCTTCCAGTGTATAGACCATCATGAAGGGAAGCCAGGGCAGGAACTCACGGCAGGAACCTGGAGGTAGAGACTAATGCAGAGCCATGGAGGGATGCTGCTCAATGGCTTGTTCCTTATAACTTGCTCAGCTTGCCTCCTTATGCCACTCACAGAGGTGGCTCAGGGGTGGCACTGCCCACAGTGGGCTGGGCCCTTTAGTAGCAGTAACTAATGAAGGAAATGCCACCTAGGCTTGCCTATAGGCCAGCCATTTTGATAGGTGCATTTTTTCAAGTGAGGTTTCTCCTCCCACACTACTCTAGCTTGTGTCAAGCTGGCAACAACAACAATAACAACAACAACAAACCAAACAGGACTTCCATACACAGAGACACAAAGACAGAGTTTGCCTGGAAGGAGCCATGAGAACCTTCCGTGCTTCCAACCAGACAGCCAAGCACAGAGAGTAACTTAAGGTGCTCCCAAGCTCCCAGTCCTCACCCACTGAGAGCAGCATCCTGAAGTTCTCCAGCATCACCTCTCGGTACAGCTTCCACTGGGCAGCGTCCAGCAGCCCCAGCTCCTCCTCGCTGAAGACCACAGCCACATCCCTGAAGGTCACCATCTCCTGTGACAGCAAGCACACGTAGGCTGTGACTACAGAAGATGTGGTGCTGGGGAGACATGAAAGGAGAAGCCGGGGGGCGGGGGGAACTCTGAGCCTCTCAGGTTGAATTTCTTGCTTTTGCCTGCCCTCTACTTAGCTAGATCCATCCACTATAAGGGCCAAACAGCAAAGGAAATCCATGTGCATGCGAGCATGTGTGTGTGTGTGCACTGCATGTGTGTGGATGCACATTCATGTGTGTGTGGCATATTGTGATGGTTTGTATATGCTTGGCCCAGGGAGTGGCACTATTAGAAGGTGTGGCCCTGTTAGAGTAGGTGTGTCACTGTGGGTGTGGGCTTTTAGACCCTCATCCTAGCTTCCTGGAAGTCAGTCTTCCACTAGCAGCCTTCAGATGAAGATGTAGAACTCTCAGCTCTTCCTGTGCCATGCCTGCCTGGATGTTGCCATGCTCCCACCTTGATGACAATGGACTGAACCTCTGAACCTGTAAGCCAGCCCCAATTAAATGTTATCCTTATAAGAGTTGCCTTGGTCATGGTGTCTGTTCACAGCAGTAAAACCCTAAGACACGCGTGCATGTGGATATACACATGTCTGTGAGGGTGCATGTGCACATGTCCACACCTGTGCATGAGCGTCTGGAGGCCAGAAGCTGACACCACAGTCTTTCTCTATTCTCCGCATCTTACAAAAGAATTATGACTATCATTTTGTGTGCATACATAGGTATGTCTCCTGGAAGTGCATGGCACGGCCTGTACGTGGAGGTCTTTTGGGAGCTGGCTCCAGCCATCAGCCTTGCAGAAGAACGGAGCAGCGTGCAGTCTCTCTTGCTGTTTCTGCTGTACCGTGTACTCAGGGCCAGCTTGCCTGCTGGATTCCTGCTGGTTCTCCTGTACCCTCCTACCATCTCACCACAGCAATGCTGGGGTTACAGATGGACACCACCACATCTGGCTTTGTACACAGCTCCCAAGGGTTGAACTCAAGGCCGTGTGGCAAATGTTTTTATCTGCTGAACAAACCATCTCCCCTCCTTCTCCTCCCATAAGACAGCATATTCCCACTGAACCTGGAGCTCTCTGATTAAATCACATAAGTAGTACATATTCTCTCTCCATGTTTACTCTTTCTCCTTTCTCAGTGTCATTATTTACTGATTTGTGTGTGGCCCGGAGCTTATGCATCCCACGGAGCACTTGTGGAGGACAGACGACAACCTGGGGAGTCAGTTTCTCGCCTACGGTGTGTGTCCCGTAGATTAAGCTCAGCCATCAGCCTTGGCGGCAAGCTCCTTTACCCGCTGAGCCATCTCACTGGCCCTTGCTCACCATGACGATTTCTTCTTCTACTGGTCAGACATGACTGTTCTCACTTCCTTTTACATTGTAAACATTTGCATACTGGTTTGCTCTAAGGAAATCTAAATATTTATACTGCAGGTCTATTCAAGCCTGCACCAGCTCTGCAGGAGTTTCTGAGCATCTTGCTCTTGGCTATGGAGGGAGAGCTCTGCCCCTGCCCTGCTCTGCCCTGCTCTGCCCTGCTCTCCTCTCCTCTGCCCTGCTCTCCTCTCCTCTGCCCTGCTCTCCTCTCCTCTGCTCTCCTCTCCTCTGCCCTGCTCTCCTCTCATCTGCTCTGTTCTCCTCTCCTCTGCCCTGCTCTCCTCTCCTCTGCCCTGCTCTCTCTTCTGCTGTTCTCCTCTTCTCTGCTCTGATCTCCTCTCCTCTGCTTTGTGCTCTGTCTTTCACTCAGCCTTTCCACACAAACAAGCCTGTCTCTCTTGACCCAGAAAGCAAGGCCCTCAGAGCTGCCTGAACACTCATCCTCCATGTGAACACGGAACAGTGTGAACACTCCTCCTCCATGTGAATATGGAACAGTGTGAACACTCTGCCTCCATGTGAACATGGAACAGTGTGAACACTTCTCCTCCATGTGAACATGGAACAGTGTGAACACTCCTCCTCCATGTGAACATGGAACAGTGTGAACACTCCTCCTCCATGTAAACACAGGACAGTGTGAACACTCCTCTTCCTGTGTGAACAGGAATCACTCGTCTCATGGAGAAGTGTGAAGGATCCTGGCCTCACTCTGTTGTTCAGACTTGTGAATGAGATAATGGATGGAGAGTGACCATGCCCTGAAGTGCTAAGAACTTTTACATTCAATTAGGCATAAATGGTGAACATGTACACGCACATGTGCATACATGCACACATGTACATACATGCACTTATGGACACTCCGGAGTGCCAGAGACTATAATCAAAGAACCTAGGGGCTCAGTGGTTAAGAGCACTGCCTATTCTTGCAGAGAACCAAGATTTGCTTCCTACCAACAACATGGTGGCTCAGAACCATCTGAAACTCCAGCTCCAGGGGATCGGATGCCCTCTTCTGGCCTCTATGGATACCAGGCACACACATGTTGCACATGCAGGCAAGACACTCATATACATAAAATAAAAATACATAATCTTTAAAATAAAGTAAAATAAAGGACAATAAAGTATGTTAGCTCTCACTTAAGGGATATAGATGCACGGGTACATAAGCATGTGTGTATGCATGCGTATGTATGTATGTATGTATGTATGTATGTATGTATATTCAGACACACAGCTTTGAGTCTTTAGAAGGTTATGCACAAGTGATAGTCTCTCAGACTGCCTTTAATCATTTCATTCTCATTACTGTGTAGTGCTAGGAATGAATGTTGGGGTTTTGCCAAATGCCAGGCAAGTGCTGTACCCTGGGCTACATGGCCAACCCCAAAGCTGTTTTTTATTTATTTATTTTTTAAGATTTATTTATTTATTTATTTATTTATTTATTTATTTATTGTGAGTAAACTGTAGCTGTCTTCAGACACACCAGAAGAGGGCATTGGATCTCATTACAGATGGTTGTGAGCCACCATGTGGTTACTGGGAATTGAACTCAGGACCTCTGGAAGAGCAGTCAGTGCTCTTAACCACTGAGCCATCTCTCCAGCCCAAAGCTGTTTTTTAAGTTAGGGTTCTCCATAGGTGGCAACACTAAACTGTGGGATGCCCCCAAAATTTGAAACTGTGTGGGTGGGGAATAGTTTAATACAGTGGGTGGGGTCATCGCAGTTCACTGACAGCATCAGAAGATTTTAAACACACACTGTTTTAACTGGAAATGATGCCCAATTTCATGCCGTACCACAGCAAATGTCGCCAGGAATGTGGCTTTAAATGTCCCTGGCCGGGGGTGGGGGGAGCGGGGGCTGTAAGTAACATAGTGATGCGTGTGGTTTTTAAACTTTTCTCTTTTACATTGTTTATTTACAAAATTAAAATGATGTGTCTGTCTTCACAGCACTCAGGCATATGAGGCAGATGATGGGGCTAGCCCAGACTACATGGTAAGACCCTAGTTCAAAAAGAAAAAAGGAAAAGAAAGAAAGGAAGGAAGGAAGGAAGGAAGGAAGGAAGGAAGGAAGGAAGATAGAAAGGAAGGAAGATTAACTTAATCCCCATAGAGGGAGCGACTCAAACTGAACAGAAAAGAGCAGAGAAGGTGGCTGGGCAGGTAAAGGCACCTGCCCTAAGCCTGGCTACCTGCATTCTATCCCAGAACCAACATGGCAGAAGCCAGGGACTAGGCTCCCGGAAGTTGTCCTCTAACTTCAACAAGCACACCGTGGCATGAGTGCTCATGAATAAACAAATATGTTTTACAATAAACAAAAGAAGAATTTTCTTCGCACCTAATACATACACAGCCCGGTACCTGCTGCCATTCCTCACGGGGTAACAGTGTGACCACTCTGAGGCATGAGGGAACATAACGGCAGAAATGAAAATCAACTCACCTGCAATTTGGTCATTTTCTCCTCCCTTTTTCTAGGAAATGATGGAGACCTGGGAAGGCAGGGCAGAGTGACAGACGCCTTGAGAGAGGGAAAACACACCTTTGTCCAGGTGAGATCAAGATGCCTCTCCCCTCTGCATGCAGCCACATGCACATGCTGCACAGTGGGGCATGCGCACGCATTCTACACACTCCTGGAAGCCCGGGCATGCGCACCACATCCTAGGAGTCCCAGGATGTCCCGCCATAGGCTGTAAGCAGGACCAGCTTTCCCAGCTGCCCTTAGTACATGCTGGCCATCTCCCAGTGTGTTCACTCTTGTCCTAGGAAATGTGGTGAAGGAGGGTGGAGAAATATATTGCTTCCAAGTAGCAGCAATGGACAAAATGCCTGTGTTCAGAACCTGGTGCTGGGCTGTGATGGCTCAGCAGGTAGGGTTGTTTGCTGCCAAGTTTGACGACCTGAGCTTAACCTCCAGGGCCCACATGGAAGGAGAGGACTGGCTCCTGCAGGTTGTCCTCTGATTGTGCTTATGTACACACACACCGCTGGACACGGCCTAGAGCCGCACAGGGAGTTTGTGCTCATCCCATGCCACCGCCAGGGCGGGTGTTGGGCTGCGCGGAAGGGGTAGGAAAGCAGAGTCTGAGATGTGGGAAAGCAGGAGCTGGTTCGGGGATCTCCAGGCTTACTATGAGACCAGGGCCGTGAGTTCTCAGACTCTAGCAGATAGCCCAGGGCAGAGGGAAAGGGGAGTTCTGGCTAGTCCCAGTGGTGATTGTCCTTAGCTTGGCAGAGGCAGGCTTGGTAGCAGCTGTGGCTGGGAGCGCGGAGAGGCCGGCTACTGGAGAATTAAGCTGTTGCGGCTCTGTAGTAGAATGCCTTCTCCATGGCTCCCCATGGTTCTAAACAGTTTATTGGCTGTTCATGGCAGAAAATGGATGTGTAATGTACCATACCCACTTCTCAGGGTGGAACTGAGATTAAATACCTTTTGCAGGGAGGAATGTCTGGGAAATGACGCCTATTGGCTAAGCCCTCCAGGCCTCTAGGTACCACATTAGCATGGAGAACTCTGACCATAGGACACATTTCTTGTGTGTGAGGAGCATGGCACATAACTAAGTGGCAGGGGAGTGGGTGGGGGGGGGGGCAGCTCAGTGGTTAGGAGGTCTTGCTGCCCAAGAATAAGTAACCAAACCTAATCCTTAGCATCCCTGTGAAAAGACATCCCTGACTGTATGCCTCTGGGAGGTGCAGGCAGGACTGCTGGGGCTTGCTGGACACTACTAGCCTTGCTCCAAGTTCAGTGAGAGACTGTCTCAAGAGAATTAAGCAGTGATAGAGCAGGACATCTGATGTTCTCCTCTTGCTCCTGTCGCTGCACTTACATGGGTTTTTGTCCCCAAAATACATATGCATGCATTACACAAATATGCACACAAAAATACCGAGTCTGATTTGGAAGAAGGAACCAGGGCATGTGCACAAAGTGTTAGAGATAGTGTATAATAAACATCAAACGTGTTAGCAACTGATAAAAACCACGCTTGTCACCACTCAAGTTAACAGTGCACACACCAGCCTTTGTCTCTTAACAGTGTATGTATTTAGGTTAGTCATTACAAATCCATACACATCACCTTTTCTACTTTCTAAAAAGGCTACATTCTCTAGCATCCCACCAAGACTGCCCAGGGACAGGGACAAGAGGGGGGCTTCAGTCACACCCATTTTCAAAGAGGTTGAATATATTTGAGTTGAAGGGCACACCCATGACAAACAGGTGATGCTAATTTTTCTCTGCCCATCCCTGCACCAGGCAAGAGGCATGATGGGAACTCTGTACAGTTCCTGTGCCCTAAGATGTGCAGCTTGAATGGGAGACAGGTCTGAGATCAGCATCAGAGACACCAGCAAATTTGGCCCAGCACAAACAATGAACCTGAAGAAGATGTAAAGTTGGTAGTTTCTTGGTAGGTTCTAGAAGTGTGAATGGGATCTAGTGGTTAACAGCATTGTTACGGCCATGGTATCCGCACTGTTTTCAGTGCACTCGTGCGCTGTTCACTGAGAACAGTGCTGAGATCCCTCTGGCCTGTCCGTTGTCCTTCATGTGATGTTCTGTGATTATGCTTTTGGGATTGTCATGTCTAACAGGGCAAACTGTGCAATGGCAGCCACAGGTGACAACAGTCTTGGAGTCTCCTGTGCCTTATACTAACAAAACCACTCTGTGTTCCGCCTTTGTGTTGGTTCTTCTCTTTGTCTATAACGAAATACGGGGATACAAATGACTTATGAGCAGAGAAGCTGTATTTGAGCTCTGTCATGGAGAACTGTCAGGAAGACATAGTGGAGCACATGTGTGCAGATAGATGCCTCATGTTAAGAGTGAACGGGTTTCAGAGTGTGCAATACAGACACACACACATGCACATATATAATACAATATACAATATATACTGATATATTGGTTGGTTGGTTTTTATTTTGTTTAGTTTTGAGACAAAGTCTCACTATGGCTGGCCTAGAACTCACCATGTAGACCAAGCTGGTTTGTAATTCAGAGATCTGCCTGCCTATTCCAAGTACTGGAAATAAAAGGTGTATGCCACCACGACTAGTGCCAACCTGTAATCTTTTTAACCTATGTATTTGATTTATTAGTGTGATAGATGGCTTTAATTATCAACTAGAATCACCTGGAAACATAATCTCAACAATGAATCATCTGTCTTAGTACATGGGCATTATCTATGTGGAATTGTCTTAACTACTTGATATGGGAAGACCCAGGCCACTGTAAGAGGCACCGCTCCCTAGGCAAGGGGTTCTGAACTGGACAAATGTAGAGAAACTAAGCTGAACACAAGCAAGCAAGCAAGCAAGCATGCATGCATGCAGGCATACATTTCTCTCTGCTCTTGATTCTGTGTGTGATGGATCAGCTGCTTCAAGTTCCTGACTTCCCCACAATGATGGACTATAACCTGGAACTCTAAGTTGAAATACATCTTTTTCTCTTTTAGGCTGCTGTTTATCAGAGTATTATCCTAACAGTTGCATCCAGTAACTGCTGATGTGGATGGGGTCCAGGCCACCACTGTATTCCTGTTCCATTTGTCCTCCCTGACTTTATTTCTCTCATTTCTTGACTGCTTCACTAAGGGAATCTATTATTTATTTATTTTTACTATTTCCTTCATTTTATCTCTCTCTCTCTTTTTTTAAAGATTTATTTATTATATGTAAGTACACTGTAGCTGTCTTCAGACACTCCAGAAGAGGGTGTCAGATTTCATTATGGATGGCTGTGAGCCACCATGTGGTTGCCGGGAATTGAACTCAGGACCTTCGGAAGAGCAGTCAGTGCTCCTTAACCTCTGAGCCGTCTGTCCAGCCCTCATTTTATCTCTTAACTTCTTACTCTAGCTCCAGAATTTCTGTTTCTGCTTAGCTGTTGATCTTGCATTGCAACAAACATGTCTTACTTTTCACAGTGTTTTAGTTTGTTAAAACTGAAAGAAGTTTTTTGTTCTGTTTTTTTTCAAGACAGGGTTTCTCTGTGTAGCCCTGGCTGTCCTGAAACTTTCCCTGTAGACCAGGCTGGCCTTGAAGTCAGAGATCCACCTGCCTCTGCCTCCTGAGTGCTGGGATTAAAGGTGTGTGCTACTACCACTCAGCTAAAGTTAAATTGTATTTACTTACTACCTGGCCACATACACACTTACACACATACATACAGCATGTGTATGGGAGGTGGTTCCCTCCTTTCACCACGTGGGTCTTGGGGATTGAACTCGGGGCAGCAGGCTTGGCAGCAGGCTCCTTTACCTGGAGCCGTTTCTAGGGCCCCCGGCATGTTTACTATCACCATTTTAATACTGCTTGTGAAATCCAGAAGTCTTTTTTTTTGGGGGTGGTGGTGGTGGTGTATGTGCTCTGCTATAGATAATAAAATCTCTACCTAAGAAAGATATACATTTTATGCTTTTTCTTTCACACAGGACTGGGGATTGAACCTAGGGCCAGGCACATGTTTGGGTTTTGTTGTTGTTGTTTGTTTTGTTTGTTTGTTTGTTTTGTTTTAATATACAGGTTGAGGACTTCAACAGTGCACTATATATATTAATTTTTATTTACTTTTAAGTATCTGCCTGCTTGTCTAGCTCCCTGGGAACTGGAGTTACAGGTAGCTACGAGTCACCTGTGGGTTCTGGGACTCGAACCTGGGGCCTCTGCAAGCAGAAACAATGCTGATTGTTAATCACCTCTCCATTCCCAATTCCACTGTTTTTTTTTTTTTTTTAAATCTATTTATTTGTGGGTGTGTGTATCTACAACAATTCTCTTCTTCCACCATATGAGTCCTAAGGATCAAATTCAGGACGTCAGGCTTGGTGGCAAGTGCCTTTGCAGGCTGAGCCATTTCAGTATGGCTAGTGCAAATACGATTGTAAAAAATGATTCTGTAGTGTTATCTGCAAATATGATTGTAGAAGTAACTGTAGCGTATACGATTAAGAAAATAAGTAGACTATAAAGAAATATAATTACCTAGGAACACAGGATATAATGATAATAATTTTATATTTTTTGGTACAATCAGTAAATTTTTAACCTATGTTCTAAAAAACAAATTTTATTTTTTTCCTTAAATAGAAGTGATAAAAATAATGATGACTCCACATCCAATAAAGCTCTTTTAAGAGTTATATTTATTAATTTGGATAGAACCCGTACAGCATTTAGTTTTAAATGTTTATATTTCATACTTATTCTTTATGTCCAAGCATTTCTCTATCCCGTCCAGAATTAATTAAAAAATATTAGGGTAACTTCATAAGTGGATCTGCTAATGAGTAAAGAGAGCCTCACTCCTCAGAACAGACAGATTGACAGAAGGATGCTAAGGTCTACCCCTGTGTATTAGTTACTTTTTGTTGCTGTGATCAAACACCATGAATAAGGTGTGGAAGAAAGCGTTTATTTTGGCTTTCAGTTCCATAATAGTAGGGACAGCATGGCAGGTGGCAGACTTGTCAACAGGAGCAAGAAGCTGAGAGCTCCCTTCTGAAACTCAAGCATAGCGAGCAAACACCTTGGAGGCTGACCCCGCCCCATGACGTATTTCTCCAGCAAGGCCACACCAGCCAAACCTCCAGAAACAGCACCCCGCCCTCTAAACTGTGGACCTGGCATCCAAAGGTTGGACCCTACGGGGTCATTTCTCATTCAAACGACTGCACCACTACCACGTTCTCTGATGCCTCTTTCCCCTGCAGCACTTTTTATATAAAGGATTAAGAAGACAACTTGCTCGGAGAAACCGGACTTCAGCTAACACCTCTCCCGGCCCCCGTAAGGCACAGTGGACACTGCACACAAAGCTGGGAACGATTGTCTCAACAAAAACAAAACAAGTCATTAAGGACTTTGATAATGGGGACAGGCTGGGTCCAGAGACCCTACAGCAGGAGCTCTGAGACCATCCGTGGGTCACTAAAGCGTCCAGCTTCTCTGAAATTGGAAAGCACCGATAGTAAATGTCCCATTTCCTACCGCGCGTCAGCAGTTTTGAGCCTTGCAGGAAACTCTAGATCACTCTTGGATAGGTACCAAGGCGTGGTGGAAAGCATGGAGGCAGAGATGGAGAGTCTGAACTCCACTGCTGGGAGATGGCATCGTGACCAGAGCTAGGGAGGCGGCTGGGGGTGCCCATCGCCCAGGAGACCCTCCATCCAGGTGACTGACAGCCCCGGGCCAGGCCTGAGTCAGTGTGTGCAATCGCAGCACACTCGGGCATGCTCTTCCAAAGTAAGTTCACGTTCTACCTTTCCGAGGCAGACTTCCTTACCCAGGATACAAGCCTGGTGGCTATCACCCAGGGCAACCTGAAAAGGATCGCTCACACTCGGGAGGGGTCAGTAAAGGGGAGGGCTCACCTTTCTGAAAGGAACGGAACAAGGCCTCACACACCTGGGGCGGAAGTGACTCTTCCCGCATAGGCAGCCAGGACTACACTTCCCAGAATTCCCGAAGGTTGCGGGGAGAACAGTCTCCTGCAGTCTCCTGCAGAGGATCTTGCACACTGAGGATTCCCAAACTACATTTCCCAACCGGAAGGATGGCCTCTCAGCCCCCCCCCCCCACCTGCAGCGGAAGTTATCTTATCATCCCGGGGATGGGAGGGTCATGAACTACATTTCCCAGAATTTTCAGAGTCCTTGCCTTCCCCGAGCGGAAGTGCCATGGAGTAAGGAAACCGGACTTCAGACTTTTGAAAGTCCTTGGCATACCCTAAGCCAAAAATCTTCGAACCACGATGCTTTCCCTGCTTTCTGTGGAAGATTGGGATAAACAGCGCTTTCCCCAGAGCACGTCAGGGACTGCTTGGGTCTACAGTTCACGGGATCTGCAGGGCCTGCCTTAACCCCAGCGGACCTCCCTTCCAGATCATTTGCATAGTCCTGAGTTTAGGGATTCCCCTTATTATTATTATTATTATTTTTTATATTTTTTATTAGGCATTTTCCTCATTTACATTTCCAATGCTATCCCAAAAGTCCCCCTCCCCCCACTCCCCTACTCACCCACTCCCCCTTTTTGGCCCTGGAGTTCCCCTGTACTGGGGCATATAAAGTTTGCATGTCCAATGGGCCTCTCTTTCCAGTGATGGCCGACTAGGCCATCTTTTGATACATATGCAGCTAGAGTCAAGAGCTCCGGGGTACTGGGTAGTTCATAATGTTGTTCCACCTATAGGGTTGCAGATCCCTTTAGCTCCTTGGCTACTTTCTCTAGCTCCTCCATTGGGAGCCCTGTGATCCATCCAATAGCTGATTGTGAGCATCCACTTCTGTGTTTGCTAGGCCCCGGCATAGTCTCACAAGAGACAGCTATATTAGGGTCCTTTCAGCAAAATCTTGCTAGTTTATGCAATGGTGTCAGGGTTTGGAGGCTGATTATGGGATGGGATTCCCCTTATTTAATTCTGCTGATTATCACTATTCACCTTCAGCTCTCCAACCTCCACTGTCTTTATAAAAATCTTGGAAAAGAAAAGCTTTTCAAACGTGACACTAGGACAAACTCAACGTAACTAATCCCCACCCAGTTCAAGAAGCAATTCTATAAAAAGCATGGAAGCAGGAATGCAGAAAAAGGTAAATCAAGTACAAAGGAACTGAATTAATAATTTTAAATATTTAATGTATGTGTGCGTGTGTGCACATGTGTGCTTGGGCACATGTATATGCACCATTGCGTGTAGTGCCCAAGAAAACTAGAAGAGGACGTCTGTTTCCCACCTCCCTCCCCCATAACTTGACTTTACAAACCCGTTAGCCAACTGACGTGGGTGCCGGGTCCTCTACAAAAGTGGTGCGTGCTTTTAACAGCAGAGTGAGCCCATCAACAACCTAAGTTTGGATTTTCAAAAAGGATTTATGTGTATGAATTTGCATGTATGTGGAAGACAGAGGGCAGCTTGCAAAAGTCAGTTCTTTCTCTCCCACCATGTGGGTCATGGGGATCAAAATCAGATGGTCAGGACTGAAAGCAAACATCCTTAGCTGCTGAGCCATCTCACCAGTTCAAAATAAAGCTATTTAGCAAATGATAGAAATTACTCAACCATTTGCTTAATCAGTAATCTATTTTATAGTATAACTCTTGGGACCCATCAACTATTACCTAGTAACTGTGGCAAGACATATGGGTTATTTATACATTTAACAAGGCTAAATAGCCAAAACCAGATGCACATGGGCATATACCCACAGTCACTTAGATCCTCCAAAGTCTTTAAACTTTCATCAATTCCACTGCCAAACAACCATTTTCAGCATTTACTAAACAATTTCCTTTGCTCAACCAAACCTTGACGTATTCAGAGGTCTAACTTGTAGCCATTTCCACTTCATATTAATTTATACCAGCATGGTTCCTTCAAGATTTCAAGTGACCACTGAAATTCATACACTTAAGCAGATGTTGGGGGGCACACACACTTTTTTTTTTTTTTTTTCTCGAGACAGGGTTTCTCTGTATAGCCTTGGCTGTCCTGGAACTCACTCTGTAGATCAGGCTGGCCTCGAACTCAGAAATCTGCCTGCTTCTGCTTCCCAAGTGCTGGGATTAAAGGTGTGTGCCACCACCACCCGGCGGGGTACACACTTTTAAGCCCAGCACTTGGAAGGCTGAGTCAGGCAGACCTCTGTGAGTTCAAATCCAACCTGATCTACATGGTGAGTTCCAAACCACCCATGGCTACAGGGAGATTCTGAATCAAAGAATGACCAAAACCCAGACAAACCAACCCAACATAAGTTCTTCTTTCTAACGCTGGTTTTGTATCTATAAATTAGTGGGGTGGGCAGCAAAGTCTATTTTATCCCAGACTTTCAAGCCTTCAACAAAGTCAAAGTGTGGAGAACCTTTGCTGTTTTCTTATCTGAATTCAGAATGATCCTGCTTCTGGACACAGCCCAGTTCAGAATGTCCCTCACTGCCAGGTATACTAAATTCTGTCAGAGGGCTCTTTAAGGCAGTGGTTCTCAACTTTTCTAATACAACCCCTCATGTTCTTTTTCTGGTGACCTCCCAACTGTTGAGGTTTGGTCTGTTGCTATGAATTGTAATACTAAATTCTGTACCTGAAGGTCTGGTTGCTTATGAGTGAGTCCTCACGTTTACCAGCTTTTGTTGTGCAAGCCTTGTTCCCTAATTTAAAACTATTGGTTAAATAGAAATGGCACAGCCAACTACTGGAGGGATGAGAGGTAGGTGGATTCTCAGTTACCTGGTTGGAGGTTGCAAAGGAGAGATAAAGAGTGGACACGGGTGGGATGGGGAGGAGGGGTGAGAAGGAAAGGAGATGGATCATGAGCACATGGTCAGGAGAAACAGCAAGTATTTGTGGTATACTACTGGGGACATAGCCAGGCCAGCAGTTAGAAAAATAGATTGGGGTAAACCATTTTCATTGCTACTTTATAACTTCACTATTATGAGTCATAAATGTGTTTTCCAATAGTCAGAGGTAACTCCCCTCCCCTGATGGAGGTCACGACTCACAGGTTGAGAACCACTTCTCTAGAGTCATCTCGTACCTTTAGCAGGTAGTACTCTCAGCTTCTTTCCCCTACTTCGGGGAATTCACGTCTAAGTTACAGGGCATGGTTTTCACTAGGTAGACTATGTCTTGCAGAAACCATGTTCATACAAATGAATGTAAAGCCAGACAAATTACAGATCAGAACTCTGATTTCAAGGTTTTGAAATTGTTTCAAAGGAATCTTCCCTGGCCCTTCATCTCAATTTTCAGTCTCCTTTAAAGAATGATCGTTCTAGCAGGGTGGTAACAAGCCTTTAATCCCAACACTCAGAAGGCAGAAGGCAGATCTTGCATCCTGGTCTACTTAGGCACACTTGCTTTTGCAGAGGACCTGGACTCAATTCCTAGCCCTCACAAGGGGTGGATCACAATGATCTGTGATTGTCTGAGGGTATATGATACTCTCTTCTGACTTACATGGGTACCAGGCATATGCATGATGCAAACATACCTGTGAGCAAAACACTTATACATGTAGGATGAGTATGCCTTTAAAAAAATTAGGCCATGTGTGGTAGTTCCGGCCTTTAATCCTAGCAATTGGAAGACAGAGATAGAGGCAGGTGGATCTTCAAGGCTATCAAGGCCAGTCTGATCAACAGAGTGAGTTATAGGACAGTCAGGGCTATACAGGGCTACAAAATGCTGTAGTGAGCATTATGGCTTCTTTGAACACAGAAATATGGGAATATGTTTTCACTTTAATCCCAGGTGTGGGATATGGCGCTACTTCATATTGTCCATAGCAGCTGACTATGATTTGCCTCATGCTCTAGCAGGGGTGTGATTTTGCCAACTACAGATAGTCTTGGCAGTTGCATGAAATTTGGAATCTGGGAATTTCTCAGAGTGTATACAAATGAATCAATCAGAGAACCAATTCCCATTAAGTTGCCCTATTAACTCCATAGATGTACAACAGCATGTGTACTCCTCCACCATAAATAAAAAGGGAATGGACCACCTCAAAAGATAGCTGCAAAGCTTGCCTGAAGAATTTATTCCTGGATTTTTAATTTTTTGTGTGTATGTATGAGTGCTTTGCTTGCATGTAAGTCTATGTACATGTGTACTTGATGCCCAAGGTCGTCAGAAGAGTGCTGTATCCCCTAGAACTGCAGTTATGGTTGTGAGCCACCAGTTCCTTGCTGGGAACTGAATCCAGCAAGAGCAGCAAGTGCTCTTACCCACTGGGCCACCTTCCTAGCCCTCATTCTTATACTTATGACAGCACCTCGCCAAAACACCATGCTCACTCTGAAAACTCTATTTGAGGACACCAGAGGAGGCCATGGGAGGGGAGCAGGAAGCAGGCACTCCTTCACACTGCTTTGGGAGTGAAGGAGCAACTTCCTCTCTTGTCCACAGAACCCCAGGCCTCAGATGTTTTCTGCTGTTAGTTCTCCTTGCTAATGAAACACTTTCCCTTTCGGGATCCTCTACACTCTATCCCCAGGGGAGGGACTAGCCCAGGCTCAGCTTAGTGGAAATCACCGAGCCCCACAGGGCATCTAGTGGGCCATTCTTTAAAAGATCAAACAAGTGGGACATCTGTTTCTTTTTTTGCTTCTGATAAACTTTTATTCCTTGTACCATGTTATAGCACAACATGCATCTCTGAGAGATAACAACATAAACAACAGTATCAATAAATAGATTATTATCCCTTTTCAACTTCAGGCTATACATAAACATTTTCTCAGGTTCCTGTAGTTCATTTCAACTGGTCGTTTGCCTTAGTTGTAGAAAATCTTCACTTGTAACAGAAGTGTACAAAACAGATAACAAACTACCAATCAGGGCAACTATGCAGACTGACACGGTCAAATACCGTGATCCAGTGGAAGGTCTAAGATGAGTCACCACAACACACCCACCAGTCAACTGTTCACTTAAGTCTTTTTTAGGAAAGGCCATTGGTTTTAGATTTAGGTTCTCTGAGATTCAGAAATCAGTGCTTTCTTTATTCAGGGAAAAGAACCAGCATTTAATATGTGTGTGTGAGCACACATAAGACAAGCTTGTTTCCTTTCTTTTCTTTTCTTTCTCTTTCTTTCAAGACAGTCTTGCTATGTAGCACAGGCTGGTCTTGAATGGTCCTCTAGCTTCACTCACTAGTGATGGGGTTTTAGCATGGGCTTACCTCCATGCTGGTCCAAGCTTGACCCTGCTTGTGGATTTCCTGAAACAGGCAGCTCATGGCCAGCATCCACAGGAACACTGTAGGGGGCTTTGAGGGCAAGGGAGTCCATTCCTTGGCTGAGAATGAGCTTAGTTTAGAGGACTCGGGCCCTGACAACTCAATGGCCACCCGTCACTCTGCGGCAGTGGCTCCTATGTTGTCTCCTGATGGCACGGAATGACTAGTGAGGACAGCAGAAGAGCAAGCAAAGCTTTGAGATAGAAAAGCAGCTCTTTCAAGAGCAGTAAGATACTCCCAAGTGAGCTTACGTTTGGCTATGACTGGAAGCTGATTGGTTAAGCCTGCATAAATGAGGGATTAAGTGACCCGTCTGCCTGCAGTGAGTAGGTCTGAAGACTCTGATGGGGAGATGAGGTGGGAGGTCGTGGCTCAGCCACCTAGTAGCATGAAGGAAAAGAGCCAGAGGCAGGACAGCAAAGCTGATGGCCAGCAGTTACTTTCCTAAGTAAGAGCATTTTAGAACACATACCTCCTGAACTAAATTTACAGAGTGTCAGCTTTGCAACAGAGAAGCTGTGCTCTCAAAGACCAGGCCAGAACTCAAACTAGAGGGCTTCTGCACTAAACTTGCAGTATTTGATCTAACATTCAGTTTTTCTAAGTCTAGCTTCTGCCTTCTCTGTACGAAGTGCTTTGGGAAACAACTTCTGCCAGTCAGGAAGTGGCCTTCTGAGCTTGGCTTAGGGATGACGCCTGCACAGTCATTCAAGAACACACCCCAGCCCGTGTGTAACAGTTTTTCTTCTCCGGAGACCTCTTATCCACATCTGCCAAACTGAAGGCTTTACTCCTTTCTTTCGTCGACATGGGGGTAAGGAAAGGGTCTATGTGCATTCTTCTCACACTGTCACTTCCTGCCAAATGCATTCCTTCCCACATAACTTGAGAGGATTGGATCAGTCCAGGAGTCAACATCAGCTCTGACTCTCAACTGGTCAGGACTTACAGGCGTCCTCACTGTGAGTAGCCTGGTGCCTACTGCGCTTCGAACTGCTAATAAAGGCTTTCCCACACTGGCCGCACTTGTAGGGCTTTTCCCCAGTGTGAGTTCGCTGGTGGACGATAAGCCGGGCACTTAGGCTGAACGTCTTCCCACACTGATTACACTCGTAGGGCTTCTCTCCAGTGTGAGTCCTCTGATGCTGAGTAAAGCAGGAGCTCTGCCTGAACGTCTTCCCACACTGGCCGCACTCGTAGGGCTTTTCCCCAGTGTGCGTCCTCTGATGAACGACGAGGACGTAGCTCTGACTGAAGGATTTCCCGCACTGCTTGCACTGATACGGCTTCTCCCCAGTGTGAGTTCTCTGGTGCATGACAAGGTGTGAGCTCCGGTTGAATGACTTCCCACACTCATTACACTCGTAAGGTTTCTCTCCTGTGTGGGTTCTCTGATGCGACACCAGCTGCGAGCTCCAGCTGAACGACTTCCCACAGTGATTACACTCGAAGGGCTTCTCGCCGGTGTGAGTCCTCTGATGTGCAACAAGTTTATAGCTTTGGCTGAAGGACTTGCCACAGTGACTGCACTCATAGGGTTTTTCTCCAGAATGAATTTTCTGGTGCGCGATGAGCTTGTAACTCTGGATGAACGACTTCCCACACTGGGTGCATTCGTATGGCTTTTCCCCTGTGTGGGTTCTTTGATGTGCGATGAGTTTGTAGCTCTGGCGGAACGACTTCCCACACTGGGTGCACTCATAAGGCCTCTCGCCAGTGTGAGTTCTCTGATGCACCACAAGAACATATCTCTGGGTAAAGGACTTCCCACACAGATTGCACCTGTACGGTTTCTCTCCAGTATGGATCCGCTGATGAGAAACAACATGTGAGCTCCGGGTGAAGAACTTCCCACACAGGTTGCACTTGTAGGGCTTTTCCCCTGTGTGGGTTCTTTGGTGTGCAATGAGATGGGAGCTCCAGCTGAAGGACTTGCCGCAGTACTTACATTCAAAACGCTTCTCCTCAGAGTAGTTTCTCAGGCTCTGAGGAAGAGACGGACTTGGGGCGGTTTTACATTTATCCTGGCCCTCTTTAACAAGAAGCTCCTGTTGCCCACCGAGGACCACGCTATGGTTTAAAACTTGCCCGCGCCCTTTAAAGCCAAAGGTTTTACCTTCCAAAGGAACTTTCTCATTTAGATTTCGGGGCGCACCTCGGCCAGAAGCTTGAACATGGCCATTAAGTTCATAGGCTTCCTCTCCTTGTGGGCTGCTTACGAACTGAGAGGGGCGGATGCTCTGAGGAACTGCCCCAGCTGTGTCATCTTCAAGGAGATCTGAGCTATCACTGATCTTTTGGTGACTGCTTGCAACGACATCACCATGCAACTTTTTAACATGTGACGCCTGTTTATGGAAATGGTTTCTGAGGGGTATCATGGGGAATGAAGGCCGGCTGGTACTCAGGCAACTCCTGTCAGGGTCATGACCCCTGTAGACAGTATCAGGAGAGCCAGCGCTACCCTGGGTAAAGGCCACCTCCTCTTGCTTGTTCGGTTGTTTCCCCGACTGCTCCTTACAGTCTCGGACTTCTTCACATGTTGACAGCCAAGGGTCATCTCTTGCCGACCCCTCTAGCTTCAATCCATGGGATGGTTCTTCATTGAAGATTGTCTGCTTTGCGGTGGCTCCTTCTGTTCCATGTACAGCTGGCAAGTCTGGGAGACAGTACAGCAAGGCACCCGTATTAGTCACGTATCATACCATGACCAAATGCCCAACAGTAACAAGTCTACAGAAGAAAGACTGCCTTTGGCATATGGCTTAGAAGGCTCAGACTAGAATTCCTTAGCCCCAGGGGCTTGTGCAGAACAGTATGTCAAGCGGAGAGAGTGGAAAGTTCAATCTGTGATAGCGAGAATCAGAGCATGATCAGAGCACAGATATAACTAACCTAAGGCACACCGATGGAATGGCCCCTTTCTTCAAACCAAACTTACATTCTTGTTTCTAGAACCTTCCAAAATAGTGCCACCTGCTAGAGAACATGCATTTAACACATGAGCCTGTGGGATATACTCCATATCCAAACCACAACAACATCCTGAACATTCCAGCCCCCGCCCCCCATTAGAGCTAGATAGTGGGATAAAGCTTACAAGAAACTAGAGAAAATGTTTTGACTTGTGTACCTCTAACCTGGGTTGAGAAATGAAAGGAGAGAGGGCAGAGTTCAGAAGTGCCACATCCCTGGCCAGGTGGCAGAGGCAGAGGCAGAGGCAGAGGCAGAGGCAGAGGCAGATCTCAGAGTTCGAGGCCAGCCTGGTCTACAGAGTGAGTTCTAGGACAGCCAGGGCTACACAGAGAAACCCTGTCTCAAGAAAAAGAAAACAAAGAAACAAAGTGCCACAGCCCAAAGGTACAACAGAATCTTCCACTCAAACTATCTGCATCTTAATTTTATTCAAATAAGCAAGACTTTAAATGTCATGGACTTCCATGTCTCAAGATAAAAATCACCTATGCAGGGCTGGGAGAGATGACTCCGTGTTTAAGAGCACTGGTTGCTCTTTCAGAGGCCACACACTAGGGAACTATACCTGTCTGTAATTCTAATTTCAAGTGACATGACATCCTCTTTTGCCTGGTAGCATCTGCTTGTTCATAGTGCACATACTCAGGCCCACACATATATCCACACAGGAAAAATAACCTTTATGCAGAACCATTAGAACCTCAAGCAAATTTAAAAATTTAAAATCAATAGGAACAAAACAAAAAGTGCTAAAAACGAAAAGAGCCCCAAAAGAGGAAATGAAGAACCTTTTAGTCCGTGTTAGTGCTAGACGCGTGTGCACTGAAATGCTATGTGCACTGAAATGCTAGTAGCTACATTTCTTAGAAAGTTCTGGAGGCATGAAACTGACTAGCACAGTGTGCATCAACAAGTCATCAACACAGCAATATTTGTGAGCACAGAAACTCAATGTTGTCCCAGTTCTCCAAACAAATGGTGTGCCCTGGACTCAGGATTCCTCTACAGAGATTAGAAGTATGTACACAACCTGCTTCTAAGTAACTGTCAGGTAATGCTTAACGAGCCCATGTAGAAAAAGTGATTACCCACACAGTCTGTAGACAGGGGAAACAGCAACTACCAGTGGGGCTTACAAACAGATCTTATGCACAGGTAACGACCCCATGTATGTGGTTCTCGACTGGTCTAACTGAGCGACTCACTCTGGGTACAGTGCAACACTGAGTTCTCATGGCTTCCAAAACACCTACATCTTAATGAGGGGTAACGAAACAGAGAAAATACAGCTACAGTGGGGTTGGTCGGTGCTGGTGTGAGTTAATGAAGATAAAGCCACAGTGGGGTCAATGGTGCTGGTAGTCAGCTGTTACATTCTGGCAAAACAGAGAGGTGGGGAGAGTACCAGACTCTCACTTAGAGTTCTGTCACTGCCCCAGCTATACGTGTCTTGAAGAGGTGCTAAATTAAAGTGAGAGGCCTTAGTGGGGCCTGGGCTTCTGTAAGTTTTCTCCATGCTGGGTGTGGTGAAGATATAGTTGCGTTCAGGTCACCTCTGTTCCTACAGTAATCTAGTAAACTTACTCGTTTACCGAGCTGGCCTTGGATGTAAGTGTCTGTTGGCGTACTGTTGAGGGGACTAGACTTTTCTGTACACCTCCCTGGGAAAAGTCACATGAAAACTGGACAAGTGCACTGATAAAGTGTTTATAACCTTTGCCTTGCGTTAGTAAGGGAACTGTGTGGTTTGGAAAGCTGTTGGAAGGAGAGACTGGACTTTGGATATTTATGCTGGAGACAGAAGAAAAACCACTCAGTTTGGTCTCAGGCTTTGGCTGTTAGGATCTGTGAAGACTGAACAACCTCAAACCCAATAAATTACATTTTATATAAATTTTCATTCCCAGGGTGGGGCAGAGTCACCTGTGTTAAAAATTCTGCAAGGCTGCAGAGCAGACTGCAAGAGCATAGGAATGCCTGGTCTCTCAGTGTGCCGAGATCTTCAAGTACCACATTGTGCCTGCCTCCAACACCACGTCCCCAGGCCTTCCAATGCAGCCAGGCTGCTAAGTTTCCCCATGTTCCTCACTCAGGCTCTGGGGGTCTCCCAGCCTTTCCAGTGTCGCTAGCAATGCCTCAACACTTCTAGGAAACACTTGCAGGAATGTGGTGAGGGTAGCTGGGAGGGCGCCGTGAGCTACAGAACACCCCCCAACATTTCTAAGAGCTACAGAAAGGACTGGCATGCAGCAGTGCTGGGGCCAGGTCTGTTCTGAGAATACCAGAATAAATCCCCTGGGCTGCATCTCCAAGAACATGGAGAAAGACTCCAGGGGTGCATGGCCAGGGAGCGGGTGCTGCAGGTCGACCTTTGACCTTCCTTCCCCTGCACGCTATGGTGTGTTCCTGAGCACACAAAACAAAGGTAAAAAAGCAAATCTGGCTGCTGAGCCCCGCAACTTAACAGGAAAGGAAAGCATCGGTAGATAGTCCTTTGTTTAGAGTGGCTCAGTACTCACCCCACAGGTCCCTGTGGCCTTCCAGGATCACGGTTTTCTCTGGGGTTCTCTGGGCATTGTTCCACATGCTCTGTCCCTCCTCTGTAAGGTCCACAGTTACAATCTTGAAGTCTGTGCTTTCCTACAACAGCACACACATTCCTGCTTAGCTGGGCATTGGTAGTTTTTCCTCAGTGCCCCTGGACTCTAACCACCGGGCAGTTACAGTAGTAGACCATCTGCCTCCAAAGCATCCTAACCAGGGTCAACAGCACTGCTGAGCTTCAGATGCCAGGCCTGCTTTTAACCCTTAAAGAGGCACATCAAACAAGAAGTATATAGAGTCTCTTCATCTTATTTACTTACTTATTATAGACTGAACCCAAACCCTCACACATTAGGCAAGTACTCTACCACTGAGCCATGTTACCAGCCTTTAAAAAAAGTTACCGAGGAGCTGCTGGAGAGATGGCTTAACTGTCACGATCACTTGTTGCTGTTGCAGAGGATCATAGTTCAATTCCCAGCACACATATGGTACCTCACAAAACCTGTAACTCCAGCTTCAGAGGATCCAACATCCTCTTCTGACGTCTACAGGTAAGAGGCACACGTGTGCTGTACACACATGAAGACAAAACACTCCTATACATGAAATAATATAAACATTTTTAGTTATTATTCTATGTGAGTGGATGTTTTGCCTGCGTTCATTTATCTGTACCATGTGTGTGCAGCAGAGGCTGGAAGAGGACATCAGATCCCCTGGGAATGGTGTTAAGGACTCTAGTGAGCTGCCATGTTAGGAGTTGAAGCCAGGCTCTCCAGAAGAGCAGCTAGTGTTCTGAATCACTGGGCCATCTCTGCAGCTCCTAGATTTTTATCATTTGTTACCATCATGTGTCTGTGTGAGAGAGGAGCAGGAGCCTGCACGTGCCACAGAGGTAAGGTGAGGCCAGAGGAACAGGCCCAGGCAATGACTCTTGCCTGCCCTCCTGTGGAGGCAGAGTTTGCTTGCTCCTGCCATGGTGCCTACTCCAGGCTACGGTAATTGGGCAGCTTCCTGGAACATCCCCTGGCCACTTGGTTACTGGGGCTTGTGAGATGGGTGAGAGGAGAAGGGCACTTGCCATTAAGTTTGACAACTTTGGGGCTCGCAGAGGAGGAGGAAAGAAATGACTCCAGGGAGTTTTCCTCTCCATCAAGGAGTCTAACCTCCACCAATATGCTGTGGCCAGAGTTTGTACGTACACACACACACACACACACACACACACACACACACACGAACTGACTCACATGCAGAAACAAAGTAATAACAGATTATCAACTGTATGTAACAAACAATTTTTTGTTCAGGAGTCAGCATATGTGTAATGAGGCCTCTCAGGACTCTAATTCCAACATACACCTGTTTTCCTTGGTAATTCGGTGCAGAGTTCACACAGGCCTCATGAGTTATGAGGCAAGCTCTCCACACAAACCACACCCAAGCCCCCAGGTTGGCTTCAAACTCACGATGTAGCTGAGGCTGCCACATGCTCTCACACCTGGTTACATGCAGTGCTGGGGACTAGCCTGAGCTCTTCCACACATGCTAGGGAAGTAGTTTTCCGACTGGCCAAACCTGGGCCCCATATATACTCCCTGTGGGTAAGAAAGCCCAATTCTCAGAGGCTGGGGAGACTGGTCAGTAGGTTAAGTAGTTGCCACACAAATGTGAGGATCAGAGTTCAAACCCCAGCAGCCACATAAAAGCCAGATAGACATGATGGCTTAGAGCATCTCCAGGGCAGGATGGCTACCTAAACTAGTTAAAATCAGCAAGATCCAGTTTAGCAAGCAACCTTTCCTCAATATATAAGGTGGAAATGGTGGTGAAAGATACCTCATGTAAACCTCTGGCCCCCGAATGAATGTGCATGTGCATGTACATGCATGCATGCAGACACACACACAAGTCTCTTTGCCTTGTAACCCTGAGTGCTCCACTAAGCTATATCTACTGCTGCCCACTGAGGTCTGCATTTCATCTTCTGCCTCAGACATTAGCAAAGTCTAGCTGTCCGGTGAATCTGGTCCAATGCCTGGTTTTCTAGGTACATGTTAAGTATAATTTAGCACTCCCAGTGGCTACTGTATTTTAGGTGACTGGTATATTTCTATATAGCAGCAGAGTATAACTAGGAAGGAGACTGTAAAAACCACAAACCCAAAATGCTTACTCTTTGACCACGGACATAAAAACAAAAAAATTCTATTATAGAAACATTATTGTTCTGTTTGGTTTTGGAGATTCTGCCTAGAATCTCCCAGTGAGGATCTGGGGGCGTGGCTCAGGGGTAGAACCCCTGCCTAGAATCCCCCAGTGAGGGGCTGGGGTGTGGTTCAGTGGTAGAACACTCATCTTGCACACAAGCTTCCTATGTCTACTCCCTGGCAACAATAGTTATAATAAATGAAGATGTCAACATTACTCATGGACTAACTGCTTTAAATAGGACAGAAGCTCTAACAAGCCTACTGGATGGGGATTTTGATCCATAAGGAAGTGCTGATGGTGGCCCCTCCTGTCACCCAAAACAGTAAATGCCAAGCAATTGAATGTCTTTGCTACCAAAAGCTCTAAACTGACCAGACATTTGGGGACCAGGCTTTTGTAAGCTGTGGCCCATAAGTAGGACACAGGAGTTGAATCACAGGAAACTGCGTGAACATGTTGCCATCTAGGCATTCCTCTTAGGCCCAACTTCACCAGAATCTCAAAGGTCTTTTAGTAATTGGCCGAGAACAGGATTCAGAAATGCAAGCTACTAACTGCCAGCTGGGCTGAACATTGGTCTTGAAGGGTCTTTAATTCTCTAAATCCATGCTTTGTTATAATAACTATTTACTCTTGCTGTCTAATAGATGCTTAGATATCAAGTAAGGCCCTGCAAGTTGGTTTAGCAGGTAAAGACGCTGCCAGCTTGCTGAGATGACAAATGCCTTCATTTCAGCACTCAGTAAATAGTGAGTTTGAGGTCCTGGATAGTCAGGGATCAAAAAGAGACCATGTCTTTTTTTAAAAAGGATGGGGGATGGAATAATGGCTCAGTGGTTCATCTAAAGGACCCAGGTTCAATTCCCAGCACCTATGTGGCAGCTCACAACTGTCTGTAACTCCAGCTTCAGGAGATCCACCCCCTCACACAGATACACATGTAGGAGAAACACCCATGTGACAGAAAATAAACAGAAACCATTTATTTATAAAAAACATACTTACTACAAAGCTTTACACCCTAAAGTTGTTCCCTGAACTCCACATGGTGAAAAGTGAAAGCTGACTCTTACAAGTTGCCCTCAGGCACTGAGAGCTCTACATCTTTATGCAAAGGAAACCAGGAGCAGACTGTCTTCCAAGTGGCTAGGAGGAGGGTGTCAAAGCCACAGTGATGCACTTCCTCCAACAAAGCCACAGCTACTCCAACAAGGCCACACCCCTAATAGTGCTACTCCCTGGGCCAAGCATATTCAAACCACCACCTGTGGGTTTGCACTTGACCCTCAGGAACATACCACAAACACTTCACCAACTTCTGCCCCACCCGCCACTTTCGCTTCCATCCACTCTAGTTCCCATCAGTGTGCTTTCACCACTCACCACCATGCACATGGCCTCCAGGTGAAGGATGGGCCTCGTCCAACTCACCTGAGGCATGATGTCCAGTGACCCAGCATCTTCTCCCTCCACTTCAATGATCATCTCTTGGGGTAGAACAAAGTTCTGAGAAACACATGAGACAAAAGGAACCCATAAGAGAACAAAGCCAAGCCTGGAACCCCTATGGTGGGTAGGTAGGATCTGACCTGCACTAACACATCCAACTGCCAATCTCAGCTCCCTTCCATATAACCTCAAAGTAACCTGTGTAGAGAGAAGGGGCCTTCCAAGGAATGAGGCCTCACACACAGCACAAGACTACTGTGAGTGCTTCAGTGTGGCCCTGCTTGTCAGCTGAAGGTGGCTGGGTGAAGCCAGGATACATGTGGAACAAAAGAACTCACCTGGTCTGGCCTGGCTTGTCCACTGAGCCCTGCCTAAACTCCTGCACCATTCAGCAGTAAACAAGCAACTCAGTCTCTAGCATGACCTAAGCCAGAAGCAATTCAGAGTGACTAACAAATTAACTTCACAATAAGTCAGATATGGTGGCATATGACTGTCACCGTAGCACTTGAGAGGCAGGAGGCTCATGAAGTTCAAGGGTATACTCAGCCAGCCTCTATGGGAGAGCTCCTACAGAAGAGGCTGGAAGACGGCCCTGTGCTTAATGGACAGCCACGAGGACTAGAGCTTGGATCCAGCACCCACGTTGCCACCCAGCTGTCCTGCCAATGTCTACAACCTGCTCTGAGTTGCATAGAGGCAGGAGAATCGTTGGGCCTTCTGCCTCCCAATCTAGCCCCAGGTTCAGGGACAGCACCTGTTTCAAAGGACACCTGTCAGAAGTGCACACACCTGCACACATAAACTCAGGCACACACACACACACACACACACACACACACACACACACACACACACAATCTTTTTAAACAGCACAAACAGTAAAGAAACTAGTGATGTATAAACAGCTGGGGCTGGATAGGGGGCTCAGCAGTCAGAGGACTGGCAGCTGAGATTCTAGGCATGGATAGTATGGAGTTAACCAATTGCTTTGTATTGGCGCTAAGGCCCAATTGCTTTGTATTGGAGCTAAGGCCCACTCTCAAGGGAAAATGCATGCCTGGTACTTTAAAGTGGCTAAAAAGCATGTGGCTGTGGGGCCCACATGCCCTAGAGGTGAACCTATCACTATTATTTTTGTTGAATGGGTAGTGTAACAAACTACCCTCCCAGTCTTTATCTCTATGTCTTAGATTAGCACAGCTCTCAGACATCAACAAAGGTTTTTAGTTGTCTTTTGTTTCTTGTGTGCCTGTGTGGTGACACAGAAACCCACAACTGATCAATGTATACAGAATAGGTCTGTGGAATGCTCAACCACAAATAAGGCTTATCTGTAACAGCCCCTCATGGGCTAGAGAGATGGCTCAGAGGTTAAGAGCACTGACTACTCTTCCAGAGGTCCTGAGTTCAATTCTCAGCAACCACATGGTGGCTCACAAACATCTGTAATGGGATCCAATGCCTTCTTCTGGTGTGTCTGAGGACAACTACAGTGTACTCATACAAATAAAATAAATAAATCTTCAAAACAAACAAACAAACAAACAAACAAACAAAACAGCCAGCTCCTGCCTGAGTTTCAGGGACTGAAAAGACTGTAAGAGCCACAGGTCAATGAGAACAGAAACAAACACTGTCTTCTGGTGAAGACAAACTCTGTACTCAGGATGAGACCCGTATAACATCAAACCACCCAACAATCTAGCCTGTCTGTCTGTCTGTCTGTCCGGCAGGGCACAGCTCATGAGCCACTTCTACCTGAGGAACTACTGACAATAGGCATCTTCTAGGGGAGGGAAACTTAGTTTTCATTGAAGACATAGTTTACAGTAGGTTCCCAATAGTACAGCGGATGCTGTGATAGTGGACCCAGAAGGAGTTAAGGGAACAATGGGAGGTGAGTATGGCCAAAATGTGTTGTGTTGTGTGTGTGTGTAAAGCACTCAAAGAATAAAAACATTGGGGGCCTAGAGCAGATCCTGTGCCAGAGTTACATAAACAAATACCACTAGGAGAGAGCTGGTCTCCCAGAAGTGCCTACATACCTGTGAGCACAGGTAAGACCACTACTTCTCTTCAAACTCCTGGTCAAGAGGGACCTTCCCAAAGCCATCAGGACACAGGAACCAATGAACAGCCAAGGACAGGATCCTTAGGGTCTCTGTCTGAACCCCAGAGCTGACCCTGTACCACAGCTCTCCATACCCAAACTCCTCCCAGAGAGAACTGGTCTCCCGGGCGTACTGGCACCCAGGCTTGCAGGACAGACAAGCCACAGTCAGAGACTACAAGACCAGCTAATTCCAGAGATAACTAGATGGTGAAAGGCAAGCACAAGAACATAAGCAACAGAAACCAAGGCTACTTGGCATCATCAGGACCCAGTTCTCCCACCACAGCAAACCCTGGTTACCCCAATACACCAGAAAAGCAAGACTCTGAATTAAAATCACATATCATGATGATGATAAAGGAATTTAAAAAGGACATAAATAACTCCCTTAAAGAAATACAAGAGAACACAGGTAAACAGGTTGAAGACCTAAAAGAGGAAACACAAAAATTCCTTAAAGAATTACAGGAAAACACAACCAAACAGGTGAAGTAACTGAACAAATCCATCCAGGATCTAAAAAATGGAAATAGAAACATTAAAGAAATCACAAAAGGAGACAACCCTAGAGAAAGAAAACCTAGGAAAGGGATCGGGAGTCATAGATGCAAGCATCACCAACAGAATACAAGAGATGGAAGAGAGAATCTCAGGTGCAGGAGATACCATAGAAAACATTGACACAACAGTCAAAGAAAATGCAAAATGTAAAAAGATCCTAACCCAAACCATTCAGGAAATCCAGGACACAATGAGAAGACCAAACCTACGGATAATAGGTATAGAAGAGAGTGAAGATTCCCAAATTAAAGGGCCAGTAAATATCTTCAACAAAATTATAGAAGAAACCTTCCCTAACCTAAAGAAAGAGATGCCCATGAACATACAAAAAGCCTACAGAACTCCAAATAGACTGGACCAGAAAAAAAAATTCCTCCTGTCACATGATAATCAAAACACCAAATGAACTAAACAAACAAACAAAAAAAGATTATTAAAAGTTGTAAGGGAAAAAAAGGTCAAGTAACATATAAAGGCAGACCTATCAGAATTACACCAGGCTTCTCACCAGAGACTATGAAAGCCAGAAGATCCTGGGCAGATGTTATGCAGACCCTAAGAGGACACAAATGCCAGCCTAGACTACTATACCCAGCAAAACACTCAATTAGCAAAGATAGAGAAACCAAGATATTCCATGACAAAATCAAATTTATATATTATCGTTCTACAAATCCAGCCTTACAAAGGATAATGGATGGACAACCCAACACAAGGAGAGAAACTACACCCCAGAAAAAGCAAGAAAGTAATCTTCTTTTAACAAACTCAAAAGAAGATAACCACAGAAACATAAAAATAACATTAAAAATAATAGGAAGCAACAATCACTATTCCTTAATATCTCTTAACGTCAGTGGATTCAAATCCCCAATAAAAAGACATAGACTAACAGACTGGATATGTAAACAGGACCCGCCCTTTGCTGCATACAGGAAATGCACCTTAGTGTCAAAGACAAATACTACCTCAGAGTAAAGGGCTAGAAAACAATTTTTCAAACAAATGGTCCCAAGAAACATGTGGGAGTAGCCATTCTAATATTGGATAAAACAGACTTCCATCAAAAGCCATCAAAGAAAGATAAGGAAGGACACTTCATACTCATCAAAGGAAAAATCTACAAGACTCTGAATTCTGAATATCTATGCTCCAAATGCAAGGGCACTCACATCCATAAAAGAATCTTTACTAAAGCTAAAAGCACACATTGCACCTCACACAATAATTGTGGGAGACATCAACACCCCACTCTCATCAATGGACAGATCAGGGAAACACAAACTAAACAGAGACACAGTGAAACTAACGGAAGTTATGGACCAAATGGATTTAACAGATATCTGTAGAACATTTCATCCTAAATGAAAAGCACCTCACGGTACCTTCTCCAAAATTGTCCATATAACCAGTCACAGAACAGGCCTCAACAGATACAAAAATATTGAAAGTATCCCATGCATACTATCAGAGCACCACGGACTAAGGCTGATCTTCAATAACAATATAAATAATAAAAAGCCAACATTCACGTAAAAGCTGAACAATACTCTACTCGATAACTTGGTTAAGGAAGAAATAAAGAAATAAATTAAAGACTTTTTAGAGTTTAAATTCACCCAAGAAGAGTAGATGGCAGGAAATAACCAAACTCAGGGCTGAAATCAACCAAGTGGAAACAAAAAGAACTATTCAAAGAATCAACCAAACCAGGAGCTGATTTTTATGAAAATCAACAAGATAGATAAACCCTTAGCCAGACTTACTAGAGGGCACAGGGACAGTATCCTAGTTAACAAATTCAGAAATGAAAAGAGAGATAGTATAACAACATACACTGAGGAAATTAAAAAAAATAATCAGATCCTACTACAATAGCCTATACTCAATACAACTGGAAAATCTGGATGAAATGAATAATTTTCTAGACAGATACCAAATACCAAAGTTAAATCAGGATCAGACAAACCATGTATCCAGTCCCATAACCCCTAAAGAACTAGAAGCAGATCTTCAGTGCAAACCCAGCAGAGGGTCCCAAGGTCCCCAGAGGACTCTCCATGCCAAAAGTGCCCTAGCACACCCAGGATCTTGTGCCAGCAGGAACAGGGACAAAGGAATCCCACCCAACTAGAGGCTTGGATTCCTTCTGGTGGCTCCAGCCCCGTGCCATATTGGGCGTGAACTAGGCAGGATCTTGAGATCACTGAGACCAGTCTACGAAGGAGAGCACGTGGGCGGCAGAAGCAACAGAGCTTCTTGGACAGGGTCCCTTCCAGCCTTCATCCTCAGCCAGGAGGCGGAGCTGAGACCCAGACCCCTGGGCACCTTCCTTGCCAGAGGAGAGTTGGCCTACAGGGAGGGCTCTGACCCCAGGACTCAGGAGGTGGATCTGAGCTCCAGACTTCTGGGTACCTTCCCTGCAAGAGGAGAGCTTGCCTAGAAAGTGCTCAGACCACTGGGACTCAGGATAGAGTTGGACTCCCAGGAGTGCTGACAGAGGCTAACAGAACCACAGGAGGAACAAGCTCTAGCCAGAGACAGCTAGAACATTTAACACAAGAGATTACCAGATGGTGAAAGGCAAAGATAAGAATCTTACTAACAGAAACCAAGACCAGTGGGCATTATCAGAGCCCAGTACTCCTACCACAGTGAGTCTTGGATCTCCAACACACCCAAAAAGCAAGACTTGGATTTAAAATCATATCTCATGATGCTGGCAGAGGATTTTAAGAAGGGCATTAATAAATCACTTAAAGAAATACAGGAGTACACTGCTAAACAGGTAGAAGTTCTTAAGGAATTACAGGAAAAAAAATGCTAAACAGGTAGAAGTCCTTAAAGAGGAAACACAAAAATCCCTTAAAGAATTAAAGGAAAACACAACCAAACAGGTGATGGAATTGAACAAAACCATCCAAGATCTAAAAATGGAAGTAGAAACAATAAAGAAAACCCAAAGGGAGACAACCTTGGAGATAGAAATCTGTATTAGTTAGGGTTTTACTGCTGCGAACAGCCTTTCAAAGGATAATAAAGGGAAAACTCCAACACAAGGATGAAAATTATGCCCTAGAAAAAGCAAGAAAGTAATCCTTCAACAAACCTAAAAGAAGACAGCTGCAAGAACAGAACCCCAACTCTAACAACAAAAATAACAGGAAGCAATAATTACTTTTCCTTAATATCTCTTAATATCAATGGACTCAATTTCCCAATAAAAAGTCATAGACTAACACACTGGTTATATAAACAGGACCCAACTTTGTGCTGCATACCTGAAACCCACCTCAGGGACAAAGTCAGACACTACCCCAGAGTGAAAGGCTGGAAAACAAATTTCCAAGCAAACGGTCTGAAGAAACAAGCTGGAGTAGCCATTCTAATATCGAATAAAATCGACTTCCAACCCAAAGTTATCAAAAAAGACAAGGAGGGGCACTTCATACTCATTAAAGGTAAAACCTACCAAGATGAAGTCTCAATTCTGAATATCCACGCTCCAAATGCAAGGGCAGCCACATTCATTAAAGAAACTTTAGTAAAGCTCAAAGCACACATTGCACCTCACACAGTAATAGTGGAAGACTTCAACACCCCACTCTCATCAATGGACAGATCCTGGAAACAGAAACTAAACAGAGACACATCGAAACTAACAGAAGTTATGAAATAAATGGATCTAAAAGATATCTACAGAACATTTTATCCTAAAACAAAAGGATATACCTTCTTCTCAGCACCTCATGGCACCTTCTCCAAAACTGACCATATAATTGGTCACAGAACAGGCCTCAACAGATACAAACAAACTGAAATTACCCCATGTATTCTATCAGATCACCACGGACTAAGGCTGATCTTCAATAACAATATAAATAATAGAAAGCCAACATTCACGTGGAAGCTGAACAACACTCTACTCAGTGATAACTTGGTTAAGGAAGAAAAAAAGAAAGAATTTAAAGACTTTTTATAGTTTATTGAAAATGAAGCCACAACATACCCAAACTTATGAGATACAATGAAAGCAGTCCTAAGAGTAAAACTCATAGCTCTGAGTGCCTCCAAAAAGAAACTAGAGAGAGCATACACTAGCAGTCTGACAAAACACCTAGAAGGTCTAGAACAAAAGAAAGCAAATTCACCCAAGAGGAGTAGACAGCAGGAAATAATCAAACTTAGAGCTGAAATCAACCAAGTAGAAACGAAAAGAACTACACAAAGAATCAACCAAACCAGGAGCTGGTTCTTCACTAGAGGGCCCAGCGACAGTATCCTAATTAACAAAATCAGAAATGAAAAAGGAGACATAACAACAGAACCTGAGGAAATCCAAAACATCTTCAGATCCTACTACAAAAGGCTATACTCAATAAAACTGGAAAACCTAGATGAAATGGACAATTTCCTACACAGATACCAGGTACCAAAGTTAAATCAGGATCAGATTAACTCTCTAAACAGTCCCATATCCCCTAAAGAAATAGATGCAGTCATTAATAGTCTCCTAACCAAAAAAAAGCCCAGAACTGATGGGTTTAGTACAGAGTTCCATCAGACCTTCAAAGAAGACCTAATTCCAATTCTTCTCAAAATATTCCAAAAAAATAGAATCAGAAGGTACTCTATCCAATTCATTCTACGAAGCCACAATTACTCTGATACCTAAACCACATAAAGACCCAACAAAGAAAGAGAACTTCAGACCAATTTCCCTTATGAATATCAACGTAAAAATACTCAATAAAATCCTTGCTAACCAAATCCAAGAACACATCAAAACGGTCATCCATCATGATCAAGTAGGCTTTATCCCAGGGATGCAGGGATATTTTAATATATGGAAATCCATCAATGTAATCCACTATTTAAACAAACTCAAAGACCAAAACCACATGATCATCTTGTTAGGTACTGAGAAAGCATTTGACAAAATTCAATATCCCTTCTTCTTTAAAGTCTTAGAAAGATCAGGAATTCAAGGCTCATTCCTAAACATAATAAAAGCAATATACAGCAAACCAGTAGCCAACATCAAACTAAATGGAGAGAAACTTCAAGCAATCCCACTAAAATCAGGCACTAGACAAGGCTGCCCACTTTCTCCCTACCTATTCAATACAGCACTCGAAGTTCTAGCCAGAGCATTTAGACAACAAAAGGAGATCAAGGGGATACAAATTGGAGAGGAAAAATTCAAAATATCACAATTTGCAGATGATATGACAGTATAAATAAGTGACCCTAAAAATTCCACAAGAGAACTCCCAACCCTGATAAGCTGCTTCAGTGCAGTAGCTGGATATAAAATTAACTCAAACAAATCAGTGGCCTTTTTCTACACAAAGGATAAACAGGATGAGTCCCAGGCTTTTTATGGTTGGGAGACTTTTAATGACCACTTCTATTTCATTTCACTTCCTTCCTTTCTTTCTTTCTTTCTTTCTTTCTTTCTTTCTTTCTTTCTTTCTTTCTTTCTTTCTTTCTTTCTTTCTTTCAGCAATGGTGGGATTGCAAGCTGGTACAACCACTCTGGAAATCAGTATAGTGGTTCCTCAGAAAATTGGACATAGTACTATCAGAGGACCCAGCTATACCATTCCTGTGCATATACCCAGAAGATGTTCCAATATGTAATAAGGACACATGCTTCACTATGCTGATTGCAGCCTCATTTATAATAGCCATGAACTGGAAAGAAACCAGATGTCCCTCAACAGAGGAATAGATACAGAAAATGTGGTACATTTACACAGTGGAATATTACTCAGCTATTAAAAACAATGAATTCATGAAATTCTTAGGGAAATGGATGGGACTAGAAAATATCATCCCGGGTGAGGTAACCCAATCATAAAAGGTCACACATGGTATACAGTCAGTGATGAGTGGATATTAGCCCATAAGCTTGGAATACCCAAGATACAATTCTTAGACCAAATGAAGCTTAAGAGGAAGGAAGACCAAAGTATGGATACTTTGGTCCTTCTTAGAACGGGGAACCCATGGTAGTAGATACAAAGTAGGGAGCAGAGACTGATGGAAATGTCATACAGAGACTGCCCCACCTCAGGATCCATCCCATATATAGTCACCAAACCCAGACACTATTGTGGATGCCAACAAAGATTATGCTGACAGGAGCCTGATATAGCTGTCCCCTGAGAGGTTCTGTTAATGTCTGACAAATACAGAGGTGGATGTTCTCAGCCACCCTTTGGACTGAGTACTAGGTCCCCAATGGAGGAGCTAGAGAAAGGACCAAAGGAACTGATGGAGCTTGTAACCCCATAGGAGGAACAACAATATGAACCAACCTGTATCCCCCAGAGCTCCCAGGGACTAAACCACCAGCCAAAGAGTACACATGGAGGGACCTATGGCTCCAGCTGCTTATGTAGCAGAGGACGGCCTCATTGGACATCAATGGGAGGAGAGGCCCTAGGTCCTGAGAAGGCTCTATGCCCTAGTGTAGGGGAATGCCAGGACAGGGAAGTGGGAGTGGGTGGGTTAGCAAGCAGTGGGAGGGGAGATGGGATAGGGAGTTTTCAGAGGGGAAACCAGGAAAGGGGATAACTTTTGAAATGCAAATAAATAAAATATCTAATAAAAAAATAAAGTAAGGAAAAAAAGAATAAAAACATTGTATTAAGAACAGAAGCATACAGGATTTCAACATACACATAGGAAACAGACTCAACAGGAGAGGGCAAGGTGGGGAGAAAGGAGGAAAAGCTGAGCTTAGTCAACAGATTAGAGATAGCTCGGCTGCAAATCTAGTGATGGGTCACCACTGAGAACCTTTTGTATGTAAGAGTTTTAAACTTATATCTGTAGAAAAAAAATGTTCCTGCCATAATGTCCAGAAGGCATTTGAAAGTGTTACTGGATTGTTTTAAAAATAAGTGGCTTATGAATTAGAGCCTAGTTTCTTGTAAGCTGATTGGTCAAAGCCTATGGAGATCTTAGTGACCAGCTAGAATATAGCTGGATTCAAAAGTTCTGCTTATTGTGGTAACATTGTTACCGGGCAAAAGATTGCCATACTGAGGATAACTCACATTATAAAGTCTTAGACACTGTTTCAAAGCATTGCAGAAAGAATTACCTAAAGCATTTAATATGTATTTTATAGAATTTCAACTGAGGTCTTTAAATTGTGTTGTGGATGGGCCTGGTGCTGTATTTTGATGCTAATTCTGCTCTCCTGGGAGGGGCTGAGGACAAGGAATGAGTTGTGTACTCAGGTGACTTCTTGTGAACAAATTCCCTAGTGAATAAAGGAGCCAATCACTGGGCGAGTAGGAGGGACTTCCGGGTTGGAGAGGGGAAGAGAAAAGGAGGCATGAGAGAGGGTCCTTTTTGCCTGAGGACAAGATGTAGCTACTAGTGTCTCCTGGCGGATTCACCACTGGAAAATTTAGATTTAATATCGCTTACAAGATTAGGATTCTAGTTGTTGCACCCAGAGATTTAGTTACCATTGTTTCTGAACTAAGTTTGTGCGGTGTTTCTCTTCTCGCGAGGACGCAACTGGGTTCCAGAGAGAAAGGTATAGCAGCAAAGCACGGGTTTGCCTGATGTGCCCACAAAGGCTGTGGGGGTATTGAAGCATGGGCCTGGCATGGTAGTGACCCGTCAGTGGGAACCTAGCGAGCTGGGTGGAGAGATTTTGGAGTTCTGTTTTTGGAGATAAAAACAGATCGGGCCATTGCCAGCCAGTATATGGCTGGCCAGGCTTCTGGGGCAGAGAGTTGCCGGCACAAGTGCGGAAAGGTGGTTCTTTTTTAATATTTCCTGCAACAAAATTGGGTGGCATATTTAACTCTAAATGAGATACTGGGCTTTTGTACTCTCCTCAGAATTGGAGAAGCACAAAACCCCATCCTTTTCTGGGCTACAAGTCGTGGTTCACATCTAATCCCAGTACTTAGGAAGCGGAGACAGGAGCATACCTAGTTGAAGGAAGGTCATCTTTAGCTATAGAGTGAGTCCCAGGACAGCCCTCAACACACGAGAGCCTGTCCTGCCTTAAAATGTTTTTTTAAAAAAAGATGGTGGGTGGCCCAGTAGTTAAGAGCACTCGAAGCTCTTAGAGAGGACCTTAGTTTAGTCCTCCATACCACAAGGGGTCGCTCATAGCTTCTTGTAACTCTAGTTCTGGGGGATTTGATGCCCTATTCTGGTTCTGTGGGCACCTACATACATGTGGAATATAGTCACACACAGACACATAAAAATAAACCTTTAAAAATAAATAAACACCAGCAGGAGAAATAAGAGCAGCAGTTAAGAGCACTGGCTGATCTTCCAGATGACCTGGGTTCAATTCCCAGCAATGTTAAGAGTGGCTCACAACCATCTAAAACTCCAGGCCCAGCCGATCCAGTGCCCTCTTCTGGCCTCCTTGGGCACCAGGCAAGCATGAAATACCCACACAAATCAAACTTAAAAATTGGTAAATAAAATAATCTTTAAACTTTAAAAGGGTAGAGGGCAGAGGGCTAGAGGGGCGGGGGGGGGGTGGGGGGGGGCGAGAAGAGATCAAGGGTTAAGAGTTCACATCCAGAAGTCAGGTAACAAGCCAGATGTCCCATGCATACCTGTAGCCCCAGCTCAGAGGGGCAGAGAGCAGAGAATCACTAGGACCTACTGGCTTCCAGCTTATCAGGGGAAATGCTAGCCTTTGGTGTGTGATAGACTCTTCCTGGGGAGATGAAACATATATGTGTTTATTCATGCCAGAAAGGAAAACCATGTATACCAATCTCAGTTTCTGTAAGAAAGCAGGCTGAGCAAACTATGGGAAACAAGCCAGTAAGCAGCTCTCCTCCATGGTCTCTGCATCAGCTCCTGCCTTCAGTTTCCTGCCTTGCTGGCATTCCAGTCCTAATTTACTCTGGTGATAAACAGCCAAATAAACTCCTTCCTCCACGACTTGCTTGTTGGTGTTTTGTTAGCAATAGAAATCCTAAAATGGGATTACTAGCAGGAGTGTGGGTGAGGGTTACTAGCAGGATCGGCTACATCCCTGGAACTCCTGTACAGTTTGCAGGTAGTTCAACAGGCCTGAGGGGGGCTCCTCTGCAGTGTGCCTTAGAGTTTCCTCTGTAACCGTTGGCTTCCATTATCCTCAGGGAAGGAGCCCTCCTGGCTTTCCACTTTATCAGCTCTGTGACATTTTATTTCACCCCCCCCCCACCCCCCCAATCCAGAGGGAACACTTCAATCAGAAGAAATTGCTCTACAACATCAAAGAAAGGCCATCTCTCAAGATAACATGTATGTAAAGAGACTACCATCTGGTGCCTTCTATACAGGCAAATACCCGTCGACATATGTGTATACATGCACATATACACGTTGATTAATCTTTTAAAAAGCCTGCCACACTGCTAGGCAGTGGTGGCGCACACCTTTAATCCCAGCACTTGGGAGGCAGAGGCAGGCAAATTTCTGAGTTCGAGGCCAGCCTGGTCTACAGAGTGAGTTCCAGGACAGCCAGGGCTACACAGAGAAACCCTGTCTCAAAACAACAATAACAACAAACAAAAACAAAACAAAAAAAAGCCTGCCACCCATGAGGGACCACACCCCTTAAAATACTGCAAAGAGATTTTTAAGGCTCGGGCTGTGGGGTCAGGCAGGAAATTGCTGAGGCCACTGGGGGAAGGGTGGCTTCACTCACCTCCACACAGGCCTGCAGGGACTCCAGGGACTCATCATCTTGTTGCTCCATGGTCTCCTCCAGGTGTGGCGTGGTGCCAAGCTGCATAAATAAAAGCAGCTCTGCATAGCCTGCACTGTCGCTCTCCAGCCCAGCCTGCCCCCTGGCAGTTAATGCCCCAACTGGACATTAACCAAGAATCCCTGAGTTGCTGCTCTAGGTCAAATCTTTGCAGTTCCACTTTGTTCCCCCATCCCCACTACCCTGTAAGCCCACCTCATGCTCAAAACATGACCATCTGCCCAGTACCTAAATGTGCAGCTCCAATCAGGGCATTCATTGGGTCTTGGGAGCCCCACAAACACCCAGCACTTAAAGAACCCCCTAGTATTACGTACTTTACTGGCTTGAGTGTGCAACTTCAAGACAATCTCTTTCCAGGCCTAGGAACCATATAGCCACTGATCAAATAAAGGAAATTCAGGACACAGCCCCAGCCTTTCCAGATAGTTATTTCATTGAGAACACTGTTCTTTCATCAGCAAACATGCAGAGCCTCCATCTTCCTACCCAAACCGCCAGGGCCAGGCCAGGCCCCTCCTTCCCCCACCCAACCAGACTCTTCCTCAGATTCTTACCCAAACCCTCAGGCTCTGAATTTGTAGCTTGAACCTGATTTCCTCCTCTATCAGTCTGGAGGGCTCTTTGGAACTAAAGACACAATGGCCCACGTGGAACTGGGGACCTCTGGCAGCCACAGCACATATCAGCCTCTGCCAGGACCAGACCCTGTACCTTTGCAGCTCAGCTGTCTTTGTGTCATCTGATGTCACGAACTTGGAAAGCAGGGTGGCAGCTGACCAATCCCACTTGAGGCACCAACCCCTCCATACTCCCTTGCTGCTCATGTGGTGCTAAGGCTGGAACCCAGTGTTCTGTGCACACTGGCAAGCACTCTACCAACTATGCCACATCCTCTGCCCCCATCTTTCTCTCACTACCCCACCCCCTGATTCTCACCCCAGCACTAATGTACAGTCCCACCTACTTCCCTCCACCCACCAGGCTCCAGCTTGAGTCTCAACCTGCGTAATTCCTGCTGTACACCTTCCTGGGCACCTGAATGCCAGGGAGACCCTGTCTTCCCCTACACTTGGGAATCAACTGGTGCTGATTACAGCAAAATCCACCAAGATCCCAGCACTATGTGTCAAAAGTGCATTTCTAGCAGGGCACGGTGGCACACACCTTTCATCCAAGCAGGTTCCCATGAAGGATTTGCATTCAGGACCTGGGTGCTCCGCCCATCTGGGGTTCTTCCTTGTTTTGGTTTTGATTCCTTATCCTTTGAGTCAGGGTTTCATGTAGTCTAGGCTAGCCTCACACGCATCATCCTCCTGCCTCTACCTCCCAAGTACTGCTTTTTTTAGTCATGTGCCACCAGACCGGATTTATGAAGTGCCAGAAATGGAACCTGGGGCTTTGTGCTAGGCAAGCACTTAACCAGCTGAGTTACACCCCAGCTCTAGGCGGATTTTTATAGGACTCTGTGTCCCCTTGTGGCTCCAAGTCACAGCTGCCACAATGGTCCTGAGGCCACCAGTTCTGCATGTCTGCAGAGCTGTAGTTAAAATACACCATTACCTAAGTCTGAGCACGGAGCTCCAGAACCAGTCCTAGGTCCTCAACACTTGGCTCCCAAGGTGTCCTCAAACTTAGGCTAGAGCCAAGGGACCTGTCTTCCACCCCGCTCTCCTATAAATGCAGGCATTCTCTTGCTTCAAGGCAGAACAGGCCACAGCAAAGATCCTAGCAACACATACTCTGTAAAGATGCTTACAGCATCTGCCTTCTCCCAGCCAGTTGCCAACCAGAAGGCAGCCTTTTAAAGCATAGGTTCCTTACCTCCAAGCTGGAGTTTCTACCCAACTTGAACATCTAAGAACTCTAAGGTGTTCAGGTTTCAGGTGCCAGTTCCAGATTCTCTAATTGAATACACTGACATGCACAGGGCCTTCTGCCTAGAATCCTCTGTTAGGCCCTTGCCTAACACCCTCCATCTGGTACTTGACTGTCGAAAGGACTGATTAACTGAAAACAATACTGGGTCTCCTGGTTCAAGAACCAGGACCTCCAGGCTGCTCTAGTGTGAACCCATTTCCTCCGAATCGAAATGCTCCCTCCTAGAAGGAGAAGGGAGGCTCCTAAGACTCAGGAAGCAAACAAAACTTAAAAGATCTCAGAAGCTGAAACTTTAAAGATACACACACACACCCTTCCTTAAGATTATACATGCAACAGCGAAGGCTGAGGAGGAGGTACCCTGCCCAGATGAGCTGCTTTGGAGTCTTGTAGGCACCTCCAGAGACGCAGCTTCCCTGAGTCATCACTCCCGTGGGCTTTTCAGTGCCATAGCTGACTCATCCTGCTCCTGTAAGAAACCCTTCACTCATACTTCCGTAGGGAACAACAATAAACCCACTGGCTCACTGGGCTAAACAGCGGCCACTGCTCTGCTTGGCTGTCATGCCTGGTCTAGGAACAGAAGCCACATACATCTCCAACAAACAGGACACCCCCAGGCTTGCAAGAACAGTGTCTGCCCAGGTAGGAGAACCACGTCTTCAGAACGTAGGCTGGTGATTCCGACACCAACACTTGCTCACGAATACAGTGTGGGCTTAGATCTAGTACAGAAACAGTGGCATGGTTCCTCTCTTTGGGAAAAAGAGTCTGTGCATTGGAAGGCTCTCCACTAAATACGCAGGGGAGGAGGGGAGTTCCTGGTACTTTTGTACGTACACAGAGGAAACTGCTCAGGTCACACCCACCTCTGCACCTACCCTCAGGGTCTCTCCCTACCCTCAGAGCTGATTCTGCATATGCACCTAGGGCCACCAGAGTCAGTTATTAGGAGCTGTTGGTGACACACCCTGTCACCTTAGAGGCCCCGCCACAATGTCTCTCTGTGGCGATAATACCTCTTTTAAAACTTTTTTGTCTAAAACGCAAGGCACCTTAGTGTCCCCTCGGGCCTTTCAATTATCTGCCCTTTGCCTAGGCCCTGTTTTCCATCCTTTTGGACATCCTCGGTCCCACAGTCCCACCACACAAAACCAACCATCCGCGCATGCGCACAACTGTGCACTCTTTACAGCCTCCCGAGACCCTGAGTCCTATTCTGAGGCACAGGAACCCCAAGTCACTGACACCAACGCGTCCAGATTCCCGCCTAGACCCTGCGCATGCGCACATCGACCACTGTAAGCGTCCCACATCTAACACCAACCTGGACGTCCGTGAGCCCGTGGTGAGGACCGGGGCGGGTCTGAGCCACTCACGACTCAGCGTCAGAACGAAACTGTGCTCACCGCTTCCTGCCCCGATCCTGAAGCACACCCGGCATGACTCGAGTGGCGGGGGTCTGGCTTCCACTTCGAGTCAGCATCCGCCAGGTCGCTCCGTGTAGACTGAGCCCAGCCACAAAGCTGAGCCATAGAAGACGCCTTCACACACATACACACACACACACTCACACGCACGCACGCACACACACAAACACATACAAACACACACACACACTCACACAAATGGCTGCACTGCCGGCTAAACCCGGAAGTAGGGGGTTATCAGCTCAATGGAACTACAATTCCCAGAACTCTCAGCGGCTTACGCAGCCGCTGTCAGAACTCAGCGCCAAGGGGCGAGGCCTCGAACTCGAGTGAGGCTGCGCAGTCCATCCCAGTCCTTTCAGGGTGGTGGCCAATGGGAAAGTCCTCTTGTAAGCCAAGATTGAAGCTGGCTTTGACACTGCCAAGTCTGGAAGACTAGCGATGTCCATGTTGTACAGTTCAAAAAGTTCTAATCATGCGGGCAGAATGGCTCAGCAGATAAAGGCGCTTTGCCGCCAATCATGATGATACGAGTTGGATTCCCAGAACCCCGTAAATAAATAAATCTAATCGCCCCACCTCCAATCCCCCACACACTATATAACTCTGTCTGGCCTGGAATTTACAGATGACCACCTGCCTCTGCTTCTCAAATGCTGGGATTAAAGGTATGAACTATCACACCCATCTTTTAAAAACTGATTTTTTATTTAATAGCTGTCAGTGTTAGGTCTCAAAGAAACCCAGGACAAATGGCTAAGGTGCCTGTTAACATATCCGGGTAAATGTTGGCTAGCTCTCCCAGCATCCCACTCCCTAACCGGAACCTCTCCTTTCCCCAGCTTTTCCTTTCAACATAAACTCATACATATTGGCTACGAGGTCTCCTGGTTCCCACACTTTTGATCTCTCCATCTTTGGCTCCTCTTTTTGCTCCCTATAATTAGCATATTAAAATGCCTTTTAGACATGTAAAAAATAATTAGCTTAGGACTCCTGCTCCACCCAAGGCTACACCTGATAACCAGAACTCAGAGACATCACTCCCTCATAATAACCAGATACAGTCTTAGAACCCCACTGGACAGTAATACACGCAGAGACCTAGAGCAATGCTTTGCTCTGCACATTTGGAGAGGCACCATCTTGATCTGCCCTATGGATAGAGATTCTCCGCCCAGGATCCTGAAGATCGAATCAGAGACTTCTGTTCTGGACCTCCAACACTTTTACATTCAGCTAAGATACATCACCCAGGTGAACAGCACTGGGGAGATAGTTGGAAACATAGAGTTTGAATTTTGTGTGATGACCCTCAGCATAATAAAACATATCTTTTGATATACTAACTATATGTGTTTACCTTCTTGGTCACGAAACTCCCTCTCCTCTTTCACTCTCTCCCCCCACACTCACTCTCCACTCATGGCTCCGTTCAGTCTAGACCCTTCCATGCCTCTGACTGTTCTCGGCCTCACAGTTTAAGCATACCTCTTTTTCTTTTTTCATTTATCTGATGCCCATAACCCGGGATTGACATAAGTGAGTTCCCTCTGAGGGACTCGGCAGCTCTGAACCAAGCTGTGGATCTGGCTCTCTAAGGTATGTATGTATCATTTATTTCTGCTGGCTCCTACCATTCACCAAACTTGACTCCAAATTCTAGAGTCTGCCTCTTCAATTGCTTTCTAGCCATGTGTCCCTCCTTGTCTACTCCACAAGTGTCTCTCTGGCTCCTGCAGCCTGGTAAGCCCTCCAGTGACCTCGTGGCATTTGCCATAAGGCATAAAGACATTTGCCCCCCCCCCCCACGTTGAAGTCACCCCCTTTCCAAGTCCATCTTCAGCTGCTCTCTCCTTTCCATCTCTACAGGACAAGTGCCACCTCAGAGTTGCCTTCTTTGTCTACTAGTACTACAAAAACCACACCAGTGTGCCAGAAAGCTCCTCTTGCCCTACTGGGTCTGTGACATGCATAAAGGGATGCCTCTCCTCTTTGATTCAGAATATTTCTCTCATTCCCTTTTAGGATGCCCTGGATTCTTATCATCACTGACATTTATGCCCCTGAGGCCTTTGTTCATATCTCCTTCCTAGGGCTTCCTCGCCTCACCAATCCCTGGGAGCTGTTATCATGCAGTTTCCTTAAGCCCTCTTGGGTCTGCTACCCTCTTCCTTGCCTCCCCTTTGGAGCTGCCTGCTCTATCTCTTACTTAAGCCCTCCTAACCCACTCCCCCTCAGTGGACCTCCTATACTTTGTGACCCTGTTACCTCCCAGCTCCCTCCTAAAAGTTCTGCAGCTTCTCTGTGCCCTCCTGGACTTCTCTCTATGTTTCTCAGCTCCTTTTTTGGAGCTTATAGGTGTTAAATGTTGCAGCTCTGAAGGGAAAGGCTTCCTTTACAGAAGTGTTACTACTCTGCTCCAGCTGCTGCAGAGGAAGGGTTTCTCCAGGGAAAGTGTTACAGTTCTGCTCTGGGAGGGGAAGGTTTCCCCAGTGAATGTGTTACATCTCTGCTCCACAGGAAAACGGTTTTCCCAGCTCCCCGGACGTTAGCATTTCCCATTTCCTCGAGGCTCCATCCAAGAGTTACCTAAACAGCCAGGTACCTTCTTTTTGTTCTTCCTGTTCCCTAATGATCAATCTCATGATAAGAAATTAGATAGAAAAAGATGGAAAGTTTATTCAGGGTCTGAGGATATAAAAACTTAAGTTATGAGTATCTCGGAATATATTTGGGATATTTGAGGGCCTAGAAAGACATTTTGAGGTTGGTAATTACTTATAAAGGTTGGAGGACATAAAATATTGGGTAGTGATAAAAAATAATTCAAGATACAAAAATTCTTTGAAGGAACCTTTTAAATTCCATTTGTCTCCACTCAGAAACTAGGCCATTAACCATTTGCTCCAGTAGCAAACCCTGAAGTCCAGGAATGAGACAATAAAATTCCCCACTAAAGGAACAGCTTAAAGGTAGTCACATGAATGGGACATAACTTATTTCAGGATAGGTCTGAGGTTTTTATCACTACTCTCAGATATCCCTCCTTTTTCATTGCATTACAATCATACTAGTATCTCTAGGAATGGCCTATGATCCTGCCCACTGTGACAGACAGATTCCAAGGTGGCCCCACAACACCTCACCTCCTGACGTTAGCACCATTATATAGTTCCCAGGCCTCATGAAAAGACCTGGATTTTGCATTTAATGAACATGGCAAAGACCCCAGATGCAGGTGATTGCAAAGATACTGCAATCTATCCCATATGATTTTTGCTTCTATTTGGCTTTGAATGAAACAAGAAAGCTGGCTGGTGGTAGTGCACACCCACCTTTAATCCCAGCATTTAGGAGGCAGAGGCAGGTCTATCTCTGAGTTTGAGGCCCACCTCACGTACAGAGGGAGTTCCAGGCCAGCCAAGGCTACACTGAGAGACCCTGTCTACAACAACAACAGCACACACACACACACACACACACACACACACACACACACACACAGAGAGAGAGAGAGAGAGAGAGAGAGAGAGAGAGAGAGAGAGAGAGAGATTCTAAAGAAACAGGATGGAGCAAATGGGGTGAACAGACAGGTTTTGGAAATGAACTAGATAACAGGAAATTAAACAGAATTGAAAAGAGTCTTGTGAGAGTGGTGCATGTGTGTACATGTGAATGCATGTGAGTACATGTGAATGCATTGTGTACTTGCACACATTTGTACCTGTGTAGGTGTATGTACATGTTTGTGCATGTGTGGGTGCATATGTGTGGAAGCTAGCATTCACCTCAGATGTTGTTCCTCAGAAACTGTCCACCTTGAGTGTGTTGATTTGCTTTGGTGTTATTGCTGTTACTTTGTTTTATTTTTGAGACAGTCTCCCTGGCCTAGAACCTGTGATTCTGCAAGGCTTTCTGGCCAGCAAGCCTCAGGGTTCCACCAGTCTTTGCCACCCCAGCAATGGGAGTACAGCACATGCCATCATGCTCAGCTCTATGTGGGCGTTAGGACTGAGCTATCTTCTCAGGCCCTACAGTTGAGAAGGTTCTTAAAGAAAAACTCTGTTGAACATTTGTACTACAGACTCATTAGCAGAGGACAAAAGGTACAGGTCTCTATCTGCCAGAGATTGCGTGACATCAGAATACAAGTATCAGAATACCTCATAATTTGACTCTTCATTTCTGCCTGGTCCTGGGGGCACCAATGGCTGCTTCGAGATTTGGGGCAATGGCTTCCTGGGACCCTCAGGAGCTGCGGAAGGTGGTTTCTTCTGCAAGTAAGTAAAGAAGTCAAATGAGACCCATAGTCAAGATGGACCAGAAGATGTCAACATATACTCCTCAAGGACACAGAGAAGCCAGGCAGTGGTGGCACTCAGGAGGCCAGGGCAGGTGGATCTCTGTAAGTATGAGTCCATCATGGTCTACATAGTGAGTTCCAGGACAGCCAGTGCTATATGAGAGACAGAATCTGTGTGAAAAGAAAAGGGGGAGAGTACACCCAGTTCAGGGTTCTACAAAGAACCCAAGTGGAGGAACAACTACAACTCCCAACTCACTGCTCTTCTGTAACATTCTCGCTCTCTCCCTCCCTCCATCCTTCCCTCCGTCTCCCTCCTTCCCTCAAAATTTCTCTTTTTCTCTCCCCCTCTTCCTCCCTCCTTCCCTCTCCCCCCCCCCCCAGTCATTATTTCCTCTTAAGTCAGCACCTTCCCCTCCTAACTTCCTCCTGCCATCATGTTTCTGGCCAGTGCCACTTCACTGCAATCCAGCCCCAAGCAAGGCCTGCTGGAAGGAACAACAAAGCAGCCATGAGATATGGAACCCCGTGTGGCCTTGGGCCATGATCTCCCCATCCCTGGAACTGCTTGCAGTGAGAAAGGTTTAGTTAGACTGAAACAACTCTCAGCCTTGATAATCATAAAATCCTCTGGTCATATTTCCTACACAGTTTCTTTAACAAGCTGCAGCAGGTCCAACCTACCTCATAGAACTGCTCTGGGGAGACACGTGGTAGTGGTGGCATCTGGGAAAAATGAGTGGGGAAAAATCATAGAGGCTGTGGGCATGGCACAGTGGTAGAGCCTCTGCCTAGAATCACCCAGTGAGGGGCTGGGGGTGTGGCTCAGTGGGAGAGCCCCTGCCTAGAATCACCCAGTGAGGGGCTGGGGCGTGGCTCAGTGGTAGAGCCCTGCCTAGAATCCCCCAGTGAGGGGCTGGGGCGTGGCTCAGTGGTAGAGCCCTGCCTAGAATCACCCCAGTGAGGAGCTGAGGGCGTGGCTCAGTGGTAAAAGCTAATCTAGCCTGCTTAAGGCTGGTTCAATCAATAGGAACACACGCACACATATACATATAGATGTTTAGAAAGAGAGTAAGAAAAAGACAGAAGGGGGGGTGTGGCTATGGTACCCTCTCATCCTAAGAGGTAGAAACATCCTGCTGGACTGTGGAAGGATCAGACAGAAAGTATGGGAGCAGTGAGAGTATCCGGGGAGCTCACCCACCTTTTTGCCTCTGGCCTCTCCTTCGGGCTTTGGGGCATTGTCATACACAGTCTTTGGTTTGTCTAGAGAAAGCAAACCACATCCCAGAGCAAAAGTTAGGGTGAGATATAAGGACAGGGTGCTGTGTTTCAGAACATTTCCTCGTCCTCAGGACTTTCTTCCCATCATGTCTCAGGTGAGACAGACCATTGTGATATAGAGGAGGAGCTAAGTTGTGGTCATGAGCTGTGGGTGGCCTTACTCCTTATCCTTCATGAAACTTTTTCTCTTCTGTAAAATGGAGCGGGGACCCAGGCATGTAGCTACTGGCCTGTAGTCCTAGCTACTCTGGAGACTGAGGCGAGAAGGTTACAGTTTAAATCTTTTCTGGGCTATCACACAAGGCTACATGGACATCTTGAAAGACCCTGTTTTAAGATGAAAAGTAAATTAATTAATTAATTTTGAGACAGGGATTCTCTGTGTATCCCTGGCTCTCCTGGAACTTGCTCTGTAGCCCAGGCTGGCCTCAAGCTCACAAAGATCCACCTGCCTCTGTCTCCTGAGTACTGGGATTAAAAGTGTGTGCCACCACCATCCTGCAAAAAGTAAAACTTTTTAAAATGAAAAAGTAGCCAGGCATAGTGGCACATGTCTTTAATCCCAGCACTGGGGGAGCAGAGGCAGGTGGATCTCTGTGTTCGAGGCCAGCCTGGTCTACAGAGTGAGTTCCAGGACAGCCAGGGCTACACAGAAAAAAATTGTCTTGAAAAAAAAGTAAAAAAACAACAAACAAACAAACAAAAAAAAAAACAATCAGAGATTAAAAGCACTTTCTACTGCTCTTTTAGAGGACCAGAATTTGGTACCCAACACTCAGGTCAGTTGGTTCTAGCTTCAGGGGAGTTGATGCACTCTTCTAGATTCTTCTAGAACCTTCTTCACTCTTGTGTGCACATACTCACATACACACACACACACATATACATAACATAAAAGCAATACAAACTTTTTTTTTTTTTGTTACTAGAAGGGCTGGGATATACCTCAGTTGTAGATAGCTTGCCTAGCATGTTTGGGGATCCAGAATGCTGTGGATTGCCCTGGTGTTGTTTGTATTCTGATGCTAATTCTGCTTCCCCAAGAGGGGCTGTCTCATGTACTCAGGTGACTTCAAGTGAACCTTTTCCCCATTTAACTTTAAAATAAAGGCTAGAGTCAGTGGAAGGGAAAGGTGGAACTGAAAAGTTAGAGGGGGGGGGGGAGGAAGATGGAGCAGAAGCACGTGGCCTAGAGAAACTGCAAATAGCAGGGTTTTCATAGATGGGGAATATAGTAGTGTAGTGATATATTGGCCCAATCTAGGTGTGCAGCTTGTATTCATATTAATTGAGTTGTGTTTTACTTGCATGGGCTTGTTGAGGTTGGAGATTTGTTGCAACACCAGGTTCCTTCAATCCTAGCACTATAAAAGAAAAAAAAAATGAAGGAAGGAAAGAAAGAAAAGAGTTGGGTCTCGTCTAGACGCCAACTTCTAAAGAGCCTTCTGAGTTCTGGGGCTCCTCCTTTCAGAATCCTAGATTCAGAGACAGCAGATGTCCCAAGTTGTTTTTCATTGACTACATCCATCAATAGAGGGTGTTGTAAGCTGGCCTGTGGCCTACATGAACTGGGTACACCTGGGAGGCAGGCTGGGGATGAAAGAGACTAGATTGTAAGAGAAGATAATGAAGCCAAGACAAAGGTTCTGATCAAGGCCCACAGTTTTACTCAGAAACTGTGCTTTTAAAGGGGGAAGGCCCATCCCCCTCCCCAGTCCATTCTTGGTGTCTGGAGCCAGCCTGCAGGTGACATGTAGGATAGGATGTGCCTCCAGAATATCTCAGGGGCCTCTCAGCAGGTAGCAGTGTCTTGGAGGAGAGCAGCAGCAGGTGACAGAACAATAGAACCATCTAGGTGGGAAGGCTCCACCCTAGGTAATCTCCTTCTTAGTGGCAGCAAGGTCAAAGTCTGGATCAGCCTGCTTCAAGGCTGAGGGAGGCTACAAGAGGGCACCAAGGCACCTAGTTGAAGTGGACAAAGAATGGAGCTGGCCAGGGTGTCAAATGCCTGTAATCCCAGCACCCAGGAGACAGAGGCAAGTGGGTCTCTGTGAGTTTGAGGTCATCTTCATCTATCGTGGTGACTTCCAGGACAGCCAGGGTATGCAGTGAGATCTTGTCTCAAAGAGAGAGGAGGGGGGTTTGGGAAGAGAAGCAACACACACACACACACACACACACACACACACACACACACACACACAGAGTTGAAAAAAGAATGGGCTCAAAGAATGTCTGGAATTCACCAGGCTGGGTATGGGACTGGGTGGAAAGAGGGCAAAAAGGTAGAGAGAAGGGAAGCAGGGGAGGGAGGTGAGAGAGAAGAGAGAGAAAAGAAGGGGGAGGGAAAGAGAAAGGAGGGAGATAAAAGGAGAGAGAGAGAGAGAGAGAGAGAGAGAGAGAGAGAGAGAAAGAGAGAGAAAGGGGTTAATGGGAACAGTGGTGTGACCTGGGGCTAAGCCAGAAGGAGAGTCCTAGGCTTCCCATAGCAGCTCCCACCCACCCCTCACCACTGCAAGAGCACAGACTGTGGAGTCACTTACTGTGTCTGGACTCCGGGGTGCTCTGCATCACAGAGGTGGGTGGTATGGTATTAGAGCTCGTTGTATCACTGGCTGATCTCCTGCGCGTCCTGAAACACACATCCTTCATAATCTCATGGGGCGGGTTCTGGCCAATTTCCATAGACGCTGTTGTGTTCCTTACCCCCATCCCCTTACTTGTCTGCTCTTGGGCAATGACCCAAAATACCCTGAATTCCCAGGGTGTACAGATAGAGTTCAACACCATGGTAGAGTCCCTGCCTAGAATCCCCCAGCGAAGGTCTGGGGTGTGTGGCTCAATGGTAGAGCTCCTGCCTAGAATCCCCCAGTAAGAATCTAAGATATAGCTCAGTAGTAGAGCACATGGTTCAGGCATGTGTCACAACCTTATTATACAAAATTTAGTTTAGCAAATACACTGTGCCAAGCACAAGCCAATAAGTTTTACAAATGCTCATTAATCTTCAATAACTATAACAATATGTGTAAATACTTTCATAGACAATTATTCAGCCACAACATTTGCCCTCAAACCAGGAGTAACTGGGACTCCCAGGATCCAGGGGACACATGAACCCTGGCCCAGCCAGTGGCATGGAATCTTTCCTGTCTGAGCTTGTGTCCTGAGTAGACCTGGGGTGCTAGCTCCGCACCCAGGCCCATAACACCCAGAGGGATCCCGACTCCCAGGTGCTCTGAAATGCCAAGGCTCACAGGATCACAGGTGCTCTGACACTCACAGGCTCACAGGCTCACAGGCTCACAGGCTCACAGGCTCACAGGTGCTCTGACACTCACAGGCTCACAGGCTCACAGGATCACAGGATCACAGGATCACAGGATCATAGGTGCTCTGACACTCACAGGCTCACAGGCTCACAGGCTCACAGGATCACAGGTGCTCTGACACAGGCTCACAGGCTCACAGGCTCACAGGATCACAGGCTCACAGGATCACAGGCTCACAGGATCACAGGCTCACAGGCTCACAGGCTCACAGGATCACAGGCTCACAGGATCACAGGCTCACAGGATCACAGGATCACAGGCTCACAGGATCACAGGCTCACAGGCTCACAGGCTCACAGGATCACAGGTGCTCTGACACAGGCTCACAGGATCACAGGCTCACAGGATCACAGGCTCACAGGATCACAGGCTCACAGGATCACAGGCTCACAGGCTCACAGGCTCACAGGATCACAGGCTCACAGGATCACAGGCTCACAGGATCACAGGCTCACAGGATCACAGGCTCACAGGATCACAGAGGAAGCTTGATTCCTAGAAGATTGGACACACATGGGAGCACTGGAGCTCTGACACACTCAAGACCACAGCTGAGGCTACAACATTTTCCCCAACACTCAGCATAACTGGGACCCCCAAGGAACCAGGGAAACACAAATCTCTGCCTAGACAGAGACATGGATTCCTTCCAGTTTGCACCTGTGCCCAGAGCAAACCCAGGGCTATGGTTCCCCACCTACCCCTGCAACACCCAGAGGAGGCCAGTGACACCCTGGAGCTGGTGTTTACAGGTGAGGGTGTTCTCAGGAGTCTAGGATCCAGATGTTACTCTCAAGAAAATGCTGACCTAACAGTACCTTCTACCACAGGCCAGCTATGGAGGACAATGTTGATTGCTTATGCTGATTTAATATTTCATATGTACCTTCCCTAGGAATCTATGTTAAACCCATCTTTCAGCCCTGCAAAACCCTGCTGTAAGCTTCTGAGTATTTGTGACCATCTCCTGTGCCTCACATCAGAAATTTAACTGATTCATTTTAAGGAACGATGGTCAGAAAATCTACAGATCGTTTGGCTTACAAGACCCATACTCTGGGGTGTCTCTGGCCAGGTTCCAAGTGGGTCCAATAACCTCTGAACAAAGGTAGAGATTCAGATGCTATGGCTATTATACAGATAATCCTTAGGTGTGGTCAAAAGCCAGGGACCCATTGGAGTTCCTGGTCTCAGATGAGGGAGCCAGAGAGTCTCTGTGGAATAACATTGCACCTGATGCTGGTTTCCAATGGAGACCCTGGTATGTGATATGTCTGAGGACCCAAGGCTCCTGAGCCATTGGACACAGTATACAGACTGTGGCTGTCTTCATTCAGTAAATGGGGGAGGGGGGAGGAGGATGGGATAATGAGAATGGAACCTGGAATGGCCAGGCAAGTAATGGGTCATCCACGACATTACCAGTCCTTTGGCTATTCAAGGGTAAAGTCAACAGTCAGCAGAGTATGGTTGATCTTTACCGTAAAACTGTGCAAAGTCTCTTACTCAGCTACTTCCTTGCAGGGAACCTCCAGAGACTCAGCGTGTGGGCTGAGCCAGGTTCTGTCATCGAATCAGGGAACTCTGTGACCATTTGGTGTGAGGGGACCATGAGAACCCAAATATATTTCCTGTATAAAGAAGGAAGCCCAGCATCCTGGGACAGACAAATTCCAAAGCACCCTGGTAACAAGGCCATGTTCTTCAATGCATCCATGGGAAAGCATAATGCTGGACGACATTACTGATACTGTTACAATTCCGATGGGTGGTCACAGCACAGTGACACACTGGAGCTGGTGATGACAGGTGAGAGGACACTTTCAAATCCCTGGGAACTTCCTTTAGGAAAGCTGTAGTTCACTGTGGTGCCTATTCCTCAAATCCCAGGAAAGCCAGACAATGTTTACTGTACATTTCATCTAACAGGCTTCCTACTCCCTTCTGAGAGTTTATCTCAGCAAAGTCACCCTGTCAGCCATTCCCAGCCCTGTGGTGACCTCAGGAAGCCATGTGACCTTTCAGTGTGACTCATTTTAGGCATATAACAGGTTCATGCTAATGAAAGAAGAAAAGCTCTCCAGGGCTGCATATATACAGAATACATAACCAAGGCCATCCCAGGCCCAGTTCACACTGAGTCCTGTGACTCACAACCAGAGATGGAGGTTCACACGCTATGGCTATTACTGGAATAGCTCTCAGCTGTGGTCAGTGCCAAGTAACCAGCTAGAGCTCTCATCTCAGGTAAGAAAGCACTAACCTTCCACTTGAATGATATCACCACAGACACAGGATCCCAGGAAAGGAGCTGATGTGTGGTGGATGAGTGAGCCAAGGTTCCTGAGCCTAATGTCAGAGAATGTGTGCAAAAACCTAGGTGGATAGTATCAGTGGATATCAAGAGTCCAGGGAAATGTGGGATCTTTGTGTGTCCTGCTATTGTATATCAGTTTCAATGTGATTTGCAATTGTGACCTCTGTGCAGCAGCCCTAAGATATGTACCTCTTTTTCTACTTTGCAGGGTCACTTAAAAAACCCACCATCTTGGCTCTTTCAGGCTCTGTGATCCCCTTAGGGAGCCCTGAAACCATTTATTGTGTGGGGACCCTAGGAACCTATAAGTATGAGATACCTAAACAGGGAAGCCCAGAACCTAGGACAGAGGGACCCAAATAGAACACAGCAAAGCAAATCCACCATCCCTTCTTTGACAAGACATAACGCAGGAAAATGTAACTCATACAACTTTTGAGTAGACAGAGCCAAGTCACAACCTGGAGCTGGTGGTGACAGGTGACAATTCACTAAAGGTCATGATTCTTGCCCTTTTCCCCCAGAAATACTGATCCAAAGTTGTTCACCCATCTGCTGGAGGCAATGAGGGCTTTTTCTCATTTAACAGCCCACCTCTTCCTCTCCTAGATGTCCACCATGGCAAGCCTACTCTTTCAGCCTTTCCCAGTCCTGTGGTGACCTCAGGTGGGAATGTGACCCTCCATTGTGTCTCTTCAAAAAAATATGATTGGTTTATTCTGACTGGGAAAGATTTGAAGTTCTTCAGGTCCCAGAAGGCACAGTTTATACACACAAGTCCAAGACTCTGTTCCCTGAAATCTCTGTGGCATCTAGCAAGAAGGGGCCCTTTAGAGGTCATGGATACAATGCAAGTACTCCTCATGTGTGGTCAGAGGTCCATAACCCTCTGGAGA